>NC_060128.1:149210865-149903782 GCF_021461395.2 Schistocerca americana
ACCGTATATGTGATCCTACGTAAGCACCATATCTGATGCCATGGGGGATTCAGATGACAGCTTGCCGGATTTACGTTACTGCCTCCAGGACAGATTATGAAGTTTCTTGTGGCACTTTCCAGCACAGACAGATCTAGGATTGTACAAGTTAGGATAAGAATCTGCCACCAAACCACACAAGGCTCTAACACACACACTACCTACCTATTTCTATGGTCTGTTACTTTTCAGAGCTTTTTCATTCTTTTCCCTCAAGTTCCCTAGACTGAAAATATTCCAGCTTGTAATTTCAGGTACCTGTACTGGGATTTGGCAAGATCACTTCACAACTGGAATTTAGCATCAGGCTGCTCTAATTCCAGTCTGTTGACACAGCGCTACAGATGTAATGAAGCGTTAACAATAGAACATAAAAGTATGTGCATAGGTTAATTTAATTCTTCCAATTTTCCCTCTGTATTTCTTCGCATATGCACGAATGCAACATCGTAACTAAGTATTATCAAAAACTTAATGAATTTCATTTGTCAGTAGTCGCCTTCACTCGTATATATTTCTATTGTGCCAGAATCAGATACACAAGAAAATGTCCAATGCTCTTTCCCAGAGACTTGTAGTTCCATCAAAGTAAGATATATAACCTTAGACATACTTACCACTGTCACCTAACATATGGCCTAGCTTACACAAGGCCCCACTTTTAGTTCGAATTGAATTTTGTTTCGGTCTCGATTTTGTTTTTGTTATTTGGAATGTTCTTCCATTTTCACTGCATTGAAATCACAAAACATAAATAAGTATATATGTTCACTATATTACAAATTACATGCACTAAAAGAAGATATTGAAAGAAAATTTAGGTGTAAAATACCTCAGGAACTACGTAGTTACAAAACTGAAATTTTAATGGGCCCAAAATATGTTATGGTTGACATCACAGTAAAATGTAGATTTTTGTCTAACCGTTATACATATATTTACAATCTGTATAGTGATTGTTAAATAAAACTTAGTCGTTCTATATTTTTCCGTAGTGTTGTTTGAAAATGGTGTAGAGGTGTGGCTAGAGGCGAGATGCTGAGAAATGTGGCCAGTCAGGTGTTTCCAACTAAGCAGCAGACATGATCACACAGTGCGCCCACAGAGAAGAGAAGACAGCCGACGATTACAATACGAAAATTGTTAAGAGTGGCGATAGCGCTCTTCGTCGATCATTTCAATGGTTCACATAAAATTCTTAACACAGTTCTAATAGGCAGTACTATTTAGGTCAGAGTACGCAAAGGCTGTCTGCCCCAGGTGTCCTAACATCAGCTGTCAGGCAGGCTCACATGCACAAGGCCGGGTGAGTCACCGAGACCGATTGACTAACATGGGATATGCATATGCATGTCTCGAGCCCTGTGTGTACACTTCAATACTGTGAAAAAGCTGGAAGCTTTTAAAGAGCTACGAAGCAAACTCACATCACTGAAACGATACTACTAATGACACTGAATTTCGGGTCCACTGATGCCCCAAATGTCGCGAATTCCGATGTTAACAGCTCCTTCTTGAACACATTACTAAACCTGTCGGAAGACTACACTATCCAGTGCTAACAATTGATGGCATTTTTCAGTAATTTTTCACAACAAACCGTCATTACATCCTCGATCGTTCACATAACGACGTTCCAAAGTGGAGAGATCCTCTTCATTAAACTTTCAGTGCTGCGCCACGTAACACTTACACCAGCCTTCAGAGTTTCAGTGCGCGCCACTCGTGTGGCATGATCTGGATAAGAAACTTCCTGGCAGATTAAAGCTGTGTGCCGGACCGAGACTCGAACTCGGGACCTTTGCCTTCCATGGGCAAGTGCTGTACCATCTCGGCTACCCAGGCACGACTCAAGACCCATCCTCGCAGCTTCAAATCCGCCAGTACCTCGTCTTCTACCTTCCAAACTTCACAGAAGCTATCTTGTAGAGTGAAATTCGATTCTGGAAATAACCTCCAGGCTGTGGCTACAATATCCTTTCTTCCAGGAGTGCTAGTTTTGACAGATCTGCAGGAGAGCTTCAGTGAAGTTAGGAGGGTAGGAGAGGAGTTACTGGCAGAAGTAACGCTGCGAGGACGGGTTCTGCTTGGGTAGCTCAGATGGTAGAAAATTTGCCCGCGTAAGGCGAAGGTGCCGAGTTAGTGTCGGTCGGGCACACGGTTTTAGTCTGCCAGGAAGTTTCATATCAGTGCACACTCCGCTGCAGAGTGAAAATATCGTTCTGGAGCTTGTTTTTTGCTTTCCTCGCATTGCGTGGCCAAGGGAGGAAAGATATTTAGGTCAATTTCAGGTTGTTGGCCTTTGTCCAGAGTCCCGGTGTTCCATGGACAGGCACAGAGTAACCTCTTTTTTCAGAAGTATTGTCAGTGTAGACAAAGTAGATGCCAGGACGTCTTCCATATTTTAAGAAAAATTGTGCCTTGTTCCTATGACCCAATCGGCAGGGTAACCAAATTTCTTAAAAGCTGTTTCTGGCGCATCCACAATGTAATGCGTTAACTTCAGTGGGACTAATACTGCACTTCAGGTGAGCCAATTTGGAGGAATTCCTAGCTACTCATTTTGCTATAGTGATGTGAAATGTCACAGAACATGGTTGCAACAAGCTTTATTGTTTTGATTTGGGATTATCTACATCACTTCATATAGTAGGTCCTGTATCCAGACGATATAGTAGATGGCTCATAAATAAATGAAGGTAAATGTTACCATTACCTTCAAGAAGTTTGCTAGAGTATGTGATGAGGGCCCGGACTTGGCACATAGTTTCGTGTGGGGGCGAAAGCCGGCTTGGTGTACATCCGAACAATCTTGATTAGCAATTCGCGTTCCAGAATTCTATAGAAGGGGGCGATGAAGTTAGTTTGGGAACGTTGCTGGAGTGTGCCTGTAAAAGTCAGTACAGCACTTCAACACTAAAGGCAAATGTCCTGAGTTGTAGTATCTCCGGTGCACACCCTTCTTCTGACAGGAAGATGTCACATGTCTTGTCAGCAAAGAATACATTCTCTCGATAACCTCAGGGTATATGCTTCTTTGGTGTTACGGTAACTGCACTCACGATGCTGATGGCGTTCTTGGCAGATAGAGGAATTGAGCTGAGGCATTCTAGGTTTTACAGGAAATCAGTCCAACTAGCTGTTGCTAGGTTCCCTTTGGACAGAGGAATTCACATTACCAATGGGATAGTTCCCCCGATTTCTACTGCACCAGGTAGTACTGAATATGAGGGGAATCTGGCAATTTAGTTGTGACAAAGCGATGGTATTCCGCCAGCACTGGCAGAACGGATGTTTGCGTCGTTCTCTAGATCCAAGCTGCTTAAATGAAGGCAGTGCAGTCTTCAGCATTGAATACAATACTGCCTACTTCAGGAAAGCTGCATAGATGGTACCAGTGAATTGATAATGTCATTGCATGTGGTGGCAGTTGCTACGAAGATAGTGTGGTGTCAGCATGTTTGAAGAACATGTCAGCCAAGGGAAGAGGTCGTAGACACTAGTTAGGGTTACTTACCCAATTTTGGTGGTAACTTAATAGTGTAGTGAGTTGGTTAGCAGGTAAGTATTTCTATTCTAGTCACGTTGACTTCTCGGTAGGCAGGCTGTTCGTCACCCCACCAATATCGTATCACAGTATTTTCTCCTCTAGTGAGTAGCTGATGGGTTACCTGCACGACTTCACTGCAGGACGAGACATGGTTGCTTCTCAACAGTATGTTCTGTAGAATCTCTCTAATGCTGTCGTTGTTCATTCGACACAAATAGGTGCCCCCTTTTTCCTAGATACGTGCCCCTGTAACTGTACTGGTGAGTCATTCTTTCTCTGTTTCATAAGGTCTTCGCATACATTGATACAGACAGCTATTGTCTAGTAGGCAGGTGTTGCTTTCCTAACACCATGTGGGGGTCACATGTAGGAATCTTTCAGGTATCACCTACAGATGTGAAGCTACATCTAGCCCGGAAACAGCTGTCAATTGCGGAACTCACAAGCTTTATTACCTTAGGCAAGGTGTCGAATCACATGCTGCTCAGCAGAGTAGAATGCGTGTTTAACATTTTTAAATGTTCGGATAATGAGTTGCCGTCTCTTTATGTAGGAATAGATGAATGCAGCCAGCCGCTATCTCTGTGTAATGTCTTGTCTGTATAGATGTGTATCTCTTGTCTTTAAGATCCCTTCACCTTCACACATAAGTCTACACAGTAAAGTAAGGCCCTCCCAGTTCTCGGCTGATCCGTGAAAAGACAGGCGAAAAATTAGACTAATGGAGGATTATTAGTATTATCTCTCTTTTCATTCGCTCTCTTTCTCTCCTTTATCTATGTACAGTTTTTAATATAATATTTCATTACGTGAAATCAGCCAAATAGAATCTTTGGTGGAGTCCTTCTTCTTGGTAATAAGCGGCTTGTTTGCTGTAAGAGATCTTTAAATTTGTTATTACTATTAAACACTGCAGTCAGTCGGGAGAATCAATCGTATGGACAATTTGTTCCTTTTACGAAAGAATTCCAGATGTGTACGAAGCCTTTTTGGACGATTTAATACAGAGTCAGAGATTGCAGGCTCTCTTCGACACAGCTGAAACTTCCCCACTAATTACAGGGCGAACGTGATCATCAAATGATTCAGAAAAAACTCAGTCGTTCATTCACTCCACACAAAAATTCACAAACCATATTTATGGAGGAAATCGTGTATTAAATCCATCTCCATTACATGTCCAGATCTCCGGTGATTCCACGTCTTAATTTTCCGTTTAGTCTCTTTCTCTTCAAACAAACCGCTAGCGGCACAAATGTTAATTGGCTCGCTTTAGCGAGAAGAAAAGCAGAATACGTATCTCTCAGAAACACGTCAATCCTTCAACAGATACTCCAGAAGCTGTCCTCCTTACCACTCTACCCATGGAGAATGCACATATGCATCTGTTATTTCAAAGAATAAACGCACTAAAAAATACTTTCGCGTCGACGAGCTGTCGCCGCATATATTACGAGAAAATCAAATCAGATAACTTTACCAAAGTGAATGAATGTGGATGGTTTGACTGAAAATGATTGTGTGGTGGAGGGTATTTTCCGTGGGGACATTACAAGTGGTGGGGGACAATGGTGCAGTTTACCTTTGGAGTAATATTCCACAACCTTTTAAGCTCATTGGAAACGAGGTTACAAAGTTACAGAGCAGCATACTGAGCAGTGACAGGTTAAGTAACTGTCAGCATTTCACTTGTGACACCAAATGAATGAGTTTTGTTCAGAGACAATGGAGTCTTTGATAGCAAAAATCAGAGAAATGTACTGAGCAGCACTGGCAAATCGTTTAGCCAGCTGGGAATACCTGAAACAGGAGGTTCTTGTACTTCTTTTACAGAAGGTCCACTCACTTCACGAAGCAGTCAAGTCCGGGGAAGAAATAACGTGGTCCTGAAGATTGTGCTGTATGATGTCATAGTGTACAGAAACAAACTAACCTACTTCTGCTACCTTACCGTCTCCAACGCGAGAAAGCATTCATGTTGCAAAAGCGGCTGAGCACTTTCGTCAACCTCTGAAGAATGAGACGTTCCCAGTGTAGTTCCTAGTTGATTCAAATCCGTAGGAACGTGGTGCTACCAACACACTCAACTGCTGCCTCTTGACTGTCATTGTATTAACCTGGCTTTCTGTGACTTGTTCGAAATTGCGTAACACTTAACTTGCTTAGGTGGGGCCAGAAAGGAGTTAACAGCAATGCATGCCAAGCTGTATCTGTATCTTGTCTCAAAAAGAAGAGTAAAACTTCACAACCTTTGTTAAAACACCCTTGTTCACAGTACGAGCAGCCCTTAGCGGCTCGCCATCTCTCAACTGTTCATGACGTCACCTTGCTGGCTCAGATCTTTTTTAATGTGGCTTGTAAGAACTGAATCTTTTCCAGTCAGTACAGACTTTAATTTTATTAATGTACTATATACCTAATATGTTTTAAAACAGTCTAATTCTGAAGACGACGCACAAAGTAGCATGGAAACCAGGTCAATTTTGACTTAATATTTGTGACTGAGGGCTTACTTGTTCGAATATAACTAAATATATTTCAAAATTTGTACGTCAAGAGTCGAATTAAAAGCATGAAATTAAGAGAATTCATAAGAACAATACAGTTGACTAACACAAATCCTTCTAATTTTGGAAGTTCTTTGAACACTGAGACAAAACCTGTTTTCTAATCAGAAGTTAATCATGTAAACGAAGTCAACGAATGAAAGAGGCATGCAATTCAGCAAATAATAAAGACTCAATTAAAATATTAACACTATTTAGACGGCTTGGAGCCAAGGCAATACTGAAAGATACGCTACATCAAATGCAATAACAAATCTTGGAAAAGGTTTGGTCACAGTAAGCTACGTAGCGTTCTGTTAAACCTCGTTTTTTCCTCCGTTTCAAACACAAGTAGCTCCCATCCACTATGGGCTAAATATTGCTAACAGCCGTTAACCTCCAGTCGGTGCCCACTGACGTTAAATCATTTCAGACGCAGACATTTACTGGATGTCAAATGCCCATCAAAGAACAACATACATCACACACACGTCTTTACACAAGATCAAAACAACCATAATTAGTTGTTGGAAACCAACATTCTTGAAATAGCCACTGCAAGAACAGTCGCACGATAACAGCAGTGACAGCATCAATGACGATATCCTCACTTTCAAATTCACTCCTCCGTTCATCAGTTAACCACCTTCCGCTACGATCTGTAGGTAAACTGCTAACTGTATACCTTATTTCATCAAACCCATCAAAGCAATGCTTCAGTTATCTCCCATTCAATGTGACAAATGAGAACTTCTCTTCAACGTACACAGCAATGTTCTCTGTCCGTGTGTTACGGTATTAATAAAAGGCTTTCAGACGGCCAATACTTCGCAGACAGAATACCATATGCCGTATCTGACTGACAAGATGCGAAGTGTGATGTGAAACTCGGAAAGGGTGTTGTCATGGTAAAATTGCACTCCACACCATACAACACTGCAGGCAGATCATTAATACAAATCAGACGAAGATTGACACAGGAGGGAAAGGATTTTTTACCTAAATACTATTCCACTGATGTTACTGAAAGACTCACCAAATTCATGACATGGAGTACCAGTTACATCTTGCCTATCTGACAGCTTCCTGGGTTAGCAGAAATGTAATCATTTAAAATGCAGTAAATTAAATAGTTGTTATAAGGAGAATACAATTGGTGTCAGGATTTACTCAGTAAGAGGTAAGAACTTGCATCAAAGGTCCAACAAGGCAAGAAAAGTATTTGCCAGAATGTGCGTGCATGTCTTCAGGCAGTGCAGTTCAGGATGCACAAAAAGATTTCATTCATCCAGTGTTTCATAACGAGGGCACTTACCTGCTTGATGGCAGATGTCTAAAACATCATTCGCAAAGTATCAGACGTTAAAAGGAACTGCAGTGTATAAAGCAGCTTCAAATTATTGGATGTTGAGTCAACAGAAACAATAATGGAAAGTAGAAACCCACTAGCAAATGTTTTTCTCAGAGTTCGTATTTGGCCTCCTTCCATAACATTCTTTCCTCTAGCTCTAAGAATTCATGGTTTATGAAAACTGTATTATCAGTGTAACTGAGAATTTAATACACTTATCCTTTGATTCCATCATTTGCATTTGAAATAAACAAGACGTAAAGCGGGAATGCAATACATTTGTTCTGTGTTCTTTAGCCTTTTCATTATCTATATTCTTTACTGCATACTGTTCAAAACCTTACGATTATCTGCATGTTCGTAATATGATATGACACTTGATTATATCCTATAAAAATAAGACAGGATCAAGTACATGACATTGTATTAATAATTGTAATGTCTACAGTGTTAATTGAACTTTATATGCAGCCTCATGAGGATGTATTATTACTCACATGCTTTTGAGCCTCTCTGTAACAGTGCTTATATTACAAATACGTGATATATAATATAAATATTTTCTAGTAAATTTATTTTTGTGCGCACTTCTGTGATTCAGTTGCAAATAATTCACTTTGCAGTGAATAGTTACGTGTATAGAAATGTCACAAGCATTCCTAGTATGTTCTGTAATACTGGTTGCCTGTTAATATTCACCTCCCGCCCCCCCTTGTCTTAATTACATACTACTAATATGACAGATGTATTGTTACATTGTAAAGCACTTCTTGTTATTTTTCTGTGTTGTCTGGCAATTACATATGATCATGCATAAACTTATGGAGGGCCAGTTATTTGATATGAATTGTTTATTGACACACACATTGCCATCTTGTCATATTATTATACTTCATAAATAACACACATAGTAATACATCTATGTTGCTTGATATGATATAATTATATCGAACTTAACTTACGTAAAAGGCACAATACTCCAATGTCATAAGCAGATTAATCACTAACGTATTTAAGGTTTATACACTGCTTATTTTATTACGTTGGTATGGCATACATCAAGAATACGAGCGCCCTGTACATGTCACTTGGGTATTTTTTGTAACGAAAAATGTGTTTGTTGACTGCAGCTGTGTTGGTTACATGTTAAATTCGTACAAATGTGACAGTGTTTTTACATTATATTATGTATTATGCACATATATGCTCTTTGTTTGCATGATGTTCAATCTGTTACCTTTAAGGGGATACGGAATCGGATTTTGGGTTAAAAAATCGAATTTTTTTTTTATTGGCGTATTATATTCTGCCATGTTTCCTCTTTAAAATGACGTATCATACATAGCTGTACTACAATTATAACTATTTTATTTTTATATATTTGTGAGATCGGGTATTGCGCTTTAGTTATACACGTCTCTCGTGGCTGACCATGAACTTTTTGGCAGTACCTTTAAAGTGACATGAATTCAAATATCCCGGTTTCCAGCGACTATTTATACACTAGTTGCCCGAAAATGTTTCTCTCTGGTTTCCTCAAGTTACTCTTTGACTTTGTGGCGGGACTGTTTTGTAAACAGTGTGATATAAGAAAGTAGTTGTTGTTGAGTTATTTCGTATTTAGTGCTTCATTTTTCGCAGTGAAAATGCCTAGAGCTAAAGCAAAAGTATTTAAAAAGCGGGTGAACTGGCAAAAGAAAAGAAATAATGATTCATTAGCAAAGCAAAGCAGTTCATCATCATCACTGTTGGAAAATGTGAATCCACTTATTACTGATTTGCCGAACGAACTTACACCAAATGAAAACAGTGCTTCTCATAAAAAACTAAGAGATTTGGAAGAGAAATATAATTTACTTGATAGAGGGAATGAAGTTTTTGAACTCATTGATACGAATATATTGTGTGAAGCTCTTGAAAACAGTTTGTGCTGTAAAAAATGTCATGGAAACGTTTCTCTGAAAGTAGAATCCCATGTTGGCCTGGCTGCCCAGTTTAATTTAATATGCAGTGTTTGTAAATACAGCTGTAAGTTTCCAAGTTCGGTTTCAGTAACTGTAAATAATGGATACAAGAAAACTGAACTTTATAGTGTAAATATTAGGTTAGTTTATGGATTGCGAGCAATTGGTAAGGGCAAAGCAGCTGGTGATATGCTATGTGGTGTTCTGAATCTTCCAAGTGCACCTTCAAAGTTTGAAGCTTACAATTATGTACTAGGATCTGCAGTTGAAGATGTAGCACAGAAGTCAATGCAGCTTGCTGTGGAAGAAGCAGTGGAAGAAAATGACGGCAGTCGTGACCTCACAGTGGCGTATGATGGCACGTGGCAGAAAAGGGGCCACACCTCCAACAATGGTGTTGTAACAGCAACTAGTGTTGATACTGGCAAGGTTATTGATGTTGCAATAATGTCTAAATACTGTAGGTGCACAGGCAGGCTGAAAAATGAACACAGTGATGACTGTATTGCTAATTATTATGGTAGTAGTGGTGGCATGGAGGTTGCTGGGGTGAAGAAAATTTTTCATCGCTCTTCACAGTGGTATAATGTTCGCTATGTCAAATATCTGGGAGATGGTGACTCTAAAGCATTCAAAGAAGTTTTGGAAAGCAAACCATATGGGAACAGTGTAAATATAAGCAAACTTGAATGTATAGGACATGTGCAGAAGAGAATGGGTGCCAGGCTGAGAAGGTTAAAATCAGTTATGAAAGGGAAAAAACTAGATGATGGGAAAACCTTGGATGGCAGAGGAAGATTGACTGATTCCATAATAGACCACATTCAGAAATGCTATGGCCTTGCAATCAGGCAAAATACAGGCAATCTTGAAGAAATGAGGAGAGCTATATGGGCTTTATATTTCCACACCGCATCCACGGATGAGCATCCACAACATGGTTTGTGCCCCAAAGGTGAAAACAGCTGGTGTAAATACAATAGGGGACTAACAACAGGAGAGAAATACATTCACCACCACAGTCTACCATCAGCCATCATGGCAGAAATAAAGCCCATTTTCAGAGATCTGGCTGACAGAAGTCTTCTGATGAAATGTCTTCACGGAAAAACGCAGAACCCCAACGAGTGCTTGAATAGTGTGATATGGCATCGTCTCCCAAAAACAGTGTTTGTCGGAATTAATACACTACATTTTGGTGTGTATGATGCTGTGGCAACCTTCAATCTTGGAAATATAACTAAATGCCAGGTCCTTCAAAAGTTGGGTATGTGTGTTGGTTCCCGTACGGTACGTGTTATGTTCTTTTTAGATCAGCACAGACTAAGGCATGCTGATAATATAATCAAGACATTAGTGAAAAAAGCAAGACAGGTGCAGAGGGGTGCCAAAAGAAGACTTGAAGATGATTATGAAGACTGTGAAGGGGGTATTAGCTACGGATCAGGAATGTTTTAATCTTCTTTCTCCGTTTCCCGTAAGTTTACTTTTTACTTCATCTAGGAACATTATCTCAGGTACTGGTCAACCTAGAAGTCTGAAATTTTTATGACGTAGTGACATAGGTCCCTATTACATACTGAAACAACGATTTTTTAATTACTTGATTTACAAAAGACTTAGGGGTGATAGTCTAGTAAAAAGCGATGGAAAAAATTTACTTAAAAATAAATGTACAATATCTCTGTAAGAAAATACTTTGACAATAAACTGTTGTTTCAGTATTGTTGTAACATATGAATGCACATACAGTAAAATTTTTACCTCTCTGTCTCCAGTAGTTTGTGAGAAAATGTTCCCTATAGTAGGCATATATTAACATTGCGGGGATAGGTGATTCCGTATCCCCTTAACACTTCTCATGTGTCACCTGTGTACCTCACAGCCAGTGTTCTGCTTAAGAATTGGAAAATTTCATTCACTGTTTCATACAGTGTGATTAGTGTTGATCGAGGGTAAATACAAGGAATACCCCACTGCCCGGCAGACTAACTCATCAGGTGGGTGAAACAGATTACCCCCTGCACACCTTGGTTGTCAGGCCAGGGCTCACCCACACGGCAGCCCAAATCTGTCTGAGAAAGGAATTACTAGTTCAAGAAGCCACAGTTCCCTTATTTAAATTTTTGTTGATCTCATTACTGTCTAGATACGACATAAATACACTATCACGATATGTATTAAACATTTAGTGTAAAATTCTATAGTTTTTCATGTTATTTTACTTTCTGAAAACTACACATGTATACTAGTAATCAAAGTTTTCAAAGTAATTATTGAAATTTGAATTTCTGTGCTTCGTGAGGGTTTCCTTATCCAGAAAAACTCTGCAGAATATTTGTATTCCACAAATTTATCTTGATTTACATTTGTACTATGTCATTTGAATTCACTAACTTCGAAAAGAAAAATCAGTATTTTGCATTACCATTTCTGAAGGTCTTACATGTGTTGGTTCTTACAAGCATTATAAAACTTTTGTTGCAATTGTTTGTACCAATCACAAGTTAATGAAGTTCCGTTCGATGACAGTGTCGTATTTTGTACTTCTAGTATGTACGTTGCATGTTCCATGATTTGAAAATATTCAAAATGTTACTCGTCAGTCGTGTGAAATTTTTGCCCAGCTAGATGTAAGACATCCTTTCTTACCCGCAGTTATAGGTTCTTCCATCATCCATTAACTTCTATATTGTCTTTGGTGGTGGTATTTCTGGCAGAAGTTACAACCGCTAACTAGAACCTGACGATGTATGTTGATGCTGTTAGAAGATTAGTTGTGGTTTACACGTAATACAACGTGATTCTGAAGTAAAAGAATCTTCATCATAAGATTATATTGTCTACATATCGTCACGTTCTTCAATGCTCCTTGGCATGCTTTGCACAAAATACCAAATATTATGTATATATGGCTTCAAATGTGGATTGATAAATTGTGTGCCACATCTTGTGCGACGTTGAGCATATCGTTAATATATTTTTAATAATGGCTGATAGTGCAAATTTAAATAGCCTTGTCACAATATTTTTGAGTTCTATAAACAGTACAAAGGTTACCGACTACCCTGAATTTGGTATGCTCTTTCCATGTGTACTCGATAACAGCATGGTAGTCTAAAATGGCCAATAGCGCACTAAGTAAATAATTGTGTAGCTGACAATACGGTTTACTTGTATGGAGTATTTGAAGACGGTGGAACCACATGTGGCAAATGATGACCAAACTTAGTAACTGGTTTTAAATAAAGGCTCAGGTATCGTTGACGGAGGATGTTATCCAGTCATTAGACAATGGAAACAACTAAATATTATTTTCTGTCATAGCCGATATACTTGGCAAGCTTAAAAACCAGGGTCATTAAATCAGCCCACAAGTTTCACTTTGGGAATGGCCACATCGACTTTTTGCCTCTGAAAATTTGATGCCAGTGAAGAAAAAGATGAGGGCCATCACACAGATATGAAAGTGATCAATAGATGACATAGGGTCCACTGCAGAAGTAATGTAGTGGGAGACCTGTGTTGATCACTTCAATGATACCGCAACATGTAATTCAATAGAAGGAAACTGGTGCAAGATGGGTAACGGTGGAGAGAGAAAAAGTGAAAGGCAATGGACACATATAAGGTGCATTCAAAAACACATGAGACAGAGGGTGTAAAATTAAAACTGCTGGAAGGATAGTAGTGCCACTGCCCACAGAAGGTGTGGCAGACATTACTAGAGCACTGCACTTCCCAACTCTCCATTTGAATTGCATGGGTGTAAACCCAGTGTCAGCACACGTGTCCTGACTGTCCACTGCACTGTAGAAACTAAAATGGAAGTTTCAAAAGAAAAGCACAGACAAATAGTCCATTTTCTGATTCAAGTTTTCCCGGCAGATATAATGTTCCATCATCTTTCGGGCATGCACTCTGGACAGCGACAATTCTTCTTGCGATATTTCGGCTAGAAACCTCCCAGCCATCTTCAAGGCGAGTCGGAGACCGAGTTCATAGCACTTGCGCGTGCCTATTTATACGGAGTGTCACGTGATACAAAGCTGCTGAGGATTGAAAGCGCATGCGTCAAAGATATCAGTCACCACTACTGCGCTAGTCATAGATAAGATGTATATAGCAAAGATAAACATATAAGCGCAGAGTGCAAACAAAATAGTTCTGCTGCGAATCCACAGTGCTTGTAAATAAATAATTAATCTTTAAAAGTGGTAATATCTGTCGGAAGTGAAGAAGCAGAAATTCTCTCCGAACGAAGGTGTGAAATAAGCGATTTCCAAGCATTGTCAAGATGAAATCCTTCGTCACCGTTTAACAGGTTCTATTTCTACAGCTTCCTTAACAACTGAGTCCCAGAAAGATGAAGCAGTAGTTAAAATCTTAACGTCTTTATAATCCATGGCATGGCCAGTAGAAATGCATTGTTCAGCGGTACACACGTCTTCTTCAGTCCAACAAATCAGCAGTTGCCGGTGTTACACGCATCGTTCCTGTACAGTGCGCGTGGTTTGCCCTATGTAACGTTTGCCACACTCACAAGGGATTTCACAAACTCCCGCCTTTCGCAAGAGCAGATCATGCTTAACGGATCCCAACAAGGCTGCAGTCTTAGCTGATGGGCGGAATATCACATCCACTTTGTTTCTTTAAGATTCTAGCTATTTTAGAAGAAACATTACCCACGTATGGGAGAAAGGCTGTAGATTTCACTTCACTTCCCTTTCCACTTCCTCATCTTTTTCCTGTGATTTTCTGCATTTTTTATTTGCAGAGCTTTCTTAATCTGCTGTCGTGAATAGCCATTTCTCCTAAAAACTGCCTCCTTGAATATGGCTGGGAGGTTTCTAGCCAAAATATCGCAAGACGAATTGTCGCTGTCCCGAGTGCACGCCCGAAAGATGATGGAACAGTCCATTTTCTGACAGCAGAATCAGTGGGGGGGAATGTAAATTTGCCCAAGAATGGGAGAAGTGTACAGACAGCACTGCACATCCTTCACAGCTCTGCCTCTCCATCTGAACTCTGTAACATCGGCTCCCACAACTTGCCAGATTTCAGCAATGGGGGCTTCCTATTGCCAGGTAACGACAGCAGTAATGAATTCCAGACTTCGCATCATAAGCCGAGGGCTCCCAGTCTCCCTACCCTGCTCGTGCTACACCTCCACTATCCTGCAGATTTCCGTTGACACACGAACTGTCCTGTGACAAATTTCCACACCCTACACTGTTCCTGTCACCAGGAAAAGCACTACACCACATTTACTTCTCAGCTCAAGCGAGTGTGATGGATTGTAAACAAATGCATGAGCTTTCTTTTATTCCAGTTACATATGTTTTGCTGATTTTCTGTTTTTAAATAAAACATTGTGAAAAAACTGATAGAAAAAATATTAGTTTTTTTTGGGACTCAATCTGTATCAGACATATCTGACCATATGTAAACAAGAGTCCTGCACAGTGGTTTCCGTCTGTAACTACAGGAATTTATTGTACAGCCTTCAACACATATTTGACAAATCGAGAAACCATTTCACAAGGGCACGAGAGACAGGTGTAAGACCTGCAGCACCAAGCAGGCACAACCTACTGCTACTGGGAGACTAGCTACTGTCGAAATCGTGATGTGGCACATACCAGCTGTTACAGTAGTATCAGACTTTTTGGTATAGAGGTAATGTTCAAGGCGTGTTGACAGAAATGCAAAAAACTGTCACAGAGAAAATGTATCTCATGCCTAACTGGCATACCAGAACAGACAACTGCTCAGAGGTGTCAGACGTGGCAGTCATTTGTACCTGTGGTTTCCAGTATTTATGATGAGAGATGATAAAGGTAGACAAATAAGCAGGCAATCAAGGGAGAGTGCCAATTCGGACTGAACAAATACCATTTACTATCAGGAGGATTGTAACACTGACTAATTTTGCTCGAAGATAAATGCAAGGAATACCCCACTGCCTGGCAGACTGACTTGGCGGATGAAGCAGATTACTCGCTGCACACCTTGGTTGTCAGGCCAGGGCTCACCCTCATGGCAGCCCAAACTTGTCTGAGAAAGGAATTACTAGTTTAAGGAGCCATAGTTTTGTCAGTTAAATTTTTGTTGATTTCATTACTGTCCATATGTGACTTACATACACACTCTCAGGATATGTATTAAACATTTAGTGTAAAATTCGATAGTTTTTCAAGTTATTGTACTTTCTGATGACTTGAATTACCTAGTATACATATGCAGTTTTAAAAGTAATTATTGAAATTGAAATTTGTGCCTTGAGATGGTTTCATTATCCAGAAATACTCTACAGAATATTTGTATTCCACAAATTTATCTTAATTTACATTTGTACTATGTCATTTAAATTTGTTAACTTTGAAAAGAAGCACCAGTATTTTGCATTACCATTTCTGAAGATATTAAATTAGTGTTGGCTCTTCTAAGCATTGTAAAACGTTTTTTTGCAATTGTTTCTACCAATCACAAGTTAATAAAGTTCTGTTAGATGACACAGTGTCGTATTTTGTACTTCCAGTATACATGTAACCATACTTGGAGAGTCACTCACTACACGAAATTGTAGATCATTGACATAGATGATGATCGTTACCCTTCATCTAAAATACAGCCAGTGTGTACGTTGCATGTTCCATAATACGAAAATATTTAAAATGTTACTCCTCAGTGGTGTGAAATTTTTGTCCAGCTAGATGTAAGACATTTCTTACCTGCATATTATACCTTCAGATACAGGTTCTTCCATCGTAAGTTGACGTCTATATTGGCTTTGGTGTATCTTTGGCGGAAGTCAGAACCGCTAACTAGAACCTGACGATGTATCTTGATGCTGCTAGTATATAAGTTGTGATTTACATAAATACAATGTGATTATGAAGTAAAAAGACGATCATCATCATAAAATTGTCTACAGATCTTCACCTACTTCAGTGCACCTCAGTTGGTATTTGGTGCAAAGCATGCTATTATGTATATACAGCTTCATATGTGGATGGATAAATTGTGTGCCACATTTTGTGAGACGTGGAGCATATTTTTAATAATGGCCAATAGTGCAAATTGAAATAGCATTGTCATACTTACGAGTACTCTAAACAGTACAAAAGTTATATGCTACTCTGGTGTTGGTATGCTCTTCATATTGCTTGATAAAAGAATGGTAGTCTACAATGGCCAATAGCACACTTAGTCAATGATAAATGTATAGCCTACAACATTGTTTACTTCTATGGAGTATTTGAAGACTGTGGAATCACATGTAACAAATGATAACCAAACTGAATAAGCGATAGATAAAAAATTTAGCCCAGATGATGCAACTGCTGTGGAGGGTGTGTTAACGAGATTCTAAATGTCATTATTTACACTTTTCTGTTTTGAGAACAACACTTCCTCTGTAATGTGGAAACACAGCGGAACTTTCGAAAAAAGTTCACTATGTTCTATAACCTATGTATTACAAAGTTTATATATTCTGCCTTGTTTGAAGTCAGTTGTTATCCAAACATGGATGGGCTACCACGATGACAATATGTCTTTGTACATAATATTTCAACTGATAGAGAAACATCAGCTCCAAAACGTCAGCTTTGTGCTAAACATGCAGTGTGTTAGTGCTATATGATGCTTTTGTATACTTACACATTGAATACCAAATGTCGTATTTTAGACAAAGATTGTAAAATCTCAATGGAACGATTGTACTTTTGTTCTGAGGAATATTATCACCTGTATTATGACCAGATCAAACATCATGCATAATTATTTCAACTATTATAAAAATGAGGAAAACACTTTGTCAAGTAGTTATAATTTTTATGTAACAATAGCCTTTGTGTAGCAGGTGTTTATACATAACTTTCAATGTCTAATTGAATGTTACATGTAACAAGTGTCTGTTAAGTGTCTCCATGTTGTAAACATTACAGTTATTGAATAACAATGTTGTTTCTGTTAACCTTATTTGTTATGCACGGACAGAAAACGCTGTTACTACACTAAAAAACCTATGTAAGCAAGCTGTAAGTGATACTTGTAGTCTAGCACTCAATACAAGACTTTCTTCTCTCTGTGTCAGTCATAGATGAGCTTTCAAAAGATAACCACACGTATGACTGCTCTGAAACTACTTCCGCTTACTTGCAGACTTCTATGTTTCTTTCCTATCGGCCTCCCTTGGCCGACTCTTGATGTTTTCGACCCCGACGGTATTAGGTTGCGAGGCCCGAGGGTGTCTTTCATTTCCTTTCTCTAACCTTATAGACCATAGCAGAGGACGGCTTCCAGAGATGTGGCGAAGCCAGCCCTCCTAGGTGTGCAAAACGGAAGACAAAATGTGGTCCTCCAATCTGTGGGTTATATGACAAGGCTGGTAATTTACCTGTGGTATTCACAAGCTTCAGAACAATCCCAGATATGAAGGCTGACGAAAAGATGGTGAGAACAGATGAGGGTATAATGGATGTGTAGACAGCTGTGTTCCTCCGATCAATCACCAACTACTACTCTCATTTGGGAACAATGTGACCCGCAGTTGGGACGTTCCTCTGCAACAAAAGTGATTTATGAGAGATACGGAAAGCACACAAAAGCGTAACTGTTGCTGATCTTCGAAGTATCATCACCAGAAGACTCAGGTGGGAATCATGGAAAATGGTAACACCTTGTTGGAGCCATTACTACAGAGAGAATCCTGGAGAGAAGCACAGCACATACGCACTGATCTGAGATACGTAAACAAATGAGATAGAGGTTGGTGCTCCACAATGTCTGTGACGTTATGCAGTGGGTTGGGTCTTCCTGACGGACAGAATGAAAGTAATGTGGTTGGCACCAAATGTGAACAGAAGATTGTAGTGAAACTAACGAAACACTGTGGGGGACTGTTGCTGAAATTGAGACACCAGTGTACTCTGTTCTGAAACACACTTCAGTACACAGCCTCTCAGAAGATGCAGTGTGTCGGAGTTGTCGGTCATCCCAGAGCATAGGGACATCTGCTCTAATAGTCTTGATTTGTATTTTGGTGATGACTACGAGGAGAAATAGGACTGTTACTGGAGAAGATGGTTCTGCACACTTGTTAATAGAAAGACTACATGATGTCAAGTCAGCTCGACAAAAGGCATAAAATATCTCCACCTGCAGTGTTCCATTGTGAAGGTACACAAGTTGCCCGTAGGCCAACATCGTTCCACAAAAGTGTTAAAACTGTGACAAATAAGCTCTACCTGCCAACCAGCCAGGACACCACTTCCTGTCGTGTACTTGATTCACCTTTGCTGAATTGTCAGCACAAGACAAGAGCCAAGAAACCAAGGTACGAAGAGTAGCTGAGGACTGCCTGTGGCTGCAGGCTGTGGATTCCCTGACATCCTTCTGCATCAGTCAATCGTAACACGTCATTGCCTCAAAGAATACTCAGCTGAACGCAGTCTTAAAGACGAGTTGTTGAGTGGTACTTAAGATAGGTAAATAAATTAGTGAAATCAGTGTGAAGTAGAAATTAGAAAATAAATGAAAAAACTTAGTTTAGTTTAGAAGAGTTACACACTGGCAAACAGCAGGCAGAGCAGAAGAGGCAATGAACGCTTGCAAGTAAGCACATTCAGGAGAAGCCATCGCGCTCCCCACATAAGCTGAAGCTGTCAATTCAGCTGTCAGGGCATCACCCGACCGGCTCACATGTTTCTCAATTGTCACACGTGATCAAAGGCCCTCGCCTACATTCCACAAGCCAATGACAGACGTTAAGACAATTCTTCGAGAAGCTTTTCAACGTGACAGAAGAGGCAATGACCATGAAGTCGTTCACTTCCAGTGAACTAAAGTAAATAAATACACCAGACACAGTTGGGCCGACAGTAGTTTTCAGTTCCAGTACAGTTCAGTCGGTGCCGAAGACCGTCATGCAGGAAGAGACTAAATCGTACACAGAAGCACCAAGTCCGCCGCTGTAATGGAATAGCAAGCAGCAGCCTCGCCGACAGAAGACAGAAGTTAGAAGGTATTAGAAGACCGGTTTTTACGTACCCGGGTGATTCGTGAGAACGGGAAGGAGATGGCCTCACATCAGCAGTCACCTGTGAGCTGGTGAAGAAGATCTGACAGCCGAAGACTGGCAAGCTGGAATCCGTTGTTCGAGTCCAGGACACTGGCATTGCCCCGCCACGCCGCTCAGCTGGCCGACGCACAACACTGATACAGGCGGCCGCATAGAGAGAGAAACACTGGGACGCCACATCAAAGGTATCACCATCTGGTTCACGACTTCATTCTCAATAATTAAACGGGCCACCTCACGATGTGCGTCTCCAGTCAACTGGGCGAAACAGCAACACGAGATATACACCACCAGGTGTAATCAGATGCTGCTGCTCACGCAAGCAGAAGGCTTTGCAAACGACACAGCTGCTGCTCTCCCAGCCAGAACAATCCAGTAAGGAAACCATTGTACAAGTCTTTCAATAAGTTCTATTGCGTAAAAATGCTGTTCCATTCTACCTCATACCCAAGCCAAGGAAGAACTCACCCTGCCCACATGTTGTTAAAAGAGAAAAAGTATTTAGTGTTCTTCACCCTGACATAATGCTCTATAATCAAATGCCCTTTTTAGTAATGCTCATCCTGACAACTGGCTACCATCAAAAGAGGTTACACAGTGGACTAATACTTCCGTGTGCCTTGAGAGTGGGCAGCTTAGAATGAATACAGAGCAAGATGCCATCCTTAATGGGAGTCCCATTCTGATGTTTCCAGGACGAACCAGCAAGATGAGGAAGAACTGGGTGTTCCTTAAAAAGTTCAAAGAACAGTGTTAGCTGTATGGGCAGCCGTTCCTTAGTTGTCCTGACTCTGGTATTATATCAGAATATTACTAGAGGGAGAAAGGATAACCAGAGGAGTGCAGTGTGTAGTGTGGCACAAGAAACTACCACCTGCCTTCCAATGTCTGTGTGTGTGTCTGTGTGTGTGTGTGTGTGTGTGTGTGTGTGTGTGTGTGTGTGTGTGCAGAACCCCCACTGAACTATGTTAGTTCTGGAGTGTCTTTGTTAATGATACGAGGTAGCAGGGAATGAAGAAACGTAAATTCTGTGTCTCAATTACTTACGTTGATCTGTCGTCATTATAATACCAGCCACAGTTACCACTGGTGTAATGTACTGCTATGACATCAGTTGTGACCAGGACGACACAAAATCTCAAGGGCAAAAGCAGTATTACTGGGAAAAATAACTATGGGTTTGGTTCCACTTCATACATTCTTCACAAGTTATTTATGTATGTGCCTTTCCTGCAACTATGCTATTTCGTTTTTGCTCATTGATTGTATTTAACTATAGAATATTGTGTATGTTAATGTTCTCTGAGCATTAGACTCTGTCTCTGTTCTGCGACAATATTGCAGCAGAGAATGGGTGGAAGACGCAGCTGCCACAGGCGACTAACATGGAGGCAATAGTGTTACCATGTCAAGTAACACAGCTTTTGTTGTATTAATGTACAGATTGAAATGAATGCACTGAATAAGTGCGGCAGGCATAAGAAAATCCCTAAATATTTTATGGATAATAGGTAGGCAGTATACCATGTTTGTAGAATTAAATGTACTGAAAGAAATGTCACTATATTGGCCTTTTATTTATATAGTGAAAAACGCTGAACGATATTATAGCTGAGGTCATTTTCAGCTATGACAAATTCACAAAATATAGATATATTTTGTAGTGAAAGATCCACACCAAGCGGTTAAATGTTGTTTTATTACTTTGCCGCTTTATTACTTTGATGTGGTTATTTCACACTCAAATGAATTCAATGCAAGTGGAATAAAGTGGAGGTAGTGGATTAAAGACATTTTTTAAGGTAGTAATTTGTGTAAGATGATCCTATTAATGTAGAGCTGCTATGTAATACCTCTTCATACCGTGAAAATTAAGAGGCTTGTATAAACATTGTAAACTGCAGTGGTCCACTCAATAATTTTAATTACAAAAATTTTGTCCCGAGATTTGAACCTTGTCTGCCGTTATGCAGTCATTCGTTGTGGCACTACAGTTACGTGACTCAATATAATGCTGTTGTAATTTTGTGCTGTTAAATAAGTTACATTGAAGTATACTGAGAAAAACCTGTCTAAAACTGCATAAAGCCAATTCGGCAGTTGCATATGTTCATTAAGGATGATTTACTGTTTTCTGTTCGGATGCACCGAAGATGAAATGAATGAACTTCGTGTCCTCACCACCCGAAACAAGATACAAAATGTACAGTTTGCTCTCGGTGTTGTACCCCATGTGCAGGGTGTTCCACAATTCCTAACACAGGCTTTCACAGGTTGTGCAAGGGACTGTACATTTCTGGACATGAGCTCCTTACAAAAGCTTTATCTATTAAGCTTGCTGTCAAAACCTGTGACAGGAATTGTGAAGTACCCTGTATTTATTAGTGATCAGATTGATGGGTTGCACAATTTGTATTACTCAGGTTCAATAGTCTTGTATATCTAGTTTTGAAACATCTATTACGTAGCAAGTAGAAATATGTGAGTAATTTTACATGTAATAATTGCACAAAGTTAGCATTTAATTGTCTTATCCAATGTTACTTGAGTTGTTTGGAAGTTGGTTAGCTTTTCAACGAACAACAGATGCTAACGTAATGACGCAAGTTCCGATAATTGTATATGATGGAAACTCTGTTGGTGAGACATTTATTTGGCAGTGCAAAATGTGCTTGCACTTCACAAGCTTTCCTTAAGTCTTCCTTAACGAACTTCAGTATGCAGTAACAGAAATAGCATGTTACTCTGTGATGCCCATACAATTGTCTGTCCAGGTTTCATTGTAGAAATATTATCCAAGTCGGATTTAATTCGTATGGGGAACTTTGTTCACATTCATAAGCAGTGAAGTCATAGTAAAATTAATAGCAAACTACTCGATCTCTTCTTAGTAGTATTCGCATGCAGATAATGTTTATGATGGAAGTAATGTATTATTCAAATATTGGTTGGCAAAATATTTTCAGTCTCTTATAAAGAGTAAAGACATTTCCTACAAGTTACTACCAAGTGGGTTATGTTATTTTAAATGCAAATGTATTACGGCAGTGATATTACCATGTTTGTGTTATATATCTGAAAATCTGTGCCTTATGCAGGTATTAAAAATATACAAGTAAACCCTGATTCTTTAAAGAGTCCCATGAATAAGAGCTGCAGACTGATTGCTCTGTAAATTAATCTGTTAATTGATTTGAAGCATGTAACCATGAAAATGTTCAGGAAAGATTTGGAGTTAAGCATGAAGTTTGCTGGAAGTCAGTAAGTGCCCTCATTCGCCAACACTGGATGGATGAATTCAAAGTATACACTCAGGAACTGAGTTTGTCTACTCAGATTCTAACTGCAGTGTTAGTCGTATTCCGTCGAGCTTTTACTATACTGTACCACTAAATGAGTAAATTATGGCACTCTAAATTTCTAAATTTTCTCAATAACAACGCAAAATACAGATCATAAAATTTTTGTTGCCCATCGAAACTGTGCTGAGGCAAACTGATACTGGTATCAGGCTCTGGGATGGTTACTTACTGACACAACCTCACAGTCAAGTACAGGGACATAGAAGACTGCACTTGAATACCAGTTACTACAACAGTTACTGAACGATCGTTTTAAGTACTTACGTAGCAAGAATGCAAAGTTAGACGTTAACATATTGAGTCTTCAGTTACTAATGTCGCTGCACTTTCATCTGTGTTTCTTCCAGGTTTCTATTACACCAGCTATTTGCTACAGATTTTTGCATTTCAGATGTATGTATTCATATAAGAGGGTTGATCACATTGGGACGTTGTGTAGAACAGGTACGCTGTACCTTATCTGTACATACCCCAGTTTGTATGACAATACATCGTGTTTTGAAATTATGTATTGTTTTGGAAGATACTGTCCACTAGTTGTAAATCTTTCTTATTGTTAATCTGAAGAGGGTCATTACTGACTGATCACAATATAAAGTCCTTCGAAGACCGGTTTGAAAGACTGGAATAAAAAAACAGACAGTTCCTGGATCACGGTTTCTATTAGCGACTGTCGCAGCTCGTGAATTGGTACATAGTTACTGGTACGTATGCAGGGGTACTTCATGGTAGGACACAAATTGTAGATAGTTACTGTAACAGCATATTTTATGATACGTAATATTGATTTCTACTCCTTCTGACATGAAGAAACTTCAGTCGTCTGGTCATAACTGTGGTTAATGTCCCTGGGAGGTGGCTGATCAGAACTGCAACATGCGGCACGTCAGTTCACTTCATCACAAGAAGAATAATCACCTAACGTCATAAAATCCATTGGCACAGCAGCGTGCTTCAAACTGCAAATCGCCACCTAATACGGGATCCAAGGTTCGATTCCTGGCTGGGTTGGGTACTTTCTCTGCCCAGGGACTGAGTGTATTATCATTCGTGACAGTGGCTACATTGGACTGGGTAAAATACTGGGACTTGTTATGGGTGCTGATGACTGTCCAGTTCAGTGCCCCACCAACCAACTACCACTACCATCACCATGTGATAAACACACTCTACTTTTGTAAATGTTGAACTTTTACTCCAAGAGAACAGTTCTATTGGAGACTTGACTGGCACTGGTGTCGCAGCTTAATCACACTGGCTGCTTCATGAGAGGTCATGATCTGGGGTGGAAGGAGACAATGCCTCGCTCTGTATCGATCTCTGTGCGATGTCTTCACGGTGCTGACTCCTCCCAGGAACTCCTCCCATTCATTGTTGCGGACTGCTGCGAGACATCATTATTTCTGTGGTATCGACGCACGTTGCCGGCTTGGGTTCGGCACAGGGACCTTCAGATGCTCTGGCATGTTGGCACAGTATCACAATAGATTTTGGAGTCAATTGTTCAACCACAGAGGTGGTCGTCAAGTAGAAAAATGCCTTCACAGACCCAGTTGATTGTAGCCATCACTTCACCAGCTGAAAGTACTCTCTCGAAATACTTCTTCTAAAGAATCACATTGTACCATAAAGTAGACAGCCGTTTTGTTTCTAACTGAAGGTGGTAACAGCCTGAGCAGTGACACTAACTGTCCAGATCAGACGAGTCCAAACAATTCACTCCTAATCTAGGCAAACGTGATAACCACCCCTTTTTACCAATATGCTCCATCTTAAAAGATAAAGTGATGTTCTCCCTTAAATATTTACATGAGAAGAAAGTTTTTTTATAACTTCCTTAAACATTCATGTATCATCTCTATTTCCACCAACTCCCACCAGATAGCAGCATTTAATTGGTCCTGTAAATGGTGCACTCGAACCGAGGTACATTCCGAGCAAACAGCAGTTTTCAAATGTCTTTGTGTAGAAAACCATATTGTTACAAATATTCACAGCAATATACAGAAACCAGGCAGTGGATAAAAGGAGTGGTAAGTTGCTGAGAAAAGTCATCGAAAGATCAAGAAGATACATATCTTTCTGATCTCCCATGGGATGACTGGATACTCAAAACTGTGATGCCCAGAATGGCACTACATGGCCACAGTGTTCAATGCCAAACCAAAGAGCACAACGCGAAAGCTTTTTTTAGCAGTGGTGAAACTTTCGCTATTTTAAAAATATCTGGAATTACACCAGTTTTTAAAGAGGTTGAAAATTTTTGCCAAGGGGTTTGCTATTTGGTGGACACATGCTTTTAATATGAAATCAGCCACTTCATTAAGCAATAAAATGTCAAGTGGGCTTTATGATTTAATTATAATTGCATTGGGGTTTGTTTCATAAACATACTATCAGTCGAGATCACTGACTTCCTGGAGAAACTTGGGACTGGTCCTTGACAGTGTACCTGAATGAGATTTTCAGCTAGTGAAAAATTCAGTTGTGGAAAAATTCAATGAAGTTGTGTCCATCACTTTTGAGCCTTCTAGTGTTTATGATACATTCTTTTTCTTTGGCACTGAACTAAAAATTCCTTTCTTTATAACTCTCCATGTGGATCTCAATTTGATAAGAAACATATCTAACAAAATTTCATTCCACAAAATTCTTGCCTGTTTGACTACTCTGCTGTAGATTCTTTTGTAGGCTTTTGAATAATCTGCAAATTTTTCGGTTACTCTGTATTTCTTACAACAGTACTGCAGAAATCCGTTTCTCTCACTGAAAATTTTTATGCCTTTAGTTACCCATAGCTTATTACTGTTAGGTTTTCCTGTTTTTATTACTTTTGGAAAAGCTACATCAAAATAGTGAAGAAAGAAGCTCTGATGACCCATGTACATGCTATCAACATTGTTCTGAGTGATGATGCTTTCCCAGTATTTCTTCGCCAATAAGAGATTAAAAATTCTAATGTTATCTTCAGAAAAGGTTCTGTTTCCAGTATTTTAGACATAGCTGTGCAACAGCAACCGTTCCATGTAATAAGATTAAAAACAGCCGACCGGTTGCAATGGATAAAGTAATCCTTACCTAGGTTTTGACAGATTTAAATCTATCTTCTTCAGAAGGCGGCAGTATTACATTAATATGGAATGATATGTCATTGTTGTTTTTACAAATATCTGCATAGATCCATTAGTCCAAATAAAATATAGCCCTGAAAATAGGGTTTGTCAAGTAAATAAAAATTAGTGCATGGAAGTTGGAGAGCTCACAAGCGACTCAGTACAGATAGGGTATGAATTTATTTGTAAATTAATATGTGGTGACTATCGACTCTACAAGTCATCTATCTTTGCTATAGCAGGCTCTCTGACCCAACTACATTTTTTGGAACTGCTACTACTTGTTGGCATTTCTATACATAGCAGCTGTGGCTCATGGTCACCATAACCCATGCTCAGTACTCCGCTTGTGGATCTATAATTTGTTTCTGAGATGAATATTTGGTCAATAATAGAATTTATTTATTCTGTGAACCTTGTTTGGCAGTGTATTGAGGGGATCATATTGAATGTGTTTGTCATATTTATCAAATAATCTCTGATGCTGCTGTCATTTGAAAAATCATATTTAGTGTACTGATCCTGTTCAGCAGAACCTCTAGTTTATTCATGAAGAGTGGCAGGTTTCCACTTGATGCTTTATATGTGTCAATAACTATGAACTTTCCATTACTAAACTGCCAGAGCTTAACTTGAAAGTCTTTTTCACTTGAGTCAATATAGCTTTTACTGACATAACAGAACTTTGTTCTTTCACAAAGATAGGAGAGCCACCAAATTTGGAAAATGCTCGGCTAAAATGACTTGCTAATCTATATCCTGAGATTGCTTCGTCATTTCATAGCCAAAGTTAACCTCAATGTTTGGTAATGCAAATTAAGTCTAATTTAGTGCATACTGGAGTAGTGCTTCCAATATGGGAACTTCATTTGTAAGTGACTGAAGGTAATCGTGTAGTACAGCAAAATCTGGGTATTTAGTAACTTCAGTTGAAACGGTTTCTAATTCTTTATCTAATGGCATTTCTAATGCAGCATTAACCCTAAAAATTTTCAGTGTCTTCCTTGTGTGCAGCTTCTGTTTGCTGCTGGCAATCAGCAGGTGAGTCAACTTCTGGAGCTTGTATAAGTTTTGCTTCATCCACATCTGTCCTTCGGTTTAAAACATTTCGTAATTTTCGTTCAGCTGATGGCCTGTTTGTTTCTCACCTAATTGCTTTAAACCACTTGGTAATTTGCGTTTGGCCAATGGCACAGCTTGTAACTCATCTAAAGCACTTCTTAATCTCTGTTTGCTCGTCACTTACACTCCGACGCCATGTTCTTTCACCTCCCTGATGTGTTCAGTTGGGTTCAGTTCTGTCGAGTTGTGGGCACAGCGCATCAATTGGAATTCGCCACTGTGTTCCTCAAGCCATTCCATCACTCCTGCCATTGTGACATGGCACATTATCTTACTGGAAAATACCACTCTCATTGGCAAACTTGACTGTCATGAAGGTGTGTACATGGTCTGCAATCAGTGTATGATACTCCTTGGCTGTCATGATGCCTTGTATGAAGCAGAGGCAAAACTGAAACTTGAATGAGTCTCTTAAAGAAGGAAGAAAACTGTAAAGACTAGCTTTATAATCAGCTTCCTAACTGACAAAAGGTGTGCCGCTTTTGGTTAGCATCCTGTAACTAAAAAAATTCGAAAAAATAAACGCTTTGTTTTGCATACCATGCAAATTATTTAACAATAACTTATTCAAGCAAACTCTCTCATGGTTAAGGATGTGGTGAAAGTTAAACAAAAAAATTCCAGCATACGAAAACGTATTGAGCCACAAAAATAGTTTTGCTCCTCGTGAACACTAGATGCACCTCTACGTGAAGGTCGCATTGACAAGAGTTGCAGTAACAAATATCAGATGAGGAGGAGGATTGTAGATTCCTTTGGTGATCGTCTAAAGCTTTAAAATGGGTGCCATGTTATGCAAAATGCTTAACCATATCAACAGTGACAACTAGAGTCAAGATCTAAGATAAAGGAAGTTCTCAAGCATCATCAGCATTCTCATTGTCATGCCATGCTCAGGGAGCACAAAGGTTTTCACAAAAAAGGTCAACTACTTCTCATATGGCATCCACGATGAGTTTTTGGAAAGAATTAGATGCAAAATAAAGGGGGGGGGGGGGGGGGGGCGGGCGACGTGAGTCAGCTGGCTTGCAGATTAGGGGAGAGGGCATAGTGATGAAGAAAAGAGGCCCAGTACAGGTGCATCAACTTCCGTGATGTAAAATGTCCAGGGGAAAACCTGATCCAGGGCATATTTGAGTAGGAGATGTGAGGAACCTAGCACCATAATTGGGGAATTGTTAGCAGCTGTCAGTGGTGGTGCAGATAAGGGATCTATGTTAGGGGCGAGGGAGGGTGGGATAACACTAACGTCGGCTCCAGTGTCCACTAGAAAACTAAGTTTGGTGTTGGTGTCCTCGACGAAGAGGCGCAAAGCAGATGACAGTGCAGCTGGCGTCAGACGAGAGGCCGGTAGGCGCCGTGAGGCAGCGCGGCGGGATGTGGCATCTAGTCATGCCCGCCATAAGCGTTTGGGAAAGCACACGGGGTTTGCAGTTGCGAGCCGCGTCCCCAAAGTTAGCATGGAACCAGCAATAAGGAAAGCCAGCTTGCGGTGCAGGAGCATGGCTGGGCGGTGAGGTGACCAGCTGCGTGGCCAGAGTGTACTCAGGTGCTCGCTCAGCCATCTCCGGTGACCTTTGGGGCGGCAACGTAAAAGTAGGTACTGTAGTCGGCAGTCGGGCAACCACGGGGGTGGCGGGCCGTTGCTTGCGCTGACAGCGAGGTGCGTGTCTTGACGCGGCTGCGGTTAGGCGTGGCTTCTGTTACTATAGGCACAGTCAGTAATGCGCAGGCATGCTTCGAGCAGCTCAGCCATGGGACAGTAACTGCAGTTGTAGCTCAGAAGGAAGTTTAAGTTGCCAAATTATCCAAAGTGCAATGTCTGGTAGAAAGACTGTGTCCACAAGGGCACATAATTGGCACCACAGCTGTGACGGGGTACGGTCATCGATGTGTTCTTCATGGATAATGCATAGGATCGACTCGGCAGGATGATGGGATAGGTGTTAAACGATACAAGCTTTAGCAGATTCATACTTACTCTGAATGGGAGGTGAAAGCAGCAGGTCACTAATAAGATCCGTGTGATTGTGCAGGTGACTGACAAGGCACACGAATCGCACATTCACGGCGTCCTAGAAGACGGAGCCCAACATTTTATCCACTAATGCAAACCATGTCTTAGGGTTCTCGGTTTGTAGGGCTGGCAGTTTTGGGACTCTGCTAGGCACGAAGTACTGAGGAACAGTCGGTGCAGTGAACACACTACTCGGAGGTGCAGGCGGTGTAGCAGTGTAGCGTGGTGCCAAATCGGGATTGTAGGCACCAGGTGACTGGCACACAGTAGCTGTACTAATCTGGTTAATAGGGAAAAAACACATGATTTACAAGCAGCAGGAGTGCAAGAAGAGAGTTCAGTCTTGACATGTGATTTCAGTTGCATAGTGTAGGCAGGTACAGTTTCTGGGGGCACGGTTGGGGGTGGAAGACTCTCCAGTACAGGTGCAGTTTGGACTGGTGAGCACACGACTGGTGTTTACCACGCGAAAGAACCCGGTGCGGAAGTTGATGAAATGTTGTGGACTAGTGCGGGTGGGGCAGCCAGTGCCACCGCGGAAGCGGACGGTAGGCATGCGGGAGCTGGTAACAACGGGTGCAGGAGTGTAGCGGGTGCGGTTGAAACCGACGTAGCAGAGACGGACAAAACTGTCGGGGAAAAACGTGCGGAAGACGAACAGAAGCCAGGATGGGGCACAGCGCGGGAGGCGCGGCTGTACACATAGGTGAAAAGGAGGTCAAACGACACTGAGTCGATAAAGAGTTGCCATGTCTGGTCTCTGAGTACTGTTCCATGCCGTATGGTCTCAAAAATGCCGCACAAATGAAGTGATTATGGCTGTCATGGGGATATCGTCAGGGAACATGGGAATCTGATGATATGCTTTGCTACAATTGAGAACGGAGAAGATCTGGGAACCATCCAACATCTGAGTGAAACCTTGAATATGGGGGATAGGGTAGTTATTGATGGTAGTGAGAGTGTTAAGAGCATGGTAGTCACCACAGAGGTGGAAAGTATCGTCCTCTTTCGGCACGAGATGGATTGGCGACGACCAGTTACTATCAGATTGACGGAGAATTTTGGAGTCCAAAAGATCTTCAACAATGTCTTTAGCACGGCGAAGTTTCTGTGCATTTAGGCAGCGTGCCTTATGCCACACAGGGGTAGTTCAGTCATGTTCATTCTGTGGCACATGCCATTGGCAATTGCACGCAAGGACATGGGAGAAGCAGGGGGGGGGGGGGGGGGGTAGGGGGGTAGGGGCAGAGGCTGGCCGAACCGTTAATGGGGTCACAGCTGCAGAACGATGCCCAGGCTGAAAAGGCGTGTCCATGATTGCAAGAGTGGGTGTGGGGAATTGCAGAAGCTGTAATATGTTTGTGGAGAGTTGCGTAGCCTGTGGCTGTGGCTGTAGAGCGGGCACCATGTGTGGGTGTAGCAGATAAGCAGGAACGGCAGGTGCTGGCAGTTCTGGGGCATCGATAAGCAGAATGCAGTCAGGCGGTCGTGAGGCAGCCGTAGGCGCAGGAACACGCTGCAGCAGCCAAGCGGGAACCGGTGAGGTAATCTCGGGACCGCGTAGGTTAGAATCAAGTTGACAGCGAAGTTCACTCTGAACCCATACCTGAAATCACGCCGCAGTTTCAGTGCCATTTTCCACATTGAAAAACTGCGGCTGTATAGTTCGATCACAGGGACTGAACAGTTGTTGAAACATTCTTCATAGCACAATACAAATCACAGTTATTAGCACGCACGAATTGAACGAAAACAGATCGGGGTCACCAGTGTGGCTATTCCTGATACGCATAGCAGCAGTGATCATTAAATAAGACACCAAAATACATGAAGACAACTTTTTTACACATGAATATTTACAAAGCCATACACAGTCGGTGGCACAAAACAGAATGAAAAGCAAGATGGCAGCGCACAACAGGTCCGCATGGGTCAGAGAGCCTGCTATGGCAAAGATAGATGACTCGTAGAGTCGATAGTCACCACATATTAATTTACAAATAAATTCATACCCCATCTGTACTGTTCGTTAATGGAAGAAATTATTACGACCACAACTGTTCTCCTTTATATCAGGTCTCATACTTCATCATTGCAGATACAAGGCGGGGAGTGTCCCTGGGCACTCAAGATGCTACATCTACCACTGCCTGGTGCTGCAATTCCACTGACATCATACAGTTTGCTAAAAGTGCATAAAGAAGGGGTTCCACTACGTCACATTTTGAGTAATTTGGGTGTGCCCATTTACAACATGGCCAAGTATTTAGCCTGTGTTCTTTGTCCTCATGTCAGGAAACGTGAACGTCATATTTAAATTCCATGATTTTTATCCACTGGCTGTAGTCTGTGTCAGTTTTTCAGACTGGTTTGTGATTTCTGATCTAGCACCTGTATTTATCTAGGTTCCTCTCTAAGACTCCTCAGTATTAATCAGTAAAATGCTGGACATAGAAATGACAAAGCTTTGCCACCATGTGTTGACACAGACAATATTTTTTTATTCCACAAAAAACATTTTTAACAAACTCGCAGAATGCTTGTGGAAGGTCCATTAACCTTATACTCACAAACCCATTTAGAGAAGATTACAAAGATTGTAGACTGAGCAGTGGGCTGAGTTTCTAAAAGCTTACTTATTTTGGAGGAAGGTCAGCGATACATTTATGGTCCGGCAACACAAGACACACTCAGCTGTTTCCTGGAGCATTTTAATTGCAACCATCCCAGCATCAAATTCATAACAGAGGTTGAAATGGATAGAAAGGTTCTGTTTCTGGATGTATTGCTCTACAGAGAGGGCAATGGGACCTGCAGGCATTGCGTTTATCAAAAATGAAAGAACATGGGCCAGTATCTTGGTCCTAAGAGTTGCCATCCACTGTACCAACACACAAATGCACCAAGTTCACATTTGAGAGAAATGGCAAGGCCGACAAAAAGATAGTGTGCATCTGATTTTAAACCTTCACTGGAGCTAGTAAGATTCAGGTATATCAGTGATCATCTTTCTATATGATGGGGTATACCCTCAAAGATACGAAGAATATTGAAAAGTTACAGTGGAAGGGATAGGTAAAAGACCACAGAAACTGCTACCTGTACCATTTATTTAATCATTAAAAGATGTGATTGTTACAAAAGAAAAATGAGCAGTAAAGGTCCCTTCATTGTCCACAAAGAATACAGATACAGCTATAATGTAAGACAAATGATGTGTATGTGCAATTCACTAATAGCTAATGTAGACAACATATACTTTGTTTCTGTAAATTGTCAGTGCCTGCAGAACAAGTGAAATTACTGTGAAATCAAATTTTCTTATAAAAATGTCAACGGTGAACTATCTTTTACTCTCGTATTTTAAAAATTGGGTATGTAGCACCACAACCACAATACATTTGTCAAGGTGGTATAGTGTTACACAGAAAATAATGTAATGCACCTCTACTTTTTAGCAGTACCACAGAAACTAGCAGTTTAGCCATGCTAGTGAAAGGCACTCAGCTCACATTAGCGTGTCAGTGTGCCAAAACATTAACTCTATCATATAGCATTGGCTGACATCAGCAATTGTATAATATATTTAACAGAACTCCTTCTGTTTGTCATGTCTTACTGGTGTATAATCTGGGTGTAGCACTTTGTAGGGATACGAACTCGAATTGTCACATAGGCCATGTTGTAGGTAGAGTAGGTTTATTGGCTGGATGCGCCAGTTACGTTATGTTCCGAAACACTGCACTCATTGCCCTCTCCCTCCACTCAACTCCAATTCAACTACTACTGCTTATCACTAGAGCCTGTTCTCACTGAAACATTCATCTTGGGTTGCTGCAGATGTTTTGAGGGCTGCTGAGAAATTAGAAATATCCTTCGTAATTCCTGTCTCTGATAAAAAAAGAGGGATGACGGCAGTTGGTACGGACATGTCCTCACAGCAAAGGAATCTGTTTTATGCATTCAAATAAGTTTTTAGGAACTGGGAATATAGCTGAAAACAGAGTAATAAATACATTAACAAACAACAAAATTGTTCTCCTGGTATCACTGTGGAAACAAAATGCCTACAAAGACGTAATCTCTTCAAAAATGAATGGCTTCTTGAGATGACATAAAAAGAGAGAAATTGTGCCAGTAAGTTGAAAAACCTGTTCGCCATGTACATTACTTTTACACTCACGAAATGAAATAAAACTTCTAAAATCTGCAGTTACAGAAAAGTAGGTCAGTGAATTGCATTGTTTTCTGCTTGTTTTCTTCATATATTTAAATCACACCCTGAGAAACTATAAAAATGAAAGCTGTGGCCAATGAATCAGTAATACAAAGGCTGTAAAAAGTCAATGTAAACTTCTTCTCAACTAAGCAGACTCGATCGTAAAACTTTTCTCACAAATTGTCGTAGCAGTTTCGTAGCACCATCTTTTAAATGCATGTTTGCATCCTTTACTGGGGCAAACTTGCACACCTGTAATCCCTTTAATCACACATTTCTACTCCCTACACCAATGCTAGTGCTTCTGCCTTCTTTTTATCATCTACATGTTAAAATAAAACCTTTCTATGGCAAACAAAATTTCTTGCGAAATGAGGAAACATGCCTTGATCACGCAAGAACAATGCCTCATGGGTCAGGGGCTCATAAACGCTTCTGCTACAGCCACATCTCTGGCAAAATGGTACACTTCCAAGCCTGAAACGCCCTCTGGTAGAAGGCAGACTCAGACCTGGAATCTGTCAACTTTATTGTGCAGAAGCAGTGAGTAAATGGGATTTTCTGTTGACCTTTTGTATAATCTGTAAAGTGAATTAGCTATAAACTAAGGACTAATTTGAGGATTTGAATTTATGGTAGCCTTTTGGAATCCTCACATGAACAGTTAAACTGAGCAAAAGTAGGATGATGCTCAGCACACTGAGTTCCAAGAAATACATTTGGATGCGTGAGGAATATAATACGACGCAGATATAAATTTTTCAAAACTTCTTTGCAAGGTCACGACACATTTTGATTAAACCAGTTCCTTCTCTAGACCAGCCTCATTAATTACTTCGTTATATCTGTTTCATATTCAACAGTGCACCTAGCACTGGATTTCTCAATGACATATTTACTAACAATGCCAAATTGAGTTCACTGATATTTGATGAACGAATATCGGTTCGTAAAATAGTACTCATGCAGTACAATTACATGGAGTACATAATGTGCTGTTTTCTACTATGCCACAATACTATTCAGCCTGAATGCCCTTCAGTGAACTAAATTACAAGACAGTTTGTCAATTTGAAAAGAAAAGAAACAAAGATTATACAATACATAATGTTTATTATACAATAAATTAATGTATTGTGTAAATTGTATTGCAAGCTGCAAAATGACCATAAGTGTTATATATGTTCTCGTTAAATTGTTCATGTGCAAAAATATAGAAATGCCTGCTGAAATACATTATGTCAAATTACTCAGGAAAAAAGTTAACATATAGTTACAAATCAAATTTTTGTATGGGAGATACAAGAGTTAGGAGACGAATGAACTACATTCACATCAATTGCTTGCACGGAAATTCTGTATACTGAAGGGCATTGATTATTTGCATATCGCCGGTTGCTTGCGACATTTCATTGTGAAAAAGGCAGTGTACAAAACTGTAGCACACCATCTTCAGTGTAAGGTACTTACTTATCACAAACAATTAAGCTGATAGGTACTGTTCAGAGGGTAGTCACATAGTTTAGAGAGAGAGAGAGAGAGAGAGAGAGAGAGAGAGAGAGAGAGAGAGAGAAAAGAGGGAGGGGCAGTGGCAGGCTATAGGTGCATTGATGCTCCTCAAATACTGTTAAATTGTTCACCAGTAAAAAGTACGCCTGCTCTATAAACCTGCTGGTAATTTCTGCAGCATCACAAGTCAGCACCACGCCGATTCCAGTAATATCTGCTGGTCTGTAGTCTCACATTTGTACCTAGAGATGTCACTACAGTGTGTGCTCACTGTCACTGAGCCTTAAGTTATTTTGCTGATTACTGTAATTACAGCAACAAAGAGCTGCTTTGCACATGACTGTGTATATGCTTTCACGTAAGTTATGGCCATTGTTGTTCCGTCCTTTATCCCCCTTTGCCTCAAAACATAGGAGAATGAACACAATTTCCTCCTCATATCTCCACGAGAAAAAATTGCACAGGTTCATGTCTGGTGATCTTAGAGGTCAAAAACGCAGGGCAGTGTCTCGAGGTCTCACGCCACTGAGGCATAGTGTCACTGAGAAACTGATGTCATTCCACCAGTGTGGTGGAGCTCATTGCTGTTGGAAAGCTAAGTCATCAGAACCCTCATGATGTTGTTGGAAGACAGTCCTTCTGCCTTAGAAGATAGCCGTTTCCAGCCACTGCATTTTCCTGAAAAAAAGGACAATCTCATTTTTCATGAAAAATGGCTGCACTCATAGCCCAAGTACTTTCCAAAGGGTGGCGATGCCGAACTCCAGACCAGGGCTCACCTTACCTGATGTTTGTCACTCACCTCAAGCGTTCTCTTGCTCTGTTGAGGCACATACCACCTGTTATTCCCCATACCCAGTATCATTAAGTTTTGCTGCTCCTCTGCAATGGGCATTGGGGTATGTCATAAATGAAAGCCTTCAGCAGGAAACACACATACTGGTTGATTCTAAACAACAATGTGGAGGCCACAGAATAACAGGAACAGCCATGTGCTAACTTCCCCTAAACTGTCAGTAGAATTTGTACCATCACCAGTTCGCTTTCCCAAACACCATATGTGGAATTTCTGGCCCTATGCACCCATTTCAAAGGGTAAGAATCTGGCATCCCGACCTTGAAAGCCTGCCAAAATGCACAGGTCTCTGACAGATGCTAGACAGTACTGCTACAACCTTCAAGCATTGCTGTCACAGAATACTGAGCCACACCTGACTGGCCAGCACTCGTGACTGCCATTTATAGCTGGCAGCACAGCAATTGTCAGACAGTTGTGATTCACTGCACTCTGAGACAATAATGTGTAGTGAGATCAGTACCAATTCTAAGTTTGCTACCTCTTCAAGTTTTTGAGGTGGACTTGTTATTGTACAATGCCATCTCTGTTGCTCACATCTCTCTCACATTTAAATTTGACGACTGACTGTTAGTGCACTCTGTTCTGCCAGTTCTCGAATCATTCTGACTCTTGGCAAATTCTGATCACAGTAACACTGAACACATGTTCTCATATAATAGGCCCTGTGTTACCTGAAATAAATAATGCATCACTAACTCTATGTATTTTTCCACAGAGAATGAAATATGCCATTGTGAAACCCCTCTATAAACCAGATGCTAGGAGAGATTTCATTAACTACTGAAAACCATTTGAGGTGGTGCAGTATTCTAGAATATCGTCCCCCACCCCCTCCTCCTCCTCCCTGAGCAACAACAAAATACTCAGTAAATCACTGTCAGCACCAGCTGGCATATGCTGCAACTCATCCAGGGCATCTGACTCTGTGAATCACAATATTCACAGAGACCAACTGAGTTTTTATGAAAGTTACAGTTCATCCAACCAATGGACAATGTCATATCTAAAGAATGCAGAAGGCTGTACATACAAGGGATACTCCCCATTACACCCCTCTCAAATTTGGTGGTAAGATGGCTCACTGTTTTGCTTTTCTTTCACCTTCTTCCTGTTTTCGTGTTTGATACATGTTCAGTTTTTGATGGGCTATCCAAACAGTTAATTGTCAAAGGATAAAAAAAGTAATAAAGAACAGCCTATAACAGCAATGGCATCACACTTAAGTGGTATGGTGATGGACTGCCCTGTGGATGAACTGTGTTCAACTTACTCTCACGCTCTTTATTTTTATTTATTTTTTCCACAGCGTTATGAATTGTCAGTTCAGTCATCGAAACATTTGTTCTCTTTCTGAAGTCTTGTCAGTTGTCACACTATACACTCATTACAGAACATAGGCCATGCGGTAAGAATATGTTAGTCACGAGTAAACGTGATGAACGGTGAGAGCAGGTGAGATACCACATAGACATCTTGCAGAAATTAAAACAAACAAATGGGTGTTAACTATGTTACAACAAAGGCATTCAAGAGGCAGAAGTTCCAAAATGGAAAGCAGTTCCAAAATGGAAAGCAGTTCCAAAATGGAAAGCAGTTCCAAAATGGAAAGCAGTTCCAAAATGGAAAGCAGTTCCAAAATGGAAAGCAGTTCCAAAATGGAAAGCAGTTCCAAAATGGAAAGCAGTTCCAAAATGGAAAGCAGTTCCAAAATGGAAAGCAGTTCCAAAATGGAAAGCAGTTCCAAAATGGAAAGCAGTTCCAAAATGGAAAGCAGTTCCAAAATGGAAAGCAGTTCCAAAATGGAAAGCAGTTCCAAAATGGAAAGCAGTTCCAAAATGGAAAGCAGTTCCAAAATGGAAAGCAGTTCCAAAATGGAAAGCAGTTCCAAAATATTAAAAACATACATTTTTACAGAGCACAGAGAAACACTGCAATAGTGAAACTGTACATTCATTTGTTTCACCTTATGTGACAAACTGTTATGCTTTCATCATTTCCTCGAGAGTGATCACATTCAAATTAACACCTAAATTGGACAAGGAGGTATATCTCACTAACTCACCAGGTATACGAATTATGTGATATGGATCTCATACTGATGCACCTGACACACATTCTGTCACTACTGCCATGTATGATACACCATACATGATTTCCAGTGGAGGATTCAGTTTACTTGTCAGATTCAGATTCTTTGTCATTCAGCATTGTTACATGCAATAGACTTCGTCAGTTCACTTAACCTATTTTGATTGACGCATTCTTAGACAATTTGTTATATATTTTAATTGCCATATACTTGTGACTATTGTTAGTTTTAGCTAATCTATTTTGTGGCAACAGCAGAGAAGTACACGTTCTTGTATAGTAGCCATGTCTTTAATTTGTTACACTTAAATTAGGTAGTTCAGCAAGTATGTAGTTAACACTGTCAAGAATCTATAAATTAATTACTGTTAAAATTCTATATTTAGTGAACAATGGTTTACAATGTGTTCTATTACCTACCTTAGCCATTACTCTGATTGCTTTCTTCTGGATCACCATAATTTCATTTATTTTTCTGCTGTTTCCCCAGAGTATTAACCCATACCTTAAAACAGATTGAAAACAGGCAAAGTACGCTGTCCTTACGTACTCACATGTCACACAACACATCAGTCTCTTCAACAAATATATAACTCTTGACAACCTAACCACTATGTGATCAACATGAGAGTTCCATGTTAGACTGTTGTCAAGTACAATACCTAAAAACTTTGCCTTTTGTTTTTCTATTTTTGTAGTCTTTGATAGACTGAACAACATATTCTGGGTCTTTTCCTCATTTAATAGCAGACCATTGGCATTAAACCATGATGTTGCATTTTCTTTTGCCAATTTCATATCACTTGCGAGGTTATCAAATACATGGTTTACAGATAGAAAAGTTGTGTCATCTGCATACATATGTCTTTACATCTATATTTCCTGGTAAGTCATTTATGTGTACAAGGAAAAGAAGGGGTCCCAATTTAGATCCCTGTGGCACTCCATGTTGAACCTTGAGTATGTTTGACAGATGACTTCCTGAACTCACCACCTGGTTCCTTTTATTGAGGTATGATTTGATGAGTTTTAAACTTTTATCACATATTCCATAGTACTCAAGTTTAGAGAGCAGAAGTGAGTGGTCAACACAGTCAAAAGCTTTGCTCAGATCACATAAGGTTACCTGTGCGTGCGCATGGTCCTCAAATGCTCTTAGAATGTTTCTGACTAAGAGCTCTATGGCATGTATAGCTGACCTTCCTTTTCTGTAACCAAACTGTGATGCACTTAACATACCATTTAGTTCTAGGTACTCATACATCTGCTTATATATTATGCCTTCAAAGACTTTTCCTAGTACTGGAATTAGTGAAATTGGTCTGTAGTTTGCAGGATCTGATTTGACACCCTTCTTAAAGACTGGAGTTACCTTGGATAGTTTGAGAGGATCAGGAAAAAACCCTTCTATGAGACACAGGTTTATAGAATATGTTAATGGTGCTGCAATGTAATGTATGATTTCTTTCGATAGATTGTTTGACATATTAAAAATATCTGTACTGTATGAATTTTTCATTTCTTTGACTATTTTAAGAACTTCATGTTGGCATATCTCTTTGAAGTGTTTCAATGATGATCTGGCCCAATTATGATTTAGGTTTGCTCTCTTCAGATAATCTATACATGTTACATTTGGTTTACTGATCAGCTTTTTGATATCATCAGCACAGCTTACAAAATATTTATTGAATGTATCTGCTGGTATTGGGACAGTCTTGTCAAAGTTTCTGACTTCACCTTTAACAGTATTAATTACTGACCAGGCTGTTTTGCATTGGTTTTTACTATTTTTTATGAAATTTGTGTTGTATCTTAGTTTCACTAATTGCAACTCTTTCTTATACAGTTTCTTAGTGATTTTTTCGAGATCCTTAATTTCATTAGAATTGTTTACTTTGGCAAGGCGCTTCAACAGCAGTAGCTTATTTTTTAGATTCTCCAGTTCTTTGGTGTACCAAAATTTACCTTTTCTTGTTTTATGGTATTTCTTTTGAACAAGATGGGCTTTTAAAATACCTGTTAAGTAATTGTGGAATGTTTCATAAACTGTTTGGGCACTGGAATCACAGTTTTGAAATAATTTGTCCCAGTTTATGCTCAACTGGTGTGTTAGTTTTATGAGATTGTGTTTTGTTAATATTAAGGTATTAGATTTTGTTAACTTTTGTCCAGCCTTGCTCTCACCCCCTTTTATAAAATGTCTTAACTTTACTATTAACATGGAGTGGTCTGAGAAAACAAACTCCTTTACCTTGGTGGAGTACATATCACGAGCACAGTTGACAAAAGCATTATCCAAGCACGCTTGTAGTCTTGTTGGTTCTGAATTTACATGATGGAAGTTGTGCTGCCTTAGCATATTCAGTAACTTATTTACACTGGGTTTGTTACATGTTGCATCAAAGCTTGAATTAAAGTCTCCCCCAATTACAGTTACATACTGTTTCCATTTCGTTATGTAGCAGAGTACACTGTCTAAATTATCTAAAAAAGTTTTATCATCTGAGTCAGGGGAATGGTAGATACATACTATGATAAGTTTCATTATATCACATATGATCCCAGTAATTTCAAAGTGTTTCTCTACACATGCCCAACTAAGATCTAGTTCTCTACACTCTATTTCATTTGAAACATAGATAACAGTTTTTGCAGATCTCAGTACCGTAATGGTGGTACTGTTTCCATATTTATAACCTTCTGGTACATAGTATTGTATTTGTTCTGGTTTAAGCCAATGTTCTGATAGACATAAGAAAGAATACTTATTCTGTGGCAATGACTCATCCAGAATTTCAACTTTATTTTCAAGACCCTGAATGTTTAAAAATAGGATGTTGTTGTGACTTATCTGTGAGTTAGCAGGCTGGTTTTCACATTTTTATTTTCTTCTTGGCTTGAAACCACAAAAAATTATCACTGAATGACACAGATGTATTTTTCCTTTGGCTCCTCCTTAAGCGTTGCTGTGTTGCTGCTCCAGTCGTTGTTGGTTCTGCTGCTGTTGCTGCTTCTGCTGCTTCTGCTGATAATGATGGTGCTGCTGCTGTTTCACTTATTTCTGGTGTTTGTTGTTCCATAACTGCTGTTCCTTTCTGTGAATTATTAACATTTGGAGTGTTCACTTGCATTAATAAAATTTTACATTTGTCTTGGAGAGGTGTAGCTTCAATGATAGCAGATTTCACATTGGATTCTACAGGATACACACACTTCCTGTCCATGAGAGGTATGACTTTTCTATCATCACACTGCACAGTTGAGATTTTATTTACAAGTTCTAAAATTTTGGTTACTATTACGTTTTTCCCAAGTACATTAAGATGGGAACCATGTGTTGTGTGAAATCTTTTCCCTAAATTGCTGATGTTCACAAATGCAAAATATTTGCAAGCGGTTTGAAAATGTAACATCTCTTTATTTGCTGTTTCAATTTCTTTATTTACACAGGACCATTCTATCAAGTCGTAACGGTGTGGCACTGAAAAAACGATAACATTTGTTCCTCTCAGCTCAAACAGTTTTCTTTTTAGTGAGATTAAGAGATCGTTTTTTTCGTTCCTAGCTATATCATTTGATCCCGCCAGGAAGATGGAAAAGTCCTTTTTGCTCAATGAGGAAATTTTTTCTTGACTCATTGACGTAATAGCACTGAATTTTGCTCCTGGTTTTATTGTACAGTTAAAACTAAAATTCTGACTACTTGTACGCCGAAATTCAGCGGCTGTATTTCGTCCTTGGCTGTCGGCATACAGTTCAATTTTACCGGTACTTTCTGTTCCGAGATTGCCTGTTTCCTGCCTATCTTTGCAGTAAGCGAAGTCTGGTTTGGCCCTATTTATTGTGTCTTTTTTGGTAACACCTGTCGATATTGTCTCAGTAGAGCAGCTTAGCAGTGGAAGATTTTTCGTGAGCACTTTCGCATATGATCTTTTACTTCACTGCTGCTGAAATATTCCATGTTTTACCTTATTCACAAAGTCGTTTGGTTTTCCACATGGTACACTCGCACTGTTAACTTCACTTCCACAATCCGTAGTCGAAAGAGCTTGAAAGTAATTTTCGTTCACTATATTTGTTTCTTTCGCCGTTTTCTGTATCTTGTATTATCTGTTTGCGTCTTTTGTACTTCACTTCCGTCCAATTCTCCGACATATTCGTACTTTCATGGCGCGAGTTTTCCATGTTCCGTTCACATTTTTCTTCAAGTTTCTTGATATCCATCTTCAAGGAACTGATAATAAATTGTAAACTAGACACCCGTTCGCTGAGCTTTGTAATTTCATCCTTACAACTGTCACAATTTTTCTTTTTCACGGCAAAATTCACACTTTTTCTCGGACACGCACAACGAATTTTTACACTAGCCGCCATCACAGTCACCTTGTTATCAAATGTTTCCAGTTCCCACTGGAAAGCCACTTACTATCGACTGCTAACAGAGTAGTGGTGCAGAATCAACTGTTGTTATAGGTCCCTTCCTTGCACATCTCTATTGCAAATGCTCATTAGATCATACCAGACACACACACACACACACACACACACACACACACACACACACACACACACACACACACAAATTTGAATACAGTGAAGGGGGGGGGGGGTGGTAGGGGGGGAGGATGGAATTGCATGGGGGATGTTCGAACAAAGCTCGTGCACATGGCAGTCCAACACAGTAACCACTTAACTACAGTGTTGCTGTTACACCCTACTGTACATTATCCCTGAGGTTAATGATAAAATCAAGTGAAGCAAAGAAATTAGTTGCAAGTGCAGTGTTATTGTTTCTCCGAGGATAATTACTTGTTTTATACGTTCTTTCCAATATAGAGCTCCAAATTTCGATTAGTGTAATAAATTCTAGCTTTCCTATTTTTCTGGATAAACTAAGGGCATTGTCTCTAGTCTCTCTTATGTGTTCTGCATCTTCTGTGATGGACGTCAAAGTTTCTATAATTGGTTTACAATCTTCATTCAAGGCAGTTACTGCAACAGCTCAGACTGATCATCTGGTTTGAGAGAGCCTTATCAACTTCTTTTGAACCTAAATGTTCTGTCAATATATTCCATCAGTGTATAGACCTCAACAAAAAGTTGTATGCTTTCTGAGTGATTTCAAGAAATTTGTGTTGCCCGTGATATACATCCAGCAGCTTGGACACATACCAAGTTTAGTGAATGTCCCACCATGGTATGAAGGTGGGAAATTCACATTTCTCCTTGATTCTTGCTTGTAGACCAATATACTTCCCTGACATATTTGAAGCATTGTCATAGCTTTGTCCTCAATCTTTTATGGGAGTATCAAGATTTTTAAAACATTTAAGGTAGTTCCTGCTAAATACTCAGGTATAAATATCCAGAACCTTTAAAAGGAACACTATTACAGACCATAAATCTGTCTTTTACATATCGAATTACAAAAGTTATTGTGCCCAATCTGTTTAGTGTTGACCAGCTGTCAACACTAATGGAAAAATATTTTGCTCATTTAACTCCATTTGAAATTTATTTTTTAGGACCTGTTTGACAGAACAGGAAAACTCATTACAGATGGCTGATAAATAAGAAGTGTTAACTTTTCCAGGATTCCCCAATTTTTGTAAGTGTTTTGCAAGAAGTGGATTGAATTTACTCAATAATTCCACACATACCAAATAATTTCCATAGCTGGAAGATCCTCGAATTTTATTGTGACTGTGAAATGGAAGCCCTCTCGATGTCAAAAGTCCTAAAACAGCTACAATCCATTTAAATAAATTTCTCCAGTAATCCACTTGGTGTTGAAATAGTACATCTATATCTCTTCCACCAACTGTTTTACTTTGTGCCAGATAAGTCATCATAGAGCACCTATGTATTTGGCTATTTTCATGTGTTACAATTATGTGATTGATGTGCTTCCAATTATTACATCCACTCGGAGACCATAGATTTACATCAGAAGTGTTAAATGTGCAGCAGCATGAAAAACAAAATACAGAGTTACTGGAAGGTGACTACAACAACCATTTTCTTTAGACACTTTCATTCCTCTTCAATTTGTGAATAACTAATGCTTTGTTGAAATACCTAGTTACTGATTTATTACCACCTTTGAAGTTTCTGGATGTCTCAGGAAAGTCAGAATCTTTATTTTGAAAATATACAGGCCCCTTAAAAATCAAAGTTTTGAAATTTATTTCTGTAGAATGTTCATGAAAATAATAAATGACATGTCGATGTTTCATTTTACGTCGCTATTCACTCTGTGCTGAACTGTGCTCTGGACAAAGCTAATAACGAAGTACGTATTGTGATCAGTTATTAACGTTCAACTTCTCCAAAATAAATTTGTTTTTCGGTAATAAATACTGGTTATTGTTTGGTGAACTGCCATGAACTGGAGTGCCCCAAGCACTCGCAGGGTCCTGGGCATGTGCCAAGGGTGCCCAGTGGGTAAGAGGGGCCTGGTCCTTAAGCAAAAACGTTATGTAACACAGAAATGAATTCTCTAGATCAGGCTGTTCCAACCGAGCTCCAGGGAGCCGGAGCGCTCACTGCGGCAGCTCGCAGCCCGTGTGGAGGAGGAAAGAGAAATCACTGCCCCCTGGCCGCAACTGGCGCAATAATCAGTTGTTCAAGGACAGCTATGACTAGCCGCGGGAGCCCTGTACCTCTATTTGAGGATACCTTTCTATTCATTGAAAGGGGTGGTCATTCACAATGTCTCGTATGTCATAAAGTATTTAATTCTGCGAAGAGGTTCAATATAAAACGACATTATACTCGTCTTCACGCAGCGCACAACGATCAGGTAGAAAGTGTTGCACGCAGAGAACGGGTAGCCAGGCTTAAGAACGACATACCTGGAGACTTAAGTTTAAAAACCGTTTTGTAATACAGAGGGTATCGAAACATGCAACATAGTTTGTGTTCTGCAATGCGTTTATAATTTTCAGATGAATGACAGTGGAGAAAACAATACTGAATCTGCAATTTGAGCAAGCTACAGGGTCGCTCACATCATTGCGATGAGTGGCAATCCGTTTTCGGTGGCGCCACTAGTAAAATCGTGCTTGGTAGCAGTTGCAGAATGTTTGTTTCCAAGGGAGGTGCAGGCAATTGAAGGGGTTTGCATGTCGGAGCAAACAATGTCTTGTCGAATCCTGGACATGGCAGCGGATTTAGAGACGCAGCTCAGGAAAAAGGTGGAGAGCTATGTTGCATTTTCGCTAGCGCTTCACGAAAGCACCGACATATTGGACTGTGCTCAGCTTGCAGTCTTTGTGCATGATGTCGACATGGAGCTGCAAGTAAATTAAGAACTATTGGATGTGGTACCACTCGATTACACCACAACAGGACGTGACGTTTTTTGAAGCTGTTTGTGAATCAGTGGACAATATGAATTTGCCATGGGATAAGATCCGTTCTGTAGCGACAGACGGTGCACCAAAAATGATTGGGCGCCAGCAAGGTTTTCCTTCTCATTTGAAAAATAAACTCGGGGAAGAACTCGGGGAAGAATTCGGGAAAGACGTTTTCACTATTCATTGTTTTATTCACCAAGAGGCACTGTAGAGCTAGGTGGCGTAATGAAAGATGTCGTGAAGTGTGTGAATTTTGTGTGGCATCACGGTATGAATCATCACTAGTTCAAAGGATTCCCGAAAGATATGGAAGCGGAGTATGGGGATATACCTTACCGCAGTACAGTTCATTGGCTGAGTCTGGGAAAAGTTCTTCATCTTTCCTTTGCCATTCGTGAGGAAATATACCTTTTTCTCTAAATGAAAGGGGAAGAAATGCGTTGTCTGAAAGATATAAAATGGATATCAGACTTGGCGTTCCTATCTGACATGACTATGCATCTGAATAATTTAAATCTGTCATTGGAGGGCAAAGGGCAGCTAATCGTTGACATGCACAACCAGATCAAAGTGTTCATGGAAAAGTTACATGTATTTGAGAGGCAGATGAGTAAGGGACATTTAACGTTCTTCAGTCATCTTGCTTCTTTAAAACTACCTGAAGGTACTACTGTCAGCGATTACCAAGCAAAGTTAAAGCAGCTCATCACATCGTTTGAAACATGGCTCCGAGACCTCAGTAGTTTGGAACTGGAACTTAAGGTGTTCAGCACTCCTTTTTCAGTTTCCCCTGATGACTTGTCATCATCACTTCAATTGGAGATTATTGAGTTGCAAAATTCAACTTTGCTGAAAGAGAGGTACTACAACACGTTGGATTTGTCACGATGGTATCGTTCATTACAGCAAAAACATTTCCCAAGCTTCACAACAATGTCGCTCAGATCATATGTATGTTTCGATCTATGTATTGTTGTGAGCAGCTCTTCTCAGCAATGAAAAGAGTAAAAAGTAAGGAACAATCGCTTCTTCAGGATGCAACAATGAAGACCGTCCTCCGCATTAAAGCTGCGAACACATTGACACCTGATATTTCCGATCTCATAATGAAAAGAAAATGTCAAGCTACACAGGCCAAATAAATTTAGTATGCAATTTCTTGTAATACAGTTCTTTCTTATTTATTTCCTGAACATCATATTTTCTGGTGTAGCATGTCACCACGTCTTAGCAGCTAAGAGTATGAGGTTGTCGATCTTGTAAGACGCAGCTGGCACATCAAAATGCTTGCCTCGCCGCCTGCCTCAGCCAGACATGCCACGTCCCAACGTGCCGGCCCACTTCAATGGTCACAGCGAGCGACACGGCTCCCTGGAGCAGGGAGTGCTCCACAGCTCACAATAGATCCAACGAGCAGGAACAGCCTGCTGTAGATATTATGTTTATTCCCTCTCTAAAGTTACTAACAGTTGCGTTTTTCTTACGTCAATTTCAAGGAGGATCACTAATGACCATAAAACTCCTGTAAATTTCTGAGTAAAATAAGTATAGTGAAAAAAAGGGGAAAAAGCCAAATTTGTTTTGTAACAAAAATACTTCGCTTGTAAATGTTCGTAACACCCTTAATAAAGAACTACAAAGATCCATGTATATCATTATAAACTACATTCTTTCATGTGTAAACTGTATTTTGAAATACCTAAGGGGACTGGTCTGTGAATACCAGGGGAAACCTTGAAAAAATTGTCAGTGTTCTAAGCAGCGTAACTCAAACAATAAGATTTGTAAGCCCATATAATGTTTACCATCTTTTTAACACATCTTTTGGGAACATTTTTATGTATGAACCACAGCTTGAGTACGTGCACTTTTTTATTGTATTATTTTATTTTTCAAGTCAAGTAAGCAATGCTAATTACTTCTATACATCATAGGTACACATTACTAAATATACTAATAAAATAGTAGTGTAAATAATGTCTGCTTTAAAGATAGGTTTATATTTTTTCCTGTACATTTCAAAAGATGGTGCAGTCATAAATTGCAGCATAGAACAATTTTAAGTATTATCAAAAATTTTGGAAATGAATTGTTTTTCTTCCAAAAGCATTTAATTTTCAAAGTTAAGTCACAAGAGTAGTCTACTTTTCAGTTAAGCATGTTTCATGATAGAAGACAAAATTTCAGATCTGTCTTTAGTAGTTTTTAGTCAAAGTGTATCAGGACATGAAATAATTTAACTTTCGGGAAATTTAAGTTAGTTAAAGCTGGCTTTTTCTATTAAACCTGCATGGCACTAATGCATCCCACACACATATTCATCTTGTTTCCTGTGTTTTCTTCTCCCTTCTCTTTCCCATACTCATTCCTGCTCCTTTGGTGGCTTCCAACACTGACTTTTCTGCTTCGAAGAGTCTTGGGTTGTTTTGGGGAAGGAGACCAGACAGCGAGGTCATCGGTCTCATCGGATTAGGGAAGGAAGTCGGCCATGCCCTTTCAAAGGAACCATCCCGCCATTTGCCTGGAGCGATTTAGGGAAATCACGGAAAACCTAAATCAGGATGGCCGGACGCGGGATTGAACTGTCGTCCTCCCGAATGAGAGTCCAGTGTTCTAATCACTGCGCCACCTCGCTCGCTTTCGAAGAGTCTCCTTCGGTCAATGGCTATTTGAGTTCCATGCATATTTAGTCCGCCAGGCATTGCCACCAGTTCATAACACTAGGCCTTGACACTGCACCATCGTTGCAAACACAGAACAGCATCTAGCACACCCATTTTCAAAGTATTTAGTCCTACTAGAACATTTTTCAGTATCTGCTCCCAATACAATTCTTGAAACTTTCATTTGGATTAGGAGTCCTACCATAAAAATATTTCTCCATTAATCTTGTCACTAAGATACCTATGTGTAGGTTTCATAACTTCCATTATAGCAAATTGCAAAGAATGCTTATGGTTGTAGGTATCACCTTGATTAACAGCCCTCTGATAGCCACACCCTGAAACAATGCCAGGTGGGCAGAGTGCATGACATGGATTGTCATCTGTGGAAGATTTATGGAAGAAAGCAGCCCATACTGCCTTTTTTGTTTCCTCAAGGTCATTTTTATTTGGTCTTATGGCTTGTCCATAATAATACTGGAACCTGTCTATATGTAAACTGAAGACTGCGTATTACACTATGCAACAATTAAAATGTAAATCGAATGAAAATAGCCATTTCCTATCAGTTCCAATGTGCTGATTGCGAATATCACAAAGACAATTCAAAATTAGCTCTAGTTTTCATTTTACTATGTTTTAAGTTTAAAATCAAATATTATAATGGCTTGTCAGTCATAACTAGTGACAATGAAGCATGTTGTTGTCCATGGTCTTACTTGTGTGCAATATTTTGGATATAAACATTTTGATACCAAGTTGAGTGATCTTTTTGTCTCCCTCCTCTTAAACTTCAGTGACTTTATTAATGCATGTAATATTTTTTGCACATTTGTTTCCAGATTAAGTAACAGTTGTTCAAGTTGACTGCTACTGAAGTGAACAAAAGTGCCAAGAGTTTGTGTTAACAGTGCTGAGACATTTTGCTATGTGTGTGGAGATGTGACATTTGCTTCACAAAAACAGCAAATAACTGAATTGATTAAAAAAGCTTACAGGTGCAATATAGGTGATATGGATAAACCCTGGGCTCCACATGTGATCTGCAACACTTGTCAGCAACCTTAGAGATTTGGAGCTCTCTGAAGCTAAGACTGAGATTTTAGCATGAAGATTGTAGCAGCACAATTTTCTGGAAAGCAATGTAAATGTTTCATTCTACCACACAAGAGAGCAACAATTCACTCCCTTTTTTAACATGCAAGATAGTCTTGTTGCAAGTGTAGACATAAATTGTCTAATGAAGGCTCTCAGAATTAATTACACCCCTGATGAGTGGAGACTCTTTATTGATTTGTCAAAGTTGAGCTTAAAAGCAGTGCTTTTACATATTGGTAATGAGCTTCCTTCAGTTTGAGTTGGGCATGGTGTTAATATGAAAGTCATACCAAAACATGAAGCAATAAAGTATACTGACTCTTAATGGCAGATTTGTTGCAACTTGAAAGTGGTTGCACTGCTATTAGGTATGCTGTTATGGTATACTAAATATTTTTGCTCTCTCTGTGAATGGGATATCAGAGCTCATGCATATCATTACAATAAACGTGAATGACCCACCAGACAATCTCTTCAACCAGGTACAAAGAACATTAAGAGTGAACCTCTAGTAGACCCTAAAATGATTCTGCTCCTGCCCTTGCACATAAAGTCTGGTCTCATGAAAAACTTTAAGGGAATGAATAAACATGGTGACGCATTTAAGTACTTGAGGCAAAAATTCCCTTACTTAAGTGATGCCAAAGTAAAGAACATGTTTGTAGGCCCACAGATTATAGAGCTTTTTGGAGACCACACTTTTGATGGAATCAAACAAGGTGATGAGAAGCATGCGTGGGAACGTTTTAGGACAGTCTGTTTACAGTTCTTAGGGAACAAACGAGCAATAAATTACAAGGAGACTGTAGAAAACATATTATCATCTTATGAAAAACTTGGTTGCAACACGTCATTGAAAATGCATTTTCTACAGTCATCTTGACTATTTCACAAAGATTGTGGTGCAGGAAGTGATGAACATGGGGAGCAATTTCATCAAGATATTGCCACATTTGAGATGAGGTATGCCGGAAAGTGGAACCCTAGTATTTTAGCAGATTACTGCTGGACTGTCATTAGCCCTTTGACTGATGGGGACGTCATGCCTCGCCATTCCCCTGGCGCCCCTGATTTGTATAAGCACAGCCCTTGGATCTTCCCTACAGCGCTACCGCACCACTGGCATTTCCACTGTTAGGGATGAGTTTGTAGCATTCAGGTGGCTGCGATTCAGCGTGCCTAGACATGTAATCACGCAGAGCTGTCTTTCCGCCCTGCTCTTCCAGTAGCTGTTCAGTGGTCTATGTAGTTAGAGTGCATATACGTTTGTTGCTGTGTTACCTCTTTGCAGAATTCGACTTCGATTCCTGTGTTTTGGTCAGTTTTCTTGTTTTCTGCATGAGAAATGTCACGTTGACATGGTTGCACAGACAAAGAAATCCTGGATGTGCTCCCTAAGAATGACAGTGATTGTGAATTATCTGATGTTGCTAGCAGTGATGACTCTTCAACAGACTCTCGAAGCTGTAGTCCTCAGCCCTATACGTCAGAAGGGAAAGCAAGAATTACAGGCAGCAGTTCCTCTGAATCTGAGGAATCAGTGACAGTGGAACGGTTCAGAAAAGAGTGCGCTCAAGTGACACATTTGACTGAAAGAAACAAATTTTCAGCCATTGAACCATTACTTAGATGACTCGAGTTCATGACACAATGTCAATTGGATATTGACATAAATATTAGAAAAAATGAAAGAATGCTTGTGTCTCAAGAACTGTTGCAATTTATTGCAAACGCAACAAATCAGTTTTACATTTACACCAGAGAAAACACTACAGAATCTCTGCTTTGACAGTCGAGAATTCACAAAGACATTGGATTTGAGATAATGTATTGTTTTGTTGCTGTTTGCTTTCTAATGGCGCAAGTTAAGGGGTTAAAATTGAGTGACTATAGGTCCAGAGAAATTAGGATGATTGTTGACAAAGTTCATAAGATGTTTTGTAATTGATTTTGCCCACATCACAAGCTCTGTACAGATGAAAGTCTGTCGCTGTTCAAAGGACGAATATCTTTCCAGAAATTTATTCCAACCAAGCAAAGGAAATTGAGAATAAAGAAATTTGTACTGTGTGACTGTCTGAGTGAGTATATTTCTGATTTTATTGTATATACAGGTGTAACAGAAATTGGGTTCCACAATTTGGGAAAAATTGGTGATGTAGCAGCAACTCTTATGGGAGCGTATTTGGAACAGAGTCGTATTCTATATGTTGATAATTGGTACTCCAACTTGGACCTGTTCCTCTGGCTTGGCAACCATGGAACAGCCGCATGTGGCAGTGATCACAAGAATAGGTGCTACATGCCAAAACTGCATAACAAATTAAAACGAGGAGAAACTAACTCCACTGACAAGGTCCTTGCCATCAAGTGGTGCGATAGAGAGAGATGTGCATGTTAGCCACAAATCACACAACACCAATGGTTGAAACAGAGAAGACTGAGAGAAATACTGGCGAAAAAATAAAGAAACCTCAATGTATCATTGATCCCAGTGAGCTCAGTAACATCTCACAACCATGAACTGCACCCATACTCAAGTTGTAATCTGTCTGTAAGACTGTATGAAAAAAATATTTCTTGTACCATTTCATTCTGGATTTTGAAACGTAACGGTCCAATCAAAACTAATAAAAATGCATAAATTTAACCATAAACAGTAGTTTCTGACATAGAGGTGTATGAAAATATGTACTTGTGAAAAAGTTACGAAGAAACTAATTATGGGATATTAATTACACAATGTGTAGAAGTCCATTAATTGGTAGGAACATTTTATATGATATATTTACTAATTACAGAAGATTCATAACAAGTGTATTGTTAACATTTGATACCTAAGTGTTTATATATGCTTGAACTTACCTGGAGATTAGAATTCACTCGTGTTTAATATACAAGAATCTAGGTAATCATAAGTGTCATTTGTTTTAGGATGAAAGTTTTAATTGTTAAGTACTGAAATAATAATTTTAAACAATGCCGAGGATTGTTTGGGATTGTTAAGAAAATATAAATACTAACAGCCATATTGGCATCACTTTACTACTCAGCAGTCACTCTGTTGAGGAGGCAACACTGGCCTTCAACAACCCGGAGTTTAGTGGCCTTGTCCAGCTTGAGGTGTCAAAGGCCTTTGACACTGTATGGCACCAAGGCCTTCTCTACAAGCTGTTCCACCTTGGCATCCCATAGTGTTTCATACGCCTACTTGCCAGCTACCTAGAAGGGCATACTTTTGTCGTCGAGGTTGGTAATACGACTTATTCTGTCTGCCAAGTGCTCGCTGGGGTACCTCAAAGGAGTGCTCTTGGCCCGATCCTGTACATCATCTACACCTCTGACCTGCCAGTTTCCCCGAGAGTCTTACGCGCCATCTATGCAGATGACACGGGACTCTGTAAGCATCGGAGGGTGGCATCGTTCAGATGTCGCGAGAAAACTGCTCTGAAAGACCTCCAGCGTTGGGCTGCCGACTGGAGGATCGGCTCTAACACCACCAAGATGCAGGGGATGATACTTACCTGCTGTCGCCCACCTGATGTGCAACCACTGTTTCTTTGTAACCTGCCCATCACCTGGACAACTACTGCCAACTACCTTGGAGTCTTCCTCAATCGCCAGCTAACCTGGAAGGCTCACATCGCCACTGTCTGCCAAAAGACGTCTCGGAGGGCTGGGGCATTGTACCCAGTGCTTAAAGCAACCTCCTTGCTCCCAGTTGACAATGGTCTGCTCCTGTACCGCACCTGCATCCGTCCAGTCATGGATTACACGTGTTAAGTCTGTGGCAATGCTGCCCCCTCGCACATACAGAGGCTCCAATAACTACAAAACAAGATTCTACGACGCGTCTACTATGTACCAAATGACTTTCTCACAATCTCCACGCAGCTGCAGAAGACCGCTAGTAAAGGAGCATTTTCAAGAAGTGGCATGCCGGTTTTACACCACCACACACACTTAATACAACCCCTTCGTCCAGCAGCTAGGACGACCAAATAACATTCAAGACCACTATAGGTGGCCCATTGCCCTGATCGAATAGACAGTTTAACATCATAGTTTCACCACCACTGACTCCTCTCTGAGCTTAACACCTTCAAACAAGATGTCCACCACCACCTACATTCCACAGCATTGCTAGGAAATGCCCTTCTGGGTAAAACCTACGTTACAGATATACTTTGGCTACTCACCACCTAGTCCAGAAGAAATGAGGCCACATGCATGGGGAGAGCGGCCTGAGCTAGCGAGGTGTGCGCATCGCTGCCACTGTGCGCTACGCTTACCTGGCCGCTGTGAGCTTGTGAAAAGGTTCTGTGCTGTGGGCGCTGCAGGAAGAAAATTGTTCTCACAATTCCTGCAGATCGTGTTCTGTGCCCCACAGCTTGGGAAAGAAGTGCGCGCAGAGGAAACCTGCTGCTACGAAGGGTCCTTTAGTTGTGCAACTGAGTCTGCTGACCAAGCAAGGAAGCCTCGAGAAGATGAGTCGCGGCCTGTCCCTCCTTTGTACGTCAAGTGCAAATGCGGGTGGACAGCGCTGTTAGACCACCCTGTTCTTGGCGCAATTCGTCATAATGTCTAAGAGCCTGTCGGTACAGACTCTGATCTGCGTTCGGGCCGCAAATGTGGCAGACCACAGGGCGATCAAGGTTGCAGTGGCCGACCACATTATCGATGCGCCACCAGCACGTGAGAAGGCACCTTCTGCGGGAAGGAAGAAGACGACCAAGGTACTCCTCAGGGTGTTACCTTGGTGCTGTGATAAGGCAGTGGTCTGGGAAGGGCTGGTGCAATCTGGACCAACAAGAAGAGGGTGCCTCTCTATGCCGTGACTGTGCAAACGGCCGACGGCGAGAGTGACATCTTCGACTTGCAGAAGTTGCTGGGCTTCCAGGTTAAGACAGAAGCTCTCCTGACTTCCATGGACCCCCAGGCCCAGTGCTTCAGTTGTCAGGGAGAGGGCCCTGTCACAAAGTATTGCCGCATCGCAGCGTGGTGTGTCAAGTGCTCCGGTGAGCATGACGGCCACACCTGCGACCGCGGCAGTAACATTCTGATGACTTGCGTCCGGTGTGGCGACCCGCACATCTCCAGCTGGCACGGTTGCCCGGCTTTCTAAAGTTGGCTGTGGTCACACCGATGCAGCAGAATAAGAGATGTCAGCAACAACGTAGGGCACAGACAAGCCCGGCGCAGCTGAGGGACAGCACAGAAGCAGCTCCACCTGCCAGGAGCGGGGACGACAGCTCGGAGACAGGCAGTTGGGATGCAGCTTGCACCCCCAAGAAGAATTGTGGACTCGAACTCGGCACCACCATACAGGAGGACACTGCAGCGCTCAAAGCCGCCATGGCAGCAAAGAGGGCTGCCTTCGCAGCCACCGTGCCTGCAGAGAAGGAAGAGGCTTTGAGGCAACTGCATGCAGTCTTCGCCCAAGGCCTCCGTGCAGCAGGACCTGTGAACACTTCTGAGACCTTGCAGAAAGATGTTCGCGTGCCTGTCTTAGTTGCTGCCCCAGCAGCACCGCAGGTGAAAGGTGCGAAGAAGACAACTGCCACCCCGGCAGTATCAATGGCGACGCTGACTGCCACGGGGCAGCCCCCACAAGGGACACTAAAGCCAAAGTGGCAGACCTCATTGCGAATGCACGAGTGAACCACTAGCATTACTCCGAAGCTGAAGTGGCTCAGCTGCAGAAGAACTGTGCCATGCAGTAGCGGAGGATGCCAAACGGTGGCTGACCACCGCAGTTCTGCACCAGCCTGATAAAGCTGCGCCGAGTCACTGACCACACAGAGCAGTAGAGGGCGTAATAGCAACGCATGTGTTGCCGTAATGAATTCCTTTGTTACAGGGACAAAGCCACTGCAGCAGGCCCAGGAGAATCCACACGAGCCCAGCTGCAGCACCCGGACTGACCCAGCTTTAACTAACACTCAGCAACATAGGTAACAATGCACGATAGCTCACACTTTCCCTCACCTTGCATGCTCTGCCGCAGCCAGCAAGCCGCTACTGCCCTTACTACTCGTCCTACTGTCGGAGAGGTTTTTTCCCCTGGCGCTTCCCCCTGGCGCTTCCCCCTGGCGCTTCCCCCTGGCGCTTCCCCCTGGCGCTTCCCCCTGGCGCTTCCCCCTGGCGCTTCCCCCTGGCGCTTCCCCCTGGCGCTTCCCCCTGGCGCTTCCCCCTGGCGCTTCCCCCTGGCGCTTCCCCCTGGCGCTTCCCCCTGGCGCTTCCCCCTGGCGCTTCCCCCTGGCGCTTCCCCCTGGCGCTTCCCCCTGGCGCTTCCCCCTGGCGCTTCCCCCTGGCGCTTCCCCCTGGCGCTTCCCCCTGGCGCTTCCCCCTGGCGCTTCCCCCTGGCGCTTCCCCCTGGCGCTTCCCCCTGGCGCTTCCCCCTGGCGCTTCCCCCTGGCGCTTCCCCCTGGCGCTTCCCCCTGGCGCTTCCCCCTGGCGCTTCCCCCTGGCGCTTCCCCCTGGCGCTTCCCCCTGGCGCTTCCCCCTGGCGCTTCCCCCTGGCGCTTCCCCCTGGCGCTTCCCCCTGGCGCTTCCCCCTGGCGCTTCCCCCTGGCGCTTCCCCCACGATCACTTCTATCTCCTGGTGGACCATGTAAATGAGTAATGCTACCCAGACGCATGGATAATATCACAACCCACATCCTGTGACTCCTGATTCAAAAACTAACATGTTGTATGGAGGTGACGGTAGAACTTTTGGTTGGTCACCACATTGGTGTGGGCGTGGAGGGGCCCCATCATTAAAAAAAAAAAAAAAATTGCATGGGGAGTCAGTCTGGTTTTGTTTCGAGCAGTGAGCATGTAGCTGCTCCTTTTGCATTGTAAGTATTGTTTGCCTTCGAAATAATACTTAAATGTATTTAAAACGTAATACAAGTTTAATTTTAAATTTATTATACTTTCAGAACAAAATTAAAATTTTCCGAAGTTAAATGTTACAGTTACTGGAAACTTAAGACTTCAGCTGCGACAGACCATAAAGGATGAGTACACAAACCCCAATATAAATGCATAACTTCAGAAAAGTTATGTTTTATGTGGTGGAGGGGCTGGGATGCAGTGTAAATGAGTAAACATGTATTTTGTTTCAGAGTAAACCCGCGTGTTGGAATATTATTCCATTTTTACGAGAACAGGACAAAGAAGAACGTGAGTAACACTACAAAGTATACTTATGTGAAAACACAACCGGGAGAACCTACTGTTTGTAAATACAAAAAATTATTTGAATTTTCACTTTTTGAAATTGTTTTGAGTCGGCATTGTCATTATGGAGGACAATAGGGAAGTTAACAGCAATAGGGAAGTTGATGATAGTGGGGAAGTTAATGGGTAGTTGCAAAACAGTGTAGATATTACTGATAATAATGTAGTCAATCGAGACAACGGAATTGGAGAGGGTAGTGATCACAGCAGTGTATGCTCATCACTTCGTGAATTTGAAACTAATGTATCAGCTTTGGATAGGTTAGTTCGACTTACGGAAGAACAAAAACGGTCAATTGACAAGCATAGAATCACTCTTGATGAAAAGCTTGATTCAGTCGATAAGAAATTAGACAAACAAGGAACACAAATTCGTGAGACAAGAGTTTAGAAAAATACTGGGAAAAAGTAGACGAAAATACCAGAAATGTGTCGACTATAGAAGGGGATTCGAAGAGGAAACTAGATTCTGTGGAAAATTTCGAAAAAGTTGCTACTGCTGAAGTGCTAAAATTAAAAAAGCTCAACAAAGATTTCATAAAGAAATTCACACAAACGGACCAAAATTTAAAAAATTTAACTAAACTCGCAAACAATAATTTCGCGGAGTTAAAAGATGATGTAGGCACTTGCTTAGGCGAAATTTCAAACTTCAAATCTAAATTTTAAGAAACCTAAATACAGAAAGATTTGACAGCAACAGAATCTTATAGTCCATTGTGGAGTAAAACATAAAAACATTTTCACGAGAGGGCAATATACATCCGGTTGATTTCATGTACCAGATCAAAGATAACTCTAAAAAAATGTAATTTTCAAATTATCACCTATTTTATTTTCGAAGTGTTTAGATGGAGAGGCTTTGTTATGGGCGAACCAAGCAATCAAACCCAAAATCTCATTTAATGAGATATAACGAACTTTCATGAACAAATTGTGGTCAGAAACTAAACAAGCTAGAATTAAGTCAGAATTTTTGAATGGGCCAAATTTCAAAGAAGGTAGTGGACACATGAAAACTTTCTGTGAAGAACAGTTAAGAACTTCAGTACATCTTGATAAACCACTCGATGAAATGATCCAAATAGATCCTCTAAAATGTAGGTTGCCGAATAGGGTACAGTGGGTGATAAAATTGAACAATTTCTTAGATATATAGATAAATTGGATTTAGCATGGGGGAGAAATGATATACCTGATGATAGCAGGAATAACAATGACAGAGCTTTCAATGATCATTTCAATAGCAGATTTAGAAATGACAGAAGAAATGGGGAGAGGAATGATAGGCAGATACTTGAGAATAGGAATTACAAACCGAGAAATATGCAGTGGGGGCAAAATCAAGGAAACAATAGTAACAATTTTGAAAACAGAAGAAATGGTCTGGTAAACTAAGACCTGCCTCTTTTGGAGCCTGGCGAAATGGGGCAAATATGCATGGGAATTACAATCAAGCACATTGTAGTACTTTCAGAAGGGGAAGGGGCAGAACAAATAGAACATACCAAAATTTCGCACACAGTAAGAACCTGAAGTAGAATGAAGTTCGTTTTCAAATAAGAAAAATTTCCCAAAATTCCCCATCAAAGATAAACAAAAAGTAAAAATCTGAATTTGAATTAGAAGCAAACACTTAAACTTTCTTTAACAGTAGTAATGCAGTAGTAGCTGTTGATAGTGATAACAGACCTGATGAGTATGGTTTAGTGAGAATGTTGAGTGACTGTGAAATGAATGAAAATTCTGATACTGGTGCTGTATGTGTGGAAGCTGATGTTCATGTGCTAGCCAATGGAAGTGAGAATGACAGAGTAATTCCAGATGAAATTACAGTAGATAATAGACGGGAAAATGAGGATGTAGTAAAACATAGTAGTCACAGTGTTGAGGTTGTTGAAGTGTATGAAGAGAAAAATGAGTTTGGTATTGAAAATAATTAGTGTGATGGTGATGTTTCTAATGAGAGTGATTCAGATGAGCCAGCTCAAAATCTAATTTGAAAAACATTTTAATTTTACAAAAACGGGCTGTTAGAATAATTACCCACAGTCCGACACAAGCTCACTGCAGACCTCTTTTCGAAAAGTTTGGAATACTTACTCTGCCATCAGCCTATATACTTAAATGTGTACTCTTAACCAAAGCTAACCAAAGCAATCTCCACACAAATGCAGACTGTCACAACTGTAACACAAGGAACAAGAATGATCTCCACATAGAACAAGTAAGAACAACACAAACTCGGAAGCATGTAAGCCACATAGGCATTAAGCTCTATAGTGCACTGCTGCAGTACATTAAAGATTTAAAGGACAATACAAATTTTTGGAACCTAGAAAATTTTTAATTGATAAATGTTGCAATTTACAGCCTTTCACTTCAAATTATTTGTTCAGTGTTATTGGCAGAATTCTTAGAATATGCAACAAACTCACTAAATAGATTGTTTACACTACGCTAGTCCATCTTCTGCTGGTGTACTGCTGTGCAGGATGGAATTAAATTATTTATAATGTAGTAGCAGATACAACATCAAAAAAGTTCAACAGATGGCTGTTCATTTGGTACTACTGCAAGACAGGGGAGAGCGACACTGCAACTTGGATATTGTATCTGTAAAACAATCATTAAAACAACGGTGTTTTGTGTTAAGACAAGATGTTTTCAGGAAATCTCAATCTCCAACTTTGTCCTCTCAGTGCAAAAATATTTTGTTAATGCCCTCTTACATATGGATAAATGATTATCCTAATGAAAGAGGAATCGGATATCATACGGAGAGATGTGTGTGTTCATTTTTCCTGCACTGTATTCAGGAATGGAAGGGAAGAGGAACAGTGTCATAAAGGTTCATGGAATGCTCTGCCAGGCACTGAAGTGTGATTTGCTAAGTAGTCATGTAGGTGTAAACATGATGGGCAAGGCAACAGACTGGAATGGTACACTTAAATGGGAAACAAGAGGAGTGAGCATATATGCAGACAAGAAAATATGTTGCAGGTGGGGGCAAGATAGTTACCTACAAGATCCCCAACAGAGTGCTGGGGAAACAATGATGATGCAGAATGCATGTAAAAGTGGCAAGTACATACAGAATTTGTTACATCAGGATTTAACACGCTAAGCAGTGATGTCACCAGTACCTTAGTAATGAGGTGTTTCATCTGGAGTTAGTGACGTCTACCATAGACTCACTGTTTTAGCACTATTAAACACATTTATAATTCAGAGGCTTGGGAAGCAAAATTGATGCCAGAGTTGAGAAACAATTTAAGATGTAATAAATGTTGAGAGGTCAGCTGGTACACAGGTCAGTGCAGACCAGGCATGGGTTTATCTGTGGCATCAGAAACTTGACTTAAATCAGGCCTTGTCCCGTTGAGCTGAGGAATAATGAAGATAGATAGTAAAGAATCCCTTCCATTTGGTAGGTTAATAACAGGAGTGGGAAGGCTTAAAATATAATAATCAGTTGAATAGACAATAATAAAACAGTGTCAGAGAAATAAAAATGTCAGCACAGGTGAGTGAATAATGTTTTATTCATCTCATGTCGTACAATTTCTAATCATACGATTAGTGTACAGGAGACACGCCAAAAAAATGGATATCACAACTTAGGCCTAATTGGTACAAAGTATTTTAACATTAATATAAACTTTTATTTTTCTTTGCTCCCTTTTTTGAAGGACAGCTTCATTTACACACAACAGTGTAGTAGCGGTGTTTGACAAGTATATCACATAGCTTTGTTTTCAGTGTCTCTAGGTTCATACTCAGAACATTCTTTCCTTTTAGCTTGTTATGAATTTTCATTGCCATATACTGAGGAGACTTATCATATAGGTTTAAGCAATGAGTGGGAAGCATAAAATTGTCTTTGTTTCTCGTGTTATACGTGTGATTGAAACAGTTTTTCTCGAATAACTCTAAATTGCTGCGTAGAAAGATGATAGTATCATAGATGTATAAGGAGGGAACTGTTAATAGCTGTTGTTTTCAAATAGTGGGCGACATGATGTCCTTGGATGGGCAGTACACATGTTCCTTATTATTATTTTCTGTAACTTTAGTATGCACAAAATATTGCTTGAATTTCCCCAAAAAATACCATACTTTACAACTGATTGAAAGTAGCTGTGGTATGCAATTTCCCATGTATTCATGTCTGTTGCACCAGCTAATATTTGCATAGCAAATGCAAAGCTACATAATTTAACAGGTAGTCAACATGTTTATTCCAATTTAAATTTTTATCTAGGTTTAACCCAAAAAATTTCACAGAATCCGCTTCTTCTATATCCTGATTTTTATGAGTTATTTTAATTTCTTGGGGCTTTGTTTTGTTCTGAATTGGACCATGTGGGTTTTGGGGATGTTCAGTCTTAATCCATTCAGTTGGAACCACGTTTCTAGTTTGTTCATTGTGTTTATTATGTAGAGAGGGAGGTTTTCTGGCACCTGGTTTTCAATTAATACAGATGTGTGATCTGCAAATAAAATCGATGGAGAATTTATATTGTTTGGTAAATCATTAACGTAAAACAAAAACAAAATAAGTCCTAGAATCAAGCCTTGAGGGATACCTTGGGCTACTGTTTTCCATTTTGAATAGTAATTTGCTGCATTTGATCAGACAATCACTCTTTGTTCCCTATTTGATAAGTATGAAGTAAGCCAATTTAGAACATTACCCTTGATCCCATACTTGCCAAGCGTATAGATGAGCAGTGCATCCCAACCTGAAGAATTTTTGTTCTTTAGTTTTTTATATAATTTTTTCTACATCTATTGTTGAAACTGTTTTGAATTTTGTGAGGCATTCAGAATTGTGATTTAGTCCAAAGGGACATATATTGTTCCCATAATCTGCAACATTAACATCTGGTTTCACTACATTAATGAAGAACTCATTGAAGCATTCTGAAATCTGAGCTGGATTTACAATGATCTCATCTTCAAGCTTAATTGTACTAATTCCATGTCTAGAGGCTTTGATACCTAATTTGTGTTTTACAACTGACCACAATGCCTTTGATTTATTTTCATGTGTAGGTCTGGATTCTTCTGTAGCAGCCCATCAGCTTGCTCACTTGGCTTGTACATTTCTTTGTCAATTTGATATTTTGTACTTACATCCATAGCTACATTCTTGATGGCACTGGATCTGGATGGTGCTGAAGTGATTTCCCTGGTGCCCTATGTTCTGCATCTGACCATGTCCATCCCACTACCCTGTCCATCACAGTCTGAGTAATGAAAAATAGAGCACAACAGAAAAAATTAAAACATCTAAACCCATTTGATACTGATGAAAAGGACAATTGAGGAAACTTGGGGATCCTTGACCTAAAATGCTTCACCAGACCTGGCATCTGGTAGGAGATGCCCTAACCCAGGGGCGGGCAGACGTTTCACGCGGCTCATGAGCACACAGCGCTGCACGTGTGCTGCTCGCGTGTAATCATCGAACGGAGCAGTGGCGACAGCCGGCAGGTTGCCGCAGTGTAGTTCCAGACTAAGCTGTGGACGTTGAAGCGAAACGCCCACTACGTAGTGAATTTCAGTAACGGGAAAATGCAGAGTGAATGAAGGAAACGGAGAATTGGAGATTTGCTATCTTTTAAAAAGGAGTGGGAGAATCATTTTTTCTCTGTGCAAAAACGTGAAAATTGGAAATGTATAACATGTGACAGTATTCTCGCTGGTAAGCGGAAGTTTAATATTGAACGCCATTATAATAAATTTCAGTATGTTGCCATTCTTAGCGCAATAAAAGAGGAATTTCTCAAGCGATTTGGGGATATATCTTACTTATCCCAAGGTTTTGAATAGTTCTCGAGACAATCTGCTGTTTCTGTAGATGATATTCATCCCAGTTTGCAAATGGAATTAACAGGTCTACAGCGTAATTCTCGTCTGAGAGACAGGTTCCTTTTGGCAAGACGTGTGACAGATTTTTATCACAACTTTCCACAGCAAGTTTCCTTGTCTCCATCGTGAAGCCACGAAGATAATGTCAATGTTTGGCTCGACATACGTTTGTGAGAGATTTTTTTCTGTTATGAAAATTAATAAGTCTCGGTTAAGAGCAAACATCAGTAATGAAAATTTGCGTAACTGTTTGCGTTTGTATGTAGAAATTTTGTTCCAGACATTAAACGTATTGTAAACTCCACCTGTGATAATTAAATAAAACGTATCGTAGGTAATAGGTACTCTTTCAAACGATGATTACTTTCAAGCACTCCTACTAACCTTATTCCTTCATTCAATAAAGCAGGCCAGGAAACAAAACGGATTACAGAGGAAGAAGCGGAGAGACGGTATGGTGGGGAGGGAAGAGAAGCGGGTGGCCAGCTTGCCCCTGTGTGAACGCAGAACACCTGTTAACTGCTCACGTGCATGTGCACCGCACGCGTGCAGAATTCCTGCCCGCCCCTGCCCTAACCACAACCACCCTGAAAGGCATTTATTATATCTAAGGAAAAATCCACTTTTGTGGAGAAAATGGAGTACCAGTTCAATAGTCTGGGTCATCCACCAATATTAGACTGTGCTTAGTACAGGATGTCAGGAAGGGGGCCCATTCCACCAGGATATGAGCTATCACCTGTAACGCTATACAGCCAAGTGGTGGGGATGGTTTAATACCTAAAATAAAATGCAGTATTAATCTGGTGCAGCCGATGTGAACGTAGGAAACTTGAGACCATGGAGTCATTGTGGGAGGAATGAAAGGTAGTGCTCTGTACAACTCTCCTCGATAGTGCAGATTTTACTGTTGCAGGAGGGGTACAGCACCCTGCTGGATAGATGCTCACAGGTGGATACTGAAAGGCTCGGACAAGTCTAAAGAAGTATTTTGTCCGGCAATGAGACTCGAAAGACTGATAATGCCCCATTTTCTGGATGACTTTGTTAGTGGATTGCCGAAGTAAGATTTTGGAAATAACTGCTGAAATTTATGAAGGAAGCAGGTGAGGTGGGGGCTGTATCCTCGATCAGAATGAAATTTCAGCCACAATTCTCTGCATAAATTGGCAGTTTCATGTGTAGAGGGACAGTTCATAAGTGAGCCTTTAGCTAGTGAGTGGCAATGGTGCTGATGTTACTGTCAATCTGTGGCTGTCACTGTGATTCATTTTCTTATTGTATGTGCAGAGTGTTTTATGTTGTAAAGAACCAGTTTCTGATGCAGTTGTACCACTTAAATGTTCAGTTCAGTTGCAGAACAAATGCTGAGTGAAACTAGAAACACAATTGATAACTGTATGGGGTGCATAATACTCTCACCATCTGAAGAACCTAAAAAGTATCCAATTTAAAATCAATGTCTCAATCTTACACGTACAGCCTTTGACGTAACACATACCCCACCACAACGAAAACTAAAGTGCCTGCATTACTAAGAAGCTCTATGGTGCAAAAGACATACAGAGATTATAAACAAATACTTTTCAGAAAGAAACAAAGCTGTGTTTTAAGGGATGCAGTCTAGCTTGTTGTATTCTTCTGTGCTTAAAAATGTACCACTTAACATTCCAGTATTATTACCTACTTATGGACAATTTTGCGAAACTGTTCAAACATATTACAAAAATATACTTACTCATGCACACAATAAAAATACTCACATATTCACAGGACATGAACATTTGTATGTTCTGCAGATATGATTAGCATTTGAACCATGTTGGCCTGTGGGTTCAACACTATCATGGATCAACACCACTTACAGCAAAATGTCCTGCAGCTCACTGTCAGTATAAATCACAAGTAATGGATCAGTATGACATAAGCAGATGTACGCATGAACTGTACTGTCAGATCAGTGAGTTTGAAGCAGGTCCCATCATTGGAATGAGAAAATGTATTTATCAAGGCTTGTGTTGTAGTATCCATGGACCCAACCAACCAACTCGCACACGCGTGCCCTGACAGTGACATCGCTGGACACAGTTCCTGTCACAGCTGTCTGCCTCTAAGGGCATCACCGCCAACGGAACAGGTCAGGTCATGCCATGGCCGAGCTCGGGTCCGCAGCGCCCTCTGCCTTTTGCATATGAGGAGCAGCGCTGGGCCTGAGATGGACAGTCTATTGTCGATTGCTAGCCTTTTGTGGAGTTCATAGCAGAGCCATTGCAGTGTGATATTTGCTATTGTATTAGACTAGGCGGAGTACACTGACTACTCTCGGATATTACTTGACTTGGTATTGCTGGCGCACGTTTTGTCAGAAATAAAGATAAGTTATCTTTTCATTCTAGCTGGCGCAATTCTTGTCATTAATTATTTTTCGGCCAACAGACATAGCTACGTCCTGGTCACTACCCACGCTTTATACAGTTTGTGGTGGCTGCCCCAAAAGTACCACGGAGGACCTTGGGTTTGGGAGCCATGACAAAAGTGTCGACGAAGAGATCGGACCTTGCCTCCCGACGCCGCTGTCGACCCCACTCGCATCATCATTCGCTTTTTGCTTGTGCACCTTTTGCAAATTGTTCCTTGCTTGCACCTAACCAAACTAACAGAATTGTTCCTGGACATTTTTTGATTACAGTGTGGAGCACTTCACACCTTTGTTTCATTTATTGATATCTTGTTCTCATTGTGCTAACATGGCTACTCCCGCACCTCCACCCATTGCTCCTACCAATCCGGCACAAGCGTCTAGTGCATCCACAGTCACACTTCAACAGATTTTGCTTTTCCAGATGCAGCAGATGACACAACTCCTGTCCGGAGTGCAACAACTCATAGCAGCGCAGCATCAATCAACTTCTCCTGCTGCTGTCGGCCCAACAGACCGACCAACCTGCACGCCACCATACACAGCCTTCAATCAAGAGGAAGAAACTTGGCAAGAGTACAGTGTATTAACTGTAAGACGGCGAAGTTGAGGGGAGTGCGGGGAGAGGAGGAAGCAAGTATTGGCTGGCGAGGGGAGAGGAGCCGTTTGGGAGGGACAAGGCACGCCTACCAGTTGCAGTGCTGGCACTACAAATTGCGCGTCATGCTTACACGAAAGCAGACGAAAGGCTTGGAAGTAAAACTCGCTTTAAATGTTATTCGTAAACGAAACTGAAATCGTCATGTACATTAAAATCTATATATATAAAAATGAATGTAAGTATGTTTCTCTACTATGCGCTCACAAACCATTCATCTGATTGCAATATACTGTAATATGAATATGTTTCGAAATAATACAGTAACCAGTGGTGTTTCCATACAAAGGAATACGGTAGCGAGGAAAAATGAAATATAAGGTAATTCGGACGAAATAGGGGGCTCCTTCAAAGTGATTGCGAACAAAATATCTGAAATGGAAAGTCACCCTTACTTGCCAGGCGTTTGTGGTGATTCGCCAGGATGATTCCTGGAAAACTGTTTGAATCTTCCAATGCTACGCACGCTTTGTCCTGTGTATGTAGCAGCTCTCACTGAAGATTTGTAAATGGGGTGAAGCAATTTTTTCTGCTCCCTTTCCCTTTCAATCACACGCAATATGATTTTGCAAGTATCGCTACGTAATACTGGTTTCCTTCTAACCGTAGGCCTACCGGTAGGGGTTGTGGTTGTTGGCGACTCCCAAGATGGGCCAGCAACTGCCTCTTCACTCATTTTGATCATGTTTAGCACAACTGCACAATAAAAACAACAGTACAGCGCGAAACAATAACAAAGCAGACGACAATGGCTACCTTGTACAACACAGTCATCTACGTAATGTTGGCAGCAGTCGAAACTGCGTGCCTACCGAAGCCTCCCGACGTTTACAGACTTCTACAGATTCAGGACTAGGGAGAGGTCTGCCATCTAAAAGTTTACACATTGTATATGGCCTTACTCGAATCGCACGTGGCAGCACACCAACACCTAGGTCAGCTTTCTTTTCTCTTGGCCTCCGCCGGTGTTAAAGTGTACCGTTCATTGGAAAAACTTCTCCAGGCCTCCCGACCTGAACTTTTGCAATATGAACAGTGCATCCAGGCCTTATCACAGTATTTTGACTTGCAAACTCTAGTTGCTGTGGCCAGATTCAGATTTTTTTTTCTATCGCAAACAGCTGGGTCACGATCACTGACCCTAAGGGCTTAACTCGTGACTGTCGTTTGTGTGACTGTGGAAAACTTTTTGCAGATAATATGATTTGTGACACAATAACTCAGAACATGCAAGACATTCACGTAAGGGAACAGATTTGGTGGATCCCTGATCCCTCTCTAGACCAAGTCGTAGCTATCTTGGAGAGTAGAGATGCATGTGAAAGTGCTCAAAGTAGTTTTGACTTGCCTACCGTTTATCGTGTGTCGGACGGACATTGTGTAAAACAGACCAAGCGTGCGCAGTTGCCACGCACACCGCGTGCTCCCAATCAGCAAGGTGGAAATAGCTCGCATCCCCGCCAACAGCATCACAAACGCAAGAATTGCGCATCGCATAATTATTCTTGCTACAATTGTGGACGGGTTGGACATGTACAATCCGTGTGCCAACAGCGTAAATGGAACTCAATTGCTTCTCGTGCTTCTGGACATGCACATTCTGTTCATGCTACTAGTTCTAAAGACAACAGTGTTAAAGACAGTGTTCTAGCAAATGATTTGTATAGTAGTTTCAATGTAGTTAATAGTGCTTTGCCACCCTCTGTGCAACGCCGGGCAAACAAATTGTACATTGAGTTGCACATTGTTTCACATTGTGTGAAATTTCAGTTGGATACAGGCTCTTCCGTTACACTGATAAGTAGCCGGGTATATGAATTGCTAGGAAAGCCTAAACTTGCTCAACCTTCTGCTCCACTTACGGCATATAGTGACGAACGTATTATAGTACTGGGTACATGTAGCATGCCAGCACAATTCCATAATGTGACGTGGACAATTCAATTGCGTGTTGTCGCCGTACGTTCATGCAAAAATAGTTTTGGATTGGACTGCTGAGATTTGTTTGGCCTCAGCATCCAAAACCATGTGTTAGCTGTTAATGAATTTCCTACTCCTGATGCTGTTGTTCCTCTCTGTGAAGAGTTCCCCGATTTGTTTGGCAGTGGTTTGGGCTGTGTATGTGATTGTTGCAAATGTCACGCTGAAGGATAAGGCCCGCCCACGTTTTTGCAAAACGAGACCAGGGCCTCACGCATTGCGCGACCAAGTCGCAGAAGAACTCCGTTCTTTGCAAAATCAGGGAGTCATTGTGCCAGTCAGTGGGCCTCCCCTTTAGTTGTACTAAAGAAACCCAATGGTTCCTTGCGTATGTGTGTGGACTTCAAGAGTACAGTGAATCCACAGACAATTGTCAATAGCTATCCTCTCCCTCGCCCTGAGGAATTAATGGACAAACTAGGCATGGGCCGATACTATGCCAAGATTGATTTGCGGGATGCGTATTTGCAAATTCCTTTAGATGAACCATCCCAGGACATTTTTGTGATCAACACTCCCTTGGGTCTCTTTAAATATTTGCGCCTCCCCTTTGGCAGCTCCTCCGCTCCTGCAATTTTTCAGCGCTACTTGTCGCAACTGACTGAGCAAAAAGGTACTTCAGCAAATTATCTGGACGACATTGTGGTTGCCAGTCGTACTCCGGAAGAACACTTGTAGAATTTGCGTTGCTTGTTTAGTGTTGTGGGAAGCAGGGCTCAAAGTGAAGAAGGAAAAGTCTCTCTCTTTTCGTACAGAAATAGAATATCTTGGACATGTTATCAACGCACAAGGTGTACATCCCTGGCAGTCACACCTTTGCGCCATTGCTGGCCTTCCTTCGCCTAAGAACTTGTCTCAGTTGCAATCTGTGTTAGGCAAGATTACCTATTATCATAGCTTCATACTCAATGCTGCGCAAATAGCTGCACTGGCCACAGCTTCGGACACTGATTTGAGTCAACTTTTGTGTCTTGTTCGCACGGCATGGCCACGATCGCCGTAAAACATTGCAAATCCCGTTGTGCACAGTTACTTTGTTCAACGCCATGACCTGACAGTGCAACGTGATGTTTTGCTCCTTTGCTCTCCATCGGGACAAACTCGTGTGGTGATTCCTACGTCTTTGCGACGCGAAGTTTTGCAATTGCTACGTCAGGGCCACTGGGAAATGGTACGCACTAACCAACTTGCACGCCAGCATTGCACATGGCCAGGAATGGACAGATATAGAACAGTTAACCACTCAGTGCCATTCGTGCCTTGAACACGAGTCAGCCCTGCCCCAGAAGTTTTTCATGGCCCACACCCTCTGCGCCTTGGCAGCGCGTTCACCTCGACTTCGCGAGCCCATTCTGGGGTACTCAATGGCTTATTGTCGTGGATGCCTATAGCAAGTTTCCTTTTGTCATGGCTATGAACAATATTACTACTCGGAGTACCATCCACGAACTTTTGTCGATCTTTTGCATTGAAGGTTTGCCTGAACTGATTGTCACAGACAATGGACCCTCTTTTGTTTCGTGGGATTTTGAACAGTTTTGTGTTGATAATGGAATCGCTCATCTCAAGTGCTCCTTTTCACCCTCAGTCTAGTGGCGAGGCTGAGCAGTTTGTTCATACTTTCAAACAACAGATGAGCAAACTTCGCGCCAACCACACGAGAGACCAAGCTTTGTTACTCTTCCTGTCATCATACCGTTCGCTGCCTCGCGACAGCCCATCGCCAGCAGAGTTGTTCCATGGATGTCGTCAATGAACTCTGCTCACTCTGCTGCACCCGCCCCCGCACACGCCAGCACTGCTGCGGCCACATGATCGCTTTGCGCCTAACACCAGTGTATTTCAACTGTTTTCAGGCCGCCGCTGCTGAGAGCAGGGTACTATCGTACAGCGCTTGGGGTCCCATATGTATCTTTTTTCCACCCCCCTTGGTTTGCAGCGCCGCCACCGCAATCGGCTGCGGCTTAGCTACACTCGGGATACTGCCGCGGACTTCAATGTTGCAGATCCACATGCAGCCTCAGCCCAGTTCTTGGATGACGGGCGTCCCTCGCTGACCCCACCCCCGCAGCCATCGCCGCTGCAGGTGCCAACCCCGATGGAAGTCATCGCCGTTGCCAGGCTGCTCCAGCCCGCCCTTCAGCTCTTTCGGACCGGGCCTCCATCGCCTCGGCGACGATGATCCATGCGAAGCAGTCAGTGGAGGCTACATCACCGTCGTCTTCGAGAGTTGGAGTGAGTTAGTTGGGTCCATCATGGCTGCTGTGAGTTGTGTCCTTGGGGCTGTTTCGGCTGGTTCCGGCTCCCGCAGGGTGAATACCGGGACGCGGGACTAAACGACCGACGGCCTAGCTACGTTGGCTCCCCGCCGCCTCACAGTAGCCACACCCCCCTTCCTCGTCAGGCCCTTGCAGCACCCGATGTCTTGGTGGGCTTTCAAGGGGGAGGAATGTTGTATCCACGGACCCAACCAACCAACCAACTCACGCATGCGCGCCCTGACTGTGACATCGCTGGCCACAGTTCCTGTCGCAGCCGTCGGTGTCTCGGCGTTACCGCCAATGGAACAGGTCGCGCCATGGCTGAGCTTGGGTCCACAGCGCCCTCTGCCTTTTGCATATGAGGAGGAGTGCTGGCCCCGAGACGGACAGTCTATTGTCGATTGTCTATTGCTAGCCTTTCGTGGAGTTTATAGCGGAGCCATTGCAGTGTGATATTTGCTACTGTATTCGACTAGGCTCAGTACACGGATTACTCTTGGATATTACTTGGACTTGTATTGCTGGTGCACATTTTGTCAGAAATAAAGATAAGTTATCTTTTCATTCTACCTGGCACAATTCTTGTCATTAATTATTTTTTGGCCAACAGACATAGCTACATCCTGGTCACTATCCACTCTTTATACAATTTGTGGTGGCTGCCCCAAAAGTACCACCGAGTACCTTGGGTTTGGGAGCCATCACAAAATGTGTGGCACGAAGTATTTTGGCAGTGCAACTTGAGTGAGCAGAATGGTTCACAGAATCCCATAGGACACAAGAAGATAGGTCTGATTGCACTATTCAGACCACACCCCCAGAAGATTGACGCCTCATCCAAATTGCATTGCAGGACAAATCAGCATCCTCCTCATCTTGCACCATCTGGGATGACAGTCCAGTGCCGTTTATTAAGGTATCTGTTGCATGTGAATCATCAACTGCTCTGCCTACCTTTGGCAAATGTGCAGAAACAGGTTAGATGGCAATGGCATTGGAACAATGTCACCGGAAACATGAATGGCATCAGATAATGATTTCTGATAAATTCAGGGTCTGGGTTTGCAGCAAACCAAAACGTGCCAGTTCGAGGCCTTACGGTATGGGGTGCTATTGGGTACAACACGCAAATCACAGTTGGTGTGTATTGAGTGCATTGTGACCAGTGTGTTCCCCACAAGTGACATCCTGTGACCTGTAGCCATACCCTATCTGCACAACACTCCAGATGCCACTTCTCAGCAAGACAATACATGACCACATGCAGCAGAAGTGCGTGCATTCTTGGTGTCACAGAATGTCAGCGTTTTGCCGTGGCCTGCCAGACCACCGGACTTGTTGCCAATGATGAACCCTCTGCCCCCAGGCACTAAAGTGTCAATGGCATAGTAATGATGTAAATTTAGAAAAATGTGTGGGATATGGTGGAATGATGGTTGCAGTACTGTGACTCAATGCCAACCACACGGGTGAACTTTGGAACAAGATGAAGGTAGCACGGATGGCTACACCACAGGACACCATTCAAACCTTATACATGTTGTTTCCATCATGTATGATGGAACTTGTTATCAAGGCCCATGGGTACCTTGTGCCTACTAGGCAGCAGGACACGTGATGAACCAAGGTGACTGAAATGCCAATCATTTCTGCAGAATATATTAATGTAAGTGTCCTGTGAATATGAACACCCTATCCAGTCATTCAAGATGGTCTGTTTCTTCTGAACTTTAGTGCAAATCACCCATGAAAGTAAATATTTTAAATAAATAAACCTCTTTTTGAATGCATATCCTAAGCTTGTATTAATAATAGACTCACCTCATTACCAATTCTCTGTAAGTCACGCCAATGCCTTTGAGATACTGAACAGTCCTACCTATCTTAATATAATACACTTAGTGTAGTGGCCTTTTTGAAGTAATAGACTGTCATTCCTGAATTTGTAATTCACACTGTACAAAATTTAAAACACACAATACTGCTGGCTGCTATTTTTGTTGTGTGTCAAAGGTATCTGACTGCACAGTTCACAGTAGTTTCCTAGAGCAGCACAGGTATCAGAGTATCTGAAGTCTTGATAGAAACTGGCTGTGACCCTACCTAATGGAAAGCACGCAGAAAGTTGCATTAAGGAACTTGGGGAGCATAATCGAAACGGAAGAATTGCAGAGCTGGAGTACTGAGAAGCGTGCTTTTCGTCCTGGTCATACACTACTGGCCATCAAAATTGCTACACCACGAAGATGACTTGCTCCAGGCGCAAAATTTGACAGGAAGAAGATGCTGTGATATGCAAATGATTAGCTTTTCAGAGCAATCACAAAAGTTCGGCGCCGGTGGCGACACGTACAACGTGCTGACATGAGGAAAGTTTCCAACCGATTTCTCATACACAAGCAGCAGTTGACAGACGTCGCCTGGAGAAAAGTTGTTGGTGCGCATTTCTCCTCCTAACATGAGGCATCACATAAAGTTTCCGATTTTGATAAAGGTTGGATCGTAGCCTATCGCGATTGCTGTTTATCGTATCGCGACATTCCTGGTCTCCACATGTCTTATTTGGCTGCTCGTTGTACCCGTTCCCTCAATGTCCTCCGTGTTCTCAGCGGTACGTCATGAGGAGCAGATCGAATGGTCCTGCTTCGCTTATATCGGTCCATTGTCCGATCAAAGCTGGATTATGGGAACTTTGTCTACTCTTCTGGCCAGGCGTCCACCTTACGCCGACTAAACTCTATCCAACATCGGGGGTTACATCTGGCGACTGGAGCATTCTACACCAGCCCTGTTGAGTCAGTATGCCGAAGCTGCCACATTACAACTAAACTACCAGCGCAATATGTTGCTTTGTCGGTAGACCCGCCAACTGATGTCAATGCCTGACCACCAGTCATATTTCTCCTTAGATGACTCTCGACCGCCGATTCGGGCTGTATGTCTCTGCCCTGTTACCTCTTGGAGTTCGCTTTCATCGCCTGCTTCAGCAACTTGATTTTACCCTCCCTCTGACTTTTTGAGTGGGTGAGAGCCCGACGCCACCTTACCTCCCAGCTCAGGTTCGCGTTCATCTTGAACTCGGCTCACTCCCAAAGGAGAGGACCACGGATTCGATATACCGCTCGAGGTTCGTCAAACTTTGTTAGTCTCGCTCATAATGTCTTTATTTACACATGTGGCTCCAAGACTACTGCTGGCGTCGGATGTGCCTTTGTCGTTGGGATGATGCCTTTCAATACCGGCTCCTTGACCAGTGTCAAAGCTTTACAGCTGGGTTTTTTGCTCTCTACCAGGCTGTTCAATATATCCACCACCATCATCATTATTCTCCCTATGTCATCTGCTCTGATTCTTTGAGCGCCATTCAGAGTCTCCGTGACCCATAATCAGACCACCCTCTTCCTTTTGTGTCCCATCAACTGATGTTGGCGGGATTCTTTGTCAGCGTGTTTCATCATTGTGGCATGAGGCTTGGTCCTCTCTCCATGAAAATAAGCTTAGGGCCATCAAACCGATCCCGACGGCTTGTACAACCTCCTCACACCCTTCCCGGCGAGAGGTGGTCATTTGGGCCAGGCTGCGAATTTGCCGATTTAGCAACCGCTACCTTTTGTCCGGTGACCCCGCTCCGCAGTGCACCTGTGGTCATCCATTGACGGTGTGCCATGTTTTATTGTCCTGTCCTCATTTTATTCACTCTCGTGTTGTCCTGTGTCTGCAGTCTACCTTAAAGGAACTTTTAGCTGATGACGCTCGAGCAGCTGCTCGTGTCCTTAGTTTTATTACATTGACGGACTTGTCCAAAGAGATCTAACTCTTATTTTGTTTATCTGCATATTTGTAAGTACTTTCTGATGTTGCCCCCTTGCGTTTTCTACACTATTAGTGCACTAACATTTGTGACTGGGTGCTAATGACCTTAGTAGTTGAGCGCCCTAAACAAAACAAAAAAAATTAATCTTCTATTCTAATCTTCTATTCTATGTGTGTGTAATAAAAAGCACAAGTTTGTAAAGAGCACTTTCATCACTTCACAGCTAAAAACATTAGGTTTTGAGATGTAGTTTCATATGAAAGATTTTTCCTAAAATCGGGTGGACATTTGTTTTGTTGAGAGAGAAGTAGCTAAAAAAAAAAAAAAAAAAAAAAAATGATGGTGAACGTCCTGGAAGGTATATTTCTGAGTGAATATTTGTCAGAAATGGGGCAGTTCTTCCAAAAATTTTCACACAACATAGATTTCTGATTTCTTTTGAAAGGTTACTTTTTGTTTACTAAAATTTTGGGAAGCTGCAGCTACCATTCAACCATGAGGAGACAATGATAAAATTGTATTTACATACTTTTTTTACTTTGGTCAATTGTTTTGTCTCATTCTAATCCATTTTTTATAAAATACTGATAATTTTAACTACAAATTACAACTTCAGTAGTTTCTTCAGAATGCATTGCTGTGACACATGCTAGCCATGGATTTTTCTGCTCACCGTTCTAAATAAATGTGAAACCATTTAACTCACTTAGGAGATAGAATTAGTGTTGACCTGAAAATGTAGTGTAATTCTTTGGCCAAATACAGGAAAATTCACCATTTTTAGCAAAATATACACACAATTTTATTTGTCTCAATGGTTAGCTTGACAACCTTTCAAACTAGTACAGTTGTGTGTCTGAAGACAAATCCTTATTAGATTGGAATTGACTGTTAAAATAAGTGGTGATTAGAGAACTCTTTGACTTGAGTGTTTGCTTCTGCATAAATTTCTAAAGGTTCTTTCTGAAATGGTATTTAGTTTTCTTCTTTTAGCTTTCTTTAAGCTTTCAACAAATGATTGTTTCTATTGGGAAGCAGTGACATTTTCCTGCTGGAAATCGGACTGCTTCTACGATTTAGTGTGTTTGTCAGTGTCATTACTCCTTCAGAATTTAAGAATCTGCATAATATTGACTTCCAACTTCCATGGGTATTCATAGCCATGGGATCCATACCTCACAATGCTACATAGAGAACTGACAATGTACTTCGTGTAGCAGTAGAACCAGAAATGTCATAAAGTTTTGTTTTCAGGTCAGTACAGTGCAGAGTGTGGTCACTATTAATTGGAAGTTGTCCATGAACATAAATAATTTAGTATTATGACCTCCAGAGGGAAGAGAAGTGATGTGGGGAAGCGAACCCCACCTGCCTCTCACAGGACAGCAGTCCTATAACCGTGTTTTGTGTTTCTGTGGAAACACAACTGACACACAGTCATCGGGATCCCTGACGCCTTCGGGTGGACTTAGGTTTGTTACTGAACTGGGTGATTGACTGGAATAAAGTCTCTTCGCTCATTTTGAAAGAACAAATGACTAGCAACACTTGACCCAAATCATTAAGTAGTGACTGTCCATTAGTTGTTTCCTGAGGTTGACGTGGTTGTAAGTGAGTTAGTTCAGGTACATTCTCTACCTGTGTCTGATGCAAGTACAATTCAGAACACGTCACCTATTAACAGTCGTGTTAAACTGTCCAATATTTCAACATTGTCTGTTAGCTAAACATTAACTTCTGCATTTTTGAGCTGCCCCTCAGCAGAGACCCGCAGCAAATTATCTGGCTCGTATCTTGTGCAGACCATTAAACTGCACAGAACTGGCACAGCGACAGAGCATCAAGTTCACCGATATGTGGTTGCTTTCATAAACTTTTAATTTGGAAATACTTTTTGCACATGTTATCTTTTTAGATCAAGCTTTGCCATATGAAGTGCAATAACAGTAATCTGAAATTGGTCACTTTTTTGATATTCATATGCAAGAAATAAAGATATTTCTAACAAGCACTGATAAATTAACTGAATAATGTTGTTTTGTAGTGAAATCTATCCAGATGACATGAACTGTTTTCACATTTCATGACAGAATTTGCATCTATATTAGCACATCACAAATGAGAATTTTTCAGAGCCCCGCGAATTAACCATTACTGCTTCGACATCATTAGCCATTAGAGCACCAATGATTGATGAAGTCACCCCCAGAGTTCTCCAGCCTCCAGTTATTCAAACCATTCACTCTGAGCCCAGAAAACTATATGTATCCGAACATTGTCAAAATCAGGCCTGACTACCAGCAGTAGACTTACAAGACACCACGCATCTTCCCTCTTGCTGTGAAAAATCAATATCATTGATGCACATAAACATTAGATCTCTGAAATATAAAGCTGATGAATTTGGTGTTGTAGTGAATGGAAACAATAGAATAGTATTATGTATTAATGAACACTGGTAAAGAGAGGAGGAGATAAAACTGTATGTACCACCATATTTTAATTTAATTACAAGTTACTGCAGACCCAATAGAGGTTATGGGGGTTCCTCTCTCTCTCTCTCTCTCTCTCTCTCTCTCTCTCTCTCTCTCTCTCTCTCTCTCTTATATATATATATATATATATATATATATATATATATATATATATATATATAATGGTTATAATAGAGGGAAACATTCCACATAGGAAAAATATATCTAAAAACAAAGATGATGTGACTTACCAAATGAAAGTGCTGGCAGGTAGACAGACACACAGACAAACACAAACAAACATACACACAAAATTCAAGCTTTCGCAACAAACTGTTGCCTCATCAGGAAAGAGGGAAGGAGAGGGAAAGACGAAAGGATGTGGGTTTTAAGGGAGAGGGTACGGAGTCATTCCAATCCCGGGAGCGGAAGGACTCACCTTAGGGGGGAAAAAAGGACGGGTATACACTCGCTCGCGCGCGCGCGCACACACATATCCATCCACACATATACAGACAACCTCTAGGAAGTGGAAACATGCTGGTTCTCCACCACCAAAGAAAGCAACGACAATTCCTTCAGCGGTAAACACATAGCACTGGGCACACAATTACTGGAGAATACTATGCTAACCTCCTGAACAAATTGCAACAAAAGATACATGTAAATCACCATGGCCAAATTACACAAACTAAGGTAAGAATTGTTCCACACCCACTTCATTCACCTGATATGGCTCCATCACACTTCCATCTCCGTCCACCAAGAAAAATTTTCAGTGTTGGGCAAAGATTCACTTCCAACAAAGAATCGATAGCTGGAGTTGACAACTATTTTGCAGGCCTGGAGGAAACTCATTTTTGAATTGGGGTCAAGGCACTGGAACATTGTTGGACCAAGAGCATTAATCTACAAGGAGACTACATTGAAAATTGAAAAAAGTTTCAGCGATGTAAGTACCCTTTCCTATTCCATTCTGAGACCTTTTCAAACCACACTCACGTGATAAAATACATCACAATCTGAAGTCTAATTCATTTTAATCTGGGAAAATCAGTATGGAGTCACAGTAATTGTGTAAGTACTTGAGGAAAAAGATCTAGAGACCCTTAAGGAAGATGGAACTGATCACTAGCCCTCAACACAATATGGCCCACCTCTCTTATCAGGAGAGAAGCATTAACAGCAGAATGCGACTACCACTGAGCTCTGTGACATCGAGTATGGACTATTCGCTTAACGTGACATGAGTAGCAAATACGTCGGGCACATTTCAACCTTTCTAAAGCTGTCATAGTGGCAGAGAAGTGAAATTATGAAGGAACAACCACAGCTATATGAAGACTAGACAGATCAGAACAAATTATAAATTAAATATTTCCAGGGCTGTTCTCCTTCCAAAGCAAAACTATTTGTGTTTATCTCAGCAATCTACACAGATAACATGCAGAAGGATTTTTGTACATGGCCCAGAAGCTGAGGTGTCTAGGGCTGTGCAAACCTGTGCTGTTTAGAATTAAGTTTTCAGAATGAGCATATGGTGGTCCATCTCACACCCAACACCCCCCCCCCCCCCTTCCACCTGTTACATTCCATACTTGCACGCTTTGCTTTTCTACTCTGTTACTGATACTAGACTTCAATAAAACATTCCAGTATTTTTTCTTCAACATTGAAAGCCGTCTTTATTCCATCAGAATAACACAAATACATATACAATGGTGTCAATTACCAAGCCGTGTCCTCCACCAAAGTGGGGACTTGGGTAGCAGTGCTGGATATGCGATTCCCTGATTCCTGGGGCCTGTAACAAGAGTAGTATCTGTCTTTGTTCCCTGTCTTTCTGTTCTTCTTTAAGCTTCCTTGTTTCTTCCTTTCACGTAGTATATGCATTTGGTGTTTTGCCTACCAGACGCCGACATGTGCCATCAGCCTTTGCGCCGTCATATGTTCAAAAATCCTGCAACTGAGGCAGCAGCTCCGCAGTATCCAGGCGCTCAAGACTGCAAGCTCTCGGTGTCTGAACCCCAAGTCAAGGAAGTCCCGTGCCGACGTGGGAGACAGCGTCCGCCGCAGCTAGAACTGGCAGGGGGCACGGTCACCTCCTGGACGTCCTGTTGCAGGCCGGAGACAGCACACGAGATGGAGGGCGTGTCGTACTAGGTCACCTTCTGGGTGTGACACCAGTCAAACCAGAGATGGTCACAGACTACCTGGGCATCAATCACGCAGATGATGCCATCTTCCACCGCTACCACATCAGGCTTGCGTAGGTGGGGCTCCACAGAGACGTTGAAGCCACTCTGCACGAGCAAATACTTGATGATGGCATCATGCCGCTTTACCCGGGACACATGCGTTCGGTAGCAAGCCTGAAGGACGTGGCTGCAGTCTCAACGGTTTGGCAGCCCGCGCGACATCTGGCCGTCTGCCCCTGACTGCGCTGTGCGTTCATTGGGAAGGCATTGAAGCGGGCGTGGATGGCGATGATACAGTCACGCCCAAATAGCAGCCGATGGCGACATGTAGGCGCACGGCTCGCATTTCTCCGACCTGTGTCACCGTTCTTAGGTAGTGACCCTCCCACATCAAGTGCCACTCCACCACCACAATCTTGCACTGCACCTCGTCCAGGCCTGCACCTTCGATAGCTGACACCATCTTCCGTAACAACAGAGGGTTGGCCCCATCCAGTGGCAAGATGGAATGCCGAGACCCCCCCCCACTGGCCAACAGGAGCATGGAAGTAGCCAAGGGGAGTGTCTGCCGGAAGGCGGCCCCAATGGTGCCGGCCATTGACTTCAGGGCACCCACATGGTTGCGGTTAAGGGCCAGGCCAGGGAGAAGCACACTTACGAGGGCGCAGAGGCGCTGGTGCAGCTTTAGTGGAGCTCAGGAGATGACATCCAACTGCTCCTCCAGGTGGCATCGAGGATTGAAGATCCAGTGACCTGAGGTGGAGAACCGCAGCTCCAGGTACTGGAAGGTCTTGCCCACATGTAGGGCTGGTGGTGTTTCTATTGCCATCACTAAGCCAAACACTAGGTTGTGCAAACAGTGGCACCAATGGACAGTGGGCAATTGGGACGAAGTGTGACAATACGTAATGATCCCAAGTGTTGAAGGTATGCAGATGTTACTCACTGTTAGGGAATGGTCCCCTCAGTGCACTTTCGAAAACACTAAATGTGGAAGTATACAAATATATCTGATAACTGTTTCACAGCTGTATGCAGCACACGATTCTAAGACAAAACAGATTTTACCAGCATTAGAAAGCACCCTGTCATAAAGCAGCTTTAGTGAGGCATTTGTTTGATGGTTTAGGTTTTCATTGCTACTCATGTGACAGCCCTGAGACATGTCCACGCCCAGTATGACGTCATCCTTCTGCCCTATGATCACGTCAACAGGGCCGACCACGTCATTTCCCGCCATTGCCATTTGTGCCTGTGGATAAACAGAATGGGAAAGGATTTAGAATGTTTGTAACAAAATAGAAACATAAAATGATTTGTTTTGTAAAAATGTACAGGATGAAAGAATAACAACACAGCTGCATCAGGGCACTGAAATAATTTGATGCTGACAAGTGAAGAATTGGTCAAACCAGGACTAAAACAGGTTTCCCATTTTACACAAGTGGTTACCTTCACTGCTTTGGCTTTTTATGCACACTTCACAACCAACCCAAATTCCCAACTTGTTGCACACTACTTACATAGTGTCCTCCCATCCACCGTGTTCATCACTAGCAGAATTTAGCACGATTCCGTCGAGAGATCAAGTCCACACTGAAGATACAGGGTGACCTTTAACTATATGGGAAAAAAAAGTTACGAACTATGGTGTGCACGCACTTTATTCAACGTGTAAACATCACTACAGATCTTCAGATGTAGGTTATGACATGTTTGATATGCCTGCCATCATTGGAAATGTCGCACAGATGAATACCAAAATCCTGCATGAACAGTTGAAGTGTCTGAACATTGATGCTGTTGGTGACCTCCTCAATGACTGTTTTCAGCTCAGCAATGGTTTTGAGGTTATTGCTGTTTACCTTGCCTTTAATGTAGCCCCACAAAAAAAAGTTGCATGTATTCAGATCCAGAGAATATGCCAGCCAATTGAGACTAGGGCCAGTGGCCTCTCGGTACCCGAGAGCTAGAATGTGGTCCCCAAAGTGCTCCTGCAGGACATTAAACACTCTCCTGCTTCAGTGGGTTTGAGCTCCATCTTCCATGAATTGCATGTCATCGAAATTGGTGTCACTTTGGATTATGAAGATAAAATCATCTCCCAAAACCTTAACATACCACTTGGTAGCCACCATGCCATCCAGCCATATTGCACCGATTATTCTGTGGCCGAACATTGCACACCACACAGTGACCCATTGATGGTGAAGAGACTCGTCAATCATGAAATGCAGATTCTCAGTCCCCCAAATGCACCAATTTTGCTTATTGATGAACTCAAGCAAATGAAAGTGGGCTCTGTCACTAAACCAAACTGTACTAATTCCTACCATTCCCTGCACTTTGAATGTCGTAGCGCAAACTGTTCAGAATTTATGATTATTTTATTTCATATAGTTCAATAATTGTACCCTGTATATCGTGAAATGCTGTAGAGATGTGCAGGTATTACTACCATATGTGTAACAGTAAAAATGTAAAGACATTTTTCATCAGTTTTATTATTATTTTGCACATGGTACTGAGGGTTGACAAATGCCTTTGTCACATGATGGCAATTGCAGCAGTTTCTTGAGAGAAAGCACCTGCTCGGATGTGTAGTAAGTAATCCATACATCACCACACTGCCCTCACTGCTCTGGAGGTGTGTTGGCTTTCAAGGAACAGCTATTGTGACGCCAGATGCATGTTCTGAGACACAGATGATGTGCTTCAGACATCATGTATGTGTGCTGGACACATGTAGGTGTTCATTTACAGTAACAATAGTGGGAATAAATAATCTGTTAAGTCAAAACTTGCACAGAAAGTTATTTACAAAAATGAGGTGTAAATAAAATGTCAGTTCAGAATTTTAAAATACTCACAAAAGTTTTGGAGAAGCATTCACACAATGGTAATACCACACTGGAAGAATTATAGGATGTTTGCAGTAGGTTGCATATACACAAATTGGTGTCTTGTCAATGAAATTTTACCAATTAAATTCCAGTACATGAAGAAGACGGGGGTAAATATTCTGAAGTAAATGGAAGAGAGAATGGTTGTTTCCAACATCATGTTCAAGATATTTGTCTCTGACCAGAGTGCCGAAATCATAAAATCTTGAGAAAATGACGAAAGGCTTCCCAGTGATGACTGTATTAACACAAACCTTAATCACACTTTTCATGAAGGTAGCTTTTCATTAAATCAAGCCTTAAACTCTGCAGCAACAATAAGTAATGAAAAACGCATTCTACAGAATAAAAAGAAAAGAGGTGTCTGGTCATCTTAGACATTATCTCTAAAATAAGAGGCCAGCACATTCTGGAACAGATCATATGCAATTTTATGCATGTTACTTTTAAACACACAAATCTGAAATGCCTCCTAAGATCTAAATAGACACTGACAATGCTTGTGACAAACTTACTGACAAATATGTTGTGGATGTATGATGTTATTCTTTCAACATGCAGCACTTCATGAAAACATGAAAGGTGAAGAAACAAGAGACTGAATGTAAAGACCATCCAACAAAGGAAAAAAGGATTCCATGCAATAAATAACTTAAACAGTTTTTTTTTCAGTATAGAACATGGTTACAACATTATCTGTAACAATCATTTTATACAAATTTTATACACAGTTTTATTTTGCTTGTGCAAATAAAATAGGATAAGTTAAAAAATCTAATGTCACATTCATTTAATTTTCTACCAAAAATAATTAAATACTTTAAGTAAGTAAGTAAGTAAGTAAGTAAGTAAGTAAGTAAGTAAGTAAGTAAGTAAGTAAGTAAGTAAGTAAGTAAGTAAGTAAGTAAGTAAGTAAGTAAGTAAGTAAGTAAGTAAATGTTGAAGAAACCAGCAGCAAGTATAACTGAAGTATCATTAATTAAGCAAAACACTTGAGGTATTACAGTGAAACCTCTATATAATGTTTTCCTCTGTTACGTCCATTTTTTTCGGTCCCGACTAAAAGCCCATATAAATAATGTTAAATTTTCCTCTTTACTGCGTTTCCTCTATATTAAAATTTCCTCCATGTAATGCTCATATTTTGGAACCCTGGTCAATTATTTACCTCTTTATAATGTTAGACTGGATGTAGACTCATCTTTTCCATTCTGTGGATTGACCATTTGCACCGACTCAGAAAAGCCACGCTCAGTGTGTTTCATATGTCAGCGGCAGAACCCGGTCACGTGACATGTGACGCATATTCTGCTTGTGCTTTTTGGCGCCATTTCAGTCAATGCTTTGTATTTGTAACATGTGTGAGCTGAGCAGCAAACAGTTTGTGTGTGTCTGGTGAGAGTGTGTCTTTGATATAACTTTTTTTTTTAAGCTGTCATCAGTGGACATGAGTGAAAAGCAGATTTCTCTGGAAGAGAAGGTTTCTGTTACTAAAAAAGTGGAGGCATCTCGTGGTGAGAGTCGCATGGAGCTAGGGAACCAATTTGAACTGGCCCCCTCAACACTATTATGAAAAACAGATTGTCAACAATGGAAGGGTTAGAGAATTGTGGAAATTCGAAACGTATGCATTTGAAACAATCGACTTATGATGTGATGGAGGAAGTTTCATTAACTTGGTTTCAGCAAGCACGTCCTGCAAACATTCCTATAAACAGAACTATTTTGAAGGAAAAGGCGCTTCAAATATTACTGCAGTTACGAATGGAAAATTTTAAGGCATCCAATGGATGTGTTGATAAATTTTGACATTGTTATGGTATTGTATACAAAGCGGAATGTGGAGAAAGTAAAAAAGTGGTTGAACCAACTGTTGTTCAGTGGATGCAGACTCTCCCTAATCTGATACGTGGCTACAAACTGCACGACATTTATAACGCTGGAGAAACTGGCATGTTTTTCAATTTAATGCAGGATAAGACACTTACTTTTCGTGGGGAAAATTGCCATGGTGGTAAGAAAAGCAAGGAACGTATTACCGTTTTGTCGAGTACAAACGCCGATGGCAGTGAAAAACTGAAACCTTTGGTTATCAGGAAACCAAAAAATCCAAGGTGCTTCAAAAACAGGTCCACGTTTCCATGCAAATATACAAACAATGCCAAGGCATGGATGACGAGTGATACATTTTTAAGTTTTCTCAGAGAATTTGACGCCAAAATGGGGAGTGCTGCAAGGAAAGTGCTGCTGTTTGTGGATAGGTGTGCAACACATCCACCAGACGAATCCTTTCTGAGAAATGTGAAAGTAATTTTCCTGCCACCCAACTGCACCAGCCATCAGCAACATTTGGGCTTGGGACTACTACACGCCCTTAAGGTTAAATATAGGACAGCCCTTGTAAAAAAGGCCTTGAATTCGATGGAGCAAAGAAAACCAGGAAGCCAGCAGATCTCACAACTGAAGCTGAATATTTTACGGGCAATGAATTTAATTATGTACTCATGGACGGAAGTCAGTGTCGGAACTATGAAAAACTGTTTCACAAAAGCAGGATTCTGTGAGAACGAGGTGGCAGCTCCTGTGGAAGATGTTGCAAGTGATTTGAAAGAGTTTCAGGAATTAATAGGCAGTGATTTTGTCACTTTTGAGGACTTTGTGGCTGTGGATGACACGTGGCAGCCATAGGAGTACGAAGTATTGAGGAGCTGACTGCAGAGAGAAGCTTGGAGAATAATGGTGGCAGTGAAAGTGACAGTGAGAAGGAAGATGACTCTGTGCTCTCATGTACTACAGCAGCTGAAGCTTTTGAAACATTCAGGAGATATATGATGGCCCACAGACTTGAGGACAGAACAGTAGTTCAACTTGCTCATTTGGAGCAAGAAATGATTGCCATTGAGTCCTGGAGAAATAGAAAACAAACAGGCTTGCTTGACTATTTTAAAAACTCGTAGGTATGTGATTTTCAGATTGCATGGGTTCCTAGAGTTTCATGCACATTTAAGTTCCATTTCATAATTTCATTATTAAAGCAATTTTTTTGTAACTAATTCTTTTTTAATCTGTACCATTTACGGTGTTTTTACGTAATATGTTCAGTATATCACAAATAAAATATGGCTCATATTCTATAATTGGGTCAACTGAAGAGTGGGATACCACCTGTCAGCTTTGGACAATGATGTTATATCTTAAGAATCCGTTATAACTTTTTACAGTACAAACTGATCCATTTACTTTCACCCATCCACCTACTGGGCCCCATGTTTTAATTACAAAAAAATAATCATTTGATACATTGATCATTTGCAATGAATATAATATTACAGTGTTGTGAAAGTTTAAAAGGTCATCTATGGTACCATTTGTCAAAGCTGATTAGTGGTATCCTGATCTTCAGTAATCCCCTATAATTATTATTTGGAAGCCTTCCTCTTTACAGTGTTTTCCTCTATACAGTGTTCAGAATCTGTAGTCCCTTGAAAAATGTTATATAGAGGTTTCACTGTACACGAAAAATACTGTTGTAAGAGTATAAAATTATTAAATTGACAATAAATGTAAGCACAATATAAACTAAATATTTCTGGTGCTGTTTTCCTTCCAAAGCAAAACTGACTATAACATTTGAGTTATCTCATCACTCTACCACAGAGAACATAAAAAAGGATTTTTATATGACTCAGAAGCTGATGTGTCTAAGGCTATGCAAGCATGGGCTGTTCAGAATTAATTTTTCAGAATAAGTGCATCATATAGTTTGAATGAGGCCATGTAATAGAACTACATGACGATGGATGTTCCTTCTGCAATACCGCAGGAAGAGTTGATAGGACTGTAGCCACTGTACGTGACTGCTGACAGCGGTGATCCTGAGAATGTACAGTCGCAAGAAGACTGGGCTGTGGACAGCCACATGGCACTACCGTGAGCAATGACCACTGTCATCAGGGTGGGGCTCTAGACATTGTACTGCTATAGTGACACAATGAACTGTTACATATCGGTTAGTTCAAGGGCAGCTCTGAGCCAGATGTTTTACAGCGTGCATTCCACTGACCCCTAACCACCACCATATGTGACTTCAGTGAAGTCAAGCAAGAGTTCATTGTGTGACAAAGCAAGCTGGGGTATTTCTACTTCCCCTCTTGTTTTGCTATCTGCCTCTTTATAACTCATTTTTTCACTTTGAACTAATTACCTGACATGAATATATTCTGCGTTTTCGTAAAAGAGAAAGGTTGGCCCTAAAGAATGTAACACCAGATCAAATTTTGTGGTTGGTTTTAAGTATGTAATTGATTTTATAATTTATTTCGACTTTTCCTAGTTAGAATATAAGTTGTGAAACAAATACTGATTACACCCTATAACAAAAGATACTATCGTTGATGAGTAAACAAATATAAATTATGTACTAATTATAAACATTTGGAGGGACAACTAATAGTATTCTTAAAGGATCGATTGGATCTATTTGACATGTTAGTAAAGCCAGCCCTTAATTCCAAAGTAATTAACAGCTTTGTCAAAATATGGTTTGCATAACTATGTCTGTTAATTATACTATGGTAGGGAAGCTGCTACTCACCATATAGCGGGGATGCTGAGTTGTGATAGCAGCACCAATGCATGATGGGAGTGGTAACTGGGTGGGGGTAAGGAGGAGGCTGGGGGGGGGGGGGGATGTTATGGTGGAGGTGGTGGACAGTGTAGTGCTGCAATTTAGACGGAGGGCAGGAGAGAAGGTGGGGAGGGGTCTGGGGGTTAAGTAGCGGAAAGGAGACAAATAAAAATAAATTAAAAGACTGGGTGCGGCAGTGAAATGACGGCTTTGTAGTGCTGCAGTGGGAACAGGGAGGGGGCTGGATGGGTGAGGACAGTGACTAACGAAGGTTGACGCCAGGAGAGTTACGGGAACATAGGATGCATTGCAGGGAAAGTTCCCACCTGCACAATTCAGAAACGCTGGTGTTGGTGGGAAGGATCCATATGGCACAGGCTGTGGCCAAAAAAATCCCTCATCTCAGTGACTACTGCTTCACAGTTTGTTGGTGGCCATTCATGTGGACAGACAGATTGTTGGTTGTCATGCCTGCATAAAATGCAGCACACTGGTTGCAACTTAGCTTGTAAATCACTGGTGCTAGCGCTACCCTTGATGGGAGAGGTGGTGACAGTGACCGGACCGGAGTAGGTGGTGGTAGGAGGATATATGGGATACGTCTTGCATCTATGTCTATTACAAGGGTATGAGCCATGAGGTAAGGGATTGGGAGCAGGGGTTGAGTAAGGATGGATGAGTATACTGTGTAAGTTCGGTGGACGGCGGAATACCACTGTAGGAGGGGTGAGAAGCATAGTGGGCAGGCCATTTCCCATTTCAGGGCACAACGAGAGGTAATCGAAACCCTGGCATAGAATTTAATTCAGTTGCTCCAGTTACGAGGGGAATGCTCCTCTGTGGCCAAACTATGGGGCTTTGGGAGGTGGTGGGAGACTGTAATTATCCTCCCATCCTTGTACAAAAACAAATCTCCCGTGCCTTATCTTTCCATTCAGTGAAGGCTTCAGTGAGACCCTCAGTAGATTTCGAGAGGGACTGCTCGTCACTGCAAATGCGACAACCACAGGTGGCTAGGCTGTACGGAAAGGACTTCTTGGTATGGAATAGGTGGCAACTGTCTAAGTGAGGGTATTGCTGGTGGTTAGTAGGTTTGATAAGGGCGGAGGTACTGATGTAGTCATCTCTGAGGTGGAGGTCAACATCTAGGAAGGTCTGTCTGACAGCAGGCGCGTGTGTGTGTGTTGCACGTCCCTGTCTATTCCTGAGAAAGGTCTTAATAGCCGAAAGCTGTAATTGTGTGAATCTTTTTGTTGTGCCTATCACAACTCAGCATCTCTGCTATATGGTGAGTATCAACTTTGCTTCCCTAATACTGTTACATTCCAACCTGGATTTTCCATTGTTTGATATTTTGTTAATTTCATGATTTAAACAAATAATTTGGCCTAACTCCTGTAGACAAAACTGTTAAAAATAACTCATTGAAGTAACTGAATATATCAGAAGTTAAATTTAAAGAAATTACACTTAAAAAGAAACAATTTTTCAACAATGTGTAGTTTCAGTACCTATTGTGAGGATATAAAAGGGCCTGATTTTTGGGTCCAAGACAGTCCACGGCCAAGTTCCAGATAAGAAACCTGACTGTGTTCGTTAGAACAGCATCAGCAACGCATCTGTGAAATAAGTGTAACACAATTAGGCTGTGTGTTAAAACAATGACAGTACCTGCTCCATACTTACCATTCCATTCGCCAAGAACTGTGTACTTTGTCGTTACGTTTTTACTGCTCATGGATGTTTGCCTGCAAACTATTAATGAGACTTACTGAAAGTTAAAACAATAGTGCACTGGCCATATACAACAGGCTGGCAAATGAGCCGCATGTCGAAATGCTCGCGTAAAAACTCCAACACAGTGTTTGCAGTATGTGGCCTTGCTCCATCATGCATGAACCACTGCGTGTTGAAGGGCAAGGCAGTAGCAAGAAGCTGTGGAATGAAGCTATTGAGAAGCATGCTCCAATAATGCTCGCTGTTCAGTTTCTTCAAAGAAAAAGGGTCCAATAAGTTCGTGAATGGAAATTGATTCCCACGCTGTAATCCTCGGAGCATAATGTTGTCATTCGTGGAGCACTTGTGGGTTTTAAGTGGCCCAAAAGCGTACATTTTGTTTGTTAACCACACCGTCCAAATGAAAATGCGCCTCGTCTGAAAACCAAACGTTGTTGAGAGTTTCTTCCCTATCTTCCGCCCACTGAGCAAACAGTAGTCTCTGCTGCTTGTGTTCTTCAGTGAGCTTCTGTGCACAGGTCATCTCGTATGGGTACATACGGTGGTCACTTTTAAGAATGCGTTGAACGGAGCATCTGGATATTCCCAGTTGCTCTGCTGCCTTTCTACACGATTTCGCGGGACTTCTCTGTACAGCAACTCGTACCGCTTCAGTATTCTCCGGAGAACAAACAGGCTTAGGCCGAGGTCGCTTCGCTCCCAATACTGTTCCTTCCTGTACAAATTTATCGCACAACCTGTGGATGGTCTTCTTGCAAGGGACCCATCGTGTGTTTAACTGTTGTCGAGAACGCCTCTGAGTCACAACAAGGTCGCTTCATGAAAAAGTAACACAATCGCCGATCGTTGCTGTGTCATCAGTCTTCCATTGTCAGCCATTGCTGCTTACTAGTCTCCTAGTGGCAGTATCGTGAATTACACGTCATTTCGTAACTCATTTGTTTTTCCAAGCTCTGCTGGTACTGGTGTAGAGATCCCAGCGGGATATCTAATGTGCGTCGTAAATTGTGAAAGAAACAATTGGTAACACATTTCGTGCACCAACCTGTATTTATTAATGGGGGTTTTGAACAGTGAAGGTGAACTAATATGAAATGCCACTATGCACTTGTCAACTACATTATTTAAAGTAGTCCGTGTTGTACTTCCACACCCCATTTTTCAGCCAGTATCACAAAGCATTACGTCAACACCGAAGACAACAAATGAAGATGGCACACCATCAGATATGGTGTCCAGGGTGAGGACTATTGTATGTGGGCACAATAAACTAAAATTCATGAACTTTGAACAGTGGACTCTAGAGGTTTACAATACAGTATTAATGAAGAAGGTGTAGCAGCCAATCAGCACATGGGTTTCATGGCAACAGTATAACAGCAACCAATAATGGAGTTCATTCTATGGAAACAGCCACTGAATACAGGAGCAGCAAATCAGCATGTGGTGGACACAACTGACTGGAAATAAACAAGACACCATGCCAAGAGAATTGCAACTTGCCACAGCTGTGCAGATCCAAATGACAACCGCAACAGCAGTAGTAGTAGTAGAAGAAGAAGAAGAAGAAGAAGAAGAAGAAGAAGAAGAAGAAGAAGAAGAAGAAGAAGAGTGAATGAGAATAAGGTAATTTTGTAGCAAAAGCTGTTTGTATTAAGAGATACATAACGAGTGGCCTTAATGAACAAGACAGTGTAACTGATGACACAGCTGTAGAGTTAAAGATGTTAAATGAACAGGACGACGTAAGTGGGACTGGTTCAGCAGACGTTAGTGCTTATAAATCAGACATGAATGTAACTTTGAATGATGGGGACGAAAGACCTATTGCAGATGAAATGATGAAAGCGTCATCTACGTTGTATGGTGATGTGAGTGGAATGGATGAAATAGTACTGAAGCGGATGAGATCGTTAAGGTTGAGGAGGAAGAATCTAGTTGCGAAAGTCAGCAAGAGCAAAAGTTTGTGGCAGACAGAAAAGTGGAAGCAATATAAGGCAAAGTGTGAGTAGTTTGAGTAATATGTGTACAAAAGAAGACATTATCAAGGTGGAAAAGAAAACTGATAGCATTAGGACTGACACGGTTAACTTACAGAATGAAGTGAAGAAAGAAATTAAAAAGGAGATTAAGATAGTTAGCTCTAATCTTTCAGAATTAAATAAGAAGGTTGAGGCAGTAGTGAAATATTACGATGAAAAGATAAAGGAAATAGAGCACAATACTAATGAGAAATTAACCTTAATGATTAGTAAATTTGTTGCAGAGAGAAAGAAGCTTTGTGACTACTACAGTATGAGGGTGGAGGCTTCTGAAAAACAGTGTAAAGATGAAGTCAAATAAGCCAGGAAATTTCGTGCTGAAAACAGGATTAAACTCGAGAACCAAATCGATCAGATTAAAAACAATTTTGAAAAGGAGGTAGAAACCACGTGTGCAGTAGTTGCAGAGGAAAAACTGGTGAACGTAAATAAAAATGTAGATTCAAAATTGGCTGAAATAGATAAAAAGGTGGAAGAGGTACAAAATCTAAAGCATAAAGTATCTAGTGTTCCAAACAGTCCTTTATTTCTTAGTTGTAAGAAATTTAATAATTTTGAATCGTGCGGGGAAGTGCATCCACTGGATTTCATTACGGAATTTAATGATTTGCCTGAAACATGGAATGACAGAGAGAAGGTTTGATCTAATTTTTAAAAAGAAAGCTAACCATTTTAAATGCAGGCTCAGGTATCATTGAATCAGGATGTTAGCCAGTCCTTAAATAATGGAAACGACTAAATACTATTTTCTGTCATAGCCAACATACTTGACAAGCTCAAATACCATGGCCATTAAATTAGCCCACAAGTTTCACTTTCTGAGCGGCCGCATTGACTTTTTACCTGTGAAAATTTGACATCTCTGTGAAGGCCCTCATCTTCTTCTTCACTGGAATCGCTCAAAGTGATCAAGAGATGGCATAGAGTCCACTGCAGAAGTAACGTAGTGGGAGACTAGTGTCGATATCTTAATGATACAGCAACGTGCAGTTCATTGGAAGGAAACTTGTGCAAGACGACTTACAGTGGAGTCTCTCTCCACCTTAAGGCATCTTTCAGTGGATACATATAAGGGCATTCAAAAAGAAATGAGCTAGAGGGTGTAAAATGAAAACTGCCAAAAACATAGTAATGCCACTGCTCACAGAAGGTGCGGCAGACACTGTAAGAGTGCCGCACTCCCGAACTCGCCATTAGAATGACATGGGTGCAAACGCACATGAGTGTGAGCACACGTCTTGACTGTCCATTGGACTCAGTCGTGCTGGAAACTGAAATGGAAGTTTTGAAAGAAAAGCATACACATGTAGTCCATTTTCTGACAGCAGAATGAGAGTGAAGGAATGTATATTGGTCAAAGAATGGGAGAAGTGTACAGACAGCACTGCACATCCTTCGCAGTTCTGCCCCTCTGCTGAAGACTGGCAAGTTGTGGTTGGAGCTGATGTTGCAATGAATGCATCCAACTGCTGGATAACGGCAACAGTAATGCATTTCAGAATTCGCATCATAAACCACGGGCTCCCAGTTTACCCACCATGCTCGCGCTACTGTCGCCACTGTCCTGCAGATTTCTGTTCACACATGATCTGTCCTGTGAGGAATTTCCACGCACTACACTCCTCCTGTCATCAGCAAAAGCTCTACACCACTTTTTTTCTTTTCAGCACAAGCGAGTGCGATGGACTGTAGACAAGTGCACCTGCTTGTTCTGTTGCCACACAGGTGTGTGTGTGTGTGTGTGTGTGTGTGTGTGTGTGTGTGTGTGTGTGTGTGTGTGTGTTCTGCAGATAATGAGATCACGATCCTCTGAGCAGTTTTCATTTTACAGTCTCTGGCTCACGTTTGGAATCCACCTTACTGTGGAATGATTAGTTTATTTGGCGACTCACATGAAAATACCTATCTGTACATATACAAAACTAAGACCACCACAGTGCTTTCTGTCTGTAACTGAAAGGTAATTACAGGAAATTACTGTACAGCCTTCCAACACATATTCCACTAACAGAGAAACCTGGTCACAAGGGCACAGGAGATAGGTGTAAGACCTCTGCTGCGCCAAGCAGGCACGACCTACTGCTACTGGGAGACTAGCTACCATCGACCTCGTGATGTGGCACATACCAGCTGTTACAGTAGTATCAGACTTGTCGGTATAGAGGTAATGTTTAAGGCGTGTTAACAGAAATGGAACAAACCATCACAAAGAAAATGTATCTCATGCCTAACTGGTAGACCAGAAGAGACAACTACTCAAAGAGGTGTCAGACATGGCAGCCATTTGTACCTGTGGTTTCCAGTATTTATGATGAGAAAGGATAAAGGTGGTCAAATAAGCAGGCAATCAAGGAGAGAGTGCCAAATCAGACTGAACAACTACCGTTTACTATGGAGAGCATCTTAACAGTGTGGCTAGTGTTGCCCCAGGATTAGTACAATGAATACACCACTGTCCGGCAGACTGACTCACCTGGCGGATGAAGTGGATTACTCCCTGCACACCTTGGTCATTGGGCCAGGGCTTACCCACATGGCAGCCCAAACCCCAGCACTCAACAAAGGCCACACACACACTTGCTGTTTTGGTACCTGTCAGGAGGATAGCAAGAAATCAGTGTCAGGGCAGCCTTCTAAGTTTTCTTTTAAGTTTCCAGGCAGGGTGAATAAAACACAGCCATAACATACTATCTATAGTAACGTATAACAGAAAGAAGTCATTTTGTGAAGTTCTCAACCAATTACTTCAAATTTTTACACAATAATGTAACATTCAGACACAGGCTATATTTTTTAGTACATTTAATACATAAATATTGAAGATATTAGTAGGTGATACAATAATAATAATAATAATAATAATAATAATAATAATAATAATAATACAGCAGAGATGCTGAGACACACACAAAAAAAAAGACTCTCAAACTAGTAAAGTTTTGGTTGAAAGGTCTTCATTGGGATCAGGCAAAAAACACATGTGCGCATAAGCGACCACAGTATCTGGCTGCAGAGTCCAGTTTCCGTGATAGAAACTACTCTTTTCATAATACTTTCATTATCCCATTCTGGATTTTGTGTTGTTTATATTAATATCTATTAATCATCCCAGGGCCTAGGTCCGCACATAATGGGGTGGCTAAGTACTCTACGATCTGCGTGACACTGGTGAGAAATGTGTAGTTAATAGCTGGTCACTCAGTAAGCAATGATAGAGAGCTAATTATGGGAAAAACCACATTTTGTCAATGGAGTGAGTGATTATTATGTAAAAATGTTTAGGTTTATTTATAGATGCAATCACATTCTTAAGACACAGTCGCCGGCCACGGTAGTCTTGCGGTTCTAGGCGCGCAGTCCAAAACCGTGCGACTGCTACGGTCGCAGGTTCGAATCCTGCCTCGGACATGGATGTGTGTGATGTCCTTAGGTTAGTTAGGTTTCAGTAGTTCTAAGTTCTAGGGGACTGATGACCACAGCAGTTGAGTCCCATAGTGCTCAGAGCCATTTGAACCATTTTTTTATGACACAGTCTTAACCGGTTTGGCCCTACAACGCATGAACCTGTGTTCATTATATGCTACCTTTAGAATCTGAAGATGGCCATTGTACGGCCGAAACTGGTTATGACGGTGTCATAAGAATGTGATTGCGTCTATAAATAAACAAAAAATTTTTTTTACAGGGAGCTGATTAGTTAGTGACATGGGAAGAAGATAGACTGCTTCCAAGTCATAGAAAGAAATGAATATTTTGAAGCTAGTCTCCTTCTCTGACAAATTTTCTGATTAACAGACTGGAGGGCAGTACAAGGAAATTGAGTTACGGGAGTAAATGACTGAAATTTACTCAGAAATGACTACCTGAGCATCTATCAGCATAAGGCAGCTAGGACTCTCAGGAATTTCAATAGTTACCTTAGGTTCTGGTTTGATCTACTTGTGTTCCTACTTCCTTCACACATTATTAAACAGCCGTTAAAATGGTGAGAGTCTGGGCTCAGCAAATATTATTTTCCACCCACCGAACCGTGCAAAACATCTATGGGAGAACAGATGTGACTGCAATATTGTTGAAGTCAACAAGGCAGGACAGAATGTTTTCAAATTAATTTCATAAAGCTCTTAAACACTAGTACAACCTGTCGAAGTCAGCATGCACCATATGTGAGCCCCATGTCCAAAAGTCCATAAATGCAGGACCCTCTGGATTAGCCTGGACTTTGAGCTTGCTCTTTAGCTCTCTTGGGTGTCCATGAACGGCCCTAATGGCATTCCTAACAACTCGTCTTTTCAGTTTTACCTTAGACTAGCATGCACCTGCCTCAAATCCAACATTCTTTTAATGCACTTTTTCCAAAAACACTGAAGTGAGGTAGCTGCTCTAAATCTGTCACAACGCTAAACCAAAAATGTAGAAACAGATCAAACTGAGTCACTACCATGTCACAGGCGGCAATAATATCCTACAGTTGCTATGTGAAGAATGGCTCCAGTCTGAACACAATGCTGTAACTTACATTTGAATCAAAGCTGCATTTTGGAGGTAATGTTACTCTCTCTCAGAACACACTTGGGAAGAGAGAAACAAGCTGCCAATGTTCCAAGAAGATACATGATTCACAGCAGCTAGACACAAATGTGTCTCTGCCTCCATCACAGCACCCTCTGTCGGCCATCAGCCAAAAGTCCCTGCACTAGGTGCTCGATGTGATTGCCTCAGGGTAGGATCTAGTTGCTAGGACACACCGCAACTGTGAGATACACTCCCTGCCTGCACCAAAGCTGATGAATTAGAAATACTGCTTTTCTTTACTGAAATTAACAGTTTCGCACTACCTGCAATTCTTTCTTCCTTTTGTTTTTTATTAGCCACTTCCATCCCATCCCACCCCTCCCTGACAGGGTCCAAAGAGAGGCAATAAAATTTTCGTTACGTGCATGTAACTGAAAGTGGTTTATGATGACTAAAACCCACAGCAGCATTAAAAGTGTTAGCCCCGAGTATAGAAGTGATGCAAGGAGTTGCCACCTACTCCTACGGTCCCCATTCACAATCTGGCCTCCTGCATTTCACCGTTCCTGCAACGGGCTTTACTTCATTGTTAACTAAACTAACAACCACGTGCCAAACCCAAGTAAGTGCTGGTCATTGTTCTAATTACACTATTTTATTCCTACCACTAAAGAGCTATAATCACTTATTCATACACACTGCAATCAGACTGATAGGGATTCTTTGTCAGCTTCAAAATATTTGGCTTGTTTTTCTCTTGTCCAGAAATGCCTTTTAAATGCTGACATCTGGTCCTGTAACTCTTTAGTGGCTGCTTTCAGTGTTGATGTATTTTCCACCAACTTGGGCAATCCATCAAAGTCCTTCCACTGCTTCCAGGACAGAATTTAATCTTGATTTTCATCAGTCAACCACAATGACAGGTCATGTTTGCACTTTCTGCATTTTCATGTCATACAATGCTCATTTTCTACATCACAAGTAACTCTTTAGTAGAAATAGGAAAATCTGGAACCGCATGTGAAATGCTTTCAGTTTGAAATTTAAAATTTGCATGGTATTTGCACGCATACGCATGCGCACCGGCCTCACCAACAGTCATAATCACATACCGCTTCTGAACGTGTTCTCGTTTTCCACGTCTGCGGTCTTTAACAGATTTTTACATAATGAATACCATGAGTAGCTCGACTATCATCATCTTGACAAAAATACTCAACTACTTTATATCTTGTTTCAGTTGGCAAACTTTTTGAACCTTTTGAGAATATCTTAACATTTCTTTTAGTGTACAGCTTTGCTTAATGTCTGGGAACATTTCTAACATCTTAATTCACTGGTATGGTTTGTTTCTGCCATATTTTTACGTTACCTTTCTCTACACAAACGTCAACTAGTTTTATCATTCTCTCTTTTTTTAGTAGACTGCATTGATTCTTCTGCAGTTGCTCTCTGTTCTTCATTCTTCTCATTTTGTCCCTTTCTCTCTCCTTTTTTAAGTGTTCTTCATGTTTCAGTGGATCTTATTTCATTTTATCCTGTAGCTTTCTCATTCTTTCTGTTGAAGTCATTATCTGGGAATGCAAGATGCATTATTTACATTTATTTTTAATGTCAGTAGATCTGTATTCATTTGAAATCGCACCAGTATATAATTTTATATAGGCTACTGGTATTTCATTACACTGGAATATCTTTAAAAATATGTGCATATTGTCACGCCTGTGACAAATATTACTGTCACACCCATGACAACTTTATTTTATCCAGGAATGTTATTTCCAAAACTTAATAGGTTTAGGAGTTAATATATTTTCTTAACCTCACTTTCCTATAATATTAAAAATTTTGAACTATTTGTTCAAACAAGAAGCAAACTTTCTTCTTTTTTGTCATGGGTGTGAAACACAAAGATGCTTATCATTGCATCATCTGTTTCACAGACAGCATATCAGTTCAACCAATACAATGAGGTTTTTTGGTGTTTATGGAGTATAGTCAACTACAACCTTTGGGATGAGAATTCATAACTAAATACCTTGAATACAATACACATGTTTCAGATCATGAAATACGAATCAGATCACTAACAAAATATCAAATTTAATCATTTTGTTAGTGTATTGCCATGCCTCAATCTTTACTGTACTGATTTTCAAAAAATGACAACTTGGGTCATTTCATGTGGAAAGAGCCAGCTGCTTATACCCTGCTCTCCCAATGACTGCTGGAATAGCATTTCAACATGGTGAATGATGCCCCCCAGGCATATACATCACGTACATGAAATGATCATTATACCTTACTGCTACTTCTGTAAGGGGTACCATTACTTGCCATACATTTGAACTGACAATTATCTTTATGTACTGCCACAAAAAATTCCTTGTTTTGGTAATCAGTTCCATGGTCTTCAGATTAATTAAAGATGACATTTATTTGCTATTACTTGCTAACAGTTCTCAGATTCAAAGACTCATTTGCACTCTTAGCAAACATTTCTGAAAGATCTTGAGGGATTTACTTCAAATTTTCACACAATACTCCACTCAACATTGAGAGGAAAATAGACAGAGGGAGGAGAATGTTATGCTCACACACAGAGACATACAGAAACTGAGTTTCATTTCTAGCCTATTCCATTTAATTTCCTGTTCTATGATGTAAAATGGCTACAAGAATGTCTTTTTCTGAGAGTGTAAGTAATGGATAAAGTTCTTTTTGCCACTGACAGCAGCATTATAGTCACTGATAAAACATCAGAACTCGTATTCGAGAATGCAAATGAAACCCTCAAGGACGTGTACAATTGGGCAGTATGTAATAAATTCACACTCTACGTAAAACACACTTTGCACTTCACAATAAAGAGAGGATGTAACTCTGTAATTTTAAGCATATATGATAAATCCATAGATCGTTTGCTACACAGTGTTTTTAGTAATGGACATAGAATGTTAGCTGACATGGAATTACAGAGATACTGGCAAAAATGCCATTCTTGTACTGTTTCCTACAGTGCTAGCAGCAGTTCGCAACAGCCAAACTGCTTGTGGTAACATTCACTTCTTAGTTACAGGAGTGCTTCTTTTCTGGTGATCAAAGGCATAAAAATATGGACACAGGTTTTAAACTGCAGAAAAAGATAATAACAAGTATAATGGAGTAGCAGTCGGACTCGCTGTAAAGAGCTAGTTATGAAATTGGGCATCATTATTGCACCAAGTGATTACCATATACCAATCAGTGTTGCCCATCTGGGAAAATATCAATAAATGTTGCACTGACAGTTTTACACACATTAATGGAACAAGAGCAAGTTTGGAGTTCATTTCCATAGGGGGAAAAAACCTCAAATCAGCATTTTATATCAGGGGATAAATTTTTACAATAAATTGCCATATGAAGCGATAAAGATTACTAACAGTCATCTGTTTAAAAAGTCAGCTAAACTGTTACAAAATGATTGCGTAGAGAACCCAGATTAGTGGTTAGTAACGAAAGGGGATAACTGCAGTACCTTGTCACATTTCAGTTATTGTTAATGGTACACTGCTTTCTCAAGGATCATGTGTCAAGATGTACTTTGCATGATAGTAATGTCCACTGCCCCCCCCCCCCCCCCAAGACAGATATTAGGATATAGTTTATTGTGGAGTCCAGACTTGAGTCAAGGGACACAGCAGTATCTTCTCTGTCCAGGAGTCATCAGTGGGCATCGTAGTATGAGCAGCAGCGAAGGGCGGAACTATGGTTTACACGGCAGGTGACAACAAATTGTCCAGAAGTCAGCATATGGCCTCAGTGTGTGGGCTGTGAAGAAGAAATCTACATTTTATATTTCAATAACATGAAACAATTTCTGTGTAAACGAAGAAATATTATTCATTTGAGATTACTGAACAAGGCAGTGCAGCTGTTAGGGCACTGACCTAATATTCGGAAGGTATGGCAATATTGGTAAGGCAAATGCCAAGATGGTTCCTTAATTGAGGCCATAGCTAATTACCTGTCCTGTCCACAAAGCATGTTATGAATGCGGTGTATATCTTGGTCCACTGATGGGCACTGTATTACCGTGACAAACTCTCTATCATTTTCAGTGGCTACTGTCTTCAATAAGCTACACACTCATTCTGAAATTTGATACTTGCAGTTTCATGCCTAATTTGTTACTAGTCATAAGTCCGTGAGCAAGTACACCACATATTGTGTTGTGGATTGTTATTTACTTATTTATTGTTTGTTATTTACCTAGTTGTCTACAAAGCAGCTTATAAAATATTGAATTTTCCACTGTTTTATTCATAAGTATAGAAGTGGCATCAATTGGTAGGCAGGCAGGCTTATTTAAGATCATAACGACATACTTCGTACATTAAGCATTTATATAGTGCACTGCATAAATTTAAATATTCTTAAGTGGAGTAGAAGCAATGAAGCTGTAAATGTGACTTCAAATATTTTCCAAATATTTTGACCCAAGCAATTTTTTATTTATTAGCAATACCTCTGACCTGCATCTGATGGGTCCTCTACACTTTCAAATAAAAAACATCATTCAAAATGCCGGATAAGCAGCGGTCGTAGGTCACACTTCGCAATTTTTGAATTGTTAGCATATTGTCAATAGCATTCACAGATAATTAAAAAAAGTGTATATACCAATCTATCAAGATTTGGCTTATTCTGATTACGTCAGTGAGAGCAATCTGTTAAACCAGAATATCTCAATATTCACGGCGTATTTACAGAAACAGATTTCAAATGTCGTAATTTTGAAATCGGTATTTGTAGATCACAAATAAAAATCCAGTAATCTGATGCACCGGAAATGCAACTTACCACACCGCCACTTTCGCTTTTCGGGATGTCTTGACAAATTACACAGGTACGCCCCCAAATGAAAAATTTGAAGTTAGGGTAGGCTAGTAACTGGACTTGGGGAAGAGGGAAGCGATTCTGATTGGCTGGACGTAACTGATTGCCATTGATCAATGCAGTATCTCGATTGTGTTTCCAGAAGCGTGATTTACTGGCACGTGCATTCGACCCACCACTTGCATAGAGCCAGTTTTTCAGTCATGAATTACATATACAATTTATACATTTCACACGACTGCTTGCGAAAATCAATCCAGAAGTGGAAACACCATACATGCAAGTTGACATGCCAATTCCGCGACAATTACGTAAGTTCAAAGCATTGCCGGCTGGTTGTCATGTGCTACTGCACCCGGTAAATATCGCGCTAAAATTGTACCATTTCTCCTCGAACGTGAGCTGGAAATTGCACTAGAATTACGCCATTTCTCTTTGAATGAGAGCCGGAAATCGCACGAAAACTACATCATTACTCTTCGTATGTTTTATTTGCATGGTAGCGCCCATTCGAAAACATGTTTTGAAGTGCCCTCTCTTCAATACGTAGAGTGGTGCAATGATGGCCCCATCCCTTCTTTGAGTTGATCGTAGCATGATTGGCCGTTTGTTTTCGATTGTGCATGCTCTGGTGTGACGTCATCCACTCCGGCATTACGAGTGCTATGTTGCTTAGAGCACCAGATCAGATTTTTTGTTATTTTTAATTCCGTGTAGCATATTGTGCAAGCATAGAGTAAGACGGATTTTTGAAGAGCAGTTGCCGTAAGGCGCTGTGGCCATGTGGTCTAGCGCACTGACTAGCAATTCGTCGATTCAGGCTCCCAACGTTTCTTTTCCTCCTTGTTTTATTTTATTCCTCGCAATCTTAACTGTCAGTCATAACATTTAAATATATTTAAACAGTACAGTTTGTATACTAAAATTAATATATTCAATTTAGTTGCGACAGCTGCCTTTCTAAGTCAAATGGTTAGATAGTGGTAAAAAAAAAAAGGAATGAAACCAGGTATACGAGTATTTTGGTATGAATGTGTTTTCTGTAGATGATCTGCTAAACAGACCTTTTCCAGCAGATATTTGAAAGAGAATGTAAGATTTTAAGGTTGTGTAACACTGATATTTTTATAAATATTTTCAGAGTAATTTGGTCAACTTCTTAATTGTCCAGAACCATTCCATAAGCTCAAATTCTCAAACCTACATGAAAACCTAGAAAATTCGCTGCCAGCTGGTAAGTAAACTGAAGAAGTTATTTACGCCTTATAAAGCTATTGGTGAAGACTCTATTCAACAGAATTTTTAAAGTGATCCCTACCAGAAACAAAAATAAGCTAAACTTAATCTTTGAGAGAACCTGAAAACAGAAAAACTTCCACTAAAGGGAAGATGGCCTTGATACATCCAGTACATAAAAAAAGCAATAAACAAGATGTTAACAGCTACAGAGGAATTTCTTTACAGCATGGTGCATACAAGGTATTTACCAACTCCTGAACAGAGTAGAAACAACACTGTAGAGCAATTTATGTGGATATCAAGGTGGTTTTACAGCAGACCATGTTGTGAAAAAATATTTAATATGACATGAATCATTTGTCACAGATTAATGAAGTCAAAAGATGTTTGTTGGTTTCCAGAAGGCCACTGACTCTGTTGACAAACTTGTTGATGCCCCTTTCAGGTTACTACAATTTTTTTAAATTTGTCATAAGGTCTTATGGATCGACAAGTTACTAGAATATTTCGCCTGAATGGGTGGTAAGAAAATATAAACCGCTCTCTAAAGATTTACACATAGAATATGAGGAATTTATGACCAACAGTTCACTTAAGGACAGTATATCTCTGCCTGGCAATTTGTCAGCACAGTTTCGATTCCTGTTGCTACCACAATTTTTTACACTTTATTTTATTCCTCCTGGTGCTTAACAATTAATTATAAAATTTAAATACATTTAAACAGTTAAATTCATATACATAAAATTAAATTGAGATTGGTGCTTTTGTTAAAAGTGACAGGTGCATTCCAGTGCAAATGCCACAAGAGATGGGATTCATGTGTGCGTGCGTGTGTGTGTGTGTGTGTGTGTGTGTGTGTGTGTGTGTGTGTGTGTGTTTTCTTTTCTGAAAAAGGCTTTGGTTGAAAGCTAAATGTATTAGTCTTTTCGTTGTGCCTATCTGCAATTCAATGTGTCATCTTTACAGAGAGTAGCAATCTATCCTTTTTCTTATACTCCAACCTGAAATTTCTCTTTTTTTAAATTCGTATATTCAATTGAGTTAGGATTACCACCCATGTAAGACGAAAGGTTATAGGCCATCACATCATAGCACAATGGCAAAATTTTGCATGAGCTGTCATTGATCCAGTCACCACTATCTAAAGCAGCCAACTGTCCTTAGGTGGTATCCAGTCCATGATTAGTTTCAATTTGCCGCATGGAAAAAATTGGTGGGTTAGGAACCCGCATTGTACTTTGCACATGACGTATTTTTGGGTATTTGCGCCAATGCTGGGCTTCCTACAGGTTTGCAGCTCATGATGCAGGCTAGTGAATGTTTTACTTAGTCCGCACAAGTGCAGTGCTGTTTTGCAGTGACTGAATTTGAACAACAAAGAGAAAAGCATTTCCATATCGAATGATAATTTAGATCCCATGTACTCATGTGTATGCAGAGAGTGGGAGAATCAGCTTACCAATTTTAAGGATGCAGAAAGAAGTATTTTCGTCCCTGGATCAGTGCTGACAATACACACAAGCGATATTTACTGCTTACTGTCTTCAATTGTACTACACACTGACGCATCACAAACGCTGGTAGAATTCGACAATGGCACAATAATTACTTACTACTGGCTGAATGCTCCAATTTAAAGAAAGGCAGCACGGCCACAGCTTAGTGAACAAACTAGTTCCCTGTTGTTGGTTCGTGCAATCACAATAAAGTATACCCCAGAAAACGCCTCTTCAAGAACATGTCAGCATAGAAATGTACAGTGAGACACAATGACTTTCGGTTTCTCCAATAGATTGAACAATACAATATTTGCAATCAGTAATTAGGAAAGCAGGAAATTCACACTTAGTAAAACTCAGATAAATTTCTTTATAGCGGTTTATCAATTAAAAAAAAAAAAAAATTAGCTGCAGGCTAACGTGAGCTATGAGCTTGAACTTTTACACAATATTATTCATAGTCAGATATGAGTCCCAAAGTATTTTCCAGTTTTCGATCTGATAACCTTGTACACATATTGCATTTATTTACTTTTATGAGAGTAAAAAAACGGTTCACATGTATAACTGCTTTCGACAAGACAAGTTTCTTTCTTGCAGATGAGCTTAGTTGTGGATATTTTTCTCCAGTCAAATAACTTTTATAAAATATGAGTAGGTGAACTTCTTTAAATTTGTACTAGAAAGAAAAATCTTCTAGAAATTCGGGAAGTTCCATTTGAAGATTTTCGTCGCCTTTTCTACGTCATATTTTCTGGGGGTTAGTAAGTATAGCAAGAGCGCTGCTGCATTCCAGAATTCACAAAATATTGTGGCAAATTGCGCTAATAATAATGTTATTTATACTGAGGAACTGAAATTAACATTTAGTATTTTACCTATCTGCAGCAACTGTACTTCTATTTATTGAAATAATCAGAAATCAGAAGCACATTGTAACAAGAGTAGACAACGATCCCCATATTTCCTTTCTGCTATAGTTATTTTTGACCCTTTATTTTCACTGCTGAGTAGGAATTGTTGTTCCACTTACTCCAGCTATTACTTCTGGTCACTTGGTGCATTTCACACAACGTTTGCACAGCCTTTGAGCATACCATTGATTGCTCTACACCAGTTCGATACCACACAATTGGTACGTACGCTGCTAGTTAAAATTTTTTCATTGATCGTATTTGCGACCTGTATATATTGCAGTATTAGTTGTTTCACTATGATAGAAATGTACAGCTATGCCAATGCTCCCTTTCCTCTATATTTACTTCTTGATACTTAAAATTGGCAACTGACAAGTTTTTTTTCTCCAGTTACTCCAGTTACAGCTTCCAGCTGCACGATAGGCTTTGCACTGTTTTTTCGCCAACAAGTTCCCTGCTAACATATTACTGACCTCACTACAGCTGTTTCGTAGATTAGTTTCTAAACTTCCCATCAATTCCGCCAAATTTCGTTCATATTAACTTATTTTTATTATGTTTTTATATTTTACTTGGTATGCAGGTTATGTGCACTTACATTTTCGTTTATGCCTTGCCTTACGGCAATTACATTTGTGTAAGTTTTTGTTCTATTAATTTATTTTACCACTACTCTGAGACCAACCTCAAGATATGCATGTCATTAGATGATTAGCTCCAGTTCTAGCATTATTTCTACACTTCTCATTTGTTTTCTGTATAAGCACTATGGTCCACATGTAAGCATTTATGAGCTCTCTTAACATTAACGCATTTATTGTTGTATTAGATATTGTTCTCATATTTTTAGGTCTAGAATAATACGCTGAACACACCTGCTTATTTTAGAAGCTCGCTAACAACGCGGTAATTATAAGTGTGCACCATATATTTACATTCATGGTTCTAAATTTTTCTTTCTTAATTTTAATATTCTAATCTAACTTGGCGCCAGGAAACATTAAAGGAATTTATTTTTGTGTAACTGGTTTCTGAGTATTCCAACTATGAACCAACATTTTTTTCACATGACACTCTAGGAAAATGGTAAGTTTCCACAAGTGCTCCATGGTCTGAAAAGCTTTCAGATGGCTGTATAATTCATGAACTAACCGAAAAGGTTTATCGTTGTACATGGTAAAGAAATAATCGTCTGTATGTTTCTCCTGCAGTTAGCAACATTCAGAGTCCACTTTTATCTTCTTAATTCCATAGAAGTTGTCAGTTCTCAGTACCAGGAGAATACATGTACTACAGTAGAGTTTCACATATGCTCCTGCTTTGTCGAGAAAACGATGTGAATGTATAGAAATGTCAAAAACTGATTTCTGCAGGAAAGTAACTGGTACACTTACAAGGACAACTGTGATCCTCTCCTCTAATTCGTCCAGAATGCATTGGTTTGTTTGGTACCCTCTTCTTTGGCCGACGCCACAAGAAAAAGTCACAAGGGGTCAGGTGGGGATCTATCGGAGGCCATTCATGTGGTTCCCACTGTACCCACCAATGTCCTGGAAAGTGTTCGTCCAGCCAATCATGAATAATGCAGGCAAAATTAAGTGGTGCTTTATCTGTGGACACAGATATCAGAATGGAACAATGTTGCGGTTTTTTCAACAAGATGTTCATTCAGCAGCTGTCAATACTGGTCACTATTCATGGTGTCTCGCAATATGAAAGGGCCAATGAGATGATCTTCGGTCATGCCGCACCAGACTGTCAATTTTGGTAGACTTTGTGATTTTTCAGGTGTTATTCCTGGATTTCTTACTGCTTAATAATGGCAGTTGTGTTGATTGACAAATCTCCCAATGTGAAACACTGCATCATCGCTCCAAATGTTCTTGAACAAATCCGGCCTATCATTATGCCATGATTTCCTAGTATTTTATGGGCCTGTCACAATCCTCCAAAGATAACTCCTGAACATAAATCAGACCCTTCTTTAACATACCAAGAACATAGCCAAAAGGAGGTGCATGGGGTCTGGACCCTTCCCCCCACCCCCAAATCACCTAAAAAGTTACACATGACCTGGTTGCCATCTAGTGAAATTGAAAGATATTGTGATTTTCAATCATACGACGAAAAAGTTATACAAACTGTCGATTGTCAGTAAAGCCATCGTTAGATTTACATTATCGATATATTGATATCATTATCAGCTATCACTCATCCATACTTTAGCCAGAACCAACTACTGGACATTCTTGGCCTTACTTGAGCTCAATTGTTTTATTAATCAGTCCAGTTCTTACTTAAACTTGTACTCAATGTAGGTTAGGAGGACAGCAGCAATGTGATGGCTGCCGTGTCCACATTATTGGGCGTATCTAGGAACGTTTTAAATGCCATCTGACGAATCATTTCCAGCATCACGTTCAGGCTGTTGACCTTCAACAACGAGGAACTAGTCGAGCAATGTGACGCTAAAGTCGTCAGGTAAGTAGTCTCTGGCGTCGAGCTGTTAGCGGCCATGTTGTGTCCAGTCATGACATCGTATGGGAGAGTGGAGGTTGATACGTCATCGATGTACAGGCCATCCAGGGGCGCTCACATAGATTTCAATCAGTTGATAGGTATTATAGTGGGTCTCACATCCAGCAGTATAGCGAATGTACGTGTGCCACACGTTAGTACCTCGAGCAGGCCTGCATAAGGAGGCTGTAAAGTTGGCCATATCCTGTCACCATGAAGCACGAATTGGTTATAGTCTGCGAGTGCCTTGTAGGTGAAGACTTTAGGGGCGCTGTGAGGCCGTAGAGGCGATGTCCTGAGCCATCTGATGTGTTTTTTTACTCGAGTGACGAGGGCGAAAAGTTCGGTGGTTTACGTTGGTAGCACCTATAGCACGTAGTCGGCAAGGAGAAGGAGTGGCATGCTATAAGGAACTTCAGTGAGAGAGACACAGAGATCGTCCTTGTGGTCAGAGTGTACACCTAATAGCACCAATGGTAAAGCTTCTGTTCAGTGACCGCCATGGTATGTAAAGGTGACTTTTAGTGTGCGATGCCATCATTCCACAAGGTCATTGCCTTGTACGCGATAAGCAGTTGTTCAATAATCCATGAGTGCCACATCGAATATGTCTTGTTCAGTGAATTGTGTAATTAAATTGTCATCATTGGTCAGTTGTTATGAACACTGGACATTCATACTGAGAAATTCAAATGTCAGTTATGGCTCTGGCCACTGACTGCTCTTCAAGACATTACAGCTCAAGGACTTCTGTGCAATGTGTTAAGTGGTTGATCCCACCAGATCAAGGTCCACGTATCTGACCTACCCGTTTAGTGTTTTGAACTGTCTGAGGGATGGGTGTATGGGCGTCCCACTTTCCTTATTGGACAAGTTATTCACATGTGAGTCCGTCCTTTCAGTCTTTCTTTTCATACGATACGATCTGTAATGAGGTGTGTCATTACTCTAATGCTTGAATGCGACAAGTTGTGGAGCCGGTCTAAGGTGGTCTTCTGAAATGGTTGAGGTATGAGAGGACGAGTTCAGTTTCGTGACACGTCACACAAGACCTGTTTTGTTGTGCCCAGCAATATGTGTTTGAGATTATTAGTTGTGTCATTGAGGAGGTCTTGGAGTAGTTTGTCCTGCTGCTGAGCTGCCACGAACTTATCGCAGTTGATTTGTGCAGAGGTAGACAATTTGCTTTGTGAAGGTACCAGTTTTTGTGAAAAAAATCTGGGAGGTTGCTATATGCCTGCCACTTTCAGTTGGAAGACGTGGCGACGTCACAAGTGTGATGATGCAGTCAAGTAGATGATGATGATAATCATCTGTTGGGATGCACTGTGCGTGTCCACTAGAAAAGATTTATTGAAGGTGTGTTCTCACTGTGGGAGCGTGCAGCCAATGTCACCTTGATTCAATGAGATGTTGAACAAGTGCAGTAGAAGCGAGGAATGGCAAAGGATATCAATGATCAGTACTGGCTTGTTGACATCTGCAATGAGAAAGTTCCATGTGACCATCATTCCAAACCCCCAGATCCAGCATGAAAGTTTTGGAGCAGTAAACGGTGATTGCCGAGTCATTCACTGCAGGGAGTTGTATAGTGGTGTTGGCACACACTATGACAAAGGTCTGTGGTGTGGCTCTCACTTCAGGGCCGGAATCGACTAAACAGTATTGTTGTCCGAGATGATCTAGAATATAAAGATTGCGGTTGTCCTGCATTGGTGAAATATTCGGTCGTCCTTCACTATGTGAGATGAAGCGGCTTGAATAATACTCATGGTCTGGTGCGCTGATCATGGGCCACATGGCTCTTTTGGGCTATCAGAAGGTAGAAGACAGTCGTGCACAGATCACCAAACTGTGTGTGGTACCAGCACAGATGCATGGTGGCAGCATGAGAAGCGGTGTTGTCAGCATGTTGTTTTGTTGACAGAGCTGCATTAAGGTCACTGTCCTGGGCGGATGCCGTGACGTCACAGTCGGCGGGAGTCCGGTGTGGTCAGGCAGATTCAGTTGTCTTATGGAGCAAGGAAAGCCAAGACCGGTACTGATGCCCATGAACAGTGGCATTCCTGTCAACTAGATTAACACACTGTTGGTGTTCGATTACAGTGAAGATTCTGTCTGCTGTAAGTCTGTAGACCAACGGTTCCCATTCGTTAGCGTTCATGATACACTTGAGATGGGGTTTAGCTGCCCGCAGTGTCCACAGTATATTATCGGGCGTCGACTGAAAGTCTACTAATATTTGTAACTGATGCCATTCGATTTGTGATTAGATTCTGTTTGTTAATTGTTCATTACACGTGGGGGAGTTGGAAAATAAGTTACGCCTCTCGACTGTGGCCAGAGCTGAGTGTGAAAGGAAAAAAGAGAATGAGACATTAAAGATACGACACATCTTTATATTTCTATATAATTTCCAAGTACATTGAGACATTTGTCATACCGCTTTATAAGCTTCAAAAATACTTCCAGGAAAAAATCAGGGCTTGCATACGGAAGAAGCGTTGACGTCAGCATTGCTGCCAAAGCGCCTTCCGGCGATAGTCTTCTTCAAAGCAGGAGACAGATGGAAGTCACTTGCTTCCGGACTGTAATGCGGATGGTGTAGGCGATCCCAACCAAGAGTTGCAATATGGTTTTGCATTGACGTCGCCTTGTGTGGTCTCGCATTGTCATCGAACAGCAGAACCCCAGATCTGAGAAGGCCAGGCCGCTTTTTCCGAATCGCCTCTTTTAATTTCGACAGAGTGGCACAGTACCGCGCAGCATTGATGGTTGCATCCTCTAGAAAATCCAGCAGCAAAACTCCTTTGGCGTCCCAGAAAACGGTGAGTAGCACTTTACCTGCAGACGGAGTGCTTCTGAACTTCTTTTGGATAGGTGATGACGGATGTTTCCACTCCATGGATGTGGCCTTCGATTCGGACGTGTAATGGTGGACCCATGTTTCATCTCCCGTCAGAAATGCGAAACAGAAGGTCACTACCAGATTCATGGTAACGCACGAGCTGTTCCAGGCTGAACGCCATGTGTGTCGGGGTCAGATGGCGGGGCACCCATCGTGCTGACACCTTCCTGTATCGAAGAATGTCGTGGATAATCTTGTGAGCTCGCTCATGTCCGATTACAAGTTCTGCCGCTACTCCATCGATGGTGATATGCCAGTTCGCTTTAATCATGTCATCCACCTTCCTGACATTCGCATCTGTAGTGGCCGTGTACGTCCGTCCAGGTCTCGGTATGTCCTTCACTTTCTGACGTCCATCACTGAATTGCTGGCACCATCTCCACGCCATTTCTTTCGACATCACACCTGACCCATACACCTCAACAAGGCGGTTATGAATTTCTGTGCCTGATACTCCACGTGCCCATTCATAGCGGATAACAGCTCTCACTTCCGCCTTTGACCACTCCATAGCTCCTGAAAAAGACTGAGTGGCTGAGTAGGCACTGCGACAGCTCCATCTGCTTGATCGCGGTCGATCTCTACCCATTGGTGTATCGGTGTCTTGCACGTGCGCGTTCACCTGCCGTGCCGTCTTTCGCCCATATCACACAACTCGGCCCACAGTCGACAGGGGAAACTTATTTTCCAACTTCCCCTCGTAGATCACTTGTAGCATTACATCTACATCTACATTTATACTCCGCAAGCCACCCAACGGTGTGTGGCGGAGGGCACTTTACGTGCCACTGTCATTACCTCCCTTTCCTGTTCCAGTCGCGTATGGTTCGCGGGAAGAACGACTGTCTGAAAGCCTCTGTGCGCGCTCTAATCTCTCTAATTTTATATTCGTGATCTCCTCGGGAGGTATAAGTAGGGGTAAGCAATATACACTCATGGAAATGGAAAAAAGAACACATTGACACCGGTGTGTCAGACCCACCATACTTGCTCCGGACACTGCGAGAGGGCTGTACAAGCAATGATCACACGCACGGCACAGCGGACACACCAGGAACCGCGGTGTTGGCCGTCGAATGGCGCTAGCTGCGCAGCATTTGTGCACCGCCGCCGTCAGTGTCAGCCAGTTTGCCGTCGCATACGGAGCTCCATCGCAGTCTTTAACACTGGTAGCATGCCGCGACAGCGTGGACGTGAACCGTATGTGCAGTTGACGGACTTTGAGCGAGGGCGTATAGTGGGCATGCGGGAGGCCGGGTGGACGTACCGCCGAATTGCTCAACACGTGGGGCGTGAGGTCTCCACAGTACATCGATGTTGTCGCCAGTGGTCGGCGGAAGGTGCACGTGCCCGTCGACCTGGGACCGGACCGCAGCGACGCACGGATGCACGCCAAGACCGTAGGATCCTACGCAGTGCCGTAGGGGACCGCACCGCCACTTCCCAGCAAATTAGGGACACTGTTGCTCCTGGGGTATCGGCGAGGACCATTCGCAACCGTCTCCATGAAGCTGGGCTACGGTCCCGCACACCGTTAGGCCGTCTTCCGCTCACGCCCCAACATCGTGCAGCCCGCCTCCAGTGGTGTCGCGACAGGCGTGAATGGAGGGACGTGTCGTCTTCAGCGATGAGAGTCGCTTCTGCCTTGGTGCCAATGATGGTCGTATGCGTGTTTGGCGCCGTGCAGGTGAGCGCCACAATCAGGACTGCATACGACCGAGGCACACAGGGCCAACACCCGGCATCATGGTGTGGGGAGCGATCTCCTACACTGGCCGTACACCACTGGTGATCGTCGAGGGGACACTGAATAGTGCACGGTACATCCAAACCGTCATCGAACCCATCGTTCTACCATTCCTAGACCGGCAAGGGAACTTGCTGTTCCAACAGGACAATGCACGTCCGCATGTATCCCGTGCCACCCAACGTGCTCTAGGAGGTGTAAGTCAACTACCCTGGCCAGCAAGATCTCCGGATCTGTCCCCCATTGAGCATGTTTGGGACTGGATGAAGCGTCGTCTCACGCGGTCTGCACGTCCAGCACGAACGCTGGTCCAACTGAGGCGCCAGGTGGAAATGGCATGGCAAGCCGTTCCACAGGACTACATCCAGCATCTCTACGATCGTCTCCATGGGAGAACAGCAGCCTGCATTGCTGCGAAAGGTGGATATACACTGTACTAGTGCCGACATTGTGCATGCTCTGTTGCCTGTGTCTATGTGCCTGTGGTTCTGTCAGTGTGATCATGTGATGTATCTGACCCCAGGAGTGTGTCAATAAAGTTTCCACTTCCTGGGACAATGAATTCACGGTGTTCTTATTTCAATTTCCAGGAGTGTATTCAATACCTCATCCAGAAACGCACCCTCTCGAAACCTGGCGAGCAAGCTACACCGCGATGCAGAGCGCCTCTCTTGCAGAGTCTGCCACTTGAGTTTGTTAAACATCTCCGTAACGCTATCACGGTTACCAAATAACCCTGTGACGAAACGCGCCGCTCTTCTTTGGATCTTCTCTATCTCCTCCGTCAACCCGATCTGGTACGGATCCCACACTGTTGAGCAATACTCAACTATAGGTCGAACGAGTGTTTTGTAAGCCACCTCCTTTGTTGATGGACTACATTTTCTAAGGACTCTCCCAATGAATCTCAACCTGGCACCCGCCTTAGCAACAATTAATTTTATATGATAATTCCACTTCAAATCGTTCCGCACGCATACTCCCAGATATTTTACAGAAGTAACTGCTACCGGTGTTTGTTCCGCTATCATATAATCATACAATAAAGGATCCTTCTTTCTATGTATTCGCAATACATTACATTTGTCTGTGTTAAGCGTCAGTTGCCACTCCCTGCACCAAGTGCCTATCCGTTGCAGATCTTCCTGCATTTCGCTACAATTTTCTAATGCTGCAACTTCTCTGTATACTACAGCATCATCCGCGAAAAGTCGCATGGGACTTCCGACACTATCTACTAGGTCATTTATACATATTGTGAAAAGCAAAGGTCCCATAACACTCCCCTGTGGCACGCCAGAGGTTACTTTAACGTCTGTAGACGTCTCTCCATTGATAACAACATGCTGTGTTCTGTCTGCTAAAAACTCTTCAATCCAGCCACACAGCTGGTCTGATATTCCGTAGGCTCTTACTTTGTTTATCAGGCGACAGTGCGGAACTGTATCGAACGCCTTCCGGAAGTCAAGAAAAATAGCATCTACCTGGGAGCCTGTATCTAATATTTTCTGGGTCTCATGAACAAATAAAGCGAGTTGGGTCTCACACGATAGCTGTTTCCGGAATCCATGTTGATTCCTACATAGTAGATTCTGGGTTTCCAAAAACGACATGATACTCGAGCAAAAAACATGTTCTAAAATTCTACAACAGATCGACGTCAGAGATATAGGACTATAGTTTTGCGCATCTGCTCGACGACCCTTCTTGAAGACTGGGACTACCTGTGCTCTTTTCCAATCATTTGGAACCTCTTATCTTGAAGAGGCGGTGTAGAAGATCTAATTTCGCTCTTTGTTGTCCACCAGTGGTGCCATGCCATCGTCATTTATCACGTCCACTTATTCACCTAAGTTGCTGAGTAGCGCGACGGCTTTTACTGTGTCACTGGTGTCTTCAGATGTGATGAGGATGCTGCCCACTATGGCGAAACAAACTGAGGGTGGATCAGGATGAAACGGAGGCAGCGTGGGGTAAACATTAAATCGCTTTCAAGGACATCTATGGGTTGTTGTGCTGGTTGCCATGGAAGAAATTTTAGCGGTTATGTAGCCAAATGTCCCACATCTGTATGTGAAGCAGTTACTAGCGTGGGCAGACCGTACATCTATGTTATTGCCTGTGTCAACAAAAGGTTGAAAATCAGCTCACGCTACACTGAAAAACTGTGATTCAAATGGGAGACTGCGAATCCCATCAGTCAGATGCTTGTGGTTCAGTATTTGAAACTTGTGAAATGGGCTTGGCGACGAAGTCACGCAATAGATCAATCGTGGACGCCACTATTTGGCATTGTTGGCAATTATCGGCGCACTGCACAGGTTAGTGTAACTGTCACTTTGCAAGAATATATGTCGTTGGATAGACGGTTGCAAAGCACTGTACTCTGGCTTTGCACTTGTTTGCATAATTCACGATGGCGACTAACGTAATTGATCTACATAGGTGACCTGCAATGAGAGCCAAACCACACCCACACAGTGTCAACTCCAAAGATTATCCATTGCTAGGTAAGATCGAATGTTAGCAGGGTTACACAAAGTGTAACCAGAGTAATAATAAAACCATAATGGGCACAAAAAAGACGAAGAAATGCAAGCAACAGAAACAACAGTGTGGCTATACATCGGCAACGTAAAGAGAACCACCACAGCTGATACAGCAGTGAAATACACTCCTGGAAATTGAAATAAGAACACCGTGAATTCATTGTCCCAGGAAGGGGAAACTTTATTGACACATTCCTGGGGTCAGATACATCACATGATCACACTGACAGAACCACAGGCACATAGACACAGGCAACAGAGCATGCACAATGTCGGCACTAGTACAGTGTATATCCACCTTTCGCAGCAATGCAGGCTGCTATTCTCCCATGGAGACGATCGTAGAGATGCTGGATGTAGTCCTGTGGAACGGCTTGCCATGCCATTTCCACCTGGCGCCTCAGTTGGACCAGCGTTCCTGCTGGACGTGCAGACCGCGTGAGACGACGCTTCATCCAGTCCCAAACATGCTCAATGGGGGACAGATCCGGAGATCTTGCTGGCCAGGGTAGTTGACTTACACCTTCTAGAGCACGTTGGGTGGCACGGGATACATGCGGACGTGCATTGTCCTGTTGGAACAGCAAGTTCCCTTGCCGGTCTAGGAATGGTAGAACGATGGGTTCGATGATGGTTTGGATGTACCGTGCACTATTCAGTGTCCCCTCGACGATCACCAGTGGTGTACGGCCAGTGTAGGAGATCGCTCCCCACACCATGATGCCGGGTGTTGGCCCTGTGTGCCTCGGTCGTATGCAGTCCTGATTGTGGCGCTCACCTGCACGGCGCCAAACACGCATACGACCATCATTGGCACCAAGGTAGAAGCGACTCTCATCGCTGAAGACGACACGTCTCCATTCGTCCCTCCATTCACGCCTGTCGCGACACCACTGGAGGCGGGCTGCACGATGTTGGGGCGTGAGCGGAAGACGGCCTAACGGTGTGCGGGACCGTAGCCCAGCTTCATGGAGACGGTTGCGAATGGTCCTCGCCGATACCCCAGGAGCAACAGTGTCCCTAATTTGCTGGGAAGTGGCGGTGCGGTCCCCTACGGCACTGCGTAGGATCCTACGGTCTTGGCGTGCATCCGTGCGTCGCTGCGGTCCGGTCACAGGTCGACGGGCACGTGCACCTTCCGCCGACCACTGGCGACAACATCGATGTACTGTGGAGACCTCACGCCCCACGTGTTGAGCAATTCGGCGGTACGTCCACCCGGCCTCCCGCATGCCCACTATACGCCCTCGCTCAAAGTCCGTCAACTGCACATACGGTTCACGTCCACGCTGTCGCGGCATGCTACCAGTGTTAAAGACTGCGATGGAGCTCCGTATGCCACGGCAAACCGGCTGACACTGACGGCGGCGGTGCACAAATGCTGCGCAGCTAGCGCCATTCGACGGCCAACACCGCGGTTCCTGGTGTGTCCGCTGTGCCGTGCGTGTGATCGTTGCTTGTACAGCCCTCTCGCAGTGTCCGGAGCAAGTATGGTGGGTCTGACACACCGGTGTCAATGTGTTCTTTTTTCCATTTCCAGGAGTGTACATCAACAAGAACGGAATACTGGGACAACTAGAATGTGAAGAACTGCATACACAGGGCTACAAAAAAGCTTTCAAAGTAGGCATTCCGTTTGGAGATCTACAAACCACACAAGAACCAGAATTCTGGCCTGAAAACATAAAAGTACGTCGATTTCGTTTCCCAAGAAGATCAATGGAAGAGGGAGCAGAGCTCAACTAAACCAAGAAGAAAGCCAGAAGAACAAGAAATAAAAGCAGTCTTGTGGAATACAGAGGGAATAAAAAGTGCTCTTAATCTAACACCAACAGACATTCTGCGAAACTCAGATATTGCAATTCAAACAGAAACCTTCCTGATAGACAACTTGCAACATAAATATTTCCAACTGCACACAAATGCAGTAGAAATAATTGACGAAATAGTCACACTCATCAAATAATGAGACAGCAAACCCACCATTATTGCAGGCGATCTCTACTGCAGAATAGACACGGAGAACTGTAAAACAAGACTACTCGTTGAAACCCTAAAATAGGATGGTTTCACCCTACTATAGACAAATACCTACATATATATGCCACCATGGGAAAAGTACCATTGATATTGCATTAACATGAGGAGAAATAAAAGGAAGTATTCAACCAATATGGCATGGCTCCATCACACATTCCAATGAAGATAAAAGTAAAAGTAAATGCCGTTGAGAGGTTCCATGCCATCTTTTGAATCTCGCCTCTCATTTTCATCAATTTTATTAATGTTCTATGTCATTGCACTGTGGTAACTGACCGAATAAGGTTACTGTAGTGAGAGTATTTGTATTGAGAGCACAAAATACTTTTCACTTGATTCCTATGCATGCTGGGTTACTTCCCTGGGTGGCCTGTGCGAGGCGAGCATCGGAGGACGCGGCACACTGCGTTTCCGGTAGGAGGCTGCACTTCCCCGAATACTGAGAGGGTCGTATAATAGGCTTAAGAGCCTGGCGGAACGACTGACATCGGTCGAGTTTCGCTTATTGTATGCAGTTGTTTCAGTTGGGAAGAGCACACCACAGAACTGCGGAAACGCCTTAACAAATCTGTATTTGCAATTCGAGTGTTAGCAGACATAGGCGACATATAAATGAAAGAGCTTGCATACTTTGCCTACTTTCGTTGCATAATGTCATATGGTATAATATTTTGGGGTAACTCTTCAAGTCAAACAAAAGTTTTCAGAGTCCAAAAGCGTGTAATACGTATTATTTGTGGAGTAAATTCACGGACGTCCTGTAGAAACCTCTTCAAAGAACTGGGTATACTAACTACTGCCTCTCAGTATATTTACTCATTAATGAAATTTGTCTTAATAATATATCTCTTTTTCCAACAAACAGCTCAGTTCATACATACAATACCAGGAACAAAAATGATCTGCACAAGGACTTAAAAGCACTTACTTTAGTTCAAAAAGGGGTCCACTACTCAGGAACACTCATCTTCAATAATTTGCCAGCAAACATAAAAAAATTAGTTACAAATAAAGATCAGTTTAAACGGAGCCTGAAAGACTTACTAGTGGCCAACTCCTTCTACTCCATTGACGAATTTTTTAATAGAAACAAATGCTGTATTGTATATATTCATACTATTAGTATTGTTGTTTCAGCTTAAAAAAAATTGACATGTTCCACATCCACGAGGATCTCCTCAGTTCCGGCGCGTCCGGAACGAAGACTCCTGACACCGACTGACTGCATTGTCCTCTTGATTCTCAGAATTCTTGTGGACTCTGCCTTGCTGGGTGCGACTGTCTGGCGCCGGGTGGCTGGTGGTCGTTTGACCAGATACGAAAACAACCTGCTTAGACAAGTTCAGTGCCCTCAGCTAAATATCAGAGGCATGACTGGTCGGTCAACTTAAACTGAGGCTAGTTGACGTCATAAAGCCCTGCTCTAAATTGGAGGGAACGGTCGCTATTGACGCGAATCATGTTCTCAGACAGTGCGGGGGAATTTTAGAATCGGAACTGGATGCTGATTCGCAGTTTTCGAGGATGGTAGGGAGTTGAGCATTGCTGGGTTGCGCGGGCGCAGGGATTCGAGATCTGATCTTCGCCGGAGTCGGACGGTCTTGCGACTTAGTCGTAACATTTTTTTGCAGAACTTAGAATTCTCGGACAACCTTCGAGGCCAGGGGTTGATACAGAGTTGCTGCACACCAGAAGTAGGCGCCTGCATCTTCAGAAACTACAAATCCTGAAATTTGTAGCAGGTAGTCGGTAGGAAAAGTATTTTGTAGCTCCGGCATTACAGGACCCATCAGTTTTATACTGAAGTCCTCAGCATCACGCGCGCTCGCTTTGCCACAAGTCCACCTTGCTTGTTTCTCCATGTGGTCTCTCACTACTAATCGCGATACTGCAGTATAGTCAAGAGAGTAATATTTGATTGATTAGGACCTCCAGTCATTATCGTCAAGCCATTGCATCACAGAGAGTAGAAGCCCTTGTTCTTGGGCCAACTCTTATTCGCATAATAGCTCACAATACCCTATCCTTTAACCTACTGTTTGTGTCGATAATCATGCGCCTTTATGTTCTGATGTAGAATAAATCTCATTGTAATATTTAAGCTGCATATCATTTCGTAGATACATGCAGAATTCCATTTCCTGTTGTTTATTATGAAATCATCATCATCATTTAAGACTGATTATGCCTTTCAGCGTTCAGTCTGGAGCATAGCCCCCCTTATAAAATTCCTCCATGATCCCCTATTCAGTGCTAACATTGGTGCCTCTTCTGATGTTAAACCTATTACTTCAAAATCATTCTTAACCGAATCCAGGTACCTTCTCCTTGGTCTGCCCCGACTCCTCCTACCCTCTACTGCTGAACCCATGAGTCTCTTGGGTAACCTTGCTTCTCCCATGCGTGTAACATGACCCCACCATCTAAGCCTGTTCGCCCTGACTGCTACATCTATAGAGTTCATTCCCAGTTTTTCTTTGATTTCCTCATTGTGGACACCCTCCTGCCATTGTTCCCATCTACTAGTACCTGCAATCATTCTAGCTACTTTCATATCCGTAACCTCAACCTTATTGATAAGGTAACCTGAATCCACCCAGCTTTCGCTCCCATACAACAAAGTTGGTCGAAAGATTGAACGGTGCACAGATAACTTAGTCTTGGTACTGACTTCCTTCTTGCAGAAGAGAGTAGATCGCAGCTGAGCGCTCACTGCATTAGCTTTGCTACACCTCGCTTCCAGTTCTTTCACTATGTTGCCATCCTGTGAGAATATGCATCCTAAGTACTTGAAACCGTCCACCTGTTCTAACTTTGTTCCTCCTATTTGGCACTCAATCCGTTTATATTTCCTTCCCACTGACATTACTTTCGTTTTGGAGATGCTAATCTTCATACCATATTCCTTACATTTCTGATCTAGCTCTGAAATATTACTTTGCAAACTTTCAATCGAATCTGCCGTCACAACTAAGTCATCCGCATATGCAAGACTGCTTATTTTGTGTTCACATATCTTAATCTCACCCAGCCAGTCTACTGTTTTCAACATATGATCCATAAATAATATGAACAACAGTGGAGACAGGTTGCAGCCTTGTCTTACCCCTGAAACTACTCTGAACCATGAACTCAGTTTACCGTCAACTCTAACTGCTGCCTGACTATCCATGTAAAGACCTTTAATTGCTTGCAAAAGTTTGCCTCCTGTTCCATAATCTCGTAGAACAGACAATAACTTCCTCCTAGGAACCCGGTCATATGCCTTTTCTAGATCTATAAAGCATAGATACAATTCCCTGTTCCACTCATAACACTTCTCCATTATTTGTCGTAAGCTTAAGATCTGGTCCTGACAACCTCTAAGAGGTCTAAACCCACACTGATTTTCATCCAATTGCTCCTCAACTAATACTCGCACTTTCCTTTCAACAATACCTGAGAAGATTTTACCCACAACGCTGATTAAAGAGATACCTCTGTAGTTGTTACAATCTTTATTATGAAAGAGTTCTTTTTTTTTCTCTGAGTAGCTTACGATTTTTATTAAATTGTCGTGAGTGTGCACTCCTTATTTTACCAACTAGCAGGGTCCAGCGGCATTTCCTTTCGTTGTTGTTGTGCTCATAATTAATTAGCTGGTAGATAAGGTGGGGGTCGAGTGCACGTCTCGTTCTCATACAAAAATCGTCAGAATTAAAGAGGTACAAACTCTTCCTTACCCTGGCACCTCGCATAATATGGCGACCCTTGCCTCGGTTCTTTCCTGTGGCTGCTTTATCGATAACATTTCCTGGTTAAAGAAAAACACCGTCATTAATTTTCTGTGCTGCAATTAGATTTCACGGTAGTAATATTTTGCGGCGCGCATGTAATAGCCATTGAGTTTCTTCATTTATCTAGTAATTTCATGATGATTTGTTTTGTGTGTGTTGGTTCATGTGTGTGGGTTCTGTACTACTTCACATTCTGTTGAAACTGAGAACGTTGCTTCATGTTGAAAGACAAAATTGTCTTATCGACATTTGTGGGTTAAATTCTTTCTTTTATTATTATTATTATTATTATTATTATTATCAGTAGGAGTGGAACAGTACAATTTTTGTGTGAAGTGTTGTGTGGGGTTTTCGCTGATATATTTTTGTTGTTGATGTTCCGCGAATTAATGTTCACTCATAGCAGGGCACAACTGTTGTCGAACGCATCTCAAATAAATAGACTGCACACGATGGAGCAGGGTCAGGGTAGAAACAGGGCTGAGCCAGATGAAGAAATGTTGAGTTTTCCTACGGGACGGAAGATGTGCAACACAGATTGTAGACACGAATTGGAGGCAGGCGGAGAGCAGGAATGATATGAGCGGTGAAATCAGTGAGAAAGAAGGGGAGGTAGAAGTGAAGGGGCATGCGGAGGCTCATATTTATATAAACAAGACCACAGATGAGAACACATCGAGGAAAATTTGGCCACGACAGTATAACAGCATTCAAGTATCTAGAATAACATCACCAATTGGCGGCGCAGTGGTTAGACACTGGACTCGCATTTGAGAGGACGACGGTTCAATCCTGCGTCCGGCCATCCTGATTTAGGTTTTCCGTGATTTCCCTAAATCGCTCCAGGCAAATGCCGGGATGGTTCCTTTCAAAGGGCACGGCCGACTTCAAGATATCCTGGTTCCCTATCACCATGTCAGTGTGCATCACATAGAAAACTTATTCCAAACTATGTTGCCTAATCTTCGATAACACAGGTATACTTACAAAATTTCTGTTTTTTTGTGTACTCTATATCTCTCTATCTCAATTACGTTGATGCGTGTCAATTCTCACTATGTGTACAAATTTCTTGTGTATGTGCCAATAGTTACAAAATGTTATACACAACAATATGCCACAGTAAACACAAGACTGTTTTTGTTTGTGTGTGTGAGCAGGATATCTGCGGTTGCAATTCTGGTTAGTGGTGAATGGACCATCAGTCAATCAATCATTGTGAAAAATTATCATCCTTTCTGTTCAGGGAAACAGCGTGAGTGGTTAAATGTTTCAACCATGAAGCATAGAAATATTGTTTGTCTTTTTGGCTTCATGCAGAAGTATGTGTGTGTTTGAGATGGGCACCAGTAGCTAATTCTTAAATGTCACCTTAATGAGAAGCTTGCAGATACAATAGGTCAACATTTTATTGCAGCTTCCAACTTGGCCTTCTAGCATGTGTTCAACATTTGTATGACTGCGAGTATGTCCATGAATGAATGAGAGTGGGCTCCCTGACGGTGAACCTGTGTTGGGTGTGACTTATTCGTCAATGTGAGTAAGATGTCGGCAAAGTCATAAGAAAAATTCCACCTTTCATTTTATCATCAATTTCAAATTTAATCTGCCAATTTGTTGCGAGAAACTGTTTGGACCGATTCTTTCTGAGTGATTGACACACTAACTCTGTATAGTGAGTCAACCACTACCAAAAATAATCTAAAGTGACTGAGGGGCGGGGGGGGGGGGGGGGGGGGCGGAATGAGAGGTTCCATGCCCTCTTCTGCATGTTGCCTCTCATTTTCATCAATTTTATTAATGTTCTATGTCATTGCATGGTGGTAAGAGACCGAATAAGGTTACTGTAATGAGAGTATTTCTATTGAGAGCTCAAAATACATTTCACTTGATACCCATGCATGTTGGGTTACTTCCCTGGGTGTCCTGTGCGAGGCGAGCATCGGAGGATGTGCCACTGCGTTTCCAGTTGGGGGCTGCACTTCTCCAAATACTAGAGGGTCGTACAATGCGCTTAAGTGCCTGGCAGAAAGACTGACGTCGGTCGAGTTTCGCCTATTGTATGCAGGTTCGAAATGACCTGCGAGACGTCTGAGTGTCACTGCAGTTTATGTGTTTACCGTTTTGGAGCGTCCAGAACGAAGACTCCTGGCACTGACTAACTGCATTGTCCTCTTGATTCTCAGAATACTTGGGGACCATAGCCTGCTGGGTACGGCTGTCTGGTGCCAGATGGCCGGTGGTCTAGGCAGGTTGTTTCCATGGCCAGTCAAATGGCAAATTCAGTGCCCTCAGCTGAATAGCAGAGGCATGATTGGTCAACTTAAACTGAGGCTAGTTGACGTCATAAAGCCCAGCTCGAAATTGGAGGGAAGGGTCGCTATTGGCGCGAGTGATGTTCTGAGACAATGTGGGGGAATTTTGGAATCTGAACTGAATGCTGATTTGCGGTTTTCAAGGATGGTAGGGAGTTGAGCATTGTTGGCATCACTCTTGGGTTTTGCGGGCGCAGGGATTTGGGTTCTGATCTTTGTCAGAGTCGGGCGGTCTTGCAACTTATTCGCACCCTTTTTTCAGCAGAACTTAAAATTCTCAGACAACCTTTGAGGCCAGGGGTTGAGACAGAGTTGCTGCCTACCGACAACCTGCTACTAATTACAGGACTGGTAAAATATTTTGTGGCTCCAGCATTGTAGGACCTATCAATTTTATACTGAAGTCTCAGTAGCACATGCACTCTTTTTGCCACAAGTCCACCTTGCTTATTTCTCCATGTGATCCCATGCGAGCTCTCACTACTAATCGCAATACTGCAATATAATCGAGAGAGTAATATTTGATTGATTAGGACCTCCAGTCATTATCATCAAGCCATTGCATCACAGAGAGTAGGAGCCCTTGTTCTCGAGCCAACTCTTACTTGCATAATAGTTCAGAATACTCTATCCTTTAATCTACTGTTTGTGTGAATAATCATGTGCCTTTATGTTCTGATGTATAATAAATCTCATTGTAATATTTAAGCCGCATATCATTTCATAGAAATATGAAAATTCCCATTTCCTGTTGATTATTAGGAAAAAGTTCTCATTTTTTTTTCTCTGAATAGATCACAATTTTTATTAAATTATTGTGAGTGTGCACTCCTTATTTTACCAACTAGCAGGGTCCACCATGATTTCCCTTCATTACCGTTGTGCACATAATTAATTAGGTGGTAGGTAAGGAGGGAGTTTAGTGCATGTCTCGTTATCATGCAAAATTTGTCAAAATTAAAGAGATACAAACTCTTCTCCACCGCGGCACCTCGAAACATCACCTCATCACCAGCAAGAAAGACCCACTAAATCACACAAAGAAAAATAGATAAAGAGAAAATAACAAACCAACAAGAACAAATAACACAAATAGAAACTTTAATAGAGGAAGGAGACCTTGAAAAATCAACAGACAAAATAGAAGACCTCCTAAAAAATTCAGTGATACAAACAAACCCAAAAGCAAGGACAGCAAAAAGATGGTTCGATGCTGAATGCTATAGCAAAGGGAACACTGTTCTAAGAAACCAGCACAACAAGAAAAAAGAATATATAGAAAGAAAGGCAAAAAGACAAGTGGGTGAAGCAGTGGAAGTCCCACACATAGCAGCAAGACCAAGATGACTGGCTCATACACCAAATATAGACATAAAGGTATGGGAAGACAGCTTCAGTAAGATACTGAACAAACAAGGAATCCAAACACCCACAAAGATAGAGAAACAACATCAAACAAAGGAAAAAGACTATGTATGGGAATATCTAAATGAAGAAGATGTAAAAGAAGTAATAAGAACATTGAAGAACAAGAAAGCAGCAGGACCTGATAATATATATAATGAACATATACAAGATGTGAAAGAGGCTCTCCAACATACATGGATAAAATCATTCAACAAATGCCTGGAATTTGGAAGAATTCTGACGCAATGGAGACTCTCGATAATAAAAGTTCTCTACAAACGTAGACAAGACCCAACAAACACAAACAAGTACAGAGGCATGTTGTTGTTGTGGTCTTCAGTCCTGAGACTAGTTTGATGCAGTTCTCCATGCTACACTATCCTGTGCAAGCTTCTTCATCTCCCAGTACTTACTGCAACCTACATCCTTCTGAATCTGCGTAGTGTATTCATCTCTTGGTCTCCCTCTACGATTTTTACCCTCCACACTGCCCTCCAATGCTAAATTCGTGATCCCTTGATGCCTCAGAACATGTCCTACCAACCGGTCCCTTCTTCTTGTCAAGTTGTGCCACAAACTCCTCTTCCCCCCAATTCTGTTCAATACCTCTTCATTAGTTATGTGATCTACCCATCTAATCTTCAGCATTCTTCTGTAGCACCACATTTCGAAAGCTACTATTCTCATCTTGTCCGAACTATTTATCGTCCATGTTTCACTTCCATACATGGTTACACTCCATACAAATACTTTCAGAAACGACTTCCTGACACTTCAATCTATACTCGATGTTAACAAATTTCTCTTCTTCAGAAATGCTACAGAGGCATAGCCCTAGAAAATACTCAGTATATGATGCTTTCAAAGATAATTACACAAAACACCAAAGCCTGTGTTGACAGACACCTCCCAGATGGGCTTTGATCTGGAAGATCAACACTTACAGCAGTTAGGCTTCTTCTAAACAACATCGATGAAGCGCTACAAATGAAACAAATATTCTACACAGTGTTCATAGACTTTACAAAAGCCTTTGACCTACAAGAAAAAGGTCTCACAGTCCAAAAACTGGAAAACACAGTGGGAGAAGATAGCGTATAGGCATGAATAATCAAGTCAGTCCTCGAATACAACTTAATCACAATATCAGACAACCTCTCTTTTTCAAACCTCATTTTGCAATCGAATGGAGTCTTACAGAGTGACCCAATGAGCCCTTTCTTGTACATTTTTGTCACTGAAGAAGTACTGTGAATTAGAGAAAATGTAGATGATGTATACAGATATGCATATGCTGATGACATAGCCGTACGATCAACAGATATACAGAAGCTGCAGAAAATCATAAGAGGAAAAAGATAAATGGTGCAGTGAACACAAACTACACATAAAAATAACAAAGGCCGAAATGGTGCTTTTCCGAAAACGAGGCAAAACACCCAAGAAAGTGGAAATCAACATTGGAGAACAAAAAATAAGGATCTCATTAAATACCTAGGGGTGACACTGCAACCAGCAGCCAAATGCTTCACAAAACATACAACAGAGCGTGCAGCCCAAGCAATAACAGTAATACAGGACATCAAAAACATCCGTCTACTCAGTCTAGAAACAGCCATGAAATTATTCAGCTCAAAAATCTTGCCAATCCTGGCCTACGGGATGGAGGTTATATGGGACCACCTCACAGAAAAAAAATCTAGAAACACTAGAAAAGATAAAATCGACTTATCTAAAAAGAGCACTGGGTCCCTCAACGACAACAAGATCTAGACTAGTGTACCTGCTAGTGAGAGAGACATTTCTAATCAAAGACATCAAACTTTGATCTATGATGCCACATACCAAGGGTTCCAGAAATCAACTGAAGGTCATGGAGGATAGACGAGATAAAGTATGGCTGGAGTTCTATGGCACTGAAGCAATGATGAACCGCTTGTGGACAGCACCAAACTTCGAACTGCGACATATTGTAACTAGATTATCTACTCATGGCTTTCATCATCTAATTTGAAAAAACAAAAATTATCACGACCCAACCACAACATGTGTGTGTGAAATGTGTAACGAAGCCTGTGAACGATATCACATAGAACTGTGCAGTAAAAGAGTGAAATCTATAAATGAATATGCAAAAATGTAAAATGTTAAGCAAAGTAACTGTATATGGCTAGTTGACTGCAATTTATTAAATAAACAGAGTGGTGTCCTTACTCAGTATTTTGTTTTTCTGATCTTTTTCATATTAACAGTAGTAAATAATTATTGTCCTCTCTGGATGCGCAAAACATTTTAACTGTTGAAACTGAAGGTAATTCACAATGTCTTAGCTGCAACTGGTTGCTTTTATTGACAATTTTTCCATGAGGACATTTCAAGATGCTTGGCATCCCATCTTCAGATGTTGTAATTTATTTATATTTCATGAAAATTATTTCATTACTAATGGTGTTGCAGAATTTTGCAATAAAGTTTGTAAGAGAGCTATTGTAAACTGTCGTAAACAAAGAAACATTGTTCACAACACACAAATTAATGTAAACATCTGAAGTGGGTTGAACATAAATTCAATACACTCACAAAATCATGTGTTTTGAGGAATAATTTGTTGGCTTGGTGTGTCAGGAAACAGGTGCCATTTATATTGGTGTGTTACCCCATACACTTTAATGTTATGGACACTACAGTTATGACTTAATGAGCAAGGAGCATTTCTGTTGCCTCACATGACAAGATGGTCTGCAAATGTAAGTAAGTACATGAATCAGGCTCATGGCTCATTGAAGGTTGCCCAGCCATGGTCTAAAATTTTGATTATATCTAAAAGTGCTAGAAAATTTGGTTGCTTTTTTCCAGTCTAACGTGTGAGTCATAGGTTCAATATTGCCTTGTATGTTCCTACGTTTCTGTGGAACTCAAAGCAATCTTTCTGAGGTCGTTTTTACTTCTTTCTTCCATTCTTTTTTGAGTAATTCATGTTAGTATTTTGCAACCAATAGCTATTAAACTGTTCGTTTGGTAATATTCACACCTGTTGGCAAGTGGCTTTTTTTTTAAAAAAATTGGGTTTATTACAATATCCCAAACACCTTAATCTCAGGATATGGCGTATCATCCTTAAGCACTAACCAAAAACGTCCTTGATCGCAGATGTAATTCCAGCCACTATATTTGTTTGTTCGTATTCTATGCATGCCTACACCACTCATCCAATTACAATGAAATTTTGGTGAATTGTTCTGCTCACAGTCTAGAAGGTTTCTGTAGGAGTAGGAACCACATGCCATACATAGGGTGAGAGTGAAAGGAGGGTAATATTCAAGTGTAACTCAGGGACATCTGGAGTAGTTTCATTCAAAATTTATATATACATGTGTAAGCTGTATATAAAAATATTGTCTTATAATAGAGGGAAACATTCCACATAGGAAAAATATATCTAAAAACAAAGATGATGTGACTTACCAAATGAAAGTGCTGGCAGGTCGACAGACACACAAACAAACACAAACATACACACAAAATTCAAGCTTTCGCAACAAACTGTTGCCTCATCAGGAAAGAGGGAAGGAGAGGGAAAGACGAAAGGCTGTGGGTTTTAAGGGAGAGGGTAAGGAGTCATTCCAGTCCCGGGAGCGGAAAGACTTACCTTAAGGGGGGGGGGGGGGGGGGGGGGAGGGGAAAGGACAGGTATTCCCCCCTAAGGTAAGTCTTTCTGCTCCCGGGATTGGAATGACTCCTTACCCTCTCCCTTAAAACCCACAGCCTTTCGTCTTTCCCTCTCCTTCCCTCTTTCCTGATGAGGCAACAGTTTGTTGCGAAAGCTTGAATTTTACCCTCTCCCTTAAAACCCACATCCTTTCGTCTTTCCCTCTCCTTCCCTCTTTCCTGATGAGGCAACAGTTTGTTGCGAAAGCTTGAATTTCGTGTGTTTGTTTGTGTGTCTGTCGACCTGCCAGCACTTTCATTTGGTAAGTCACATCATCTTTGTTTTTAGATATAAAATATTGTCTTAGTATGAGAAAATTGAATATATTGATTTCAAAAACTTTCTCCTCATGTAGCATGTACTTTAGATATCATATCATGCAACATTCATAATGTATGAGAATATGAATGTTTGACTTGGAATAGCCACAAAAATATATTGCTGCTCTACTCAGAAGAAAATAACTGTTTGAAATTACCAATACTGTTCCCTGAATACCTGACAATCCTGGCTACACACTGTTTGTTCAAGAATGCAAGGTGAGATCTGCCCTGAAATAAAAGTGACTTACCTCTTGCTCAGCATGCTGTTTTTCTGTCTGATGTACTGATGTTCTCGGAAGCCAATGTATATCAGCAGATCATCAGCTAAATATAAATAAACTACTCTAAATTGTTTTGTTTGACAGAAACAATCAGTGACTTCGTGTGGCGTCAGATGCAAAATCTTCACAACCTTACTATGAATCATGGAGATATCCTGTACTCTAAAGAAACTCGTTTGTGAGAAATGAAAATATCATTATTGTTAGAATCTTCTTATGCTGTGCTGTCATTTTGACAATTACAAAATTCTTATCTGAGGGACTGAGTTTTCCTACAATTAATAGTTCTGACAAACATTTCATTTTTGTGCATGCCTTCATTTCTTAAAATTCCTCCAAAATCATCTCCATCAACTGAGAGAATGAGAAAGTATTTTAAATGAGTTTTTATCTCTGTAATATAGTATTCCAGATAATTTTTTGCACGTTCACAGAAAACAGATTTCTTTTTCTAAAAAACTCAGCTGCTTGTTACTGTGCTTCAGATAAGAATGCCCCAGTGCTGCACAGCTGACTGTGTTTAGTTATGTAGTCAGAGTCAAGGATCTTATTCGCTATGCATTCAATGCACTCATTCTTCTTCCTCACAGTATAGTCAAGGTGAATTATCCACAGTAGCTGAAAAAATATGAGAACCTTACAGCTGAAACATTATTTGCATAAAAATATTTTGGAGTTAATATAACCAAACCAACAATATAGGCAGATTTGGATGCTGGAAAACTCGATATGCAAAAATATTCACTAACGACCTATACTGGTATCAAATCCATAGTTTTCGGTGTTACTAGATTTCTTGGTGACAGTGACAATGACGTTCCACTCCTGAACTGGGAGTGGGAGGGGTTGCAAAGATGGGGATGTATAATTTTATCTCTAAAGGAATTTCTATCAAAATCGGCACATATATCCAGAATGAGATTTTCACTCTGGAGCGGAGTGTGTGCTGATATGAAACTTCCTGGCAGATTAAAACTGTGTGCCCAACCGAGACTCGAACTCGGGACCTTTGCCTTTCGCGGGCAAGTGCTCTACCATCTGAGCTACTGAAGCATGACTCACGCCCGGTCCTCACAGCTTTACTTCTGCCAGTATCTCGTCTCCTACCTTCCAAACTTTACAGAAGCTCTCCTGCGAACCTTGCAGAACTATTAGTAAAGTTTTGAAGGTAGGAGATGAGATACTGGCAGTTTTAATCTGCCAGGAAGTTTCATATCAGTGCACACTCCGCTGCAGAGTGAAAATCTCATTCTGGAAACATCCCCCAGGCTGTGGCTAAGCCATGTCTCTGCAGTATCCTTTCTTTCAGGAGTGCTAGTTCTGCAAGTTTCGCAGGAGAGCTTCTGCAAAGTTTGGAAGGTAGGAGACGAGATAATGGCAGAAGTAAAGCTGTGAGGACCGGGCGTGAGTCGTGCTTCGGTAGCTCAGATGGTAGAGCACTTGCCCGCGAAAGGCAAAGGTCCCGAGTTCGAGTCTCGGTCGCGCACACAGTTTTAATCTGGCACATATATCATTTGCTGTCACCAGAAATTTATTGTTACAGTAACACAGCCCTAGTGGCCTCTAGCTGAGTGTTTGGGCTGAAAATACAAGCCATAAAAGTGTAATTCAGGAATTCTCAGAACATTTTGAACCAAATATTGAAGTGACTCATTATTTGCATAAAAATGCGGCGCGAGTGAAATCCCCCTACTATTACTGGGGATGGGGGTGACAACGAGAAGATACGACTTCTACAAATGTTCAAAAATGACCTAAAGCTGACTTCAAATACAGTATAAAGTGCAATGCGTCTCTAACTTTCATTGTTTAATATTTTAACTATGATTGGGCCTCAGTGGCCTATTTTATTGTCTTCTCTATTAGTAACTAAAGATTTTATTTTAATGAAATTCCATGACTTTTCCTAATTTGTCACATTAGTCATAATTTTGGAAAATAAAAAAAAAATTACCAACAGCTTTGTGTTAAAGTGATGGTTCACATTTCCTCCCATATGAGCCTTGCATGCCTGTGTAGTTAGGAGCAATTTCTAAACAACCAGACGTCTGTCTGGCAGCATCTGTTTCATCATTTGCTATTCTTGACTCGAGTTATTCTTTCAGTTTTCAACAGTGCTCCTTGTGATAAGCATATAACACTTGTCTGTTCTACAAACTGAAAATTTATAGAGAAGAGGACTATAAGATGAGCAGATAAGGACTACTGGAGCAGTCTTCTGAGTCCAGAAACCACCTAGAGTGTCTCAATTTTCCAGTGATGATAATGAGGTAGACGTCGCTGAAAACTCTGAACAACACAAAGATTATGATCATCATCCCTTTTCAAAGGAGCAGAACAATCTGGCACAAATTCTGTTATTGTTTTATCGTAATGTGAATGAAATAGGTGCTAGAGCCCCTCAATCTGGAATTTCTGGTAGACGGAACAAAAAGGGTGTATAGGAACAAGACCAGGGACCTACAAGATATTCGATGCTGAGTCTGGTTTCGAGTTGTTCTTTTGTGTAAGCCTCACTGAGAATATATGTATGTCGTCCAGCAAGGAAATTCAAATTGTTTACAAGGACTGCGTGAATATGATTTGCATGAAATGACAAATTATGATCCTGACTTGTATTTACAAGTCAAGAAATAAACATATCAGTTAGCCTTGGAGCGCGGAGAATGGTCGACCACTATTCAGTTAAATTATGTCTCGCAACCACTGCCATGCTACCCTGAGGGTATTGTGCTTTGACAGTGTAGAAGCCCAATGTGACCATAGGTCGAGTGACAAACTGGAACCAATCAAAGAAGTTTTTGAGATGTGGGAAACTACCCTGAGGGATGCCTGTATTCCAGGATGATGCATGACCATGGATGAAAAGTTGGTCACATTTCGAGGTCGCTGCCCATTTCAAAAATACGTGCCATCAAAATCTGGTAGATACAGAATAAAGCTCTGGGGAATTTGTGACAGTGCAACAAGCTATTGCTGGACACATTGCATTGACAAGAAAGATGGAATAAGTCAAATCACGTGTTATATGTGCACCAAAACTGTATGCTCAGATTATTCTGCTATTGTCTTTGGACCCTGTGCAAATTTGTAGTAAGAAGTATGTCATAAAAACACTTGGTGTAGAATGATAAAAAACAGTATATTTTCTTTTCGAGAAAAGACCTTTTGCTCAACCCGTGGGGCACCGTGTCCTTCCTGGATGTGACAAAACAGAACGAACAGTGCCAAGTTAAGTTCCCACAAGTGTTCGTGGAAGCTAACAGTAGCTTGACCCATGTTGTATGCAGCTAGGAGCTCAGATTATGGAATTCTGTCTGCATGGTACCAATGCTCAGCTCACATTGCTTCGTCTGCCTCGCCCTGTGCACACCACACCATTGTCAATATTTTGGCCTAACAGTAAACGCACATGTTGACAGACGGCAAACGCCAAATGCTTGCGCTAGCTACAAACTATAGTTCTAGTGTTCATGCATTTCTGCAGTAAAACTGCCACAGATAGCTTACAAGTAACCCACATAAAGCCTACTTACAAAGATTTGACAGTTTGGAAAGAACAACATTTCATCCATACTGGAGATGCCAGTGATTGCTCAGATGCCTGTTAATAATTTATTCTCTAGCGTGTGCGCGCACACACACACACACACACACACACACACACACACACACACACACACATATATACACACACACACTCTATCTCTCTCTTTACACTAGAACATCCCAATACAATAATAATACTGATGACCATTTGGAAAACAGTTCAAAGGAATAACAGTTGCCAAATCAAGTTGCCTTAATTTACTGCATGGTTTGACGCTGTTATTTTGCTTATTAGCACAAATCAACTTTAAAACTTGTGATTCTTAATTTTTTCACACTGACGCCAATACCTTCGTATGTTTCTCATTGTTGAGGGCTCTAGATTCCTATTCTGCATAAAGACAATTAGACTTTAAAGGAAATTAATTAATGTTTTGCCTGTGTCATTTTCTTCTAGGTACAAAACATCCAGTTAAGTGATTAATTAATAAAAGTTTTATACAGTCACCTTGTCTATATGAGGAATGACACATGATTCTTCACAATAATAATGTGTTGTATAATGCAGGAACACACAGACGCACCCATCTACTATCACAACGAGAAAGCCAGAGAGCAATATATTTATCTGTAAGTTATCATTTGTTCTAAAAAGAAAAAAAGCTGAATGAGAAATTTTTAAACATCATTAAAAATAATTAAAATCATAGTTGAATGCTACTCCACTCATACCTTCGCTTCACATCATCATACAATTGAAAAGTTTCACTGCCTGATTGGGAGAGAAATGCCATGGTTGCTTGTTCCTATAGCATATAAAAAAGAGTCCAAAACATGGTGCTATTAACACTTTTTGCGTGAAAAGTGAATGGTTAGGTCTGAAAGCATTTTCTTCTATGAAGAATCCAAATTCAGCAGCTGGGCTACTAACGTGGTCTCCCTGTTTAAAGGCACAACACATGACCATCATTTCCAGTGGCTGGTGCGTTGCTGTCCAACCTCATACTGTTGTTAAAAATAATATTTTGTAGAGACAAACTGCAATGGGCTCTTCACGGAGTTTGGAATTCTTACAATTACAATTCAGAAAACTTACTATTTAAGGGCATTTATGGCAAATTACAAAACTATATTTCAAACTAGCTTTGATACTGCCCATACCAAGAATGCAAAACATAAAAATAGTCTTCTCATTTTTTCTCTGTTACTATGAAACAAATTGAAATACTTCAGTCTGATTCAAAAACTTTTAACAGTTCATCCACACGTAACTGGAAATCTGCAGAAATGAAAAGTTTAACTACGAGAATATCTTATTAGCTGTTTCCTGCATTGATCATGTATATTTGAGATTTGAAAGACCATGCAATCTTACGCCATAATGTTCGGTATAACTAATCACCATATAGTGTATGGCATTCACTTCTCCTAGTAATCAGTACACTCTCATGATTTTTATGTGTGTGATAGATGAGCAGCACATTGCTGTAGCAACCAAAGCAGATACTTTTTTTTAAGTAAATATTTCTAATGTCACTCACATAAGTAGCCAATTTGCAGTCTTTTAGAGCAGAAATAGTGTTCAATGAGGCCTCAGTATGGAGATAAAAGCTCCCAGTCATCACTGAAAACTGTTGATGAAGCTTCCAGAAAAAGGCAGACCTCTGCGGCAATATACATTTTTTTATTGTTACACACCCTTCCGTCAGAAAAAAGGCCAAGGAAAAGGAAAACCTACTTAACAGCACATGCAAGTAAAGAAAAATTTTGACACTGTTACCTGGAATGCACTCTTTGACATTCTTAAGGGAGCATTGAGTTATCTACAACTTGCATAGCGAAACTCAAATATCAAAAACACAGGCAGTAGTTGAGAAGTGAGTGAAACATCACTGCAGCACAATTCAGCTCAGTTTCACGAACGTTCTCAGGTTTGTATTTGCGACAATTTGCAATTGTGTGGAACGTTTCAGTAAGTTTACAAATAAGACACGCTTTCTCTTTGAAAATGTGATTATGTGCTGCACATTTACATAACTGAATTTTTTTCTTTATTTTTTTAAACTTTTAATCCACAATGAAATTTGATAAATGGAACCTAACCACATATGTACTATCTATTTAGAAAGGTACCCATAGAGTAAAAAGAATCAATAATTAAAAATAATTTCAATTTCTTTAATCAAATTTTCATTATCTGCAAGCGCCTTTAATTCTTAGTTTGTCCAGGCCATGAAGGCCCAAGGGATGTTTACATGACACTGTGTCATCCTGTGCTTGCAGCGTGGTATGTATGGGCGTGTGATAAGCACACCACTCTCCAGGTCATTTTGCACATTTTCCAGACTATGTGGCAGCTACTACTCAGTCAAGTAGCTCCTCAGTTGGCAACACGAGGCCGAGTGCACCTCGCACCAGTCGTGCCACCGAGGAAAAATCCCTGGCAGTGCTGGGAATCAAACCCAGGTCCTCCGGGTGGCATCCGTCTGTGTGGACCTTCAGCCGTGGAGGTGGATTTAAATCACACGAGAGCCCATCAGATATCTTGCACAGAAAGAAGCAAAGTATACCCCCATAAAAATTACAGTTAAGTTGTGGATAGTGGTCGCTGTTTTTCTTCCCACAGTTATTTATACAAATGATGCCATTATTTACAATTTATGCCTCATTCTTCACATCAAACTACATGAGATACTGAATTTACTGCTCGTGTTGTTAGCAGGACAAATTATTTACAACATTGCCAAATGAAGTTCGAGGATGGGCATCAGATGTTATTGTTACAGCACGTGTTTCTGTGCAATGAATATTTTGTGTTTATGGATAAAATTGCCCAGAGAATTACCACGTACAATATCAGTGAATGGAAGCATTCGAAGTAAGATAATTTTCTAATTTTTTTCACCACCAAAATCAACAATTACAGCAAATTTTTCTGAACTTATGTATTTGCGAAGCTCTGTAATATGTTATTTCTGTAATATTTTATTTCCAATCCAAATACTGATCAGTAAGCACCCTGGCAGATTTTGAAAATAAGTTTTAGATGTTCCCTTACCTCTGTCGTATTGTTATTGATAACAGAATACCTTGCCTCAGACAGAACTGAATCAACTATATTTGTCCCAAGTCATGTTGGAAAGCATCTACCAAGAACTAAACAACTATTGTTACAGATCAGTCAGGCTCAATTATGATGCTTGTGTTGTCAGCGAAGATAACTGCTTCTTCTTATTAGTGTAAGGTACATCACATTTATACAATTTCAAAAACAGGGCTGGTCCCAGAAATGAATCCTATGGAACACCAGATGTAATTTGTCCCCACTATCCCCAAGACTGTACATTTTATGTAACACAACCCTTAGATTTCCTTCTTATATAACAGAGAGAAAGCAATTACTCGTACCTCGAAAACCATAAAATGTATGTTTCCCCTAAAGAATGGTACAATTTACAGTCAAATACCTGAGATAGATCATAAAAAATCCCGTTAAGTGAAATCACGTCATTCTGATACATCACTGAAATGGTAAAGCATGTGTTCAAGTGTGGAGGCCGGTCTGCAATCCAAATAGTGACTGACTCAGACCCTCGTATCTGCAGATATGCTCAACCACTTTTAAATACATTGCCTGACAAAAAAGAGTGAACCATTCAGTAGGGGAGGAGGAAACAAAAAGAAAAAAACTTCAGACTGGGAGGATATGTGATGCTTTTTTTATTATTTGCAAAACTGAGACAAATTTACAAGGGATTTGGCAGTACAAGCTAACTTATCAATTTGACGCTGCACTCCCTCTCTCATGGAGTTATGTACCGAATCAGTTTGTTACGGAACCATAAATCCATCACACCTTCCCTGGGGCAAACTAGCCCACGGCTGTTGAAACTGGTTGTCGATATCCCAGATACTGGCACTTGGACAGCCAGTCCCACACGTTCTGTCAGCTGCAGATCTGTAGGTGTCTCTGGCCGTGGGAGTACTTTGATGTCACAGTCAGTTCGTAGGACACTTGCCTCGTGTGGATGAGCTTTCTCCTGACAGAAAAATGGCACTACGACACTGTCACACGACCGGTGATAGTGTAGTCCATTTTTCCTTGTCTCTGCACTGCTCCGATGCAGCCATTTGTGTTGTGCCTTTGCACAAAACGGTAATTTCCTAGTGCAACTGCTGCTAGTCTCCACCAAATTGTGCAGGACGATGCAAAATGCGGGGAGTCCGATATTCGTTTTCGGACGGCAGATGCAGATGTGGAGATGTACTCAGTGCATAATACAGCAATCGTACCTCGTAATCTTCAGACATGTTCGCCAGAACCTCGACAGAGTGTACGCTCAACTTAGTGGCCCGATGCCATACGGCACGGGAACATTATCACATCTGAATGCGCCACAAATCTGGATACTGCACGATGCAACCAACGAATCGAGCGACCAACTGGAGACCCACCCTTTCCAAACTCTGTCAGGTGTGGGTAACACTGTCTCACACGGGTATGTGGCACCTCCATGTCCTTCACAGTGATCAGTCAACATCTGATTCTGTTCACACGGCTTATAAGAGATACTGTCAGGCATGCTAACAACATGTAGTTTGAACAACACTAAGGCACCCTGGCGGCTTTTCCACGTGTCACAGTGAATTCCAGCTATAATCATTTACACAACTGCCAGTGATGTTCAGACATTCAACTATCTTCTGGGCGTTCCCCTTTTTTTGTCAGGCACTGTCCAAAACTTTTGAGAAAGAAGTCAGTAATCAAACAGGTGATAGGTATTAATATACGTACTACTGCAGGGACTGATGACCTCGCTGTTTGGTCCCCTTCCCAAAACTTACCAATCCTACTATATTTATTAAAGAGGAATCTAATGACAGCATAGTTTAGTTTGTCTGGGCAGATATCTTGCAATTGAAGAAAGTAGCTGAAATCAGAATAAATTTTTAATATTTTGATTACACGTTTTTACATTTAAGGGAATTAATTATTTTCCCGATTTCCATGGACAAAGTAAGTACTGCAGGATATGTGACAATAGTGAATTTCAGATCATTCTATCTGTAATGATTAATTTATTTATTTACAGTGTAGGAAAAGATAGATTGCTAATTATCGTAAAGATAAGACCCTGAGTTGCAGACAGGCACACTAAGAGACACTTTGAGTGTGGTTTCAGTTCTCTGAGACTGCAGACGTGTGTGCAAGTTGCGTTTGCATGAGTGTGTGTGTGTGCGTATGTGTGTCTACTGCTGACAAAGGCCTTAATGGCCGAAAGCTATAATTATGTGAATCCTTTTGTTGTGCATATGGCGACTCAGCATCTCCACTATATGGTAACTAGCAACTTTCCTTTTCTGGTATTGTTACACTTAAGAGACACTTACACATAAGCTTTCAGCCACAGCCTTTCAGAAAAAGAAAGAGAAACACACATTGTTCGTTCACATGAGAAGAGTGCGTAGTTCTCTTTCTTTTTCTGACAGAGATGGCCAAAAGCTTATGTGTAAGCATCATCTTTTAATTGTGTCTGTCTGCAACTTAATGTGCCATCTTTACCCTTAGAAGCAATCTGTCTTTTCCTACATTGTCGATACTCCGACCTGGAATTTCCATTGTTTGATTTGTTTATTGGACAGGCGTGATCTGATATGACACAGTGTGCTACTGATGTCAGACAGAATACTTCATTAATATTTACAATAGGTATATTGTGATTTACTACAATACACTACAACAGGTTTATATAAGGTTTGTATTTACATTCATTAATACTTGTTCCACAGATCATGAATCAACATTTTGTAATGATGTGGGACGTGTCAGTTTAACAAAAGTTTTACAAAACAGTTACTACTTTATATCTAGAAATTCATCTATAGAGTAGAGGGAGCTGCCATTCAGAAATTCTTTTAATTTGTTTTTAAATGTTCATTAACTACCTGTCAAATAACCAAAGATTTCTTGTGCCAGCATAATTCACCCCTGTCTGTGCCAAAGTCAGATTTAACCCAGAACTGAATAGTTTGTGTGTAACATGAAAAACATAACCAGTATATTTACTGTTGTAGGTACTCTTTTACGGAGTAAACTCAGATTTGAGAGGAGCTTACTGAGAGACCGGGAATCCGTGTGGAATGGTCCCTTTTGACAGAGTTGCATGTCAGCATGTAACACATGCAAGTCTGAGTTTGTTCTAGTGTTATGTTAGTGAATTTCATTGTTTTTCATAAGTCAAATTCAGCTGGCACTAGATAGTTTTTTAAGAACTTTACAATCTCAAGTGCATACAAGCAAGGAAGGGTTAGGATCTCCAGCTTCTTGAAAACAGTTTTGCAAGAGTCTCTAATCTTACTTCCATTAGTAATCCTCATGGCTCTCTTTTGTATTCTAAATGCAGCTGGAGACTCTCTCCAGAAGACACACAAGATCTTAGGTGAGATTGTGCATAGCAGCCAGTATTTGTTCTAATGTTTACTTGATCAGTATGTTTCTTCCATTTCAGGTTATCTTGTAACCATACACCCAGGAATTTGAATTCAATGTTATTTTCTGATTTTTGTTTATTTACTGTCACAGGTGCTTGACTCTATTTTGTATTTTGTGTGTCGTGGAAACTTTTTTTCTGAGTTCTTCATTAGTCAAGTTCACTATACTGGCTGTGTGTTGCCCTTTTGAGAAGTGCATTTGTGTTATCTGCAAAAATAATCATTCTGTGACAATTAACATTCAGGCTCAAGTCATTGATGTAGTGGAGGAAAAGCAGAGGCCCCCAATACTGAGCTCTGCGGCATGCCTTGCTTACCACCAGACAGTCTTTCTGTTATTGAACTGATTTATTTGTTGGTGTACTTCATGGCTCACCTGTGAGTGATTACTTAGGAATGATGCACTGATTCCATACTGTTCAATTTTATCAGTACTATTGTGTGTCCACTGTGTCAAAAGCCATTGCCAGATCAAGAAATATGTGTGTAGTGGGTTGTTACGTATCTAATAGATCTGCTGTAGTATTAATGCATTCATATACAGCAGTTTCTGTAGATTTGTTGTTTCTAAACCCATACTGAGGTATACTCAGAAGTCCTCTTTTGTAAATGAAGCCCATAATTTTTTCAAATCTATTAGAGAATTAGGATGAAATTGTGATATGCCTATAATTGTCAATGTCTTCTTTATCAACTTTTTTCAAAATAGGAATTACTTTTGAGATTTCAGTGACTCAGCGAAGATACGTGCCTGGAATGAACAGTTCCACAGGTGAGTATGTGGTTTAGGAATAGTTTGTGCAGTTCTGGATGACAGTTGCTGGAATTCTATCACTGCCAACTGAATAAGAACTTTTTAACCCTCTGAGGGCTATTACATTATCACCTTTAGAGACTGTGGTAATTAATATTGACACTGCCACGTGTAATTTTACTGGTTAACTGGTTGAAATTTTGTTTTGGGTTATTTATAACCAATTCATCAGCTATGCTAGTAAAGAATTTGTTGGAAGTGGCCACCACAACTGCATAATTGGTTAACATTTCATTTTTGTGTTTAATTTCAAAGTTCACAGTAACTCCCTTTTTTGCAGGCATGTTTTCCAACAATGAATGGCTGATTCAGAGAGGTTTTCACTATTAATTTTTCTATTTAAGTGATGTACATCATAGCTCTTTGGTATAGAATGGATAATTATACTCAATTTGTGATTTGGAGCACATAGTTATTCCAATGGTTTTACACATTCTTCATCATTAGTACCATAATTGAGTCAGTTTAAGTTGATCCCTGACAGTTGCGGTGGGCTAGGCGCAGCAACTTAGTGCGCCTACCTCAACTGATAAAGTAACGCAATTTTGTAACTCTATCTGCCTCGGTGTTATCACAGCTCTGTTTTCAGCTGCAGCTTTTAGTGTTCTGCAGTTGAAAGCTGGCAACAGCGTAATGAGTTGTAAATGATCTTCCTACATCGTCTTGACTATGTGTGTGTGTGTGGATGGGGGGGGGGGGGAGGGGGGGGGGAGGGGGTGTTGGTATCACTTGAATCCCCATTACAACCAGAGTACTGCATGTACTGAAACTTCTAGTCACGTTTCCCACATTACTTCCCACCTCTTTCAGAGGAGCACCAGCTTTTACAATGCTTATTACCTGACATGAATGTCCTAGTTTGCTTTACAGTATCTGTGCACAGACTTCTATGATTCTCACATAATGGTGGTACTTTGCTTTTCTCCTGAACTTTAAAAAGTAACTGTTTAAGAGGCTTGCTATGTGCCTGGACTGTTTCTTATTATCTTTAACTACTAAATAATCTCGTTCCCTGATAAATTATCCTGTTTCCCTTATAACTATGAGCCATGTTACTTTGATTTCATTTTCAAAATTATTAATCTCTGACATGAAATGCAAGTGGTTTAATTTTATTATAACTCTCCTGAATAAAGAATAATATCTTCTACAACATTAAAACAACTGCATATCTGTGTTTATCCTCAGCATTTTGAATATTTCCTTCTTGTTACGCTACTGTTGCACCATCTCACAGCATTTGTTGGAAAACAACATATTAGACATGAATTACATTTACCATTTACATCCATTGCCTCATTCCAGCTGATACTTTGCGGGTTCCTTCTAGATGTGTCTGTTGCCAGCTCACTAACTTCCTGCTTAACACTTGATTTAGAGCTGTATTTTGTCTTTTAAGGCTGACTGGCCATCACGGTCATAACCCATTTGGAACTAGACATACAAAAATGTTCTCTCTTATTTCATAGTGAGGATCTGTAAAGCATAATACTTATAACTGGTTTATTAGGATGCACTTCACATGCACATCCATTAATTTGTTGTTCTGTGCATATATGATTTGTGTCCAGGGATTACTTTTTTATGTACACAACTACTCCTCATTTCTCCACATTGCTTTTACAATAGCTAGCTCCTAATTTGTAATCTTCAGCATTTAATTTTTATTCCATATGTAGATGGTCCTCCGACAAGTAAATTACATAAAACACATTTTTAGGTCACGATTCATTTAGGTTTATTTATTTACTTGTTTGGCATTTACAAAGGCAATTATCACATTAATGTATTAACTACAATATTCTTCAAGCTCTATACTGAATTACAGTATTACTTACATATGTTCTAATTATACTATACAACATTAAAAGTATTCTTGAGCCATTCCGTGCCTGAGTCAAAGTGTATGTGTATGTCCTTCGCATCACCCTCATAGCCCTCCACTTCACACATAAGTGGTCCACTGAATGGATTTCACCGCAGTCACATTCAGGACTATCTGATATGCCCTATTTGTTCATCAGCTGTTTACTTTCACCAGCATCCATTCTCATACAGTCCTAAATTGTTCAGTTTCCTCGGGAGGTTGTGCAAGTCGTCCACCAAATTTTGGTCCGTATGTCCACTTATGGCTCGTAGTCCTTTCCAGCCTGTCTTCAAGTCAAACCTTGCAGTTCTTTGCCAGTTTGCCATAAAGGTGACCCGGATTTCAATCTGTTTGTATGTACCAGGTGTTTGTGTATAAGGAGTTCTTAATATAGGATCTTTTTGCATGCTCTTATGGCTATGATCGCCTAATTTCAGGGGCTCTGTGTTTGCCAGGGCATGGAGCAAGGTGCATAGGGTGGCGCTTGGTGCTCCAGAGGTTATTCGCATTGTCTCCTTTGGCAAGATGTCCACTTTAGCTATGTATGCACTTTTCATTCGGACTGGTGAACATTATTCAGCCAGACAAGGACTATTGCTGAAGACATCAATGTGCTCACTCCACCACTGCATGTCATCCCAGTCAGTTTTGATAGGTTAGCATTTAGGGATTTTAGTTTCTGTTTTATATCTTAATTATAAGTTTTAGTTCGATATAATTTCATGTCCAAGTATTTAGGCTTATTCTCATGTCTGATGCACTAACCACTCAGAGGGAGCTGGTGTTTTCTATATATATTTCTACTGTTAAGGTGCATTATGGTTCTTGTTGTTAGAGTTTGGATGTAGGCGCCGCTTCAAGCCCGTAAGGTTTTGATGCAAAGTACTACATATACTCTCCAACTTCTCTATTTTGGTAAGCGGGGTCAGGGATTTTTCCCTGCCTCAAGATGACTGGATGTTCATGTTGTCCTCATCATTTCATCATCATTGATGAAAGTGGCAAGATTGGACTGAGCAAAGGTTGGGAATTTGTACGGGCGCTGACAACTGTGCAGTCGAGTGCCCCACATCATCACCATCATCTATTTTGGTAGTATTTAGAACTAGTTATTCTAATCATTTTTGGTACTACTTGTCTGAATGCAGAGCTTAACGTAAAGCAGGATCCCCTCTAACAGCAGTTATTACCGAAATTTCACTGTGTATGATTGCGAACCCCTTCCCTCCAAAATTATTCTTTCAGCTGACGTGTCTTTCTCATTCCAATTAAGGTGTAGGCTATGCTTCTTGTATTCCCACATGAGAATAGCATCGAATGGAACAGCTCCGATATGAACTCTCTCCAATGCAGTAATGTTATCCCGCCAATGTGCTGAGTGAGCAGAAAGGAAAGCAAAGAGAAAATTAAAAAGAGAACTCCAGCTGAGGGAGAAAAAATAAAAATTTTAAGTTTCCCAGTAATGTTGTTATTCTGACAGAGATGGGAAAACACATGGAGATCCGTTGAATGAAATGATCAGTTTCTCATAAAGAGGTTATATAATTAACACAAACAAAAGTAAAACAAGAGTAGTAGAGTGTAGCTGAATTGAATCTGGTGTCGCATAAGAAATCAGGCTGGTAAATGATAGAAAAAAATTACCAGATTACCTATTTTTTATTTGGGCAGCAAAATAACTGCCAATGGCCAAAGTAAGCAGGATATAAAGTACTGGCAGCAGTAAGAAAAGTATTTCTGATAGAATTATAATTCTATCACTAAACTTCAAAGTTCTGATTTCTTCTCCCTGAACTTCCCTTTTATGTCCTTTGACTCTTATAACAGCAGTCTAGTTTCTGTACAAATTGTACATAGTCTTATCACAGAATGCATGCTCTCATGGGTAGTATTTGCGCTATTGCTTTTATGTGTACCCTCACTGATTCTGTAGAGAACTTTCTCATTCCTTACATTATCAGTCCGCCGAATTTTCATCATTTTCCAGTGGAACCACATTTCAAACACTTCGATTCTCTTGTTTCTTGGTTTTCCCACAGTCCATGGTTCACTTGCGTACACTGCCTCAAATTAAGGCCTATGTTTGATACTAGTAGACTTTTCTTTGCCAGGAATGCCCTTCTTGCTAGTGTTAGTCTGCTTTTTATGTCCACCTTTCTCCATCCATCATTGGTTATTTTGTGGCCCAGGTGGCTAGTTTCAGATCTCCAATTCTGTTGTTAAGTTTCTCGCTGAGAAATTTCTGCCACCTCTCATTATTTTTGTGTTTCTTCGGCTTACTCTCAACCCCTATTCTGCACTCATTAGACTCTTCACATATAGATTAAACAGTAGGGTCAAAAGACTACATCCCTGTCTTACACCCTTTTTAATCCGAGCAGTTCATTCTTGGATCTTCCAGTCTTACTGTTCCCTCTTGGTTCTTGTATATATCGTATATTTCCCATCTTTCTGTACAGCTTACTCCTATTTTTCTCAGAATTTTAAACATGTTCGGCCATTTTATATTCTCAAGCACTTTTTCCATGTCTGCAAATCGTATGAATGTGTATTGATTTTTCTTCAGTCTTGCTTAGACTATCAACCACATTGTCAGAAATGCCTCTCTGGTGCCTTTACCTTTCCTAAAGTGAAATTAATCATCATCTAATAGATCCTCAATTTTCTTTTCCATTCTTCTGGATATTATTTTTGTCACCAACTTGGATGCATGAGCTATTAAGCTAATTATGCAATAATTGTTGCACTTGTCAGCTCATGCTATCTTCAGAATTTTTTGGATGACATTTTTCCAAGAGTCTGATAGTATACTGCCAGTCTCATACAATCTACACACCAGTGTGAATAGGTGTTTTGCTGCCACTTCCTCCAATGATTCCAGAAATTCCACAGGAATGTTGTCTATCCCTTGTGCCTTATTTGATCTTAAATCCTCCAAAGCTTTTTTCAATTCTGATTCTCATACTGTATCCCTGATCTCTTCCTTTTCGACTCATGTATCTTCTTCCATCTTGTCATCAGACAAGCCATCCCCCTTATATACGAGGTGCGGCTAGAAAAAAACCGGACTGATGCTGGAAAAACATTTATTTACAATTATTTACAATTTCATGTTATCTCCTTCAATGTACTCTCCTCCTCGGTCTCTACACCGCTCCATACGAATTTTCCACTGTTCATAGCAATGCTGCAGATCATTTTCGGTAAGTCCATACATTACTTCCGTCGCTTTTTCTTTTACTGCTTCAACAGTCTCAAATCTAGTTCCTTTCAAAGCTGACTTGACTTTAGGGAAAAGAAAAAAGTCACAGGGGGCCAAATCAGGTGAGTAGGGTGGATGATCTAAGATGGGAATGTTGTGTTTTGCCAAAAACGTCTTCACTGACAACGCACTGTGAGCTGGAGCATTGTCTTGGTGAAGGATCCATGACTTTTTTCTCCACAAATCGTTCCGTTTTCTCCGTACTCGCTCACGTAGGGTAACCAGGACGCTAATGTAGTAATGCTGATTCACTGTTTGTCCCTCTGGTACCCAATCAATGTGCACAATCCCTTTGGTGTCAAAAAAAAACAATCATCATTGCCTTGAATTTCGACTTTGACATCCGTGCTTTTTTTTGTCGTGGAGAACCAGGAGTTTTCCAATGCATCGATTGGCATTTAGTTTCGGGATCGCAAGTAAAAAACCACGATTCATCGCAAGTAATAACATTTTGTAAGAAGGTGGGATCACTTTCAATGTTTTCCAGGATGTCAGAACAAATCATTCTTCGGCGTTCCTTCTGTTCAATTGTGAGACACTTTGGAACCATTTTTGAACACACTTTGTTCATGTTGAAACTTTCATGAAGAATCTGCCTAACACTTTCCTTGTCAACTCCTGTTAACTCAGACACTGCTCTGATTGTTAAACGGCGATCTTGTCGAACAAGTTTACCGATTTTTTTCAATGTTTGCATCAGTTTTTGCTGACAATGGTCTGCCAGTGCGAGTGTCATCACTGGTGTCGTCGCGACCATCTTTAAATCGTTTAAACCACTCAAACACTTGTGTTCGTGATAAACAATCATCGCCGTACACTTGTTGTAACATTACAAACGTTTCACTTGCAGATTTTCCTAGTTTGAAACAAAATTTGATGTTAAAACGCTGTTCTTTCTGTACGCTCAACATTTTCCGACGCACAGACAAAACGTCAACTACTTAAAACAGACGCCACGGGCAGACTGAGTGCAGGAGGCAGATGAAACTCGAGCAGTAGGCGGAGCGAGAGTCACGTGACAGGCCATGCGACTTTCAGCCTTATTGCATTCGTTTTATTGTTTCACCAGTACTAGTCCGGTTTTTTTCTAGCCACACCTCGTAGACCTCCAATTACTCTTTCCACCTATATTTTCTTTCCTCTGCATCTAACAGCAGAATTCCAGTTGCTCTCTTAATGTTACCACCCTTGCTTGTAATTTCGCTAAAGGTAGTTTTGACTTTTCTGCATGCTGAGTCAGTCCTTCCAATGGTCATTTCTTCACATTTTTCATGCAGCCATTTCATCTTAGCTTTCCTGTACTTCCTATTTATTTCATTCCTCAGCAACTTGTCGTACTGCATTCCTGAATTACCCTGAACGTTTTTGTAATTCCTCCTTTCATTGATCAAGTGAAGTATTTCTTTTGTTAACCATGGTTTCTTCACAGTTACTTTCCTTGAACTTATGTTTTCCTTTACCACTTCTGTGAGTGTCATCTTGAGAAAGGTCCATTTCTACTCAAGTCAACTGCCTACTCAGCTATTCAATATCACAGTATCTATAGCCTCAGAGAACTTCAAGCATATCTCTTCACTCCTTAGTACTTCTGTATCCCACTTCGTTGCACACTGGTTCTTCCTGACTAGTCTCTTAAACTTCAACCTACTCCTCATCAGTACTAAATTGTGGTTTGAGTCTATATCTGCCTCTGGGTATGGCTTACAATCCGATGTCTGATTTTGGAATCTCTGCCCGACCATGATGTAATCTAACTGGGATCTTCCCACATATCCCACCCTTTTCTAAGTATTCTCCTCCTCCTCCTGTTATTCTTAAACAGACTATTTGCTATTACTAGCTAAAAATTATTGTGGAACTCAATTAGTCATTCTCCTCTCTCATTCCGATTACCAAGTCCACATCCTCCCGTAACCATTTCTTGTACTCCCTCCCCTACAGCAGCATTTCAGTCTATTAGATTTTCATCTCCCTTTATGTACTGAATTATCCATTTAATGTCCTCATATACATCCTCTATCTCTTTATCTTCTGACTGTGATATTGGCATGCATACCTGAACTATTGTTATTGGTGTTGGTTTTTCTGTCAATTCTGATAAGAACAAACCTATCACTGAACTGTTCACAGTAACTCACTCTCTGCTCTACCGTCCAATTCATAACAAACCCCACTCTCGTTATACCATTTTCTGCTCCTTTTGAAATTACCCTACACTTCAATGACTCCAACTATACCTAGACTGAACCTTAAGACTTCCAAGATTTTCTAGCTTTCTTGCCAAGATCCAGACTGCTGACTTTCCACACCACAATTTGTAGAACATTACTTTTTTGTTGGTCATTCAATCTTTTTCTCATGGTCACCTCTCCCCTTGGCAGTCCCCTCTGGGAGATCGGAATGGAGGACTAGTCCGGAATATTTTGCTAATGAAGAAATCATCATGACACTTCTTCAATTATAGGCCACGTCTTGTGGATAAACACTGTGTGTCTTTCATGCAGTGGTTTCCATTGTCTTCTGGATGCTCATGCTGCTAATCATTACTGATTCTTCCACCTTTTTAGGGGCAATTTCCCATCCCAAGGGCAACAGAAGGCCCTGAGCCTCTCATTACTCCTCCGCTCTTCGACAAGGCTGTTGGCAGAACAAGGGCGACTTCTTATACGGGAAGTCTATGGTTGCCATTGCTGATGATTTCTATTCAAAATTTAAACAGTGGTAGGGTTCGAACCTGGTACCCATGACATTCTGATTAGTACTCAAAGATGCTACACCTAGGCCACAGAAGTTAAGGTAGTGCCTTAAAGTCAGCATTATCAGCTGCATTGCTGACTCGCAGTCACACGGACCCATGTTCAATTCCCGGTCATGCCAGAGATTTTTTTCCAGTCATCATCATTTCATCATTGGCAGACAAGTTGCCAAAGTGGCACCAAATGGCTCTAAGCACTATGGGACTTAACATATGAGGTCATCAGTCCCCTAGATTTAGAACTACTTAAACCTAACTAACCTAAGGAGAGCACACCATCCATACCCGAGGCAGGATTTGAACCTGCGACCGTAGCAGCAGTGCGGTTCCGGACTGAAGCGCCTAGAACTGCTTGATCACAGCAGCCGGCTGGCATTAAATAAAAAGACTTGCACCAGGCAGCCATACTCCCCAGATGAGCAATTCTAATTACAAAATGATCTAGAGAGAATTTTTATATGGTGCGCAACGTGGCAATTGGCACTAAACAACGAAAAATGCAAGGTCATTCACATGGATACTAAAAGAAATCCGATAAATTTTGGGTATACGATAAATCACACAAATATAAGGGCTGTCAATTCAACTAAATACCTAGGAATTACAATTAGGAGCGACTTAAATTGGAAAGACCGAATAGATAATATTGTGGGGAAGGCGAAACAAAGACTCCGCTTTGTTGGCAGAGCACTTAGAAAATGCGACAAACCCACTAAAGAGAGAGCCTACATTACACTTATCCGTCCTCTGCTGGAATATTGCTGCGTGGTGTGGGATCCTTATCACGTAGGACTGATGGAGACATCAAAAAAGTGCAGCTCGTTTCGTGTTATCGCGCAATAGGGGTGAATATGTCACTGATGTGATACGCGAGATGGGGTGGCAGTCACTGAAACAAACGCGGTTTTCTTTGCGGCGAGATCTATTTACGAAATTTCAATCAGCAACTTTCTCTTCCGAATGCAAAAATATTTTGTTGACACCTGCCTACGTAGGGAGAAATGATCATCATAATAAAATAAGAGAAATCACAGCTCGAAAGGGAAGATTCAGGTGTTTCTTTTTCCCACACGACATTCAAGAGTGGAATGGTAGAGAAGTAGTATGGAAATGGTTCGATGAAACCTCTGCCAGGCACTAAAGTGTGAATTGCAGAGTAACCATGTAGATGTAAATGTAGAAGGGGACTCATGCATAGTCAACACCGCCAGCATTTTCTACAACTATAAATTCTGGCCTGCCATTTTGAAACCTTTCTTGTGAGGCAAGCTGCAGGGTAAGTGTTACTTCACAGATTCTTATATCTCTCCAGAACCCAAAATGATCTTCCTCCGCACAGCATTCTACCAGTATTCCATCATTCTGTCGATAATTCATTTTAGTATTTTGCAACCATTACTTTTTAAACTTGTGGCTCATTAATATTCACACTTGTTAGCATCCTTTTTTTGTACTGATACTATTATACTGTTTATAAGTCTGAGGGTATTCTACCCATTTTATGTAACCTACATATCAAGTGGAATGGTTTCAACATCATTGGTTCTCCCAGTTTCTTAATAATTCTGAAGGAATGTCATCTTCTGCAGGTGCCTTGCTTAGACATAGGTGTTACAGCATTCAGTTCAATTCTTACTGAACTACATTTTCCATCTCATCTTCAATTTGTCTAGTATAATGTGACATTTAAAGTTAAGGGTAAAGCTTTCAAATCATCTTATTACGTAATTTTTTTTTTTTTAAGGTCTAGTACTCTCATCTGAAAGATTATGCATTACTGAGAGGTCAACGCAAACCATTCCATGCTGGCATGGACTTGTGACACAATGTTGTATGTGACATCATATGTAGGGGTGTATTTGGAACTTGGCTTGTGAGAAGAGAGTATTTTGAAGCAGGTGTGTCACTTGAGGTGGTGCTCTGTTATAGTAAATGTTGATTTCAGGAAAGTTGTCGAGTGTTCTGTTAATTGTAGAAGGTCGATGCGTGTTTTGGTTGGGTGATGGATCCAACAGTGAAGTTTGACAGCCATATGGAGACAGAGGATATGCATTATATGCTGAGAACCACAACTTTTTTCAGAAATATAGTGAGTTGGTAGAATGTGTTAAAATCCAAAATGTGGAAAGGTTATGAAAATGGTGAAATTGGTGCCCTCTGGTAGCAGTGATGTTTCTGCAGGGTGCTTTCATGACGACTCTTTGTCAGGCTCAATTTGGCATGGAACCTGGAAATAAAATTTTAGGCAGGCGAGCCAAGATACCATTTACTTGACTTTTATTTTTGGTACCACTCGTCTACATGGCTTTGTGCCCTTGAGATAGGTGTCAATGTTTGTTCATTTACTGATCAGTTGAGAAGGGAAAGTGGGAAGGTTTACATACTTAAATATGTTTTTAAATCTGTATGATGTTTGATTTTGAAAAATTAGTGTTAATCAGTATATATATATATATATATATATATATATATATATATATAAAATGGAAGGAAACATTCCACATGGGAAAAATTATATATAAAAACAAAGATGAGGTGACTTACCGAACAAAAGCGCTGGCAGGTCAATAGATACACAAACATAGGTGGAGTAGGTATTTTATCTTGATCTTGTCATATCTTTTTGTCTGTGGTTCGTGTATTATGTAGTGCTTTCATTATTAGCTTTTGTTTTCTGCTAGTCTAATTTTTTTTGTACAGTTGTGTTTTTTGATGGATTAGTAAATTTAAGTTAATACTCTAAGTACATATCGGTATGTTATTTGGTTTCTTTGTGATTTCTTTAAAAAAAAAAAATACTGAGAAGTTCATTCAAAAAATGCACATAACAATACAAGTCGAAAGTTGTAAATAACTATGATTCAGATATCATTGTACTGTGGCTGGGGGATATTTTGGAGTTCATTTTAACTATATAAATATCTTTGCTCTTTTCCCACCTTGTGTGCATCAATCAACTCTGAAAACTACAAGAACAGTTAAATTTGTAAGCCAGTCAAATGGAAACACAAACTGAACATGCTGCCATTTTTATAGACGACACCTTTCGTAGCTAAGCATTGGATAATGACTGTGAAACATTGGAAAAGTGTTAATACAAATAACAACCCAAATGGAAAAATGCTGCATTAATTTAGCTGTATACATTGACTGTGTTTATCAATCAATAGCTGTAGAACAGAACACCCCCCCCCCCCCCCCCCAATGCAGATATTGTTGTTTTGTATTTAGCTGGTATTGTGGAGTTTAGTTTAACTATATAGGTTAATTGAAGATTATGATACCAATGTTGTGGTGTTTCTTGAAGGATTTGTGGATTTTTGTTTAACTTTTGCATTTGTTTTGTCTGGTTTGTCTCAGCCCAAACCCAAAATCTTGTGGGGTCTCTCACGTCAGATATTGGTTTTTAGATTGTTTTAAATATATTTTTATGACAAAATTATTGTCGTTGTATGACTATTATGGTCACATAAGTGAGGTCATATTTGTCATTCTGCCATATTGGATTTTGATGACATAGCAGGTCAAAGCCCACACCCAGTATCAAACACTTGGGTATTTCCCATTGACAATGAGTAACCTCTGCTCTCAAAATGCTGCATTATATGTTAAGCTGTGGGCTTCTGATCATAATTTTACAGTTACTCTGCTAGCAACCATGTTCACAATTCTGTTTTTTTAAATCATCAATGTCTGTGTCTTGAGGACTCCATTTTAAACATGTACATAACAATGGTCACTGCCAAGCAGTTCCTAATTACAGACAGTTTCTGGTCATTTGCATACAGCTAGCAACCAAGTGTGCATAAGGTGAACAGGCTTACATTTAGATGCTATAGCTACAATGTATCATTGATGACATGAAACTTCCAGGCAGTTCATACTCTGCTCCAAAGTGAAAGATTTATTCTGGAAACAAATGCATTGCTTTTAACAGGTGGATGGTAAACATTATCAATATTAAATCTACAGTAATAGAATGCTTGGGGTAAACCTGGACTGGAAGAAGTAGTGAATTACAGTTTAGCACATAGTTGACAATAGTGTCATTAAATACGGGCGCTGCACTTCAGGTATGGAGGAAACAAATGCACGTGGTTTGTTGACTACATTACCTCAGCAGTCACCAAAAGTGATTTCAGAAAATAACAGTGTGTTTATACATAATTATTCAACTACAACGACAACAAAAGTGCACTTAAGGGTCGGCAGCTTTCATGTTGCATGTTGCAGCTTGGTAACTGCTTGCACGGTGAATGATGGGAAGTGAATGTGATGAATAATGAGTCGGATGACTAGACAAGATGACAGAACAAGTGAGAAAATAGTGTGAGGTGAACGTTGTCATGATGTACAGTGTATGAAGTTACATGGTGCACGATGGAATATAGTGTGCTGAACACTGTCATATGAAACAGAACATTGTGTAAAATTTTCCAGTTTTCACCCAGTCACATTTGTTACCTTCACCAACTCACAACCAAACTGGAACACTTCAACCTAATCTTAAGCATGGCTTCAACTGTGTGAATCTGAAGATGCTGAAAAAAGTCAGCCCTCGACCCATGTTTTGATATTTCTAAAAATATCTTCTTCAGAAAGAGTAGGCCCTTAAAAATGTTTATAACCAGTTACAAAAATTATTTTTACAAACATAACAAAATATTAATAAAAAAATATTTGTGAGGTAAGCGCACCCACTTGTTACATCACATGATGACACATTAGAATAGCTGAAGCTGAGTGGCTCTTGTCTATATAAAACTGACAAAAAGAAGAATTATCCCAAGCCATGGATTTAGATAGCAGCCAGATTACATTTAGCATACTCCAGAATGAATTCTCACTGGTGAATGACCACAGGTAGAGGTTCCTGACAACACAAAATTATAACATGAGTCACAGGATACAATATTTGCATATATGAATATACAAGCTCACGTGCCCAGGAAGAATTGGGTCGTAGAGGGAGCTAAACACGTGTGTGTAGGAACTGTGCCTTCCTTGTGTTAAACAACTGCATTTTACATTAAAGTAAGCATGAAATTTCCTCTACAAGGGTACTAAAAATGTAATAGTTTAGCTGGTGTGCATTACATATAAAACTACAAATACATTTGCTGACAGTAACACCATACATAAATTCAGCAGGCAGTAGGTAGTGTTCTATTTACAAATGCGTGATGAAATTAGAGCAAATATAAGTTAAACACTGTCACTCAAAAGAAAAATGAAAAAGCTTACTGCTTAACGCTACAGAAGCTTAAGCAACAAGGAAAATCGGAAAGCAGTGGGTGCTATATACGTGCACTTAAATACTGGCTCTTGCTGGTGTTAAGTAGCATAATTTTACATTAAAGCAATATAACAATCTCTTATAGAAGGCCTGTAATAAATGCAAAAATTTTACAGATATACATTAAATATAAAATTGTCTGCAAAACATTTATGCAGCAAAGTGATACTGCATGTACTTCTGTTACCAAGAAGGGTGGAGGACAGAATAAAATGGGTAAAGTTACATCACAACATAAAAATGAGAACCTTCTGCTTAAATGTACTAATACCATTTTTGGAATAACATCTGTAGAAACATGTAATGATAAGGCCACAAAATATGAAACTTAGTGATATGAAATTACACATTGTATTCTATTGTATTGTTTCTAGGTTCCCAGTTCCATACGATGGAGAGGCTCCCAGTTCCATACGATAGAGAGGCTTCGTCCCCGTCGTAGCTCGCAGTGGTACACAACCCCACAACAGGCTACAGCAATCCATTCACCCCACCATAGCCCCACACCGAATCCAGGGTTATTGTGCGGTTCGGCCCCCAGTGATCCCCCTCACCCCCCCCCCCCTCCCCAACCCCTTGGGAATGTCTCAAACCAGACAAGTGTAACCCCAATGTTTGTGTGGTAGAGTAATTAAGGTGTATGCGTACTGATCCGACATAGCGTAACTGTGGCGGAATAATGGGAACCCGCCCGCGTTCGCTGAGGCAGATGGAAAACCGCCTTAAAAACGATCTCCAAACTGGCCAGCACACCGGACCTCGACACTAATCCGCTGGAAAGCAGTGCGTTAGACCACAGGCGGGCAAATTACACATACAGAATGGCAGTGTCACTTTCGATATTCATCATAAGACAATCTACTCTGATAATATTATTCCATCAGATTCTTTCACCCATTCAGCAATAAATCATGCTTTCACAACACCAGAAAGAAATTAATTTGATTAAAACTACTGCTAGCAATAATGGTTATAAACAAGACATGGCTGACCAGATATTTTGCAATAAAAGGACAACAAAAAATTTTCAACACTAAATGCCAACAAATTGAAGTGTAATGAAGAGGGAAATGGTAAGTTTATTTCGATACCATTTTAGGTAATGTGTCCTACAGGACTGCCCGTCTTCTGACTACGAAGTATGGATGTAAAATTACCTTCTATACGAACAATAGCGTGAAGAAAAATTTAGTACATACATTCACATATCCAGGTGTCTGTAAAACCTTCCATAAAGATTGCCCTACTGGTAGAGCTATTAAAGCCAGATATAAGGAGCACCTGTTGGGTAAGAAATGGGGAAATGTGCATAGTTCTTGATTTGCTTATTTCATACCATGCACTGAAACAATTAAAAGAAACCGTAATTTTATGTAAGGAAATAAAAGGGTAAAAATTTGATTTACTATAAGAACTTGAAATTTATAAACATCTTGCTAATAGAGACAGAAACATTCTGAATGATCAGTTGCAACTTAAGAGTAATCACTTCCTTGATGGATTTAAATCACTGCTCATGGTCACCGATCTCCACTAATACTGGTGAATGTGCCATTTTCCTCAAAATATTGTTTCTCTAGTGTACAGTAATTTTCGCACCAAATGGAACTTAGTGATATGAAATGTCAGTAGCTTAACTATCAATTTAATATGTCACTGTTGCAAAATACTAACACGAATTCTTTACAAACAAATGAAAAACCGGTAGCTGACCTCAGGGAAGATCAATTTGGATTCTGTAGAAATGTTGGAACATGTGAGGCAATACTGACCCTACGACTTATCTTAGAAGATAGGGTAAGGAAAGGCAAGCCTACATTTTCAGCATTTGTAGACTTAGAAAAAGCTTTTGACAATATTGACTGGAATACTCTTTTACAAATTCTGAACGTAGCAGGTGTAAAATACAGGAAGCAAAAGGCTATTTACAAGTTGTACAGAACCCAGATGGCAGTTATAAGAGTCGAGGGACATGAAAGGGAAGAAGGCGTTGGGAAGGGAGTGAGAGAGGGTTACAGCCTATCCCTGACGTTATTCAATCTGTATACTGTATACTGGGCAACCCCCCATGAACCATGGACCTTGCCGTTGGTGGGGAGGCTTGCGTGCCTCAGCGATACAGATGGCCGTACCGTAGGTGCAACCACAATGGAGGGGTATCTGTTGAGAGGCCAGACAAACATGTGGTTCCTGAAGAGGGGCAGCAGCCTTTTCAGCAGTTGCAGGGGCAACAGTCTGGATGATTGACTGATCTGGCCTTGTAACATTAACCAAAACGGCCTTGCTGTGCTGGTACTGCGAACGGCTGAAAGCAAGGGGAAACTACAGCCGTAATTTCTCCCGAGGACATGCAGCTTTACTGTATGATTAAATGATGATGGCGTCCTCTTGGGTAAAATATTCCGGAGGTAAAATAGTCCCCCATTCGGATCTTCGGGCGGGGACTACTCAAGAGGACGTCGTTATCAGGAGAAAGAAAACTGGCATTCTACGGATCGGAGCGTGGAATGTCAGATCCCTTAATCGGGCAGGTAGGTTAGAAAATTTAAAAAGGGAAACGGATAGGTTAAAGTTAGATATAGTGGGAATTAGTGAAGTTCGGTGGCACGAGGAACAAGGCTTTTCGTCAGGTGATTACAGGGTTATAAATACAAAATCAAATAGGGGTAATGCAGGAGTAGGTTTAATAATGAATCAAAAAATAGGAGTGCGGGTTAGCTACTACAAACAGCATAGTGAACGCATTATTGTGGCCAAGATAGACACAAAGCCCATGGCTACTACAGTAGTACAAGTTTATATGCCAACTAGCTCTGCAGATGATGAAGAAATAGATGAAATGTATGACGAGATAAAAGAAATTATTCAGGTAGTGAAGGGAGACGAAAATTTAATAGTCATGGGTGACTGGAAATCGTCAGTAGGAAAAGGGAGAGAAGGAAACATAGTAGGTGAATATGGATTGGGGGGGAGAAATGAAAGAGGAAGCCGCCTTGTAGAATTTTGCACAGAGCATAACTTAATCATAGCTAACACTTGGTTCAAGAATCATGAAAGAAGGTTGTATACCTGGAAGAATCCTGGAGATACTAAAAGGTATCAGATAGATTACATAATGGTACGACAGAGATTTAGGAACCAGGTTTTAAATTGTAAGACATTTCCAGGGGCAGATCTGGATTCTGACCACAATCTATTGGTTATGAACTGCAGATTGAAACTGAAGAAACTGCAAAAAGGCGGGAATTTAAGGAGATGGGACCTGGATAAACTGAAAGAACCAGAGGTTGTAGAGAGTTTCAGGGAGAGCATAAGGGAACAATTGACAGGAATGGGGGAAAGAAATACAGTAGAAGAAGAATGGGTAGCTCTGAGGGATGAAGTAGTGAAGGCAGCAGAGGATCAAGTAGGTAAAAAGACGAGGGCTAATAGAAATCCTTGGGTAACAGAAGAAATATTGAATTTAATTGATGAAAGGAGAAAATATAAAAATGCAGTAAATGAAGCAGGCAAAAAGGAATACAAACGTCTCAAAAATGAGATCGACAGGAAGTGCAAAATGGCTAAGCAGGGATGGCTAGAGGACAAATGTAAGATTGTAGAGGCTTGTCTCACTAGGGGTAAGATAGATACTGCCTACAGGAAAATTAAAGAGACCTTTGGAGAGAAGAGAACCACTTGTATGAATATCAAGAGCTCAGATGGCAACCCAGTTCTAAGCAAAGAAGGGAAGGCAGAAAGGTGGAAGGAGTATATAGAGGGTTTATACAAGGGCGATGTACTTGAGGACAATAATATGGAAATGGAAGAGGATGTAGATGAAGATGAAATGGGAGATAAGATACTGCGTGAAGAGTTTGACAGAGCACTGAAAGACCTGAGTCGAAACAAGGCCCCGGGAGTAGACAACATTCCATTAGAACTACTGATGGCCTTGGGAGAGCCAGTCATGACAAAACTCTACCATCTGGTGAGCAAGATGTATGAGACAGGCGAAATACCCACAGACTTCAAGAAGAATATAATAATTCCAATCCCAAAGAAAGCAGGTGTTGACAGATGTGAAAATTACCGAACTATCAGTTTAATAAGTCACAGCTGCAAAATACTAACGCGAATTCTTTACAGACGAATGGAAAAACTGGTAGAAGCAGACCTCGGAGAAGATCAGTTTGGATTCCGTAGAAATGTTGGAACACGTGAGGCAATACTAACCTTACGACTTATCTTAGAAGAAAGATTAAGAAAAGGCAAACCTACGTTTCTAGCATTTGTAGACTTAGAGAAAGCTTTTGACAACGTTAACTGGAATACTCTCTTTCAAATTCTGAAGGTGGCAGGTGTAAAATACAGGGAGCGAAAGGCTATTTACAATTTGTACAGAAACCAGATGGCAGTTATAAGAGTCGAGGGGCATGAAAGGGAAGCAGTGGTTGGGAAAGGAGTGAGACAGGGTTGTAGCCTCTCCCCGATGTTATTCAATCTGTATATTGAGCAAGCAGTAAAGGAAACAAAAGAAAAATTCGGAGTAGGTATTAAAATTCATGGAGAAGAAGTAAAAACTTTGAGGTTCGCCGATTACATTGTAATTCTGTCAGAGACAGCAAAGGACTTGGAAGAGCAGTTGAACGGAATGGACAGTGTCTTGAGAGGCGGATATAAGATGAACATCAACAAAAGCAAAATGAGGATAATGGAATGTAGTCAAATTAAATCGGGTGATGCTGAGGGGATTAGATTAGGAAATGAGACACTTAAAGTAGTAAAGGAGTTTTGCTATTTAGGGAGTAAAATAACTGATGATGGTCGAAGTACAGAGGATATAAAATGTAGACTGGCAATGGCAAGGAAATTGTTTCTGAAGAAGAGAAATTTGTTAACATCGAGTATAGATTTAAGTGTGAGGAAGTCGTTTCTGAAAGTATTTGTATGGAGTGTAGCGATGTATGGAAGTGAAACATGGATGATAATCAGTTTGGACAAGAAGAGAATAGAAGCTTTCAAAATGTGGTGCTACAGAAGAATGTTGAAGATAAGGTGGGTAGATCACATAACTAATGAGGAGGTATTGAATAGGATTAGGGAGAAGAGAAGTTTGTGGCACAACTTGACTAGAAGAAGGGATCGGTTGGTAGGACATGTTCTGAGGCATCAAGGGATCACAAATTTAGCATTGGAGGGCAGCGTGGAGGGTAAAAATCGTAGAGGGAGACCAAGAGATGAATACACTAAGCAGATTCAGAAGGATGTAGGTTGCAGTAGGTACTGGGACATGAAGAAGCTTGCACAGGATAGAGTAGCATGGAGAGCTGCATCAAAGCAGTCTCAGGACTGAAGACCACAACAAGAACAACTGGGCAACCAGTTAAGGAAACAAATAAAAAATTTGGAGTAGGAATTAAAATCCATGGAGAAGAAATAAAAACTTTGAGGTTTGCCAATGACATTATAATTCTGTCAGAGACAGAAAAGGACCTGGAAGAGCAGCTGAACGGAATGGACAGCGTCTTGAAAGAAGTCCAAATTAACTCAGATGATGATGAGGGAATTACATTAAGAAATGAGACACTTAAAGTAGTAAATGAGTTTTGCTGTTGGGGAAGAAAAATGACTGATGATGGTCGAAGTAGAGAGGATATAAAATGTAGACTGGCTATGGCAAGGAAAGCATTTCTGAAGAAGAGAAATTTGTTAACATCGAGTACAGATGCAAGTGTCTGAAGTCTTTTCTGAAAGTATTCGTACAGAGTGTAGCCACATATGGAAGTGAAACATGGACAATAAACAGTGTAGACAATAAGACAATAGAAGCTTTCGAAATGTGGTGCTACAGAAGAATGTTGAAGATTGGATGGGTAGATCACGTGACTAATGAGGAAGTACTGAATAGAATTGTCGAGAAGAGGAATTTGTGGCCCAACTTGACTAGAAGAAAGGATCATTTACTAGGACACATTCTGAGGCATCAAGGGATCACCAATTTAGCACTGAAGGGAAGCATGGAGGGTAAAAATCGTAAAGGGAGACCAAGAGATGAATACATGAAGCAGAGTCGTAAGGATGTAGGTTGCAGTAGTTATGCGGAGATGAAGAGGCCTGCACAAGATAGAGTAACATGGAGAGCTGCATCAAACCAGTCTCTGGACTGAAGACCAGAACAACAAAAACCACCTCTAAAATTATTGCATTTATTAGAGGCCTTCTATAAGAGATTGTAAAACAAAATCTTAAACATGGCTGCGAAACAGCCACTGTGTAATTCAGAACAGATTGAAAAATCAGCCAACCAGTTGCAAATAAAGGTATATTATCCGTTGACCATGATTTCGATATTTGTAATACTATCTTCTTCAGAAGTATTGGCCTTATTAGATCACATGATGCAATATGCATCATAAGATAAAATATTTGCGTAAGTTACATGTACCTTATGTCAGAGACTAAGGCCAGCTGCTACTTATGCAAATATTTTATCTTGTGACACATGTTGCATCAGGTGACGTAATAAGGCCAACACTTCTGAAGAAGATATTTTTACAAATATTGAAACTTTGGTCAAGGGATAATAAACCTTTATTTGCAACTGGTTGGCTGATTTTCCAATCTATTATAAGAGATTGTCATATTGCTTTAATGTAAAATTACACTACTTAACACCAGCGAGACACAGTGCTTACACGCATGTATATAGCACCCGCTGCTTTCCCATTTTCCTTACCGCCTAAGCTTCCATAGTGTTAAGCAGAAGTTTTTTTTTCTTTCTAGTTACACTGCTCAGCTTATATTTGCTCTGCTTACCTCATGTATTTGTAACAGTGACCTTTTGTAAATAGAATTCTATCTTCTGTATGCTGAATTTATGTACAGTATTACTGTCAGCAAATGCATTAGTAATTTTATATGTATCGTATACCAGTAAATCTTTTACATTTTTAGTAGCCTTGTAGAGGAAATTTCATACTTTCTTTAATGTAAAATGCTGTTACTTAACATAATCAACGCGCAGTTCTTACTTGCATGTATTTATCGCCCTCTGCAGCCCAATTTTTCCTGGACACGAGAGCCTGTATATTCATAACAGCTGGCCTCTATCTAAGGCACAATGTACACTCAACATATGCAAATATTTTAACCTGTGACACCTGTTATAATTTTGTGTCAGAAAGAGCCTGTATCTGTGGTCATTTATCAGTGAGCATTCATTCTGAAGTATGCTAAATGTAATATGGCTGCTATCTAAAGCCAAGGTGTGGGATAATTCTTGTTTTTGTCAATTTTATACATGACAAGAGCCACTCAGTGTCACCTATTCTAGTGTACCATCATGTGATGTAAGATGTGAGTACGTTTACCTCACAAATATTTTGGTATGTTCATAAAAATAATTTTTGGAACTGTTATATACATTTTTAGGGCCTACTCCTTCTGAAGAAGATATTTTTACAAATATCGAAACATTGATCAAGGGCTTGTAAACCTTTGTTTTGCAACTGCTTGGCTGATTTTTTTCAACCTCTTCACTTCAATCTAACCTGTATCTTGGGCTACAGGTCTGATCAGTTCATCACCACAACCATTTTACCAACAGCCACATTCATTGGCTACACCAACTTACAACTGAACTATAATGTTAAAATACGAAAAACTATCCCAAGAAATCCTGTCATATTCCAAGAAACAAAAATACAAGAAAACTATAATAATCACAATAATAATTTTCAGTTTTGCATTATCCATGTTAAAAACATAATTAATCAATTCGTATCTTCTGCCAAAACAAGTCATTAGATTTAGAAATTCTCACTGGCTACTGTATACTATCACCCACTTCGCCACAACCAACAGAAATGAATTGCCAAAAGCAGCACACACCAGAAGAGCCACCTACACTGTAAGTGCACTTGAACCACAGTAACAATGGAGATTCCTGGGCAAAATAATGCGTAAAACAAGGGAAGCCAACGATTCACATATAGTGGACTGATGTGTGGAACATAGAAATGTGCAACAGAAAACAGCAAGTGCTCGAAAGCTACTGTGAGTATTCTTTTCTGGTGTGTGTTTCTGTGTTCCACACATCAGTCCCCTATAGGTGCTGGTTACCTTTACCTTATTTCACAGATTATTCAGCTAGGGATTCAAACTGCAGCAGAAATCCAAATAACCTCACCCCTTCCCTGCATTTGTGTACTGGAAGTAGTGGCGTATGTCAAAAAATATATACTAAGGAAAGAAAACTTTTTTGCTGAAAATAAAATTGCCCATGTTTAGAGTACCAGGTCAGACAGTGACGTACGAGTCAGTCATTGAAAATCGACATTGTGTGAAACGCCTCAAATCTAGAAGCATATGAAGTGGGAGTCCAAATGCTATCCACAGGATTCGACCGGGACGCAGAGTGGAAATGTGAGTGGCAAGCTACAAAAACCCGAAACCACGAACTTGTAGACAATCCAACAGTTCCAGTTAAAGGCTGCCACCAACGAAAGGGGGTGTGGGTGCAGTTAAACAGATATCAGACTGAAGAGGGTAGGTGCAAATACAACATGCACAAGTGGGGCTTTTCAAATGACAGTGTGTGTGACTGTGGTGACACCCAAACAATGAGCTACATTGTGAATGAATGTTCAATCAGACACTTCCCTGGTGGCATTGAGAAGCTCCATTAAGCAAGCGTCCCACGAGGCACTCCGCTGGATCAAGTCCATCAACATCTGAGTGTAGTCTGAGCCATTTTAAAACTTGTGTACTGTATATAATTTCACATGTTCATTTTTATATATATTTGTTTCGCTAAATGTGTATTACTGTAATTGATGCATACAATAATAATAATAAATTGTGTGAAAAAGGTGTATATCATACGGGAACAAAATTACACAGCAGATAACCCAGATATATAAAATCTCTTTCTGAGGTACATACCTTTAAAAAATATATGACTTTGTACATATTGCAAGACTGCTTTCATTCTATCTCCAAGTGTTTCATGTGTGAAAACATGTGACTTTTTAATTTACAAATAAATTGTAAATGTACGGCGGGCCTATGTAGGCTACTCAGATTTTTAACTATTCATTATATGAACCCAATCTGGTATTAAAAACCATTAAATGTAAGTTTTAAAACCAACAGATAAAAAGTTTCTGTCCGATATCTCGTGTGTGGTATACAAACGAGTTTTACGGACGAGATTCATATGGGCAAAAAAAAAAAAAAAAAAAAAAAAAAAAAAAAAAAAAAAAAAAAAAAAAAAAAAAAAAAAAAGTAATAGCTAAAAAATGTTAACTTCAGCTGCATAGAGTTTTTAACTATGTCTGACAGGAATCTAGCCACACACCCGTCGATGTTTTGTAGTATATGTCTGAAAGACTGTTTATACAACGTACATACTGTGTTATATTGTAACAAATAAGCCCTTGGTCACAAATATTAAGTCAAAATTGGCCTGGTTTCGACGCTACTATGAGCGTTGTCTTCAGAATTAGACTAACTGTACTAAAACATTAGGTATATAGTACATTAAGAAAATTAAAGTTTGTACTGACTCGAAAAGATGCAGTACTTACAAGTCACATATTAAAAAAGATCTAAGCCGGAAAGGCGACGTCATGAACACTTGTGAAATGGCGAGCCGCTCGTACTGTGAACAAGGGTTGCAACAAGACTGACTTAATCTTTGTGACCGAGGGCTTGTTTGTTACAATATAATTCTGACACGGTCACTGAACCTTAGCAGCTATGTTCAAAGTTTTTGTACTTACTGTGTGTTGCTGTAGTGAGCATGTGGCATGAAACTGATCCAGCACACTAAAATTTATGAGAACAATGGACATTTCATGCACCCAGTGTGAACTTTCAATCATCAAAATTATGTTCCTGGCTAATAACCATCGTTTCAAACAGCCTACACTGAAAACATCACTGTACAACAAAACACTGGCACCCTAAAACCTATAATGAAAATGAAGAAATTTGTAGATTTTTCATGTCAGCACATGACAGCTATGTGAAAATGTATACAAATGAGATTATTTGACATTAATCACACATACATTTTGAGACCTTTAATTTTGATCTACCAGAAACATGAAGTTTTGGCAATTATAAAATTTATTTTGCACAGAAGTCACCTATTTTATTCATTAAAAAAAAATTGTCTGCTTCCCTCCATATTCTTCCTAATCCAACACAGACATAGAGTCTCAGGGATGTTATTCCTGTTTGTCAAAGTCTTTAATAAATGCATTATTGGCGACTGGACTACAAAACAGTTACACGTGCACATTAATCAGATCAACAGATGTTATTAGTTGTAGGATTATATTTCATGAACACTGATGCAGACCTTCTGTAAAGACTGAAACCTTTTGCAAAAACACAGCATGAAACATAATTGGAAACAGCCAGCTTCATAACTTGCAAAACTGGTTACAACAGAAACATGTATACTGTTGTGGGAAATGATCTAGAAAATCTAAAGAACTGCATGATTTGGGTAAACTGTGTAACTGAAATGTTTGGTTGGGGTAAATGGGACCAATCTGGTTGGTCATCAAGCACTAACTGAAATATCTAGTTCACAATATAAACCAGTGCTGCAAATAATATAAACGCTGTGTATATGCTCAAAATTGACAGTACATTCTGAAGATCAAAAAATCATGCATGTTTTTTTTATATACTATACGTGTGTGTGTGGAATTTTATGTATAATCGTAATATTAATCACAACGTCATATGTAGTAAATAATACATAATAAAAGCAGTCTTTGTTTATTCGCACGTGGATTGGCAATTCTAGCCTGCGTTGAGAAAGCTTATAACTGATTAAATCATGCTACCCGTAAACTCAAAAATACTGGCTCGGTTCGAAAATGTAAGTAATAAAACACTAATGGGCGTTAGCTATTACGTAAATCGTTTAATATTTGTACAAAAAATTCATCATTCACTTTACTTAGTCTTCATTTCAACAAAAGCGTGTTGCGCCCCCAACATTTACCTTTCTCCTCAGACAGGAAGTTCTAACTCGGAAGTATCAAAATAATAGGGTAAATATCTTCCAAGCAGCATCAGAATCTTCACTACGGAATTGTAAATTATTCAGTCTTCGCGAACGTGCAGAATTTTCCTATCCGAAACATCAGCTGAGCCAGAGACCTGAAACAGACGGCTATACACTCAGAGGTCAATATAAATATTTACATGTATCATACTAAACGACAAACAATGCAAACACATCACGAGTAATTGATGGCTATTGGCTATCAACATGCGTGCTATATCTTCCGAAAGTCAAACCGCCGTGCTAATGTAATTTCTTTCCGATTGACGTCTTTGTCATATGGCATTAGGCGAATCAGCGCAGGCGTACTCAGTTCTCTTTGGAGTTGTGGATGTGTGTGCAGAGACAAAGGTTTTTGTGGTAGTCAGTGAAGTAGATGTGTTAGTTTTGGTGAATGAAAGTGGTTTTATTGTGATTATAAGTGTGTGCATGGAACATATACGTATGGAATTATGTTCAGCGAGTGTGGATACGTAATATTCATCTTACTGCTGGCTCCGTACATCGAAAGTGGTAAGCAAATTCACCTGACAACAAGCGCCCTTGCTACTTCGCTCTACCCCTCTGCCTCAGAGCGGACTTGTCACTATTATGATTCAGAAGTGCTTTGAACGAAAATAGTATTTAGCTTGACGGAGTATAAGCGTTGTACATTAGTCTGAATGACACATCATAATAATATGCTAATTCAGGGATATGCAAAGAAGATTTTTTTGTGTATCAGCTGATTTGTTTATGGGGGCAACTAAGGTCGATCTATTGTATTGAACATGAAATTTAGATTAACCTTATATTTTTGTCGGAAGAATAGCCGTCGTAATGTTCAAACTGATAACAAAAGAATATTTTTATCCAAATTTTTGTTCATGTGAAAACAGTTTACCATTAAATAGCATTAGTTAACAACTACACTACTCAAGTATTTGATCGTGTGTTTCAGCTGATAATTAGTTTGATAGATTTTGCTTTTTGTCGAAGTATTTTTATCAGTTTTAGTAGGCTCCGGTTCTGATAACCATAATTTGGTACCAATATATGGTCAGTTGTGATGGTAGCAAGATCTTGTTTACCTGCTACATGCAAAATCACAAATCGTATTGTAATTACCTTCATGTTTTAAATTATCTCACTGTGAACTGATGTGCAGTTTGTTTAATCCCTCTGTGAACAAATACACAGTTCTTCAAAAGCCAATTTTTCTGTGATAACGTTTTCGTGTTTTGTTCGTTTTGGCTTTATTTTGTTCTGTAGTTTCATATAGTAATGAACCTGGGATCATATAAAGATTTTATTTACATTGATCAAAACGTGCAAAGCAAGAAGTGTTTCGGAAGACACGATGTTTATTTAGCAGTTTATGTGTATTGAACGAAAGTGAAAGGACGCGGTACGCCTCACCTCTTCCATGTCGAAGAACATAGCATATGTTTAACTTTTTTGTTTTCTTTCTTAAATACGGGTTTATTCGAACGATTATCTAAAGTAGAAATTCACTGTGAATATGATCGTCGGAAGGAGAGTATCATTTGACAGGTGAGCAGTCGGCAAAGATATTCAATAACCATCGGAACAAGAATACGAGCGACTAGCGCAATAAGTATCTACTATGGGGCTATTACAAATAAATCATGCAGAAGATTTTTGCTCTGCATTATAACTATATGGACGTAACCAATATGTACTCTACCCTTTAATTACAATATTGTTACGCCCTAGCTGGGTTTGCTAGGGTGTAAACGTGTGGGAGAGGGCAAATTTGCGATTAAAGCTCGTTTCTTTGTGAGAAAGCGTCCAATTGTAACGCAATGGAATGATTGTTGGACGCCTTTTTCGTAACTAAGACGCCAAACGTGATGGCGCGGCGCTAGGACGTTGAACTAATAACTAGGAAACTTGCGATCAACTTCATCTGTTTGTCTAGATGTTTGTTTCCATGAGGTTTTTCACACCACCGGATCAAGACAAGTGGAACCATCATGTGATTCCTGAATTATCGCAACCTGTGAAATAAGAACTTTTACTGGCGTTAATAGATTTTCCATTTCTTCGCTACTGATGATATGGTAAACATCACCGGGTATCGTCCAACAAATGCACTTTTTTTGAGAAAATCAATATATATTAATTGCCGAAATGATGTGATGATGATAAACAATCATGACAAACGACATTAAGGGCTAGTCTTATTTTTGTATGTATTTATCTAAGACGGTGGTGCACCGTGCAGCAAATACTTTAAAAGAAGTTGAGGCTATTTTGCCTTCAAGGACGCATAAATTAATATTTCCTTCCTACCCCGGGCTTCGTTTACAACGTTTCACTATGCATTACTTTTTATTTCTGCTGTTACCCTCTCTCCTATGTAATTTATTTATCTGATGTTCAATTTCCAATATTGCATTTGCACCGTGTGTGAGAATTGCGGCTGCAGTCATCTGTTGTGTATTCAAATGCCTCAGGTTAGAAACCCCTTTTCTGCCCCTGGATTCTTAGTTTTTTTCCAACGCACTGCATCATAAATGACTTCTCGGACTGCCACGTTTTTTTCCAAAAAAATGCTTTTAATTGTGCCACATAAGCTACGAATTATTTAAAGTCGTAATCATTGGAGTTATCAATACTTAGGTTTGTGTTCCGGTAATATTTTTACTCTTGTCAGATGTTCCTGATAAATGCTTCCGCGTTTAGTTTTATATATAGATTTCTTAGAAATACCGTCTGTGAATTGAATTCTGTATATCATATTTTAATTCTGTTGTGGTTTTCAGCTTTGGTGTAGCTCTTCACTGTGTAGGAAATTATGGGAGAGGGAGTCCCAGCAAGTTTGCTAGTTGTCGTTAAAGCTCCAATAGCAAAACATACATTGAAGTGGATGTAAACAGATAGAAATAAGAACACGATGTAATCACCATTATTATATAAATTTTATTTAACGACGCCATTGTTATCTAATAATAATGATAAGCATGAGGTATCAGTTCGTATGCAATAGGCTGCCAAAGATGACATTACTCTTTGCAAATGACAAAGTAATCACATAATATGCTAAAGTCAGTCCATAGACTGTGTTTATATTAAATACAATGTAATTTCAAAACATGTATATGTGGAACGTGTGAATCACTGGAGTGAAACTTAAGTACGAAAATCATGGAGGTGAACGCCAGGATGGCTAATAACGATTTTTAGTTGTCTCCGTTTTCCTTTACCCATCATTAGTGCGTGTTCGTACTTCTGTGCTACTACAGCAATTTGCCCTGTCTTTCCACTATTCTTCCACTACAACTGTTTTGTTCAGGCCAACATTCCTTCTTGCACTGGTCTTGACCGAGTCAGTACATTGAGACCAGCATAAGGAGGAGGAATGCGGACTGAAACAAAACAGTTTGGTAGACAAAGACAGAGGTACCATAAATGTCCCAAACCGCTCTGAGGATGGATAAAGGAAAGCATAAACGACAACTTGGCATTCGCCTGCGATTTTCGTATTTCTGATTGACGTCAGTGATTCGAATGCAGGGATATCATTACCGGTTAGTAATCATTCATCCACGAGCATTCGCTTCCAATTTTTTTTTAAATTCAATCCAGTAAGTCACAAATAGCTGAATACAATTAAACAAACCTTAGTACTTGTATTCCTGCAATTTTAAGGAACTGTCAAAAGAAACATCCATAGGTTTGGGTGTGGATATACTAATCTTGTGGTCCCGGCGGAGGTTTGAGTCCTCCCTCGGGCATGGGTGTGTGTGTTTGTCCTTAAGATAATTTAGCTTAAGTAGTGTGTAAACTTAGGGACTGATGACCTTAGCAGTTAAGTCCCATAAGATTTCACACACATTTGAACGTACTAATCTTGTCAATAAAAACCTTTAATCCTTCAGCAAACCTACTGAAATTGTGTTGTGTTACTGTCAACGCTATTTTTAAGCTTCTATTTAATGTTCAATTATGTCGCGTAGTGTGTTTAAACCCCAAACTCTACAAGCTTCTGGGATTGCCATGGGAACATCTTCCGATCAGTTTCACTCCTGATTAAGGTAGTCGTGGACTTCAATGCTGTAATATTTCGCATCTTATTCGTAAAGGGACTATTATGTATGATTTTATTATGTAAGCTTGTTACTCAGTCGGGATATAAGTTAGCAGTAAAGGAAACCAAGGTAGAATTCGAAATAGGAATTAAAGATCGGGGACAATAAACTGAAATTAAATCGAAATGAATTCGTTGAATGTGAATATCGTGACACCAGCTATATTTGGTATCGATATACCAGGTGTACCGGTATGAAATGAGCGTTAAGATACAAATGTGTCGATAGGGAACATTTGTTGTGAACGAGCCTTAATTTTTTTTTTTTTTTTTTCGGTTGATATGACATCTGTCAAAGATATTTAGTATACCTCAAGTCATGGAACAAACAACATCATACGTTTTCATCGTGTTAACAGTGTCGAATTTTGTACCAGAAAGTGATGACTTGCGGAAAGCATTAATTTTTTGTTTTCGTTTGAAAAAAAGTGCTGCAGAGTCACATCGAATGCTTGTCGAGGCATATGGTGATCATGCTCTATCAAAAGCAACTTACAAAAGATGGTTTCAACGATTCAGAATTAATGATTTTGATGTAAGAAATGAAGAACGCGGAAGACCACCAAAAAAGTTCGAAGACGCCGAATTGCAAGCAATATTGAATGAAGATGATACTGTGAGTCAGAAGTAAATGGCCTCAATGCTAAATGTTGCACAACAAACTATTTCTGACCGTTTGAAAGCTATGGGAAAGATCCAAAAGTGTTGAAAATGGGTGCCACATGAATTAAATGAAAGACAGATGGAAAACCGAAAAACCATTTGTCAAATTTTGCTTCAAAGACAAGAAAGAAAATCAACTTTGCGTTGAATTGTTACTGGCGATGAAAAATGGATTTATTTTAAGAATCCTAAACTGGAAAAATCATGCGTTAATCCGGGACAACCATCAACATCGACTGCAAATCCAGATCGATTCGGCAAGAAGACAATGCTCTGTGTTTAGTGGGATCAGAAAGGTGTGGTGTATCATGAGCTTCTAAAACCCGGTGAAACTGTGAATACTAATCGCTACAGACAACAAATGATCAATTTGAACTATGCATTGATCGAAAAAAGACCAGAAGACATGGAAAAGTAATTGCTTTACACGACAATTCACCTGCACACAAACCAAAACTGGTTCAGGATACAATCAAAACACTTGACTGGGAACTGCTACCCCGTCCGCCGTATTCGCCAGACTTGGCCCCTTCCGACTACAATTTGTTTTCATCAATGGGACACGCATTGGCTGAGGAACACTCCGATTCCTACGAAGAAGTCGAAAATTGGGTGTCTGATTGGTTTGCTTCAAAAGACGAACATTTCTATTGGCGTGGTGTCCACAAATTGCCAAAAAGGTGGTCAAAATGTGTAGAAAGCAATGGTCAGTGCTTTGAATAAAATGTTTTTACTTTTCAATTCAAAATTAGTGTTTCATTTTCACAAAAAAAAACGCTCATTTCATACCGGTACACCTGGTACTACCTATTAATACAATGCTACAGTGGACTAATGGCTAGCTCATCTGACACGGCTACCTATTGGCGACACGCAAAAATTTTTGACAGACCGGGACTCGAACCCGGATTTGCCGGTTATCGCGAACAGTCGCCGTAACCACCTAAATATTCATGCACGCCTCCCACTTACGATAGGGGGGACATCCGGGTTCGAGTAACGGTCCACAACAAATTTTCGTATATCACTAATAGCTAGTATATCTATATCTAACACAGCTAATGTCAAGATATGCCCATTCAGCGAATTTATTTCAAATTAATTACGACGGCTGTCAGTCGTTATTAATGTGTGTCCATTGAGACATGCAGGTAAATAAACAAGTTTGCCGATGACATCGTAATTCTGTCAGAGGCGGCAAGAGAGGGGGGAGAGTCATTTGAAGGGGATACTTCTTGAGAAGGGGCTTTAAGATGGACATAAACAAAAATAAAACAAGGCTAATGGAATGACGTTGTTAAGTCAGACGACGGGGTCAGATTAGGAAATGAAACGTTAAAGGTCCTAGAAGAGTTTTGCTGTTTGGCCAGAGAAACCGCTGACAACGAGAGAAATAAACTTTCAAATTCTGAAGGTGGCGGGGGTAAAATATACGGAGCGAAAGGCTATTTACAATTTGTACAGAAACCAGATGGCAGTTATAAGAGTCGAGGGCATGAAAGGGAAGCAGTGGTTGGGAAGGGAGTGTGACAGGGTTGTAGCCTCTCCCCGATGTTATTCAATCTGTATATTGAGCAAGCAGTAAAGGAAACAAAAGTAAAATTCGGAGTAGGTATTAAAATCCATGGAGAAGAAATTAAAACTTTGTAATTCTGTCGGAGACAGCAAAGGACCTGGAAGAGAAGCTGAACGGAATGGATAGTATCTTGAAAGGAGGATATAAAATGAACATCAACAAAAGCAAAACAAGGATAATGGAATGTAGTCGAATTCAATCGGGTGATGCTGAGGGTATTAGATTAGGAAATGAGTTTTGCTATTTGGGGAGGAAAATAACTGATGATGGTCGAAGTAGAGAGGATATAAAATGTAGACTGGCAATAGCAAGGAAAGAGTTTCTGAAGAAGAGAAATCTGTTAACATCGAGTATAGATTTCAGTGTCAGGAAGTCGTTTCTGGAAGTATTTGTATGGAGTGCGGCCATGTATGGAAGTGAAACGTGGACGATAAATAGTTTGGACAAGAAGAGAATAGAAGCTTTCGAAATGTGGTGCTACAGAAGAGTGCTGAAGATTAGATGGGTAGATCACATAACTAATGAGGAGGTATTGAATAGAATTGGGGAGAAGAGAAGTTTGTGGCACAACTTGACTAGAAGAAGGGATCGGTTGGTAGGACATCTTCTGAGGCATGAAGGGATCACCAATTTAGAACTAGAGGGCAGCGTGGAGGGTAAAAATCGTAGAGGGAGACCAAGAGATGAATACACTAAGCAGATTCAGAAGGCTGTAGGTTGCAGTAGGTACTGGGAGATGAAGAAGCTTGCACAGGATAGAGTAGCGTGGAGAACTGCATCAAACCAGTCTCTGGACTGAAGACAACAACAACAACACTGAGCTGACAAACGCCGGCCGCGGTGGTCTAGCGGTTCAGGCGCTTAGTCCGGAACCGCGCGACTGCTACGGTCGCAGGTTCGAATCCTGCCTCGGGCATGGATGTGTGTGATGTCCTTAGGTTAGTTAGGTTTAAGTAGTTCTGAGTTCTAGGGGACTGATGACCACAGATGTTAAGTCCCATAGTGCTCAGAGCCATTTGAACCATTTTTTGAGCTGACAAAAGCCAAGGGATAGTGACACGCACATATACAGATGGCGGTAGTGACGCGTCCACAAGGTATGAAAGGGCTGTGCATTGACAGAGCTGTCATTTGTATTCAGGTGACTGACGTGGAAAGGTTTCTGAATTGAATATGGCCGCATTGCGGAAACTTTGAATGCGAAATGGTAACTGGAGCTATAGCGATGGATCATTCCATTTTGTTGTTTTTTAGGGGGAGGAGACCAGACAGCGAGGTCATCGGTGTCATCGGATTAGGGAAGGAAGAGGAAGGAAGTCGGCCGTGCACTTTCAAAGGAACCATCTCGGCATTTGCCTGGTACGATTTAGAGAAATCACGAAAAACCTAAATCAGGATGGCCGGACGCGGGATTGAACCGTCGTCCTGCCGAATGCGAGATTCCATTTTGGAAGAGGGGATTCAGTATTCTGAGATCCACAATGTCAAGATTGCGCCAGCGTACCACATTTCAAGCACTACGTATTATCACGGACAACACAGTGAGCGACGGCCTTCACTTAACGACCGAGAGCATCGTCGTTTGCGTAGAGTTGTTGATGCTAACAGACAAGCTCCACTGCGTGAAATAACCGCAGAAATCAGTGTCGGATATACGACGAACATATCCGTTAGGACAGTGTGGCCAAATTTGGCAGTAATGGTCTCTGGCTGTAGGTGACCGACACGAGTGCCTTTGCTAAGGAAGGAAGATTGGATTTAACGTGCAGTTGAGATCGAGGTAATTAAAGACGGATCACAAGCTTTGACTGTGTGAAGGATGGAGAAAGAAATCTAAGCACTATCTATAGGACTTAACATCAGAGGTCATCAGTACCCTAGACTTAGAACTACTTAAACCTAACTAACCTAGGGACATCACATACATCGATGCCCGAGGCAGGATTCGAACCTGCGACCGTAGCGGTCGCGCAGTTCCAGATTGAAGCGCTTAGAACCGCTCGGCCACAAAGACCGGCGAGAAAGAAATCGGCCGTGCCCTTTTAAAGGAACCATCACGGCATCTGCTCTGGGGCTATTTAGGGAAATAGCAGAAAACCTAAACCTGGATGGCCGGACGCAGGTTTGATCCGTTGTCTTCCCGAATACGAGTTGTGACGTCCCCTCTCCGCCGCGTGCTGGTGTTGTGGACGCCGTGGAGCTGTTACTGCTACAGCTCGGTCGGTGGAGTTGAGACGCGATGCGCGATGATGGATGTCTCCGTCGGTAGGCGAGAGACAAGATCTGAAAAAAGCTCTTGAGAAATCGTTCCTCACGTAATCATTAAAGTTTGATTTCGAGTCCGCACAGTTACCTTATTTACGCGAACTGCGCACTCTGATTATCTTTTATGGTTTGAAGTTGAATTGTTATGTGCCCGGTTAACACTTTAGTGTAGTAATCGATGAATCTTCCCTCATGCGCATCGTCCACGTAACCAAAAGCGAGGAAAAAAGTTCAGTTGCAGATCGTATTGGTCGTTCCCAGAATGAGATTCTCACTCTGCAGCGGAGTGTGCGCTGATGTGAAACTTCCTGGCAGATTAAAACTGTGTGCCAGACCGAGACTCGAACTCGAGACCTTTGCCTTTCGCGGGCAAATGCTCTACGTACTGAGCTACCCAAGCCCGACTCACGCCCCATCCTCACAGCTTTACTTCTGCCAGTACCTCGTCTCCTACCTTCCAAACTTTACAGAAGCTCTCCTGCGAACCTTGCAGAATTAGCACTCCTGCAGAGTGAAAATATCATTCTGGAAACATTTCCCAGGCTGTGGCTAATCTATGTCTCCGCAATATCCTTTCTTTCAGGAGTGCTACTTCTGCAAGGTTCGCAGGAGAGCTTCTGTAAAGTTTGGAAGGTAGGCGACGAGGTACTGGCAGAAGTGAATCTGTGAGGACAGGGCGTAAGCCGTGCTTGAGTAGCTCAGTTGGTAGGCCACTTGCCCGCGAAAGGCAAAGGTCCCGAGTTCGAGTCTCGGTCTGGCACACAGTTTTAATCTGCCAGGAAGTTTCGTATTGCTCGTTGTTTGTTCTTTGCTAAGTAAAATTGTTCGCTCTATATGACGCAAGATCCATAGATACTCTTTAACAATGTCTTAATTTTCTTGCGTCGTAATATTATGTATGTCCAAACCTTCCTTGTCACAGCTAACAGTCCACGAATTTACTTCCAAGTTAATAGACACTGTTCATTAACTTTTGATGAGCAATTACCAAATATTCATAGAATGATCGAGGCGACACGTTGAATTTCCACTTTTGATGACAATTTTATTGTTCCTTTTCGCTAATCGCGCCACACAGTTAATTAGCACTGGCAGTCCTGTTAGTTTCAAGTATAGTGATAATTACGAGAGCTTTAACCCTCGGCGTAATTGTATCTTCTTCATGTATTCGTGTCAATGTCTCCTACTCGTGACTGAACGTGTATTATAGTCTTTCGAAACTTTGTCCATTCCTTTCTATAAGTTCACTTATATGAATGTTGAGTCCAGTATTGCCGACTTCCGTTAATAAAGTCCAGCAACTCGGTATACACAGTCAGCATACTATCTCGGTTCTAGTCTCTAGTCTGAATATCAGTTCACAAAATCCGTGCGTCTACGTCACGCAACAACGACTCTTGAAAGTAAAACAATCTCGTCACGCTCCGTTCGCTCAACTATGACTTGATAGCATGATAGCTAGCAAGCGACTTACTTTTTCCGTGAATGACGCATTGAATTTCTTCGTAGCGTTTACAGCTCTCTTCCACATAAAAGTTATCTCTGACCGACATTTCTTTGGACATAACTTTCGTGGTATTAATTTGCCATTATTACTTAGATGTTTGGCAGATAACTAAATGACCTTTCTTTCTTCTTCCTTTGTACCAAAACACACTCTGTAATGCTTAATTTTGGTGTTTATCAAGACTTTCTGGTGTTATATCATCGGCAAAGTTGTCGTAACTTTTCCCTACTTTACATCGTGATGGTCTTTCCTAATTGGGTGTTGGGTAGGGTGACCAGAAGTCCGGATTAATCCAGACATGTCCTCCTTTTTAGCTCTTTGTCTGGGGTCCGGGTGGATTTTTACAGTATCCGGTTTTTTCGCAAAGTTGAACGTAATACAGTTAAATTTACAGTTCGTTCCCTTCTATTGCTTTTTTCTTAAATACTTTAACTGTTGGCCACAGCCGTTGTGATTAACACGCACGAATGCGGTGTTAGTAGGTGGCACCAGGATCGTCGATGTTATCGTTGATCGATCTATAAGCGAATGCAAATATCGATTATTTAAAATTTTCGTTTCGTATCTTCGCTTTGTATTGGCTTGGCCTCCTGTAGTGCACGTGTGATTTGTGAGTGTAATTTTTAACCGAGTGAGTTACGTAAAATATTTGGCTATGCCTAAACGAAAGTGTACATTTTCTGATGTCCTTTCCTGCAAATATCCAGCTTTCAGGGAAGGGAGAAATGAATTTGAAGCGGAATGTAAGATATGTAAAGCTGGAACGTACTTCTTAGTGAGTGGCCAATAAAGGCAAGAAATAACTCGACAGATTAACTGTCGCGGTTTTTGTTGTGTTAGCAGTTAGCCAACACTACGAACACTACCTGAGTGAGGAAGCCGATATGCACGCGTTAACCCACGCAGGCCAGAGATAGGTCTGAAACAGGATACGTAATGAATGCTATAAAGAAAAGTACGTAGCTGCTGGAATACTTAACTTTAATCCATCATTGTTGTACATCGCTCTTGATGATACAAGTGAGACTCTGTAGATACATGCAATGTTACTAATGGCGCCTTGCTAGGTCGTAGCCATTGACTTACCTGAAGGCTATTCTAACTATCTGCTCTGCAAATGAGCGAGGCTTCGTCAGTGTGCATCGCTAGCGAAGTCGCCCGTACAACTGGGCCGAGGGCTAGTACGTCTCTCTAGACCTGCCGTGTGGTGGCGCTCGGTCTGCGATCACTGACAGTGGCGACACGCGGGTCCGACATGTACTAATGGACCACGGCCGATTTAAAGCTACCACCTAGCAAGTGTGGTGTCTGGCGGTGACACCACAGTTTTATTTCATTGTTGCATAATCATTCAATTGATTTGTATTCGGAAGGTTAAAGTGCATTTTACATGTCGTCAGCTGCTGCTTGAATTGTAGATGTTGGTAGCGGTGCGTCCAATGAAGGGAGGTGGATTGTCTTAAGTTTTTCACTTTGTAAACAACATCGTGTTGCTGACATAACAAAACAATTGACGCCACACTGTCACCACAATCAATGTTTTTAATTTTTTTTTTTATTGCTCAGTTAACCACCACCTGACCATCAGTAACAATTAACTATTAGTTTTACCGGTAATACCCGGAAGTCACGTGACTTGTACAAAGCTGATGGGTGGTATCCCTCATCTGCAGTTGACCCGTTTGATGTGTCCTCATTTTTTTCTTTGTCTCCCTTGTTGAAGCTGTTTGTCCTTCTTTTTAAACAATTGAATCTGGCCACCCTAGTTTTGGGGTTCACTAGGGTGTTATAGAGTCCAGTGGGAACAACACGACATCGCCTAAAGCGCGTCTCTTGCACCCGCGAGCATTATTGGTTAGACCCTAGACAACTGGAATACCGTGGCGTGGTCGGTGAGTCCCAATTTTAGTTGCTAAGACCTGTTAGGAAGGTTCAGATGTGGCGCAGACCCCCTAAGTCATGGACCCAAGTTGCCAACATGTCACTGTGCAGGTTGATAGTGGCTCCATGATACCAGTGACTACAAATGATTATGTCCGACTACTTGGAGACTATTTACAGCCACTCACGGACTTCGCATTCCCGAAGAACGATGAAATTCTTATGGATGACACTGTGCCGTGTCATCAGACCACAGTTCGCGATTGGTTCGCGTTCTGGACAATTTGAGCGAATGATTTGGCCACCCAGACCACCCGACATGAATCCCATCTGACATTTATTGGACTTAATCGAGAGGTCAGTTGGTGCACAAAATCCTGCATGGAGGCAGCACGGTTCATTTTTTTTCTGCATGGGACTTCCAACGACTTGTCGAGTCTATGCACCTCGACTACTACACCACACGAGGCAAAAGGAGGGCCGATGCGACATTAGAAGATATCCCAAGCTTTTTGTCACTCTGGTGTATTAAATTCTACATCTCTCCATCTACATCCATACTCCGCAAGCTACCTGACGGTGTGTGGCGGAGGGTACCTTGCGTACCTCCATCGGTTCTCCCTTCTATTCCAGTCTCGTATGGTTCGTGGAAAGAAAGATGGTCGGTATGCCTCTGTGTGTGCTCTAATCTCTCTGATTTTATCAAATGGTTCAAATGGCTCTGTGGGAATTAACATCTTAGGTTATCAGTCCCCTGGAACTTAGAACTACTTAAACCTAACTAACCTAAGGACATCACACACATCCATGCCCGATGCAGGATTCGAACCTGCGACCGTCGCGTCGCGCGGTTCCAGACTGAAGCACCTAGAACCGCTCGGTCACACCGGCCGGCTTCTGATTTTATCCTCATGGTCTGTTCGCGAGATATACGTAGGAGGGAGCAAAATACTGCTTGACTCCTCGGTGAAGGTATGTTGTTGAAACTTCAACAAAAGCCTGTACCGAGCTACTGAGCGTTTCTCTTGCAGAGTCTTCCACTGGAGTTTATCCATCATGTCCGTAACGCTTTCGCGATCACCAAATGATCCTGTAACGAAGCGCGCTGCTCTCCGTTGGATCTTCTCTATCTCTTCTATCAACCCTGTCTGGTACGGATCCCACACCGGTGGGCAGCATTCAAGCAGTGGGCGAACAAGTGTACTGTAACCTATTTCCTTTGTTTTCGGACTGCATTTCCTTCCAATGAATCTCAGTCTGGCACCTGCTTTACCGACGATTTATTTTGTATGGTCATTTCATTTGAAATCACTCCTATTGCCTACTCCCAGATAATTTATGGAATTAACTGCTTCCAGTTACTGACCTGCTATATTGAAGCTAAATGATAAAGGATCGTAGCCGAGCGTTTCTAGGTGCTTCAGTCCGGAACCGCGCGCCTGCTACGGTCGCAGGTTCGAATCCTGCCTCGGGCATGGATGTGTGTGATATTCTTAGGTTAGTTAGGTTTAAGTAGTTCTAAGTTCTAGGAGACTGATGACCTCAGATGTTAAGTCCCATAGCGCTCAGAGCCATTTGAACCATTTGATAAAGGATCTTTCTTTCTATGTATTCGTAACACATTACACTTGTCTACATTGATATTCAATTGCCATTCCCTTCACCATGCGTCAATTCGTTGCAGATCCTCCTAAATTTCAGTACCATTTTCCATTGTTACAACCTCTCGATATACTACAGCATTATCCGAGAAAAGCCTCAGTGAACTTCCGATGTTATCCACAAGATCATTTATATATATTGTGAATAGCAATCCTCTGCAGCACACCTGAAATCATTCTTACTTCGGAAGACTTCTCTCCATTGAGAATGACATGCTTCGTTGTGTTATCAAGGAACTCTTCAATCCAATCACACAATTCGGACGGGCAACAGAAAGAATAGCATTTCTGAAAAAGATAAATATGCAGTCTGTGTCAGGTATTCTTTTCTGAAACTACTTGTGTGGATGGCAGAGTTATACGGAAGTCAAGCGTGGATGGTAAGCAGTACAGAGAAGGAGATAATAGGTTTGGAAATGTTGTGCTACAGAAGAATGCTGAAAAATGTTGGTCGAGATCCAATGACTGTTAGCAGAATATGGAATAGGTAGGTTCAGGAGGGTAATACGGAACGCCGTGCTGGATCGCAACGGCCTCGTATCACTAGCAGTGGAGATGACAGGCATCTTATCCGCGTGGCTGTAACGGACCGTGCAGCCACGTCTCGATCCATGATTCAGCAGATGGAGACGTTCGCAAGATAACAACCATCTGCACGAACAGTTCGACGACGTTTGCAGCAGCACGGACTAAAAGCTCGGAGACCGTGGCTACGGTTACCCTCGACGCTGCATCACAGACAGGAGCGCCTGCGATGGTGTACTCGACGACGAACCTGGGTCAGAGCTAGTGTACTGATTTGAGGAAAACAGAAATTTGTCGCATATTAGATTAAAAAAGGGGTAGGTTGATGAGACATTTCCATAGGGCTCAAGGAATAATGAATCTGGCAGTGGAGATTCGTGTTGGAGACTAAGGTCTGCCCTGAGTAAGCATGTTCAAGGGGTTGTAGTGGGCTGAACAAAAAGTGCACGCGTGAGCCTGCGGAATCAGTCGTGGTCAGAATAGTGTTCTGTCTCGTTTTGAGTGCATTATGTCGGAGCTCAGTGGATTCGAACGTGGGCAAATTGTTGGTTCTCGCATGATGGGTGCTTACGTAACCAAGGTAGCGAAGTGTTTGTGCTTCAAGAAACATTGTATCGGAGATTTATACCGTATTCAGAAGAAAGCGGAAAACATTACCCTCTAAGTCACAACGCGGACGAGGGTACGCGTTGATCAATAGTAGTAGATGGTCATCGAAGAGGATTGTGATGGTAAACAACAGAACGGCAGCTGCGAAAGTCACTGCAGAACTGATCGTCGCACGCGCGGTCCGTCTCAGCACGAAAACAACACGAAAGGCGTTGTAGGACGAGCTGCAATTCCAATAGCACCATTAGTGCAGATGGCTTTAACAGGAAAACAAGTTCCCGAAGCCAGAAAACCTGGTCTGTGGAGCAATGGAAAAAAGCTATGTGATCGGATGAATCTACACTACTGGCCATTAAAATTGCTGCTCCACGAAGATGACGTGCTACAGAGGCGAAATTTAACCGACAGGAAGAAGATGCTGTGATATGCAAATGATTAGCTTTTCAGAGCATTCACACAAGGTTGGTGCCGGTGGCGACGCCTACAAAGTGTTGACATGAGGAAAGTTTCCAACCGATTTCTCATACACAAACAGCAGTTGACCGGCGTTGCCTGGTGAATCGTTGTTGTGATGCCTCGTGTAAGGAGGAGAAATGCGTACCATCACGTTTCCGACTTTGATAAAGGTCGGATTGCAGCCGCTCGCGATTGCGGTTTATCGTATCGCGACACAGCTGCTCGCGTTGGTCGAGATCCAATGACTATTAGCAGAATATGGAATCGGTGGGTTCAGGAGGGTAATACGGGACGCCGTGCTGGATCCCAACGGCCTCGTATCACTAGCAGTCGAGATGACAGGCATCTTACCCGCATGAGTGTAACGGATCGTGCAACCACGTGTCGATCCCTGAGTCAACAGATGGGGACGTTTGCAAGACGACAACCATCTGCACGAACAGTTCGACGACGTTTGCAGCAGCACGGACTAAAAGCTCGGAGACCGTGGCTGCGGTTACCCTTAACGCTGCATCACAGACAGGAGCGCCTGCGATGGTGTACTCGACGACGAACCTGGGTGCACGAATGGCAAAATGTCATTTTTTCGGATGCATCCAGGTTCCGTTTACAGCATCATGATGGTCGCATCCGTGTTTGGCGAAATCGCGGTGAACGCACACTGGAAGCGTGTATTCGTCATCACCATACTGTCGTATCACCCGGCGTGATGGTATGGGGTGCCATTGGTTACACGTTTCAGTCACCTCTTGTTCACATTGACGGCACTATGAACAGTGGACGTTACATTTCAGATGTGTTACGACCCGTGGCTCTACCCTTCATTCGATCCCTGCGAAACCCTACATTTCAGCAGGATAATGCACTACCGCATGTTGCAGATCCTGTTCGACTGCTGCCCTGGCCAGCACATTCTCCAGATCTCTCACCAATTGAAAACGTCTGGCCAATGCTGGGCCGAGCAACTGGCTCGTCACAATACGCCAGTGACTACTCTTTATGAACTGTGGTATCGTGTTGAAGCTGCATGGACAGCTGTACCTGTACACGCCATCCAAGCTCTGTTTGACTCAATGCCCAGGCGTATCAAGGCCGTTATTACGGCAAGAGGTGGTTGTTCTGGGTACTGATTTCTGAGAATCGGTGCACGCAAATTGCGTGAAAATGTAATCACATGTCAGTTCTAGTATAATATATTTGTCCAATGAATACCCGTTTATCATCTGCATTTCTTCTTGGTGCAGCAATTTTAATTGCCAGTAGTATAGTTGCACATTGTTTTCAGCTTCTGCAAGATTTTCCGTCGCAAGAGTGAAACATGGCAGGGGTTCTTTGGTGGTTGTGGCAGCCATATCTTGCTATTGCACGGCCCCGTGGGTGCTTTGCAAGATCACATTACTGCCAAGGATGATGTGACCATTTCGTCTGATAATGTCCACCGCGTGGTGCAATGTTTGTTCTCCAGTGGTGATGCTGTGTTCCAAGATCTCAGGGCCCCTGTACACACGGCTCGCATCATCCAGGACTTCTTTTGTGAGCACAAGGATGAATTGTCACGTCTCTCCTGGCCACCACTGTCACCAGATCACTATGCACCTCTATCATCGTCACCTCAACTTGCCGGTATTTTGCACGTAGAATAGTACACCACTCTCATGAAAACCGCTCAGTACTACTTACATGCAGTCCGCCCCCGGTAGCTGAGTGGTCAGCGCGACAGAATGTGAATCCTAAGGGCCCGGGTTCGATTCCCGGCTGGGTCGGAGATTTTCTCCGCTCAGGGACTGGGTGTTGTGTTGTCCTAATCATCATCATTTCATCCCCATCGACGCGCAAGTCGCTGAAGTGGCGTCAAATCGACAGACTTGCACCCGGCGAACGGTTTACCCGACGGGAGGCCCTAGCCACACGATGTTTACAGTTTACTTATATGTATCCATTCGTATACAACTGGAAACTGTTTTGAACGCCAGTTGTTTTCCTACACCGTGTTAGGCGTGATAATGTGTTGCTGTTTACCAATTTTTGCCAACCCCGTGTGGATTGTACTGCTTGAGCAAATATCAAGAGACTTGTACAGAACAGAGAGGTGTAAAATGCTTCGTCAGAACATTTTGCTGGCTGATAACCACAACAAGAACAACGACGCTGTTATGGAAAATCCTCAGCTGTCTAGTAAATTTGCAAATATGGTGTTTGGCAGTAACATTTTTCAGGTCTGCTGTAAGTCTACTGAAAATCGACCTGGAGAATGGCACACTCGTTTTATACTGTAGAGGTCGAAAAAAATCTACATTCGGTTTTCATCATATTTCGATAGATTAAGGTTTTATTTAGGTACTCTGAAAAGGATTTTGCTGAAAAATTTTTTTTTCCAATATTTAAGGAGCATTTTCCTACCACTTGTGTTTATGTGTCTCGCCCACTTTTCTGTCACGCACTTTTCTGCATATATTTTAGATCTTTATATCCCTTACATTGCACGTTAGGATTTTTTTTTTTTTTTTTTACTCCCGAGTGTGTTAGCTATCTTTGGAATGCAACGGTCGGTATTCTGTGTTTCTGCTGTTTGTAAACAACACGCTTTCAAACACGCTGTTAGTTTTGTTCAAGTGTGATTGCGAATAGTTGTTATAGAAAACTTGGAGGTACGCTATGGGCAGACGATTAGGAGAAATAAAGAAAATCTAGAGACAATGAAGAGAGATGTTTGGGCCATATTGTTCCATAAGTCCTCTACTGATGATAAGCCATGTCATGGATTATGTCCATCAGCAAAAATTCGTAGTGCAAATACAATAGGGCTCAGGCTACTGAAGAATCTTATTCTCACCAGTAAACTCTTCCTGCTGCTGTTATTACAGCAATTAAACCGATTTTCAGAGACTTAGCTCATCCTGACCTAAGGAAATGTCTGCATGGGCAGACACAGAACCCAAATGAATGTTTTAAAAGCATAATTTGGAACTGGCTTCCTAAAACTGTGTTTGTAGGCATGCATACAGTGAAACTAGGAGTTCATGATGCTGTTATTACATTCAATTGTGGTAATACTGGAAAGTGTTGTATACTGAAAAAGCTGGGAATTAATCCTGGTGAAAATATGATCACTGGGATGCAACATTGCAATAGAATCAGGATAGCCGATGCTGACAGGTCTACATCTAATATGGCCAAGAAAGCAAGACAAACATCCAAGGAGGTGAAAAAGAAACCGGAAGATCTGCTAGAGGCCAAAGAAGGGCCATCATATCCAGCAGGACAGTTTTAATTAAATGTAAGTAACAAATTTCAAAAGTTTTTTCCTCAAAGTCTGTTTCCAAGAAACTAAAATTTTCAGTACATATGCCCCATTATATCAGAAACTATCATGTGCCCCATTATATCAGAAACTATCATAGATAAATGAATGAAATTGTCAGAGACTCTGCATAACATGGAAAGCCACCTCTGGTCCTACATTCATTAATATTCCCCCATTAGGAAGTTCACAAAAAAATATTTTCTGCAGAAGAAATTTAATATTTTTTGTTAATAAATTTAAAAAAGTATTTCTTATAAATTATAAAATGGATAAACTAGATTTTAGTACAGTTAACTCTGTTAACATCATGTAACATACAGTAAAAATAGCAAGATCTTGCATCAAATAGTTTTTTTCAGAAATGGCTCAAATACTTGCCTAAATTAACATGGGTTAGATAGGCAGGGCGTGGTCCCCGTAAGAAAATATTATTCAAGTGCTAGTTGTCTTTCTATTTAGTGAATGAATGCTACAGACCCTTTTAGTTAATTCGTACCATTAACCACAAATCACATGGTGGAATATGTGTTTGCCATGAAGCTCTTTTCTCTCCAGCTCGATTTAGTATCACTTCAGTCGTTATCCTGTGTAATTTTCACCATTATTTTGTTGCACCACATTTCAGAAGCTTCTGTTGTATTCATGTGTGTACCATTAATCGTCCCCATTTTACTTCCATATAAGATTACGCTCCAGAATCCAGAGAAAAAGAAATGCTTTCGAAAGAGACTTCGTGGCATTTATAAGAGGTTGTTAATTTCTCTTTGTGAGAAAATCGCTTGTTATTGCCAGTCTCTTAAGTACTGAGATTGTCCTTTATTTCGCTGCCCGAGCAGCAAAAGTCGTCTGTTGCTTTTAGTGTCTCATTTTCTGATGTAATTCCCTCGCCATCGCCCTATTTAGTTCGACTACTTTCCATTAATTTTGTTCTTCTTTTGTTGGTATTAATCTCATAGACACGGAGCGAAAGGTTATTGCCTCGGACCGAAAGGTTATTTAAAACTTGTGCAGAAACCAGAAGCCACTTACAATAGTCGAAGGACTTGCAAGTAGAGCAGTGGATGAAAACAGAGTGAGACAGGGTTGTTGCCCATCCTCGACGTTACTCATTGTGTACATTTAGCAAGCATTAAAGGAAACTGAATGAAAGTTTGAAGAAGGAATTAAAGTTTGAGGAGAAGAAATAAAAACCTTGAAGTTTACTGATGACATCATAATTCTGTCGGAGACAGCAAAGGACCTCGAACAGAAATTAAACGGAATCGACAGGGTCTTGAAAGGAGGATATAAGACTAACATCAGGGAAACCAAAACTAGAGCAATATAACTGAATGAAATCAGGCAATGCTTAGGGAACTAGTAGATGAGTTTTGGTACTTGGACAGCAAAACAGCTGATGATGGGAAATATAGAGAGGATACAAAATGTATACTGGCAATGGTAGGAATAGCGTTTCTGAAAAAGAGAAATATGTTAGTGCCGAATGTAAATTTGAATGTTTGGAAGTCTTTCCGCCCGCATCTCGTGGTCGTGCGGTAGCGTTCTCGCTTCCCACGCCCGGGTTCCCGGGTTCGATTCCCGGCGGGGTCAGGGATTTTCTCTGCCTCGTGATGGCTGGGTGTTGTGTGCTGTCCTTAGGTTAGTTAGGTTTAAGTAGTTCTAAGTTCTAGGGGACTGATGACCATAGATGTTAAGTCCCATAGTGCTCAGAGCCATTTTTTTTGGAGTCTTTCCTGAAAGCATTTGTGTGGAGTGGCAGAAATGAAAAGTGGACGGTAAACTGTCCAAACAGGAAGATGCTACAAAAGAATGGTGAAAATTAGTGGGGTAGATCGTGTTAGTGATACGGAGGTAGTGAATAGAGTTGGGAAGAGAAGAAATTTGGGGCACAATCCGACTGGAAGAATTGATCGGTTGGTGCGATACATTCTGAGACATTAGGGGATGACCAGAATGAGATTTTCACTCTGCAGCGGAGTGTGCGCTGATATGAAACTTCCTGGCAGATTAAAACTGCAAGGTTCGCAGGAGAGCTTCTGTAAAGTTTGGAAGGTAGGAGACGAGGTACTGGCAGAAGTAAAGCTGTGAGTACGGGCGTGAGTCGTGCTTCGGTAGCTCAGATGGTAGAGCACTTGCCCGCGAAAGGCTAAGGTCCCGAGTTCGAGTCTCGGTCGGGCACACAGTTTTAATCTGCCAGGAAGTTTCATTAGGAGATGACCAGTTTAGCACTGGAGTGAAGTGTGGGAGGAAACCAGGAGATGAATGCAGTAAGCAGATTCAGGCTGATGTAGGTTGCAGTAGTTATTCGGAGATGAAGAGGTTTGCACAGGATACAGTAACATGGAGAGCACCGTTGGACCTGTTCTTGCAGGATGTTTTTCCGGCCGCAGCGATGTCGGAGATTTGATGTTTTTACCAGATTCCTGATATTCACGGTACACTCGTGAAAAGGTAGTACGGGAAAATCCCCACTTCATTTCTGCCTCGGAGATGCCGTGTCCCATGGCTCGTACGCCGACTATAATAGCACGTTCAAACTCACTTAACTCTTGATAACCTGCCATTGTAGCAGCAGTAACCGATATAACAACTGCGGCCGACACTTCTTGTCTTATATAGGCCTTGCCGACCGCAGCGCGGTATTGTGCCTGTTTACATATCTCTGTATTTGAATACCAATACCTGTACCATTTTGTTCGGCACTTCAGTGTAGTTATTTTATTTGCCAGTTCTCGAGTACACTGATGTGTATCATTGTGGATTAATGTTCGCTTCGGTATGAACGTAAGGTTAAAATTATCTGAACATCTCGTAGCGAAATAGACTGGTGCATGGTTGCAGGAAGGCAATGAGGGGTGGTGGTAGGGGAGAATTAAACAGTCGCGCTGCATTCAAGGAGCCGGGTTAACCGCTCCCCTATCCATTCCACGCCCTACAAAGGCAGCGACTTCGGCTGCGCGCGAGGCAGTTTAATCCCGCGCTTACGCCACTTCGAGAACACACAGTTACACCGTTAATGCATCTTAGGGCTCCATTTAACGTCAAGTCGGCGCATTGTGAGCCCGTGATGGAGCGAGTCTGCCTCCACAGAAAGGCCGCCATTTAAAACTCGCGCTGAGGAAACGCACAGGGTCACCTAGAAAACATGGCCTTTCCACTCCTCTGCAACAGCACACCGGAGAAACGACAGTTTGAAAACATTCCGCACCTCCCGAGGACAACTGAATTCTTGTTCCTCTTTACTACCTACTACGGAATAGCTACACTACTGGCCATTAAAATTGCTACACCAAGAAGAAATGCAGATGATAAACGGGTATTCATTGGACAAATACATTATACTAGAACTGAGATGTTATTACATTTTCACGCAATTTGGGTGCACGGATCCTGAGAAATCAGTACCCAGAACAACCACCTCTTGCCGTAATAACGGCCTTGATACGCCTGGGCATTGAGTCAAACAGAGCTTGGATGGCGTGTACAGGTACAGCTGCTCATGCAGCTTCGATACCACAGTTCATCAAGAGGGTGAATGGCCTATTGTGATGAGCCAGTTGCTCGGCCACCATTGACCAGACGTTTTCAATTGGTGATAGATCTAGAGAACGTTCTGGCCAGGGCAGCAGTCGAACATTTTCTGCATCCAGAATGGCCCGTAGAGGACCTGCAACATGCGGTCGTGCATTATCCTGCTGAAATGATGGGTTTCGCAGGGATCGAATGAAGGGTAGAGCCACGGGTCGTATCACATCTGAAATGTAACGTCCACTGGTCATAGTGCCGTCAATGCGAACAAGAGGTGACCGATACGTGTAACCAATGGCACCCCATACCATCACGCTGGGTGATATGGCAGTATGGCAATGACGAATACACGCTTCCAATGTGCGTTCACCGCGATGTAGCCAAACACGGATGCGACCATCATGATGCTGTAAACAGAACCTGGATTAATCCGAAAAAATGACGTTTTGCCATTCGTGCACCCAGCTTCGTCGTTGAGTAGACCACCGCAGGCGCTCCTGTCTGTGATGCAGCGTCAAGGGTAACCGCAGCCTTGGTCTCCGAGCTGATAGTCCATGCTGCTGCAACCGTCGTCGAACTGTTCGTGCAGATGGTTGTCGTCTTGCAAACGTCTTCATCTGTTGACTCAGGGATCGAGACGTGGCTGCACGATCCGTTACAGCCATGCGGGTGAGATGCCTGTCATCTCGACTGCTAGTGATACGAGGCCGTTGGGATCCAGCACGGCGTTCCGTATTACCCTCCTGAACCCACCGATTCCATATTCTGCTAACAGTCATTGGATCTCGACCAATGCGAGCAGCAATGTCGCGATACGATAAACCACAATCGCGATAGGCTACAATCCGACCTTTATCAAAGTCGTAAACGTCATGGTACGCATTTCTCCTCCTTACACTACGCATCACAACAACGTTTCATCAGGCAACGCCGGTCAACTGCTGTTTATGTGTGAGAAATCGGTTGGAAACTTTCCTCATGTCTGCACGTTGCAGGTGTCGCCACCGGCGCCAACCTTGTGTGAATGCTCTGAAAAACGGATCATTTGCATATCACAGCATCTTCTCCCTGTCGGTTAGTTTTCGCGTCTGTAGCACGTCATCTTCGTGGTGTAGCAATTTTAATGGCCAGTAGTGTATAAAAATCGACAAATTTCGTGTGAGGTGATTTGGTATTTTCTTTATCTGTCGACTTTCAGAAGGTGTTCGGTTATACACTGCGACGAAAGTCGTGGGATAGTAGTATGCATATACACAGATGGTCGTAGGATCGCGCACACAGGGCACATTAGGGCAGCGCAATGCCGGAGTTGTGATTTGTACTAGGGTGATTCAAATGAAAAGATTTCCGACGTTGTTATGGCCGTAGACTTCGAACGCAGAGTGATAGTTTTAGCTAGGCGCATGGGACATTCCATTCCGGAGATCGTAGTGGAATTCAGTATTCTGAGGTCCGCAGTGGCAAGAGTGTGCTAAGAATACCGAATTTGAGGTTTTAGCTCGCACCACGGACAAAGCAGTTGCCAACGACCTTCACTTAACAACGGAAAGCTGCGTCGTTAGCGTAGAGTTGTCGCTGGTAACAGACAACCTCAGAAATCAATGTGGGACGTACGGTGAACGTGTCATTTAGAACAGGATGGTGAAATCTGGCGTTAATGGGCTGTGACGGCAGACAACCGAATCGAGTGCCTTTGCTGACAGCACGACATCGCCAGCAGTACCTCTCCCGGGCACCTATTCTATATCGTTCATACCGATCGGTGCAGTACGTAAATCGGCGGTTGTCACTGTAACTCTGGTTGTGGTTATCTGAAACATGAAATTAACAAATTACCCTCATCCTTTCAGATGTAGTTTCAGTTCATCTTAGGGATTTGCAAAGGTAATTTTTTTTGAGAAATAAATGACCTTTTTTTGGACGCCCTGTTGTGGCCGAAAAATACCAAATATCAGCATAAAAAATCGGCTACGATGAACTGAAGATAATTCAGTTTGCGTCAAGGGAGACCAAATATCATTAAAATCGGATGAAAATTGTATCGTGGGCGACAACAACCATGCCGAAAAACACTGTTCTTGAGAAAAACGCGTTTATAGTTTGGCAACTTTTTGTCGTATAAAAAAAGGGACAAAGCTTGAAATGTGCGGGAATTTATCGATGTCTGGTCCATAATAACTATCGACCCAGTTGGTGGATGGCCGCTTTCCGCTACTTTATGACGCGATAAGCCTTCATTTTCGTCATCAAAGTTCATTTAGTCGCTGAGAGCTTCCCCGCTGGCGTCGCTATCTTCACAGAATCGGCGCATTACATCGCCGATTTTGATTTGAAGGGCATTTGCCACCTGCATTGATACAGTATGGCCTACATTGAATAGACATACGGCCAAATTTGAACCAATGTTGACAATTTCGCTTCGTATGGATGTTATTTCTGGAGCGTGTCTCGAGATGAGACTGTTGAAACTTTCGTTCGCGTTTTGAGTAAAACCACTCAAACAACGCTCCAGCAAAACAGATTTGAAACTTCCTGGCAGATTAAAACTGTGTGCCGGACAGAGACTCGAACTTCGGACCCTTGCCTTTCGCGGGCAAGTGCTCTACCAACTGAGCTACCCAAGCACGACTCACGACCCGTCCTCACAGCTTGGTAAAGCACTTGCCCGCGAAAGGCAAACGTCCCAAGTTCGAGTCTCGGTCCGGCACACAGTTTTAATCTGCCAGGAAGTTTCATATCAGCGCACACTCCGCTGCAGAGTGAAAATCTCATTCTCAAAACAGATTTACTCAAATCGGTACAAATAGGGAGTGTGAGGCGGAACCGGTTCTCAAACGCCGAAGCGTGACGTGCATGCTCGCCTTCAAACGCTCACAGAATCGTTACTTTTGGAGTTCGTGCATAATATTTTGGGGAATAATTCGACAATGTATATGCATTCGAATTCCACAATAAAAAAAATTTCGAAGTCGTTCCCCCCTAAAATGGAGATGTCTTTTTTTACGTGGGATTTAGATTCCTTTAAAGAATTTGGGGAGGGCTAGAGGTGTTACTGGTATGTAGCTGCGGTGTAAAGCCGCAGCCTGTGATGAAATCCATGGCGACACTGAAATGGTCTGAAACGAAACGTTTCTGTCCTGAGGACGAGGGCCAGCCGCTGTTGCGTCAGCTGTGGGACGCGTCATGCTTCCGTGTTCTGACTTCTTTGTCTTACCGCGCCCTTGTCTGTTTTACTGTTCTCCATTCTCCACCGCCCCCCCCCCCCCCCCATCTTCTCGCGCTTTCTACTATTGTTTGCTAGCGATGGCCGGTTTCATTAGCCAATTCTTTTTTTATGAAACGATCCTGCCATAGATCGACCTCCTTTTTGACTGAAACTTGACGCAGATGAAGAGTCGGTTTAAGCTCCAAGCGACAAGAGCCCCCCTTGGGCGTTCCAAGCGCAAAATGTACCAGGTGTACCGGTATGAAATGAGCGTTTTTTTTTGTGAAAATGAAACACTAATTTTGAATTCAAAAGTTAAAACATTTTATTCAAAGTACTGACCTTTGCTTTCTATACATTTTGACCACCTTTCTGGCAATTTTTTGAAGCAAACCAATCAGACACCCAATTTTCGACTCCTTCGTAGGAATCGGAGTGTTCCTCAGCCAATGCGTGTCCCACTGATGAAAACAAATGGTAGTGGGAAGGGACCAAGTCTGGTGCATACGGCGGGTGGGGTAGCAGCTCCCAGCCAAGTGTTTTGATTGTATCCTGAACCAGTTTTCCTTTGTATGCAGGTGCATTGTCGTGTAAAAAAAATTACTTTGCCATGTCGCCTGGCCCATTCTGGTCTTTTTTCGATCATTGCATAGTTCATATTGATCATTTGTTGTCTGCAGTGATTAGTATTCACAGTTTCACCGGGTTTTAGAAGCTCATGATATACCACACCTTTCTGATCCCACCAAACACAGAGCATTGTCTTCTTGCCGAATCGATCTGGATTTGCAGTCGATGTTGATGGTTGTCCCGGATTAACCCATGATTTTTCCCGTTTAAGATTCTTAAAATAAATCCATTTTTCAACTCCAATAACAATTCGATGCAAAATTGATTTTCTTTCATGTCTTTGAAGCAAAATTTGACAAATGGTTTTTCAGTTTTCCATCTGTCTTCCATTCAATTCATGTGGCAACCATTTTCCACACTTTTGGATCTTTCCCATAGCTTTCAAACGGTCATAAATTGTTTGTTGTGCAACATTTAGCATTGCTGCCATTTGCTTCTGTCTCAAAGTATCATCTTCATCCAATATTGCTTGCAATTCTGCGTCTTTGAACTTTTTTTTTTGTGGTCTTCCACGTTCTTCATTTCTTACATCAAAATCATTATTTCTGGACTGTTGAAACCATCTTTTGGATGTTGCTTCTGATAGACCACGATCACCATGCCTCGAGAAGCATTCGATGCGACTCTGCAGCACTTTTTTTTTTTCAAATGAAAACAAAGACATAATGCTTTCCGCAAATCATCACTTTCTGGTACAAAATTCCACACTGTTAACACGATAATAACAGATGATGTTGTAACTCTTCAGGCTTTCCCGGCGATGTAATGACATCTTGGGTTGTCGGGTGTTCTGCCGGATATCAACGTCGTACCCCCCCCCCCCCCCAGGAGCGGGTTTGGTGGGCGCGGACCGCAGAGGGAACACCTAGAACCGCAGTGGACGGAAAACGGAGCAGCAACGCTCCAGCAGGTCGCAGGCAATGGGCGCGGACCACAGAGGAAGCGCCTGCAGCCGTTGGTGGAGGGGGAAGCCCATTGGCATAAATACTGGACCAGGTCCACTCGAAGAGCAGTCTCAAAGTCGCACCTGGTGAAGGTTACGAGCTACGTGACCGAAATATCGTGCAAGTTCGACGCTGATATCCGGCAGAACACCCGACAACCCAAGATGTCACAGATGATGTTGTTTGTTCCATGACTTGATGTATACTAAGTATCTTTGACAGATGTCGTACCAGCCAAACAAAAAAAAAAAAGGCTCGTTCACAATAAATGTTCCCTATCGACACATTTGTATCTTAACGCCCATTTCATGCCGGTACACCTGGTATGTATGTCCAAGGTGTACAGCAAATCTGAGACGAGTGAAAATATACGAGAACATGAGCGGAAACGTCGCAGAAAGCGCGTGATCGCAAAGAAGCCGTGTGCCAGGTGTTTGCGAATGTGTCATTACAAGCTGGCACTCACTTCACTGACAACTGTCGCCCTAGTTAGCACGACGTTCGTTTAATAAGTAATCTCCCACACATTTTTTCTCAAAACAGATTTATTATTAAGGGGGGGGGGGGGGGGATGTAACGGAATATGTAAACATTTATTTAGAAAATCATTACACCCATATTTATTAATGTACAAATCTAAAATTTTGCACGTGTAAAGAAAAAGACTTAATGTTTTGAACATGGCTGTGCTCAGCAACCGTAATTAATTACAACATTACAAACTTCCTGCTAACCGGTTGCAAACAGAATTTAAAATTCTTTAACTAGTTTTCAACGCCAACTAGGGGAGCCCTCTTCAGAAGAAACTTACCTTACCTAACAATATCACAGGAAGGTACATTAATATGAGGTAGGCATGGAAAAAATACAGGGCTATTACAAATGATTGAAGCGATTTCATAAATTCACTGTAGCTCCATTCATTGACATATGGCCACGACACACTACAGATACGTAGAAAAACTCATAAAGTTTTGTTCGGCTGAAGCCGCACTTCAGGTTTCTGCCGCCAGAGCGCTCGAGAGCGCAGTGAGACAAAATGGCGACAGGAGCCGAGAAAGCGTATGTCGTGCTTGAAATGCACTCACATCAGTCAGTCATAACAGTGCAACGACACTTCAGGACGAAGTTCAACAAAGATCCACCAACTGCTAACTCCATTCGGCGATGGTATGCGCAGTTTAAAGCTTTTGGATGCCTCTGTAAGGGGAAATCAACGGGTCGGCCTGCAGTGAGCGAAGAAACGGTTGAACGCGTGCGGGCAAGTTTCACGCGTAGCCCGCGGAAGTGGACGAATAAAGCAAACAGGGAGCTAAACGTACCACAGCCGGCGGTTTGGAAAATCTTACGGAAAAGGCTAAAGCAGAAGCCTTACCGTTTACAATTGCTACAAGCCCTGACACCCGATAACAAAGTCAAACGCTTTGAATTTTCGGCGCGGTTGCAACAGCTCATGGAAGAGGATGCGTTCAGTGCGAAACTTGTTTTCAGTGATGAAGCAACATTTTTTCTTAATGGTGAAGTGAACAGACACAATGTGCGAATCTGGGCGGTAGAGAATCCTCACGCATTCGTGCAGCAGATTCGCAATTCACCAAAAGTTAACGTGTTTTGTGCAATCTCACAGTTTAAAGTTTACGGCCCCTTTTTCTTCTGCGAAAAAACGTTACAGGACACGTGTATCTGGACTTGCTGGAAAATTGGCTCATGCCACAACTGGAGACCGACAGCGCCGACTTCATCTTTCAACAGGATGGTGCTCCACCGCACTTCCATCATGATGTTCGGCATTTCTTAAACAGGAGATTGGAAAACCGATGGATCGGTCGTGGTGGAGGTCATGATCAGCAATTCATGTCATGGCCTCCACGCTCTCCCAACTTAACCCCATGCGATTTCTTTCTGTGGGGTTATGTGAAAGATTCAGTGTTTAAACCTCCTCTACCAAGAAACGTGCCAGAACTGCGAGCTCGCATCAACGATGCTTTCGAACTCATTGATGGGGACATGCTGTGCCGAGTGTGGGAGGAACTTGATTATCGGCTTGATGTCTGCTGAATCACTAAAGGGGCACATATCGAACATTTGTGAATGCCTAAAAAAACTTTTTGAGTTTTTGTATGTGTGTGCAAAGCATTGTGAAAATATCTCAAATAATAAAGTTATTGTAGAGCTGTGAAATCGCTTCAATCATTTGTAATAACGCTGTACTTAATTTTTACAAGTTAAATTGCATAAAAATACTTATGTGGTTAGAAGGAAAATATGAGCGACATCGATCTAGTCAAGACGTTAAAACCACAACTAAAACATTTCCCACCTGGATTCATAACAGATATAGTCAAAATTTTAAAACTATGTGTAAACATGCATCCAAGGGTACTACAGTGGTCTACAACTGTGCGAGCAGGCCGTGCCAAATAACGACGTGATCATGATACACATCGCGCCAATTAATAGCAGAACTTATAAAAGCTTAACGACATCTACACGACATTAAAATAATAGTAATTAACAGATTAATAAGATGTGAATTATACAAGCAAGGGAGAGGAAAACAGTATTTAAGGACTTACAGGAAAACGTATAAGCAACTTCAGCTGTCAAATATCTTTTAGTAGCGGCTTTAAGCCATTGGCAAAAATTTATATTAAGCGACTGCAGTTGTGGGGAAGACGAGACAAAGACTGCGCTTTGTTGGCAGAACACTTACAAGGGGAGGCCACACCGTTTGGAACGCGGATTTATTGCAAACTTCGTACAGTCGTAGCACTCCATGAGGACAACAAAATGTGTAAGCAGTAGCGCGTACTTCTCAAGCGTTACTGAGAAAAATCGCAAGGTAATTTCGGTCGGCAAATATATACCTGTGCGTGGCCATTTTTACCATGAAGAGGCGCCAGCCGTGTGGTTAGCGCTCAAGCCCCCGTGACCGCTGGATCGATGGATCGAGTCCCGTTCGTCAGTTTTTTTTCTTGTTTAACACAGTCATTTTCTTTACTATTTATATTACAGTTGATATAATGGGAAAAATACGTGTAATAGGATGAAGTTTTATTAAATTTACTGTTATTTGGCAGTCTATAAATTCTTACTATCACAAATAATATAATATTCATAACTATCGACTAGTAAACGATCAAACGCATAAAGTGATACTGAATATGTATGCTTGTCCCTGTCTCCAAAACTGTTCGTATTTAATCGAAAGAGACCGAGAAATTGCTTCTCGTGAAGACGCTATTAAAATACACTCGACGCTGCATGACAAATTATCAGCGCCGATATTTAAGGAAATGCTGCGTTATGCATGGCTTGCTTCCAAATTATCGTCTGAAAGAGAGGTTTTTGAAAATGTTAGCGAGGTTTGTTTTTCCACGCAAAACCTCAAAAGGCCTTGCGTATGCGGAAACATAGCATTTGTTCAACTGGTGCCGTTTAACTTTATGCTCTCCATGTTTTTACGAAAAATACCATCCTGAAACTTGTACTCGTTATGTCGAAAGCGACGATTAATTTTACATCTTTTGTAAGCCGTCTGAGCCGCTCAAAACTTGGAGGTAACAAGTAGTTTCGGGTTCCTTCCAGGTATACGGGATTTCTCAAATCACGGACAAGCATACATTTTCAGTATGACATTACGCGTGTGCTCGTTTACTAGTCGATAGTTACGAAAAAATGGCTCTGAGCACCACGGGACTTAACATCGGAGGTCATCAGTCCCCTAGAACTTAGAACTACTTAAACCTAACTAACCTAAGGACATCACACACATTCATGCCCGAGGCAGGATTCGAACCTGCGACCGTAGCAGTCGTGCGGTTCCGGACTACAGCGCCTAGAACCACATGGCCACCGCGGCCGGCGATAGTTATGAATATTATACTATTTGTGATAATAAAAATTTGTAGACTGCCAAATAACATTGTAAATTTACTAAAAGTTCATCCGATTACACATATTTTTCCCATTATATCAACTGTAATATCAATAGTAAAGAAAATGACTGTGTTAGAAATGGAAAAAAAACTGACGAACGGGACTCGATCCAGCGACCCAGCGATTAAGGGGCTTGAACACTACCCACTCGGCTGCCGCAGCTTCTTAGTAAAAGTGGCCTCACACAGGTATGTATATTTAACGACCGAAATTATCTTGCGATTTCCTCAGTAACGGTTGAGAAGTACGCGCTACTGCTTACACATTTTGTTGTCCTCATGGAGAACTACGAGTGTACGAAGTTTGCAGTAAATCCGCGTTCCAAACGTCGTGGCTTCCCCTTGTAAGAAGATGCGACAAACCCACTAAAGAGACAGCGTGCATTACATTTGTCCGTCCTCTGCTGGAATATTGCTGCGCGGTGTGGGATTCTTACCAGGTAGGATTGATGGAGTACATCGAGAAAGTGCAAAGAAGGGCAGCTCGTTTCGTGTTATCGCGCAATAGGGGCGAGAGTGTCACTGATATGATACGCGAGATGGGGTGGCAGTCACTGAAACAAAGGCGGCGAGATCTATTTACGAAATTTCAATCACCAACTTTCTCTTCCGAATAGAAAGTATTTTGTTGACAACCACGTACATTGGGAGAAATGATCATCTTAATAAAGTAAGAGAAATCAGAGCTCGAACGGAAAAATTTAATGTTTTTTTTTCCGATGCGCCATTCGGGAGTGGAATGGTAGAGTAGTAGTAGTATAAAAATAGTCTGATGAAGCCTCTGCCAGGCACTTAAGTGTGAATTGCAGAGTAACCATGTAGATGTAGAGCAGCGACATGCCATTCGGCAGCTTGCCTTTGTCATCCTCTTCTCAAACTTGGCCAATGCTATGTCCGTGACGAACTGTCAACCGTGAGGTAGATTACCGCTCGAAAGCGCGTGGAATATCGCCAGACCTGCCCCGTTTCAGGAACTGTGGAGTTTAATCTTGGAAAACCAGCAACTCCTGCGGGCCTTGAAAGCTTGTGAAATTGAAGAGTGACGCGGCGTCGCCGCCCTTGCAGCTTTCCGCGGCGTTTTAATGCGATCCAGCTCTACGGCTGGGCGCGCGCGTCGTATCGCTCGTCATGGACGACGTTTCGGAAATTAAAGTTCATTCCGTCTCCACGGAGAAACATGCGCAGCTCGCCGTTCTGCATGGAGCTCATGGTGCAGCTGCCTTGTACGAACGTCGCAACCAGCTAATTTGTATGACTTGGCCGATTGCAACAGTGAGTCAAAGATATTGTAGTCATAGGACACTACGTCTTTTTGTTTTGTGAAGTGCACTACTTTACATCTCTGGACATTTAAACGAAGCTGCCCATCTGTGCACCGCTTTGAAATCTTATCAAGATCCGACTGAATGTTTATGCACCTTCTTTCAGTTAGTACTTTTTCATTGGTAACTGCATCATCTGCAAAAAGCCTGATTTTACTATTAATATTGGTTCAAATGGCTCAGAGCACTATGTGACTTAACTTCTGAGGTCATCAGTCGCCTAGAACTTTGAACTACTTAAAACTAACTAACCTAAAGACATCACACACATCCATGCCCGAGGCAGGATTCGAACCTGCGACCGTAGCGGTCGCTCGGTTCCAGACTGTAGCGCCTAGAACCGCTCGGCCACTCCGGCCGGCTTACTATTAGAGGTAAAGGTGGATATATGGGCCCCCACTTTGTTTTTTTTTATATAACACCTTTTATTTTTAGTATAATCACCTGAAATTAACATAACGCATTTCTCTAGTATGTCCTGCAAATAGTTACGACATGTTTTGGCTCAACTTTTTAATAGTTAAAACAAAATTTTTATTTTTCGTGATAGTCTGCATTTTGTTGCGTCAAGAATTTGTGCTGGTAATTATTTAATTTTTGTGTATAATGAAAGAAAGATTCACTCGGAACATTGTTAATTAGTCTACTGGTGGGATGATTTTCACAGCCTACGCCTAGTCTATTCACAATAGTCACACATAAGCATCTTTTTACACGTTACAAGTGATCCTCTTTCAGCTGCAGATAATGCACCAAGTAGCCTTTTTCCCCTCAGCCCGATGACACGAGAAATTTTTTTTTGAACGACACTAAGACCTGACTCGTCTGCCGGCTGGGGTGCTCGAGCGGTTCAAGGCGCTACAGTCTGGAACCGCGCGACCGCTACGGTCGCAGGTTCGAATCCTGCCTCGGGCATGGATGTGTCTGCTGGCCTAAGGTTAGTTAGGTTTAAGTAGTTCTAAGTTCTAGGGGACTGGTGACCTCAGCAGTTAAGTCCCATAGTGCTCAAAGCCATTTTTTGATTCGTCTACATTAAAAACCTCTGTCTGCAGGATATTTGTAGTTACTGAACGGAGCTTCAAGTAAACTGAAGAAATTGTCGACAGCTTGTTTATTAAACTCATTAGCACGTGAAATCGAAGTAGCGGATGGCTTCAAAATAGACCGAATATTTTTGTGGCGTGCCGTGCCGTGACAAACCAAGTTCGACCAGAAACTTCGCCCTTTACAAATGGATGAGGGATTTTATTTCTTGTGCAAAGCTGGTAGGCCATGCGCCTGACGTCATTTCTGGTAAGGCTGTAGAATTTGGATTCCATAATGATAGGATATTTAACCAGTTCGTCATAAAGTCCCTGTGGTAAAACCGGTGGACGCCCAGTTTAATATTAACTATTTCTTCGACCGGTTTATCGATTCGTGAAAGCCTTTGTAGCGTAGAACGAGGGACAGAGTACACTTTAACCGTATTTTTCAACCCCATTTTTTTCTCTTTAGTAGCTACGATAGCATTTGACATATTTGCTTTGTCCCACGATTGCCGTTTCTATTTTTTTGGTGGTAGAAGATGTCTTCGAGGCATCTGAAACATAAATAGTAGCAATATTTGTAAATGATCCAATAAAATCTGATTGATTTTACGGGGCCCATAATACCAGCAGCAAAAGGGGCCCATATATCCACCCTCGCATGGGAAAAACGATTTTGCCTACGGTTAGTTTGGTTCGCAACCGACGTTAATTAACGTAAAACGGTATCCCAACAGCAAGCCAAATACGTACCTTACCTTAGTTTTAGTAATAACATGTTAGAAATTTGAGTTTTATTCAAATAAACACTAACCTTTCAAACTTTTGATGACAGCGAAAAAATTCACAGCACAACTACTCACAAACCTTGACAGCTACTACGTCTGCGCACTCTACAGTGAAGTTTGGCAACTAGTTTTAGTAGTTCATGTGCTCTCCGCTAGAATTCATGGCCTGTACTTCCAAATATGTAGGGGGCCCATAATACCAGCCGGGGCCCATTTTTCCACCTTTGCCTCTAATATTGTCTGCAAGGTCATTAATATACAACATGAACAGCAAATATCCCCAACACACTTCCCTGAGTCACACCTTGAGGTACTTACAAGGGAACCTCCCCATCAGATTTAGTTATAAGTTGGCACAGTGGATAGGCCTTGAAAAACTGAACACAGATCAATCCATTATCCTTGTTTCGCTTTTGTTGATGTTCATCTTATACCCTCCTTGTGTGGTACAGTGACATTATTTGCGTTTAGTCTGTACTCTGTTTCTTAATTCCCCGTCTGAAGAAAGCTGAACGTCGTCGGATAACGTTAGGAATGCGTCTCCGTTATCTGAGCCGTTTCCTCCAGTCTGCTGGATAAACGACGTGTAGGCTGGAAAGTTGAGTGTGCGAGATTACGAGAAAGTATGGGGTAGCGGAAGCGCGTGCCAGCTAAGCAGGCTGGCCTGCAGGTTTCGTCACGTTATCGGCGTGTGGGCGTTGCGGTATCGCGCTAAGCCAGCGCCCGATGTGGATTCCTTCTCGCTTCTCCTGCGGAGTATCTGACAGTAAGCGTGACCACTTGTGGCTAGATTGCTGGAAAGCGAAACCTACTGCATGACGCGTACTTTGCTCCTCACCGTCGTCTGCGATCTGTTGGAAGTACACTGACGGATGTGGAAAGACGTACAGCGCGAATCACAAGTCCGATATTTTATCGAACTTTGTGCAGATGGACGGGTCATGAGGCAAGTTTGCTGTCTCCCCCAATACTGTATAACGCATTTGAAGCATATTATTGCGAAATGTTTGAAACGAAAAAGAGAAGTGGGGATAGGTGGTAGGAGGATAGAATGCATTCGATTTGCCGGTGATACGTTGTTACTGGAAGAGAGCGAAAAAACTATAGTTGAAATATTAAAAGAATAAAATAAGATCTGTGAGGAATTTGGAGTGAAAATTAATGAGAGAAGGTGTATAATTTAATTAAGATCTGTAGGGAATTCGGAGTCAAATTTAATTTAAAAAATTCTATGTTGATAAGTGCAAGAACAGTAAGAACAACCGTAAATTTTTATATATTTATTTATTTCAATAACAGTACAGAGTATCCCCCCCCGGCTTGGAATGTAAGGTGGGTCGGATGCTTCTGAATCTAACAGCAAAGACTTCACAATGTTACAGTCTTATTTGTATACAGTTGTTAATGCTATTTTAAATAATATAAAGAACAGGATATATAAAGATTTCTTTGAGGTTGCAGCGAATTGAATCAGAATGAGATTTTCACTCTGCAGCGGAATGTGTGCTGATATGAAACTTCCTGGCAGATTAAAACTGTGTGCCGTACCGAGACTCGAATTCGGGACCTTTGTCTTTCGCGGGCAAGTGCTGTACCATTTTTATTTTTATTTTTAATCTCATTTTGTTCTATATTGTTCGTTGACTTTGTTCGTGGCGGGCATCCGATGACACTCGTTCAGCTTGTTCGTTGATCCGTTCACTCAGTTTTTCTTTTTTTTTAATTACAAAGGGTAACTAAACCCTCTGACCGAACACGCTGAGCTACCGTGCCGGCATCTGCAGCGCAGAGTGAAAATCTCATTCTGGAAACATTCCCCAGGCTGTGGCTAAGGCGTGTCTCCGCAATATCCTTTCTTCCAGGAGTGCTAGTTCTGCAAAGTTCGTAGGAGAGTTTCTGTAAAGTTTGGGAGGTAGGAGACGAGGTACTGGCAGAAGTAAAGCTGTGAGGACGGGGCGTGAGTCGTGCTTGGGTAGCTCAGTTGGTAGAGCACTTGCCCACGGAAGGCAAAGGTCCCGAGTTCGTGTCTCGGTCCGGCACACAGTTTTAATCTTCCAGGAAGTTTCATACCAGCGAATTGAATGCTTAACAATTGTTAAAATGGTTCCATATAATTTGTTACTACCTAGTAGATGAGAATATAACTTATACAATGCAAATGTCAAAGAAAAATTTAAAAAAAAGAAAACGGAACACAATGAGCGTGGTTAAGAATAATTTGTAATATATAGAGGGAAGTAATATGCTGTAAAGTGTAAAGAGGACAGGAAGATACAGAAGAAATTATTGCTTTCAGAAATCCGGGAAACATAATTACGAAAGACATGAGATGCAATAAGGAGGCCGGCCGCTGTGGCCGAGCGGTTCTTGGCGCTTCAGTCCGGAACCGCGCTGCTGCTACGGTCGCAGGTTCGAATCCTGCCTCGGGCATGGATGTGTGTGATGTCCTTAGGTTAGTTACGTTTAAGTGTTTCTAAGTTCTAGGGGACTGATGACCTCAGTTGTTAAGTCCCATAGTGGTCAGAGCCATTTGAAGATGTTAAATTAGACAAAATTTGGATATGAACATTGCAACGCAAGAATGACGATAGATTACGTGATAGACTACGGTGCCCTTTACACTGTCCATATAATCGTCGCCCTCGAGTTCTGGTTGCAGTTCACTATTTTACCTCTGAAGATATCTCCCGCAGTCGGAGGGGAAACGCTAGGTTGGTTGGTTGGTTGCTTGCTTTGAGGGATAAAGGGACAAACTATAGGGTCATCAGTCCCTAGAAACGCTAGGAGAAAGTTTTATACATCGACCACGGCCTAATAGCCCGGAAGTTCTAAGTGATGCCGAGCGGGATTAGCCGAGCGGTCAAGGCGCTGCAATCATGGACTGTGCGGCTGGTCCCGGCGGTGGTTCGAGTCCTCCTTTGGGCGTGGCTGTGTGTGTTTGCACTTAGGATAATTTGGGTTAAGTAGTGTGTAAGCCTAGGGACTGTCCCATAAGATTTCACACACATTTGAAAGTTTTTTTAAAGTGATAATAAGGTCAAATACTTGCGATGTTATTTTTAACACAATCAGACTTTTGAAGCAGTTTTTATAAGTAGGGGTTCGATTCTGGTGTTGGCGGTGACGGCAAATTATACTCGTGGAGCGAGAAGGTGCAGGAGAATGGGAAGACAGCAATAACAAACGCGGAACCTCCCGCCGCCCACAAAAAAAAAAGAAGAACCAAATCCTGGATGCGCGCAATGAGTTCACATGGATTTGCGAGCCCGCCTGTATCGCGACGATGACACAATGACAGCGAACGGAGTTGTGCGGCGGGGAGGGATTTCAATGTTTCATTGATATCGACGAGGCTGCTCTCGTATTCGGCAGAACTTTAGCAGTATTTACGAGGAAACTTTGGCAGTGAAATGTCGAGCTCATCGCTGTGACAGTAATTCGCCTCCCGTGCGTGCCTACAACTGCCGTTAAAGGCACGACGGCTCGCGATCCGAACGTAAACAAAGCGTGACGCATAAAACCCACAGACATTCCCTCCCGTCATGAATTTAGTTATGGCGTCCATGCCTCGTTATGGGGACGAGTGTATGCCCACCGGTATTTATCTAAACGACATGACCACAACTTTTCAGAAACTCTCTGTAAAACAATACTATCAAGCATACGATCCATCTACATCTACCTGATTACTCTGCTATTCACAATAAAGTGCCTGGCAGAGGGTTCAATGAACCACCTTCAAGCTGCCTCTCTACCGTTCCACTCTCTAACGGAAAGCGGGAAAAACGAGTGCTTAAATTTTTCTGTGCGAGCCCTGATTTCTCTTATTTTATCGTTACAATCATTTCTCCCTATGTAGGTGGGTGCCAACAGAATGTTTTCGCAATCGGAGGAGAAAACTGGTTATTGAAATTTCATGAGAAGATCCCGTCGCAGCGAAAAAGTCTTTGTTTTAATGATTGCCACTCCAATTCACGTATCATGTCTGTGACATTATCTTCCCTATTTCGCGATAATACAAAACGAGCTGCCCTTCTTTGTACTTTTTTGATGTCATCCGTCAGTCCCAGCTGATGCGGATCCCACACCACACGGCAATACTCCACAATAGGGCGGACAAGCGTGGTGTAAGCAGTTTCTTCAGTAGACCTGTTGCACCTTCTAAGTGTTCTGCTGATGAATCGCAGTCTTTGGTTTACTCTACCCACAATATTATCTATGTGATCGTTCCAATTTAGGTTATTTGTAATTGTAATCCGTAAGTATCTAGTTGAATTTACAGCCTTCAGATTTGTGTAACTCATCGCGTAATCGGAATTTAGCTGATTTCTTTTAGTACTCATGTGAATAACGTCACACTTTTCCTTATTCAGGGTCAATTGCCACTTTTCGCACCATACAGATATCTCATCTAAATCATTTTGCAAGTCGTTTTGATCATCTGATGACTTTACAAGATGGTAAACGACAGCGTCATCTGCAAACAATTTAAGACGGCTGCTCAGATTGTCTTCTATGTCGTTAATATAGATCAGGAACAATAGAGGGCCTATAACACCTCCTTGGGGAACGCCAGGTATTACTTCTGTTTTACTCCATGACGTCTATTACTACGAACTGTGACCTTTGTGACAGGAAATCACGAATCCAGTCGCACAACTGAGGCGATACTCCGTAGGCACGCAGTTTGGTTAGAAGACGCTTGTGAGGAACGGCGTCGAAAGCCTTCTGGAAATTAGTAGGAACATCACAGTGCTTTAATGTGCGTGGTCCTATTGGAGCGCGGTATGCCCTCCCTCACCTTCCTGCCTGTTTTGATCTGAATTACCCGGGGCCGGTTGAAGGGCGTAGTTAATACAAGAGTTTTCGAAATGTAAACTTGTTGATCTATTCCTTACGTAAATGCGCCCGAATTACTCCCATGGGCTACCTTAACGGGTACGTCTACATCTACAAGGCTACTCTGCGAATCACACTTGTGCCTGGCAGAGGGTTCATCGAACCACCTTCACTTCTCTGTTATTCCGCTTTTGAAGAGCGAGCGGAAAAGAGGAACACCTATATCTTCCCGTGCGAGCTCTGATTTATCGTGATGATTGTTTCCCCCGATGTAGGTCTGCGTCAACAAAATATTTTGACGTTTGGAGGAAAAAGTTGGTGATTGAAATTTCGTGAGAAGATTCCGACGCAACGAAAAACGCCTTTGTTTTAACGTCACGTCCACCCTAAGTCCTGTATCATGTCAGTGACACCCTCTCACCTGTTTCTCGATAGTACAAAACGTGCTGCTCTTCTTTGAACTTCCTCGATGTACCCCGTTAATCCTATCTGGTAAGGATCCCACACCGCGCAGCAGTACTCCAAAGGACGACGAACAAGCGTGGAGCAGCCAGTCTCTTCAGTAGATCTGTTGTATCTTCTAAGTGTTGTGCTGATAAGACGCAGTCATTGGTTCGCCTTCCCCACAACATTTTCTGTGTGTTCCTTCCAATTTACGTTGTTCTTAATTGTATTTCCTAGGTATTCAGTTGAAGTTGCGGTCTTTAGATTTGATTCAATTATCTCTTAACCGAAGTTTAACTGATTCCTTTTATTACTCATCTGGGTGACTTCACACTTTTCGTTATTTAGGGTCCGTTGCCAATTTTTGCACCATACAGATATCTTTTCTAAGTCCAGTTGCAATTTGTTTTGATCTTGTGATGACTTTACTGGGCGATAAATGACACCGTCAGTTGCATACAACCTAAGACGGCTGCTCAGATTGTTTCACAAATCGTTTATATAGATAAGGAACAGCAAAGGACCTATAACGCTACCTTGGGGAGCGCCAGAAATCATTTCATACGAATTGACGCAAAGTCATCGAGTAAAACAGAAGTGTAACCTCTGTGAGAGGAAATGACGAGTCCAATCACCCAACTAAGACGATATTCTGTAAGCACGTCATTTCACTTCAATCCTCTTATGTGGTACACTGTCACAAGCCTTCCAGAAAACTAGAAATACGGAATCAATTTGAAGTCCCTTGTCAAGAGCACTGAAGACTTCGTGTTTGTAAAGAGCTAGTTGTGTTTCACAATAACGATGTTTTCTGTTTTTGTGCTCATTGTCTATCAATAGATCGCTCTCTTCGAGATAATTCATTATGTTCGAACACAATATACGCTTCAAAACTCTGGTTCTTATCGACTTTAGTGATTGACATGGACTTTTTAGCGAACGTGAGGAAAGTGTTATATTCACGAACTTGTTTTGATAGTAAGCGTTATCAAAAATGACTTTACCTTTAGTAGGTACCCAGTAGTAAGCTGAGACGCACCTTTTTTTATTGTCTATTTTTGGACGATTCTCCAGTTTTGCTTTTTGAGACATATTACGATAAGCCATAACATTGTGACCATCTGTTTAATCGTAACAGCGTGTCGGCACGCCTGTCTAACGCTGTATATAAATAACGAGTCGGTGTGCCATGGTTCGACAAGTCTCTTCTAGGTTTCTCTTCTGTTTTCTCGATGACTTTCCGTCAGTTATTACGAATTGTGGCCTCTGTGACAGGAAATCACAGATCCAGTCCCATAACTGAGACGAAGTACGCAATTTGATTCCAAGCCGCTTGTGAGGTACGGTGTCGAAAACCTTCTGGAAATCTAGAAATACGGAATCGGTTTGAAATCCTATGTGCCCGCATCTCGTGGTCGTGCGGTAGCGTTCTCGCTTCCCATGCCCGGGTTCCCGGGTTCAATTCCCGGCGGGGTCAGGGATTTTCCCTGCCTCGTGATGGCTGGGTGTTGTGTGATGTCCTTAGGTTAGTTAGGTTTAAGTAGTTCTAAGTTCTAGGGGACTGATGACCAGTGATGTTAAGTCCCATAGTACTCAGAGCCATTTTAACCATTTTTTTGAAATCCTATGTCGATAGCACTCAACACTTCGTGTGAATAAATAGCTAGTTGTGTTTCACAACAACGATGTCTTCTAGAACGTGCTCTCTGTGAGTCAGTAGAGCGTTTTCTTCGAGGTAAATCATAATGTTCGATGGTTCACATGGCTCTGAGCACTATGGGACTCAACATCTTAGGTCATAAGTCCCCTAGAAGTCAGAACCACTGAAACCTAACTAACCTAAGGACATCACACACACCCATGCCCGAGGCAGGATTCGAACCTGCGACCGTAGCAGTCCCGCGGTTCCGGACTGCATCGCCAGAACCGCACGGCCACCGCGGCCGGCTCATAATGTTCGAACACAATACAGGCATAGTTTTCTAAATCCTGCTGCATATAGACGTTAATTATATGGGCCTGTAATTTAGTGGATTACTGTTACTGCCTTTCTTGAATATTGGTGTGACCTGTGCAACTTTCCAGTCTTTGGGTACGGATCTACCGTCGTGCGCGCGGCTTTACATGATTGTTAAATATGAAACTGTTCCATCAGCAAACTCCGAAAGGAACCTAATTGGTATACGATTTGGACCCGAAGTAGGACATGTTGCTTCACTAATCCGACGATATCTACTTCGAAGTTACTCATACTGACAGCTGTTCTTTATTCTAATTCTATAATATTTTCTTCGTCTTTTTTGCTGAAGGAATTTCGGAAGGCTGTATTTAGTAACTCTGCTTTAGCAGCACTGTCAACGATAGTACCTCCATTGCTATTGCGCAGAGAAGGCATTTGTGTCTTGCCACTAGCAAGAAAGCAACACCATTTGAGAACGCTATAATAGTCACTGCAATGAACTACGAATTCTTCCAGTCTCCCTCCCCCACCTCCCCTCACGCACACACACACACACACACACACACACACACACACACACACACACACACACACACTACCTAGTAACACTCGACAACACTGTAGCATTTGCTGCTCCAGTTCTTCAACTTCAGAGGTAGGAGATCAGGTGAACTTGAAGGCTAAAGAAGAAAGATCAGAGTTTAACTCGACATTGTGCGACCTATTACTACGGGCTATTAGGGACCATGGGTTACTTCTGTTTACGCGCAGCCTAACCCTCAAATGAACTGTGGACGTCACGTTTTATGTATTAGCTAACAAAGACTATGCTTCAAACTACTGTCCCATCAGAAATGCTGTGAAACTAAATTTCCTTTATTTTACGTCTGTGGTCACAAACTTTTTGTCATCAGACTATCGTTTTCGGTCTATAATCACCATCTTCAGGTCTGTTTTATCTTGCTATAATGCAAAAATATCTAAAATATCTGTGGAGAAAGAAACGTAAGCAACACCTGTCCCAAACTCTCGATGGCACACCTGAAAGGCCATTCGGGAGGACGACGGTTCAATCCCACGTCTGGTCATCCTGGTTTAGGTTTTCCGTTATTTCCCTAAATCGCTGCAGGCAAATGCCGGGATGGTTCATTTCAAAGGGCACGGCCGACTTCCTTCCCCATTCTTCCTTAATCCGATGAGACCGATGACCTCGCTGTCTGGTCTCCTTCCCCAAAACAACCCAACCCAACCAGAATGGCCACCGCTGCTGGTTGTGGAAGCGAGCTACGGAGTACAGCACCAAGAAAGGACGATACTCAGCTATCGGGATTGGGCAACCACCTGAAAGATGTACGCTTTACCTTGTCAGCTCTAGGAATCTGTGACATTTCTTTAAAATATCCTACATACAGTTTAAAGCCCTGAAATAAATTGGCCAGTTAGAGTTGAAATGGGTTACCCATCATAAATCCATCAAATTCGGTAAAGAAGTTAGTGAATAACAGAGTTGTTGTGGTCTTCAGTCCTGAGACTGGTTTGATGCAGCTCTCCATGCTACTCTATCTTGTGCAAGCTCCTTCATCTCCCAGTACCTACTGCAACCTACATCCTTCTGAATCTGCTTAGTGTATTCATCTCTTGGTCTCCCTCTACGCTTGTTGCCCTCCACGCTGCCCTCCAATACTATATTGGTGATCCCTTGACGCCTCAGAACATGTCCTACCAACCAATCCCTTCTTATAGTCAAGTTGTGGCACAAATTTCTCTTCTCCCCAATTCTGTTCAGTACCTCATTCTTTATGTGATCTACCCATCTTATCTTCAGTATTCTTCTGTGGCACCACATTTCGAAAGCTTCTATTCTCTTCTTGTCCAAACTAGTTATTGTCCACGCTTCACTTCCATACATGGCTGCAATCCATACAAATACTTTCAGAAACGACTTCCTGACAGTTAAACCTATACTCGATGCTAACAAATTTCTCTTCTTCAGAAACGCTTTCCTTGCCATTGTCAGTCTACATTTTATATACTCTCTACTTCGACCATCAGTTATTTTGCTCCCCAAATAGCAAGACTCATTTACTACTTTAAGTGTCGCATTTCCTAATCTAATTCCCTCAGCATCACCCGACTTAACTCGACTACATTCCATTATCCTCGTTTTGCTTTTGTTGATGTTCATCTTATATCCCCCTTTCAGGACACGGTCCATTCCGTTCAACTGCTCTTCCAAGTCCTTTGCTGTCTCTGACAGAATTACAATGTCATCGGCGAACCTCAAAGTTTTTAGTTCTTCTCCATGGATTTTAATTCCTTCTCCGAAGTTTTCTTTCGTTTCCCTTACTGCTTGCTCAATATACAGTATAACAGAGTATTTGCTGTAAAATGTTCTTTAGGTAGGAAATAGTGACCCCCTTCCATCTTCCCTTTGGACTTGAAGCTTTGTGGACAAGTTTAAGAACTGACGTGGAGCCCATTGTCTTCTCGGCTGGAGCCAGGGTAGCGGACACGTACTGTACGAGGAAGTCGGCAATGAATCGCGAGCGCGTACGGCAGGCGGCCTGCGAGACTCGTGATTGGATAATCGCTGCGGCCTTGTGCGCCGGCGCAGCCGTGACGCAGTGTGTTGAAGGCGCTGGGAGGGACTCACACGAGGGGAGCAGTGCGAGCAGCCAACTGGCTCACCAGTTCTCCTTGTCTTTCGTACTATCGTTGTCCATACTTCTTATAGTTCGTGCCTCAGCCCCTAAAAACTGAACCCTCAGGGGATTCCTTTGTTGTCTGTCTCTCTGTTTGTTAAAAAGAAACTTCCTGGCAGATTAAAACTGTGTGCCGGACCGAGACTCGAACTCGGGACCTTTGCCTTTCGCGGGCAAGTGCTCTACCGTCTGAGCTACCCAAGCACGACTCACGCCCCGTCCTCACAGCTTTACTTCTGCCAGTACCTCGTCTCCTACCTTCCAAACTTTATGGAAGCTCTCCTGCGAACCTTGCAGAACTAGCACTCCTGAAAGAAAGGATACTGCGGAGACATGGCTTAGCCACAGCCTGGGGGATGTTTCTAGAATGAAATTTTCACTCTACAGCGGAGTGTGCGCTGATATAAAACTTCCTGGCAGATTAAAACTGTGTGCCGGACCGACACTCGAATTCGGGACCTTTGCCTTTCGCGGGCAAGTGCTCTACCATCTGAGCTACCCAAGCACGGCTCACGCCCCGTCTTCACAGCTATACTTCTGCCAGTACCTCGTCTCCTACCTTCCAAACTTTATAGAATCTCTCCTGCGAACCTTGTAGAACTAGCACTCATGAAAGAAAGGATATTGTGGAGACGTGGCTTAGCCACAGCCTGGGGAATGTTTCCAGAATGAGATTTTCACTCTGCAGCGGAGTGTGCGCTGATACGAAACTTCCAACTGTCAAACTTTCTGTGTGTCGCCCAAGTTTCATCGAGCTATTTTACCTGGCAGCGCCACGTAATGCGAAAGTTTCTTTCGCCCTCAGGGGTAGGTTTGCTATCTTTTGGTTAAAGAAATCGATATTTTTCAAAATTGCGTTTTTGGATACATAAACGTGTTTGGAATCCACCCCTGGAACGGTTTTTCCGAATACGGAATGGAAATGTTTGTTTTTCACAGTTGAACAAAAAGATGCTCCTGCCTGAAATCGGCCTTTTTCACACACCAGGTTTTTCTTTCGGAGGACGAGTTATTGTACCGGTGCTTGTGAGGAAACACACAAAATTCAAATGAAAGTTTGAACGCGCGTGTTTGGAAGTTAACCCCCAAGCACTTGCATTCTGGTGCGAAGACTCTGGAGATTACCCTTCGTTGAAGCTGCTCACTGCCGGGTAAGTCGCAGTCACCAATTCTGAAGACCATGACAACGATGGACTCTATTCGACGCAGTTCGCCAATCATTCGGACGACCACCGAATTCAAGCGGCCGAAAACTGCTTGTCACCGGCCGTACGAGCGGCTCTGGAGCAGCGCAGGATGGCCCAGATGGAGCAGAACGCCCTCTGAGGAAGGACTAGTTTATGGACCCGGGATAGGAGATTGAACGTACGTTGCATAATATTGCATTTATATGTAGTCAAAACTTCGGACTCGTTTTTCTCGAAATGACGTTTTTTATATCGCGCGGTATGGTAACTTCTAGTCTACCGAACCGATTGGCGTGATTCTTTGTTTCCGACGAAGCTAACTAAATTGTTTAGGAGTTGTACCACTTTTATTCCGATCGATCAACTACAAATATTTTTACCTGGCCGACGGAGTCGAAAAATGGATGAAAAAAACTCTATTGTTTTTCAAATGGCCGCCATTTTCTTTGCTACGGTCCAAATAACTTAAGCGAGGTACAGCTCCTGAAGACTCTTACATACTTCGCTAACGTCGACTCAGTTTTGATTTCAGACCAGCCGGCTGACCTGTGACATACCGCGCGTGGAGGTCTACATCGAAATTTTGGTTTGTTCCGACGGCATTTCGACCTTTGCTCTTCGACATTTCCGGTCGAAAAAATTCCAGTTTGTAGAGGAAATATCAATAAACATTTTGACCAAATTTGACATTGATATATATAACAAATCCGGAGAAAAAAATCCTCAAAGAACATGCTTTTTTCGGGCCAAAGATAGTAAACCTCCCCTTGAGTTTCCACTCCAGTGTACTTTTCGTTCTCATCCTTTTCCAGCTATCCAATTTTAGCTTCCTATCGCAGTTAAGTTTTCGTCTCCCGTAACTATTTGAATAACTGCAGAATGTCAAATCAAACACCTTTCAGCCGTCTAATTTCCAACCTTTTGTTTTATTGGGCTACCAGTTTCGGCCATATGTTACGCTGTCTTCAGGGCCCCTGTCCGACGTGTAGGAAGATTCCGACCTCCGTTCCGGTCAAAATACGGACCAGCACTCAGATTGGCATCTGTAGATTTTTGATGCAGCTGTCACTTCAGACATCAAGATGGAGTAATAGATCGCCGACCGGGTTCCCGGGTTCAAAATGGCTCTGAGCACTATGGGACTTAACATCTATGGTCATCAGTCCCCTAGAACTTAGAACTACTTAAACCTAACTAACCTAAGGACAGCACACAACACCCAGCCATCACGAGGCAGAGAAAATCCCTGACCCCGCCGGGAATCGAACCCGGGAACCCGGGCGTGGGAAGCGAGAACGCTACCGCACGACCACGAGATGCGGGCTTCCCGGGTTCGATTCCCGTCGGGGTCAGGGATTTTCTCTGCCTCGTGATGGCTAGGTGTTGTGTGATGTCCTTAGGTTAGTTAGGTTCAAAATGGTTCAAATGGCTCTGAGCACTATGCGACTTAACTTCTGAGGTCATCAGTCGCCTAGAACTTAGAACTAATTAAACCTAACTAACCTACGGACATCACACACATCCATGCCCGAGGCAGGATTCGAACCTGCGACCGTAGCGGTCACGCGGTTCCAGACTGAAGCGCCTTTAACCGCACGGCCACACCGGCCGGCAGGTTAGTTAGGTTTAAGTAGTTGTAAGTTCTAGGGGACTGATGACCATAGATGTTAAGTCCCACAGTGCTCAGAGCCATTTGATCCATTTTTAATAGATCGCCGAAACTGGTGGCCCAGTAAAATAAGCTTGGAAATTAGACTTCTGAAGGATGTTTGATTTGATATTGTGTCCTGAACAGCGGAGGTCCGGCAACCGTCTCTGAAAAGATAGACGTACAGAGATTTGAGTAATTTGTTGGGCCTTGTGGTGTAGCGGTAAAGTGCTTGCCTAGATACCGAGAGAACGTGGGTTCAAATCTGGGTCGTATGTCGGATTTTTTAGTCTTCGTTTTAATCCAGTCTTCTTCACATTTCAACGCCAGAAACGTCAATTGGTTTGGATTCCACGTTAAACTGTAGGTCCCTTTTCGCCAGTTGGATAATTGGGGTAGGTTAGCCGGCCGCTGTGGCCGAGTGGTTCTTGGCGCTTCAGTCCAGAACCGTGCGACTGCTACGGTCGCAGGTTCGAATCCTGCCTCGGGCACGGATGTGTGTGATGTCCTCAGGTTAGTTAGGTTTAAGTAGTTCTAAGTTCTAGGGGACCGATGACATCTGTCCCATAGTGCCCAGAGCTATTTGAACTATTTTTGGGGTAGTTTAGGGACACGCAAGGGCCGTAGTAGCGTCCGGTAGGAAGACTTGCACCATGCCATTGAGTTACATGATATTATTAATATTATTATTATTTGAATAATATCGTCATTAGCTTGTCGGTACTGTAGTGAGTGTCTTGACTGCGTTCACTGTGATCTCCAAAGTATCTCATTCACATTCCTATTTTCTTATTATTATGCGTAGACCGATGTAGACCAGAATCCGTTTCCTTCGGATCCACTTCTCAGAGCAGCCAGTGTGTAGGTTAAGTGGAAGTTCACAATGGCGATGATTACGATAACGGAATAATACAGAACGGCGGCTCTGAATAGAATTTACGCCGCAAGCGCGTCCTCCGCAGCCTTTAATTCGCCGTTCTCTATTCATCTAGGCGGCCTTTTTCAGCGTCTAGCGCTCGCTGCCAGGCAAAGTTTTCCGAGGCATGAGCCCTTCTGTGATGCGAAACATTCCCGGCGGGACGGCTTGTGGAACTAATTAACAATATTTGGGTCGCGCAGCCAGCAACCTGCGAACGACAAGGACCCTCCACAACGGCGGGGGAACCCGCCGTGGATGAAGATACATCTTCAAGGAAGCGGCTAGCGTGCGGCGGCCAGAGAAAAGAGCGCAATTAGATGCCCGTTTGATTGCACGTTTAACCCTTTGTCTCCCAGTGATCTATTATTGAACTCCATTGTTTTTTATATTATATCTAATAATGGGATAACCTACATTGAATTCTAATTATTGTATTACAAATGTACATTATTGACAGCAACTGTTGTAACTTTTTATTAGTGAACATACAAACTGATTTTTCTTATGTTTTAAAATGAGACCACAATTACCGCAAATGCAGCACACTATCGTTTATATCCTCTCTGTGTTAACCAATTACTCACAAGGAGAGGTCCCCAACGGTGCGATCTACTTTTTGAAACTGTCTATACTGCGATGTAGGTTAAGACCCCAGATATCCCATGCTGCGCCGGCCGTTGTTGCCGAGCGGTTCTAGGCGCTTCAGTCCGGAACCGCGCTGCTGCTACGGTCGCAGGTTCGAATCCTGCCTCGGGCATGGATGTGTGTGATGTCCTTAGGTTAGTTAGGTTTAAGTAGTTCTAAGTTCTAGGGGACTGATGACCTCAGATGTTAAGTTCCATAGTGCTCAGAGCCATTTGAACCATTTGTCACATGCTACAGCTATTCACCCTGTTGGGTCATCGTTCGCGAGGAAAAAAAAAATACAAAAAAAATTAAAAAAACTGGAGTTTTGTGACACTCAATAGCATTAAAAAGATACAGTAAATAGTCGAAGAGTCTGGTTGCGTGGTGTAGTGGATAGGATAACAGCTTACATGCAGGAGCATGGGTTCGAATCTTGTCAGGCGCACTAATTCTTTTTATTTTTAAATCTTTGTCGAAATTACTTCGATCATTATTTTATTCAATTAATTGGTTTAAATGTAATTTTTTTTATTTATCTCCCTTTGTCACATCATTTTAATCGCCGTATGAACATTTCCATTTGTTTCATTGTTTCTTCACATCATTATTTTTCCAATCGGAATTTTTGTGCATATGAATTTCGTTACATTCATCTGTTGTAATATTCAATTATTTGAAAATTCCGAATTGTCAGTTAGGAAATAAAAGATGAAATAATCTATTTATATGTGTGCAGCGGTGTGAAAAATAAATCTTTGTTACCAGATGTGATTTTTTGCACGGTAATCAACATACAGACATTTAAAACATAACCTAAATACACTATTGGCCAATAAAATTGCTACACCGCGAAGATGACGTGTTACAGACGCGAAATTTAACCGACAGGAAGAATATGCTGTGATATGCAAATGATTAGCTTTTCAGAGCATTCACACGAGGTTGGCGCCGGTGGCGACACCTACAACGTGCTGACATGAGGAAAGTTTCCAACCGATTTCTCATACACAAACAGCATTTGACCGGCGTTGCCTAGTGAAACGTTGTTGTGATGGCTCGTGTAAGGAGGAGAAATGCGTTCCATCACGTTTCCGACTTTGATAAAGGTCGAATTGTAGCCTATCGAGATTGCAGTTTATCGTATCGCGACATTGCTGCTCGCGTTGCTCGAGATCCAATGACTGTTAGCAGAATATGTAATCGGTGGGTTCAGGAGGGTAATACGGAACGCCGTGCTGGATCCCAACGGCCTCGTATCACTAGCAGTCGAGATGACAGGCATCTTATCCGCATGGCTGTAATGGGTCGTGCAGCCACGTCTCGATCCCTGAGTCAACAGATGGGGACATTTGCAAGACAACAATCGTCTGCACGAACAGTTCGACGACGTTTGCAGCAGCATGGACTATGAGCTCGGAGACCACGGCTGCGGTTATCCTTGACGCTACATCACAGACAGGAACGCCTGCGATGGTGTACTCAACGACGAACCTGGGTGCACGAATGACAAAACGTCATTTTTTCGGATGAGTCCAGGTTCTGTTTACAGCATCGTGATGGTCGCATCCGTGTTTGGCGACATCGCGGTGAACGCACATTGGACGCGTGTATTCGTCATTGCCATACTGGCGTATCACCCGGCGTGATGGTATCGGGGTCCTGTACGGGCCTTTGTGGATACAGAAAAATGTTCGACCGCTGCCCTGGCCAGGACATTCTCCAGATCTCTCACCAATTGAAAACGTCTGTTCAATGGTGGCCGAGCAACTGGCTCGTCACAATACGCCAGTCACTGCTCTTGATGAACTGTGGTACCGCGTTGAAGCTGCATGGGCAGCTACCTGTACACGCCATCCAGGCTCTGTTTGACTCAATGCCAAGGCGTATCAAGGCCGTTATTACGGCCAGAGGTGGTTGTTCTGGGTACTTATTTCTCAGGATCTATGCACCCAAATTGCGTGAAAATTTAATCACATGTCCTTTTTAGTATAATATATTTGTCCAATGAATACCCGTTTATCATCTGCATTTCTTCTTGGTTTAGCAATTTTAATAGCCAGTAGTGAATAATGGAACAGGCCACTTTATGTCAACACGTAATTCCCAAAGACGTTGTTAATTTGCTTGGTTGCAAATGCAGACCACTGACTTTTTGTAAGAAACGTAACATTACCCTTTATCGCAGCTGCTTTGAACCTCAGCACACCCAAAACTAATGAATGCAGGGTGGTTGCTGAGGGTCTCCAGGTAGTTCCATGGAAATTACGGAGGATATTGTTGCTAGTCTTCAGTTTCTGAGCTAGATTCAGAAGGTGTCATGAAGGACAGTCCGGTTCAAAATGAGGACTAGATTTTTGGGTTTCCAAGTATGGTGTAGATCTCTGCCTCTGAAACTTACGTTTATTTTCACGTTCACCGGATGATTATTGAAATGGAATCAAAACACCCCGGTTTTGTTCACTCAGCGTTAGAATCTCCCGAGTTTGAAACGAGTCTCCAGCATAAAGAAGTTCATTATCGGTGTCTCTCCTGTGTGCCTCCCTCATTCCTTTTATGCCCGACCGCTCACCGAAAGTTTCGTCGTCCAACCGTTGCGGCGGACTAGGGAAAACAAGCCGCTGCCCTTACTCTTCTGTCACAAGACCTTGTATAGTCCACTTTCACAGTCGCAGTGAGTAAATCTTCGCAAGCGACGTTTTCCGCACGCTTGTGCGTGAGATGGCGTGCACATGCTCAGTTAATCCGTCAGTGTCGTTCTTTCCACCTCCCCTCTTCCCCCCCCCCTCCCCGGAAGCACCGCCCCCAGCCCACCCTGCATACACAAACGTCCTCCCAGCTTCCATTAAATTGCTGTCACTCCAGTATACGACGTTCCTACTGCCTGAAAAAGAAAATTAACCAGCCATGTTATCCCATATGTACAGGGGCCATGAGAAAAAGATTGAATAATCAACGAAAGGATAACGTTCTACGAGTCGGGGCGTGGAATGTCTGAAGCTTGAACGTGGCAGGGAAACTAGAAAATCTGAAAAGGGAAATGCAAAGGCTCAATCTAGATATAGTAGGGGTCAGTGAAGTGAAGTGGAAGGAAGACAAGGATTTCTGGTCAGATGAGTATCGGGTAATATCAACAGCAGCAGAAAATGGTATAACAGGTGTAGGATTCGTTATGAATAGGAAGGTAGGGCAGAGGGTGTGTTACTGTGAACAGTTCAGTGACCGGGTTGTTCTAATCAGAATCGACAGCAGACCAACACCGACAACCATAGTTCAGGTATACATGCCGACGTCGCAAGCTGAAGATGAACAGATAGAGAAAGTGTATGAGGATATTGAAAGGGTAACGCAGTATGTAAAGGGGGACGAAAATCTAATAGTCATGGGCGACTGGAATGCAGTTGTAGGGGAAGGAGTAGAAGAAAAGGTTACAGGAGAATATGGGCTTGGGACGAGGAATGAAAGAGGAGAAAGACTAACTGAGTTCTGTAACAAGTTTCAGCTAATAATAGCGAATACCCTGTTCAAGAATCACAAGAGGAGGAGGTATACTTGGAAAAGGCCGGGAGATACGAGAAGATTTCAATTAAATTACATCATGGTCAGACAGAGATTCCGAAATCAGATATTGGATTGTAAGGCGTACCCAGGAGCAGATATAGTCTCAGATCACAACATAGTAGTGATGAAGAGTAGGCTGAAGTTCAAGACATTAGTCAGGAAGAATCAATACGCAAAGAAGTGGGATACGGAAGTACTAAGGAATGACGAGATACGTTTGAAGTCCTCTAACGCTATAGATACAGCAATAAGGAATAGCGCAGTAGGCAGTACAGTTGAAGAGGAATGGACATCTCTAAAAAGGGCCATCACAGAAGTTGGGAAGGAAAACATAGGTACAAAGAAGGTAGCTGTGAAGAAACCATGGGTAACAGAAGAAATACTTCAGTTGATTGATGAAAGGAGGAAGTACAAACATGTTCCGGGAAAATCAGGAATACAGAAATACAAGTCGCTGAGGAATGAAATAAATAGGAAGTGCAGGAATACAGAAGTACAAGTCGCTGAGGAATGAAATAAATAGGAAGTGCAGGGAAGCTAAGACGAAATGGCTGCAGGAAAAATGTGAAGACATCGAAAAAGATATGATTGTCGGAAGGACAGACTCAGCATACAGGAAAGTCAAAACAACCTTGGGCGACATTAAAAGCAACGGTGGTAACATTAAGAGTGCAACGGGAATTCCACCGTTAAATGCAGAGGAGAGAGCAGATAGGTGGAAAGAATACATTGAAAGCCTCTATGAGGATGAATATTTGTCTGATGTGATAGAAGAAGAAACAGGAGTCGATTTAGAAGAGATAGGGGACCCAGTATTAGAATCAGAATTTAAAAGAGCTTTGGAGGACTTACGGTCAAATAAGGCAGAAGGGATAGATAACACTCCATCAGAATTTCTAAAATCATTGGGGGAAATGGCAACAAAACGACTATTCACATTGGTGTGTAGAATATATGAGTCTGGCGATATACCATCTGACTTTCGGAAAAGCATCATCCACACATTGCCGAAGACGGCAAGAGCTGACAAGTGCGAGAATTATCGCACAATCAGCGTAACAGCTCATGCATCGAAGCTCCATACAAGAATAATATACAGAAGAATGGAAAAGAAAATTGAGAATGCGCTAGGTGACGATCAGTTTGGCTTTAGGAAAAGTAAAGGGACGAGAGAGGCAATTCTGACGTTACGGCTAATAATGAAAGCAAGGCTAAAGAAAAATCAAGACACTGTCATAGGATTTGTCGACCTGGAAAAAGCGTTCGACAATATAAAATGGTGCAACCTGTTCGAGATTCTGAAAAAGTAGGGGTAAGCTATAGGGAGAGACGGGTCATATACAATATGTACAACAACCAAGAGGGAATAATAAGAGTGGACGATCATGAACGAAGTGCTCGTATTAAGAAGGGTGTAAGACAAGGCTGTAGCCTTTCGTCCCTACTCTTCAATCTGCACATCGAGGAAGCAATGATGGAAATAAAAGAAAGGTTCAGGAGTGGAATTAAAATACAAGGTGAAAGGATATCAATGATACGATTCGCTGATGACATTGCAATCCTGAGTGAAAGTGAAGAAGAATTAAATGATCTGCTGAACGGAATGAATAGTCTAATGAGTACACAGTATGGTTTGAGAGTAAATCGGAGAAAGACGAAGGTAATGAGAAGTAGTAGAAATGAGAACAGCGAGAAACTTAACATCAGGATTGATGGTCACGAAGTCAATGAAGTTAAGGAATTCTGTTACCTAGGCAGTAAAATAACCAATGACGGACGGAGCAAGGAGGACATCAAAAGCAGACTCGCCATGGCAAAAAAGGCATTTCTAGCCAAGAGAAGTCTACTAATATTAAATACCGGCCTTAATTTGAGGAAGAAATTTCTGAGGATGTACGTCTGGAGTACAGCATTGTATGGTAGTGAAACACGGAGTGTGGGAAAACCGGAACAGAAGAGAATCGAAGCATTTGAGATGTGGTGCTATAGACGAATGTTGAAAATTAGGTGGACTGATAAGGTAAGGAATGAGGAGGTTTTACGCAGAATCGGAGAGGAAAGGAATATGTGGAAAACACTGATAAGGAGAAGGGACAGGATGATAGGACATCTGCTAAGACATGAGGGAATGACTGCCTTGGTACTAGAGGGAGCTGTAGAGGGCAAAAACTGTAGAGGAAGACAGAGATTGGAATACGTCAAGCAAATAATTGAGGACGTAGGTTGCAAGTGCTACTCTGAGATGAAGAGGTTAGCACAGGAAAGGAATTCGTGGCGGGCCGCATCAAACCAGTCAGTAGACTGATGACCAAAAAAAAAAAAAAAAAAAAAAACAACAGGGGTTTTAAAAAAGAATGGCCTGGTTTTGAACGGTAGTACGAGGGGCGTTTGAAAAGTCCGTGCAAAAATAAAAACTACCTTTGTGTTTGGGGTAGACCTTTTTTTTATTATTCGACACAGTCTCCTTTTAGACTTATACACTTCGTCCAATGGTGTTCTAATTTGTTGATCCTTCCGAATAATAGGAATTGTCCCAGTTGCAAAATAGCTAAACGTTGCTGGAATCACCTCCTCGTTTGAATAAAATCTTTGTCCCGCCAGCCATTTCTTCAAATTGGTGAACGAATAGTAGTCCGAGGAAGCCAAGTCTGTAGAAGAGGGGGGATGTGAAACGAATTGGAATCCTGTTTCCAATAATTTTGCGACCTCAATGCTGAGGTGTGTGCTGGTGCATTGTCGTGATGGAAAAGGACTTTTTTGTGGTACAATCGCCGGCGTTTTTCTTGCAGCTGGGTTTTCTAACGGTCCAATAACGATGAATAATATGGACCTGTAATAGTTTTACCCTTTTCCAGATAGTCGATGAGGATTATCCCTTGCGAATCCCAAAAGGCAGTCGCCATAACATTTCCTGCCGAAGGAATGGTCTTCTCCTTTTTTGGTGCAGATTCTCCCTTGGTAACCCACTGTTTAGACTGTTGTTTGGTCTTGAATAGTGGCTGCACAATGTGTTCCGAATAGATGGGACAGAAGTAATAAATTACAACATCAGGCTGAACAGGGGAAACGTAGTTAGGGAAAATGTAGTATATAGTATGATGTGTGACCCGAGAAAAAGATTCAAAACGGCTTGAGACTCTGTAATGTTTGTTCGAAGTTCTACGTAGATCAGCAGCGCCCAAAAACCAAATAATGATAAGCAGTCAGTTTGTCAACTGGTATAAAATCTCGCACATTCGTTTTGCTCTTACCGACCCTCGGACCGTTGCTTTTACGACAAATTTAAATCGTCTATTAGTATTCCGGAAGAGCTGTGTCAACAAAACCCGATCTGTCTTTATCGCGCTAACTTTTTTCCTTGTGTAATGCAAATGCAAGAGCCGTACCCACGTCCGGTAGCACTCTTTCATTTGCGCTGTGTGGCCCGTGTAAACACTTCTGCTAGGAAAATATTTCGCCACAAACGTTGACGGACAGTATCAGCCAGTACTGGTGCTTGCATTTTACTGCAGTTATACGTCGGTATTTTGCCCGTGTAAACGCAACTTTATACTTCTCGTCATGGACACTAGCGTGCAGATCTCACAATCGGGAGGTGCTGATATGACAATCGTGTGGTGCTTGGAGAAATATTGCAAACATAACGTAATTTTTGACAGAGCACCGCGCCCCTAAATCTGCGCATTGTCTTGGCGCAGTGAGCAGCTCGCAGTCTTTGATCGGCACCGCACTCGTAAGGCTTGTATAGCGAAGCCTGTGCACAATAAGTTGGTACCGGGAGAAGCCATTCCGCCCTCACGTGTGACGGCCTGATACCAGCGCGGTTGTTGCGGGCGCTGGACGTCTGGAAATCACATCTGCTCGCACTGTTCTGTGCTGCTAGATGCGGTAGTGGTATAAGGAAATCGTAGGGGGAAACATGGTGTTCATAGAAATTTGTCCAGAGGAGCCACGAGTATAATAAAATTTATATAAATGATAAGTTTCCTTTAAATTACGTCTATGGTCACAAACTTTTTATTAACAGATTACCGGTTTCGGTCTATAATGACCATCATCAGATCTGCAGCAAAAAATGGAAAAAAACATAAATAATCTCGCAGATTGTCTACAGCTTAAAAACAATAAGTAGACCATAATGAATGGTTCTGAGGACTATGGGATTTAACTTCTGAGGTCATCAGTCACCTAGAAGTTAGAACTACTTAATCTCCATGCCCGAGGCAGGATTCGAACCTGCGACTGTAGCGGTCGCGCGGTTCCAGACTGTAGCGTCGAGACCATAATGAAAAATACTACTGACAAATATATGCATTTGTGCGCTTTAAGTACGAAGAGGCATACCTGTTTTATAAAAACAAAGTCCTAATGTACTGCAGCCATAGTGGCATCAGCACCAGCATCGTCAAATATATATAAATAACATCATATGCACGAGTCATGTTGTCAGTAGCACTATTGTTCAAAACAAGCTGCCGTACAGTAGCCACAAGGTTTTTGTGTCGTAAGCTCACCAGATGTCGCTAATGTCGGCATACACTAATTTTCAATAATTAATTGAACAGCGTAAAACGAAAGGGGATACAATAGTTGAAGTCTGTAATGAGCTTATAACGTATAACAGGCATTACAGTAATAAAAAGCAATGAAATAGAACACGACGAAAGTAAGATTGTCAAAAAAAGGAAGAGTTAAGAAACAGCGGTTGAACTGTGCTCTAGTGCCAATATTCTAGATAATGACATAAATATTAAACACCGTTGATAGTGTGCCGGGTAATGTTAAACAGCCATAAAACAAGTTGCTGAAGGAGCCACAAATCAGAGAAAACATAGTGCTGCAGATAATCAGCACCCTCTGTTATCGCTAACTCCAGAATTCCGCACAAGCGGGAAGTGGTTGGAGGAACGTGACCGGCAGAGGGCCGCTCCTACCCTGCGGCACTCCGTTGCAAGAAAAGAGTGATAAAATTACGTAACAGTGGATGATCCACATTATCTGGTTAATGCAGTCTATGAAATGAACAGAGAAGGAACAAGAAAATATAAATGAGGTGGCTGGTTTCGAGACAACTAATGCCATAGGAATTAAATTATTACAATCGTCTGCATCAATTACAGCAACAAATCCAGTATACATTTAAACAAAAAATAGACTGCTCAGAAGAATTAGGGGAACATGATTTTGGGCGTCTGGTATACTGCATTGAGTGATGATTGAGGACTGGGTATGTTTCCAAATTATACCTTACCTTTTACAAATTAGGTACACAACAAAACATCACTACATTCTCAGTCGTGTACGTAAACGACTGTTTTCGACCTAATTTTGAGAGTTTTAATAACTGCACGGTTCTGCGATGGTCATCCTGTGGTTCCGTTCCCATTCTTCAATGAGAGCCCACGAGAGTTCTTGGATAGCCTGTAGTGGAACGGAACGAGTGCGAACACTTCTGTCGAGCTTGTCTCGATGTGGTTTAGCTTGGGACTCGCCTCCAGCCATTCCATTACTTCAATGTCCAGGCTTCGCAAGACATTACTGATGACGGCCGCCCCATGAGCCCTGGCATAAGGAGGAATTCAGGGCCACCGCTGTACGAGGTGCATTCAAGTTCTAAGGCCTCAGATTTTTTTTCTCCGGACTGGAAAGAGGTAGAAACATGCGCATTGTTTTAAAATGAGGCCGCGTTCATTGTCATTATGTCCCAGAGATGGCAGCACCGTACGGCAGATGGAATTTTACTGCCAGCGGCGAGAATGAGAACTGTTTTAAATACTTAAAATGGCGACGTTTTCCTTACTTGAACAGCGTGCAATCATTCGTTTTCTGAATTTGTGTGGTGTGAAACCAATTGAAATTCATCGACAGTTGAAGGAGACATGTGGTGATGGAGTTATGGATGTGTCGAAAGTGCATTCGTGGGTGTGACAGTTTAATGAAGGCAGAACATCGTGTGACAACAAACCGAAACAACCTCGGGCTCGCACAGGCCGGTCTGATGACATGATCGAGAAAGTGGAGAGAATTGTTTTTGGGGGATCACCTCCAGAGTTGGCATTTCTGTGGGTTCTGTGCAGACAATCCTGCATGACGACCCGAAAATACGAAAAGTGTCATCCTGGTGGGTGCCACGAATGCTGACGGACGGCCACATGGCTGCCCGTGTGGCATTTGCCAAGCAATGTTGACGCACAACGACAGCATGAATGGGACTTTCTTTTTGTCGGTTGTGACAATGGATGAGACATGGATGCCATTTTTCAATCCAGAAACAAAGCGCCAGTCAGCTCAGTGGAAGCACACAGATTCACCGCCACCAAAAAAATTTCGGGTAACTGCCAGTGCTGAAAAAATGATGGTGTCCATGTTCTGGGACAGCGAGGGCGTAATCCTTACCCATTGCGTTCCAAAGGGCACTACGGTAACAGGTGCATCCTACGAAAATGTAAAATGTTTTGAAGAACAAATTCCTTCCTGCACTGCAACAAAAACGTCCGGGAAGGGCTGCGCGTGTGCTGTTTCACCAAGACAACACACCCGCACATCGAGCTAACGTAACGCAACAGTTTCTTCGTGATAACAACTTTGAAGTGATTCCTCATGCTCCCTACTCACCTGACCTGGCTCCTAGTGACTTTCGGCTTTTTCCAACAATGAAAGATACTGTCCGTTGCCACACATTCACCAGCCGTGCTGCTATTGCCTCAGCGATTTTCCAGTGGTCAAAACAGACTCCTAAAGAAGCCTTCGCCGCTGCCATGGAATCATGGCGTCAGCGTTTTGAAAAATGTGTACATCTGCAGGGCGATTACGTCGAGAAGTAACGCCAGTTTCATCGATTTCGGGTGAGTAGTTAATTAGAAAAAAAATCGGAGGCCTTAGAACTTGAATGCACCTCGTATGTAGCAGCCACAACGTGGTCCAGCAGGAACTGTTTGTTGTATTGCCTGGCGTGTAGGCTACCATACACAACAAGATCCATACGGCTGTCAACACTGAAATCTCTCCGTAACATAAAATCACCTTGGAAATCTGTCGATTACCTCGATAATGTGTGGCAGATACCATTCACAACAGGTCTCCGCGCACGAACATGGCCATCACCTTTCATCAGAGGATATTTGGAGTCATCTGTGAATAACACTTTTCACAAGTGAGGAAGTTGGCAGTTGAAATTTGAATGGCAGAACTAAAGGCGTGCTGCAAGATGTCCTGTAAAGCAGGGTACTCGAACAGGACGTCTGGGTCGTAAGGTCCTTTCTCGTAGCCTGTTCATTACAGGGTGATCGGTCACAGTGGCTCTTCTGAGATCGTCCGGCAGAGCTCTGGCCGCATCAGTACGACGCTGCAACGCAGAGATGGCCAGATACCGGTCTTCAGGTGGGGTAGTGTCCAACTCGCCTTGTGTACTGACCTGCCTCCCTGTAGCGTCTCCACAAGCTGCCAATGATACACGGAGAGGCATTGCCTTCTGCAGCAACATAACCCAAAGCCCATCCATTTTGAATCAAACAAACCGCCCTACCAATGTTCACTGCATTCAGACTTCGCATTTCATGTGCTCAGTTGAATACAATGTTCAGAAATGACAAATGCCATCTGTCTACCTCACTAGAAAACACTCGGAGACCAGTACTCACTCACTTCTGAGGGCTCATCCGCCACTGTAATAGAAACGCCCGCTAAACCCGCTGGGCAGAACAGGTGATTAGGAGCGTGGAAAGGGCCAAATAAGGTGTCGGTCAGTTTCACTCAGAATTGTAATTTATTGTAATTTAATAACATCTTTAAACCAAAACGGCACATAGCCGGACCTTTACATCTACGAGTTACAAAATGCAATTGTTTCACGGTTGAAGGCCTCCAAACAAGAAGTGTTAAAAATCAACAATCACTGGAAAGCCTCAAGGCAAAAGTAGATAGAACAAACATACGCAAGGCGCAATACAAACGGCTGAAGGCCACAATTAAATTTCAAAATTTTAAAATATATTACCATAATCTTTTAAGGCAAAAGGCCGCAATGTTTTTGCTTAAGGGGAAATTTTGAGAATAAGGCTTTAAGCGGCTGATGGCCGACAGTTGTGTTTCCGAAAATTCAAAATACCTTAACCTTTAAATTTTCAATGGCCGAACGCACACTAAATGAAAAGGCAACACAACGACAACAACTAAATTTAAGAAAAAGGTTTTAAGCGGCTGAAGGCTCGCAATTGATTTACATAAAACACAATAAAAATTTGTTTCTTTTAAAATATCGGTTATAACAGATTACCAACAGACCATTAAACACCCATGAAAAGGACAGTACAGACAACGGCTCTCAGACGCCTCCAGCAGGAGGGGGGGGGGGGGGGGGGGGGCTGCCCTCGAAACATTAACATTCACTTAGATGAGACAGGTAGTGGGCCCAACTACACTTGATTCGTTGGTATTTCAACCAAGAGACGGTCACAGACCGACCGACCAAATGACCTGCTTGCCACCGATCGGTACATAAAAATTCAAAGACCAAAATCTTACGGAAATTATTGGATTGGATTGGATTGTTTGGGGAAAGAGACCAAATAGCTAGGTCATCGGTCTCATCGGATTAGGGAAGGACGGGGATGAAATTCGGCCGTGCCCTTGCTAAGGAACCATCTCGGCATTCGCCTGGAGCGATTTAGGGAAATCACGGAAAACCTAAATCAGGATGGCCAGACGCGGGATTGAGAACCGTCGTCCTTTCGAATGCGAGACAGGCGTGATTATCCACAGTGAAATATGTATTAAGCTGTCAAAACCACACACCATCTTGGAGAGCGACAACAGGTGAGGAAAGGACACTGCCTGAAATTACGTTACTGGCCAGGGCAGGTTACGAGAACACGAACGGCCACAAGGTAGAAAATTCCGCTGGTGCACCTGAATTGTAGTGAACCAATATAGTTAACTCCACCGCACGGTGGCTCGATTTCACCACTACAAACACTCAGTGTTGCTCACAGGAAAAGCTCTCCAACAGCGAACCACCGAAACGAACGACACCACATGAACGGGCGTGGCTTGGGTACTGAACACACCACTCAACTTTGACGTCCTGGGTCGGTGAGCCACGAAGCTCGTAGCGATCGGACAGCTCCACACACGCTCTGACACTGCACAGGGACTGCCAGCGGACCCAGCCGACTGCACCACACGGAGATCCTCCCTGGTTCGCGCCAACCGGCCGACTCCCGGACAGCCCCTAGCCGGAAACTATACGCACAAGACCAAAGATGGTGCCGGCCGCGGTGGTCTCGCGGTTCTAGGCGCGCAGTCCGGAACCGCGCGACTGCTACGGTCGCAGGTTAGAATCCTGTCTCGGGCATGGATGTGTGTGATGTCCTTAGGTTAGTTAGGTTTAAGTAGTTCTAAGTTCTAGGGGACTGATGACCACAGCTGTTAAGTCCCATAGTGCTCAGAGCCATTTGAACCAAAGATGGTACACAGTGCAAATATCGATACACATCGCTGCTGCCACACGTAGAAGGAGGAAGAACCACGACGTAACCGCAACAACGGCGGGAAACCAAACACAGACAGACAGCCAAGTTCAAGAAAACGCATAATTCGGAGTGAGCACGGCTCAGTAATGCACAACTCAAACACAGCCAATAAATAGCGAATGAGTTTAATTGTTGCCTACATTGAAATTAAAGATCAAGAGCCATGCAGTAAGATCAGAGGCACCGCCTGTAACAATCTAGATTTAACATACCGGACGTTAATACACGTGTTCCCCTAATTATTTTGAACAGTGTATCTACGCTATATAAACGTTAAACGGCCCCAACTATACACGAATGTCAGTGGACACAATACAATGGAGCACCTCGTCAAATGCTTCGTATAGATTCTTGATGCCCAGGGACACCTCTGCTACGACATTCACTTGCAGTATGGCTCATTCAGTACCACTCCAGTCACACGTACTAACTGTGCAGAAGCCTCCTTGTCCGTATTGTATTTGCACATAACTTTTCCAGTCTGGTATCTGTTAAAGCTGTAGTCATTCCTCCCTTGTATGATGAAAACGTGGAACTTTTAACTGCTGGGTTGTTAAGTACGTCCATGTTTCCACGGCTTGCAATTCACATTTCCACTCAGCATCCCGGCTAAACCCAGTGGAGAGCATTTGTATTCCATATGCTGCTCTTCTGGATTCGAAGTGTTACCTAGGCATCGAGAGTAACTCTTCATGAAGAGGGATTGATTCATTTTGGAAAATAGATGCAATGTTTGTAAAAGGCTGCTTTTCGATGGAGACGAGCTGCACAGATGTTCCTTACAAGGGAACCTGCCCATCGCACCCCCCTCAGATTTAGTTATAAGTTGGCACAGGAGATAGACCTTGAAAAACTGAACACAGATCAATCGAGAAAACAGGAAGAAGTTGTGTGGAACTATGAAAAAAATAAGCAAAATATACAAACTAAGTAGTCCACGTGCAACATAGGCAACATCAAGGAACGCATTAGCTCAGGAGCGCTGTGGTCCCGTGGTTAGCGTGAGCAGCTACGGAACGAGAGGTCCTTGGTTCAAGTCTTCCCTCGAGTGAAAAATTTACTTTCTTTATTTTCGCAAAGTTATGATCTGTCCGTTCGTTCATTGACGTCTCTGTTCACTGTAATAAGTTTAATGTCTGTGTTTTGCGACCGCACCGAAAAACCGTGCGATTGGTAGACGAAAGGACGTGCCTCTCCAATGGGAACCGAAAACATTTGATCGCAAGGCCATAGGTCGAGCGATTCCTCCACAGGAAAACACGTCTGATATATTCTATACGACACTGGTGACGGCATGTGCGTCACATGACAGGAATATGTTGTCGACCCACCTAACTTGTACACTTGGCGAATGGGTAAAAAGATTCTTCTGCCTTGCCCGATTTAGGTTTTCTTGTGGATGTGATAATCACTCCCAAAAAAGTGATGAAAGCATAAGAGTTTGTCACATAAACTGCAACAAATGAATGCAACAGTTTCACAGTCGCGCAGTTTTCCGTGTGCTCTGTCAAAACATATGTTTTTAACGTTTGTTTAGGTGTAGCGTCCCCATACTACGGCGCAGTTACCTCGCATCGGACGGACGGACGGACAGATAATATTTGTCTAAAAATAAAAAAATTAACTTTTCACTCGAGGGAAGACTTGAACCAAGGACCTCTCGTTCCGCAGCTGCTCACGCTAACCACGGGACCTCCTGAGCTCACATTCTCCTTGATGTTGCCTATCTTGCGCATGGACTACTGTTTGTATATTTTGCTTATTTTTTTCATAGTTCGACACAACTTCTTCCTGTTTTCTCGATTGATCTGTGTTCAGTTTTTCAAGGCCTATCCACTGTGCCAACTTGTATCTAAATCTGAGGGGGGTGCGATGGGGAGGTTCCCTTGTTAGTATTGGTGGCCAGCACGTAGGTGTGGATCTGACTGTGCTAGTAATGGTTCTCATAGCTGCGTTCAAGTGGACATAAAGTTTCTTCATAGGAGAACTTCGGAGCAAGATTGGTGCGCAAGTGCTGCAGACTAGATGAATGCAAGGGATGCCCACACCGGCCGGCAATTCCTAAGGGACCAAACTATTTAGATTATCGGTCCCCAGACTTACACATTACTTAAAGTAACCCATGCCAAGAACAACACGCACGCCCGTGCCCGAGGGAGGATTCGAACCTCCGCCGGGAGGGACCGCGCAATGCACGGCATGACGCCTCAAACGGCGCGGCCACTCCGAGCGGTGGAATTTTTAATTCTAAGGATTCCTGAACGATGGATCGGTCGCACTGGACCAAATGATTCAGCCTTACATTACTGGCCTCCAAGGTCACCGGACCTGACTGAATGTGATTATTTCTTTTGGGTTTTATAAAAGACTCCGTTTATGTGCCTCCGTTAACGAAAACAATGAATGAACTGAGACCTCGCATAACAGCAGTTGTGGAATCTGTAACTGAAGACATGCTCGTTGTAGTATTTTGAATACTACATTGACATATGACGTGCATCTGAAGGGGGGCATATTGAACAGCTATGAAAAGGAATGAAAAAAAACCTTGTTTTCCGTTCATTAAGAAACAAATGTTTCAAATGGCTCTGAGCACTATGGGACTTAACTTCTTAGGTCATCAGTCCCCTAGAACTTAGAACTACTTAAACCTAACTAACTGAAGGACATCACACACATCCAAGCCCGAGGCAGGATTGTAACTTGCGACCGTAGCGGTCGGGCGGTTCTAGACTGTAGCGCCTAGAACCGCTCGGCCACTTCGGCCGGCTCATTAAGAAACAAAATACATCGTATATGTTTATTAGTTTCAGAAATATAGACGTACCAAATCGGATGTTTCTTTTTGATACAACCTGTATTTTGTTGGCAGCGACCTAAATTGGGAGAAATAATCATCATAATAAAGTAAGAGAAATTTGAGCTCACAGTGAAAGATTTAAGTGCTTGTTTCTCCCATGCGCCGTTCAAGACTACAACGGTAAAGAAATAGCTTCAACCTGTTTCGATGAATCCTGTGCCAGGCACTTACTTGTGAACTGCAGATTAATCTTGTTTATCCCCCCCTCCCCGGTTGGCCGTGCGATCTAACGCACGGCTTTCCGGGCGGAAAGGAGCGCCTGGTCCCCGGCACGAATCCGGCCGGTGGACTTGGGTCGAGGTCCGGTGAACCGGCCAGTCTGTGGATGGTTTTTAGGCGGTTTTCCATCTGCCTCGGCGAATGCGCGCTGGTTCCCCTTATTCTGCCTCAGTTACACTATGTCGGCGATTGCTGCGCAAACAAGTTCTCCATGTACGCGTACACCACCATTACTCTACCACGCAAACATAGGGGTTACACTCGTCTGGAGTGACACGTTCCATGGGGGGTCCACCGGGGGCCGAATAATAACCTTCGGTTCGGTGTGGGGCGGCGGAGGAGAGAAGTGGACTGCGGTAGTCGTCGTGGGGTTGTGGTCCACTGCGGCTGCGGCGGGGACGGAGCCTTTAACATACAATACAATACAATCATGTTTATGTAGAGAGGTTATCTAGAATTTTACAAGCTAGAAATTTCCTCGTGGGAGTCAGTACGTTCACCTTCGAATGCATCTTCATATTTGTTGATTACTGCCTGTGCTCCCTGGATAACAAATTGGACTGTTTAATTTAGTCTGACTTTCGCAGAAGGTATTTCAAATAGATTGTCAACATTGACCACAAAATATAAACCAATGTGTCCTCCTCAGCAAACGGCACTCTTCAAACCCAACCTTGAAACTTGCTCTTAATTTGCTAACAGAATATTGAGGGACTCTCCAGAAATAAGAGCGAAAAATACTGTCAGAAAACTTAAGACCGCGTAAGGTGGACGTCGTAGCCCTGCAGGAGACTCGAACCAAATAAGAGAAGGCTTCCACTGTGGAATCTGAATTGAATTTTTTAAAGAGGACATTGAAGGCAAATGGGTATTCCTGGCTGTAAACCTGTGTTCAGCATTAACGACGTTCAGTATGCGATTGCTATCTTCGTTTCCAATGTAATAAATAAAAACTCTGTCCTCCATATTCCAATCGTGGGATGGGTTGCAAGTAGATCCCCTCCCCTTCGCCCACCCTGCCGTCCCCACCACCACAACCTTTCCCCTCCAGTTGCGGTCAGCTACGGGAGGAACTCGAGCGACGATTAAAGTTGAGTCAGGCGCACAAAACAAAATAGCGTCCCGTTTTACAGGTTAGAGGAACGTTTGTAGACGTTCGTTTACATAGACCTACGCCATATTTAATGGCGATGTGTAGCCGCTGCGCTGTTCGTGCAGTGTAGCTGAAATATACGGCAATATTTCCGTATGTGCAGGCAATATTGCTGATGCAGAAGATTGTTGCAACTTCACTACTGGCCATTAACATTGCTACACCAAGAAGAAATGCAGATGATAAACGGGTATTCATTGGACAAATATATTATACTAGAACTCACATGTGATTACATTTTCAGGCAATTTAGGTGCATAGATCCTGAGAAATCAGTACCCTGAACAACCACCTCTGGCCGTAATAACGGCCTTGATACGCCAGGGCATTGAGTCAAACAGAGCTTGGATGGCGTGTACAGGTACAGCTGCCCATGCAGCTTCAACACGATACCATAGTTCATCAAGCGTAGTGACTGGCGTATTGTGACGAGCCAGTTGCTCGGCCACCAGACGGAAAAATTGGTGAGAGATCAGGAGAATGTGCTGGCGAGGGCAGCAGTCGAACATTTTCTGTATCCAGAAAGGCCCGTACAGGACCTGCATCGTGCGGTCGTGCATTATACTGCTGAAATGTAGGGTTTCGCAAGGATCGAGTGAAGGGTAGAGCCACGGGTTGAACACATCTGAAATGTAACGTCCACTGTTCAAAGTGCCGTCAATGCGAACAAGAGGTGACCGAGACGTGTAACCAATGGCACCCCATACCATCACGTCGGGCGATACGCCAGTATGCCGATGATGAATACACGCTTCCAAAGTGCATTCACCGAGATGTCGCCAAACACGGATGCGACCATCATGATGCTGTAAACAGAACCTGGATTCATCTGAAAAAAAAAAGACGTTTTGCCATTCGTGCACCCAGGTTCGTCGTTGAGTACACCATCGCAGGCGCTCCTGTCTGTGATGCAGCGTCAATCGTAACCGCAGCCATGGTCTCAGAGCTGTTAGTCCATGCTGCTGCAAATAAATCGTCGAACTGTTCGTGCAGATGATTGTCGTCTTGAAAACGTCCCCTTCTGTTGACTCAGGGATCGAGACGTGGTTGCACGATCCGTTACAGCCATGCGGATAAGATGCCTGTCATCTCGACTGCTAGTGATACGAGGCCGTTGGGATTCAGCGCGGCGTTCCGTATTACCCTCCTGAACCCACCGATTCCATATTCTGCTAACAGTCACTGGATCTCGACCAACGCGAGCAGCAATGTCGGGATACGATAAACTGCAATCGCGATAGGCTACAATGCGACCTTTATCAGAGTCGGAAACGTGCTGGTACGCATTTCTCCTCCTTACACGAGGCATCACAACAACGTTTCACCAGGCAACGCCGGTCACTGCTGTTTGTGAAATCCGTTGGAGACTTTCCTCATATAAGCACGTTGTAGGTGTCGCCACCGGCGCCAAACTTGTGTGAATGCTCTGAAAAGCTAATCATTTTCATATGACAGCATCTCCTTCCTGTGGGTTAAATTTCGCGTCTGTAGCTCATCATCTTCGTGGTGTAGCAATTTTAATGGCCAGCAGTGTAGTTGCCGAGGTGTGGCCGCGGCGTTTCCGTTGTTGTTCACCAAATTTGAGAATATTTCGTCTCACCGGCAGTATTGTCGGCCTTAAACGTACTGTCGGGCTTAAACGTGCCCTAGTACTGAGGCCCACAATGGAAGCCATCGACGACAGCCAGTAGCAGCTGCATAAGTCATTCGCAACGCCCCTCGGATATTGATCGAAGTTTGGAAACGTCCTGTGTTCTCGAGTCTGGGGAAATCAAAGAGCAGATCTCATCGTAACAGAACATTACCCAGCCCCGAATCTTTCTGCGTCCAAACCTGTACCGGGTTGTCAAAAAGTCAGTATAAATTTGAAAACTTAATAAACCACGGAATAATGTAGATAGAGAGGTAAAAATTGACACACATGCTTGGAATGACATGGGGTTTTATCAGAACAAAAACAAAAAAAAACAAAGTTCACAAAATGTCCGACAGATGACGCTGGACAGCAAAACGTCAGTGACTGCGCATGACAATCGTGTATAAAAGGAGCTGTAATGAGAGAGAGAATCAGATGCGCCAGCAGTTGCAGCATGTTGACCTTACCTGAAAAGGCGCTTTTAGTGAAGCTGTAATATCAGAATGGGGAATGTGCTAGTTCAGCGTTACGATCCTATCGCCATAGGAAGGGGATTCGAACGGGTGAAGGTCCATTGACAAATGCAGCTGTCGCGAGAATGATTTCGAAGTTCGAAGCCGCGGGTTGTTTAGACGATAGACCCCGTAGTGGCCGACCAAGCACAAGGCGTAATGCTTCTGAGACAGTTCAGGAAGAAATGGAGACTGTAGCGAGTTCGTCTATGCACGGGGAAGTCAGCGCTCGTGCAGTCGCACGTCGCACCGGCATTCCATACATTACTGTTTACTTGGCGCTTAGGCGTACCCTCCGATGCTATCGGCATCATGAACTGTTACCTGGCGATTTAGAGAAGCGGAGGGCATTTGTGGTGTGGACGTTTCAAAAGATGGCGGAAGATGACGATTGGTTGAGTAACGTGTTGTGGACCGACGAAACTCATTTCACACTTCGAGGGTCTGTCAACGCCCACAACTGCAGAATTTGGGCTACCGAAAATCCTAGAACTGTCGTGGAAACTCCATTGCACGACGAGAAAGTCACGGTAAGGGTTGGATTTACCACATCTACCGTTATCGGGCCTTTTTTCTTCGAGGAAATGCGTGATTCTGGTTTTGTAACTGCTACCGTGACGGGTGAGAAGGTACGCCGATATGTTGCAGAATCGCATCATCCCCAGCCTGGCCGATAAACACCTGCTGGAACGTACGATGGTTATGCGGGATGGCTCTCCACCCCATATTGCAAGACGCGTGAAAGATGTCTTGCGCGCGTCATATGGTGATGGTCGTGTGCTCAGCCGCCACTTTCGTCACGCTTGGCCTCCCAGGTCCCCAGACCTCAGTCGGTGCGGTTATTGGCTTTGGGGTTACCTGAAGTCGCGAGTGTATCGTGATCGACCGACATCTCTTGGGATGCTGAAAGACAACGTCCGACGCCAATGCCTCACGATAACTCCGGACATGCTTTGCAGTGCTGTTCACAACATTATTCCTCGAGTACAGCTATTGTTGAGGAATGATTGTGGACATATTGAGCGTTTCCTGTAAAGAACATCATCTTTGCTTTGTCTTACTTTGTTATGCTAATTATTGCTATTCTGATCTGATGAAGTGCCATCTGTCGGACATTTTTTGAACTATTGTATTTTTTTTTTTTGTTCTAATAAAACCCCATGTTATTCCAAGCATGTGTGCCAATTTGTACCTCTCTATTTACATTATTCCGTGATTTATTCAGTTTTAAAATTTATACTGACTTTTTGATCACCCAGGAATATAGATGGGCATTTAATTAAAATTAATCATTCTGGTAATGGATTGTGAATTTTACATAGTAGATTATCCTTGCGATTAATTGCACTGGTATGCAAAACTTAATGACGAACGTAACTTTCACATGACGTGTCACTCAAAGGAACATAGGTCGATGAAATAGGGACCATACCTAGAAAGAACTGCTACAGTATAGTACAGAAGGCACCTAAAAGAAATACGCAGTGAGTCGAACAGAAATGACACTTTTATTCAAAGACTGTAATTGCCTTGATTTTTAAGTAGTAATCACCTTACATAAATATCAAGGAAATACAACTTAAACGCCTGTCCGCTCTCTTCCAACTTCGATTAATTTGAGTGGTCGAGACTAAAAAATTAACAATTGCTTTGCACTTTATGGACGCAGTAAGTAAACTGTCGAATTGTCGTCTCTTTGTACGAACTTCCAGTATTACTGCTACTTTCCAGCTGGAGTACTGGAAAGAATCTTGGTCAGCGTTCTATGTTTTGAGAACAAGAATGTGTAGGAATCCATTAAGTTCAGTCTGATATTTTGATAAGTGACTGGTGTAGACATGGGTCGTTCGCGAACTAATGGGTCCAAAGGAACGGTGCACCAAGACGATCGGAAGGAGCGAGGAACGAATTCTAAGGAAAGGTCTTTCATAGTTCACTTCGGTCGTGGCTTTCTACTTACAGTTCCCGGGAACGGAAAACGGCCGGTCTCGTTCGCGCAACGCCACGTCGGCCGCTCTCGTTCCAGCCTCGGTCCCGTTCCAGCCTGTCCCGGTCTCGGTCTCTCTCGTCGCAGTTCCGCTGCCGACTGCTAACAGTTAGTTCAGTATCGAGTTGTTCTTTTCGTCCGCTTCGCACGCCCATTCTAGATCTATTTCAAACCTTTTTTGAACCCTGAACTTCTGGTTCTTCTCCTATTCTATTCAGCGTGCACGACCGATAATTAAAATGTATTTTATAATTACGTAAATTACGTGGTATTTTGTGCATACATCTTTTCAGGTAACAAAACGGCATACCAACTTACTTCACTATTTTGATAAACAGCAGAAGAAATACTTGTAGAAAGGCAAGATTTTTTTGTTATTACACATGCAAAGGAAGTCGGCACGGCACACACGAGTAGCCATTTTCCGTCTCTTTGTGAACCAAGGTAAAAGAGCATGTTCATTGTTATGGAAGGCAGACCGACTTACAACCGAAAGAAGCCCGCACTCCATAAGCGATTGTCTGGTGCCACATTCTGTAAAGAGAATATGATAACTCCTGCAATATTATGTCAGTGGTACAGGGTGGCGCACGAAAAATCGGCCCCGAGTACTAAATTGCTCATTGTCGCCTACCAATCGTAATATGTTGTTTCGAAGTTGTTGTTTGTGTGGTGTCACCGCCAGACACCACACTTGCTAGGTGGTAGCCTTTAAATCGGCCGCGGTCCGGTAGTATACGTCGGACCCGCGTGTCGCCACTATCAGTGATTGCAGACCGAGCGCCGCCACACGGCAGGTCTAGAGGGACGTCCTAGCACTCGCCCCAATTGTAAAGCCGACTTTGCTAGCGATGGTTCACTGACAAATTACGCTCTCATTTGCCGAGACGATAGTTAGCATAGCCTTCAGCTACGTCATTTGATACGACCTAGCAAGGCGCCATTATCATTTGCTATTTATCTTGTGATGCATGTACCGTCAGACCGATGTTCACCAATTATGGATTAAAGTTAAGTATTCCAGAAGCTACGTACTTTTTTTGCTAGTCTCCATTACTTGACCTGTTCCAGACCTCACGCCAGCCTGCGTGAGCTTAAACGCGTGCCTTTCGGCTTCCTGTCATAGTGGATTGGCTGTCTTGCCAGTCCACAACAGTTTGCATTAGCTTATTTGTTATTTCTCCACTGCCAACTTATTACATGTTTATCTATTCTGCTCGAAGCGTTCAACAAATCGTGCGTAATCGGCGAACAGTCTGTACTCGGGGCCGGTTTTTCGTGGGCCACCTTATATTATTTCACTGCGATCAGCCACATAACGCTGCAGTTGGCTAAACGAGATGTTTCGCAGAATCACGAAAGTTGCAAGCGTGTGAGAATTCTGTTATGAATAAAAACTCTGTACTCCAGGGGGGATGTATGTGCCCCCTCTTGGGGCCTTCCGTCCTCAGTCACCTATGCTACTAATTTTCAGTTTTTCATAAGAACCATATACGAAACACAATGAACGGTGAACGAGTAAAAATGAACGGTTCCCAAAAAGAGCGATCACCAGTGAACTAGTTCCCAAGGATGAACGACCTTGTCCATCTCTAGACTGGTGTTCTCGAGTGTGAAATATTCATCAGTCTTAAGACCGTGGCAACAAAATGGAAAAACAACATGTAGAGATGAATACACTGGATAGTTTCCTTCAGTGAAACGAAATGAACTTGAAGCGGAATGTAAACTCTACAAGCAAGTCTCATAATTTTATTTGTAGGGTTCCGTACTTCACGTTAGTAAATCGAAACCGTTAGATGATTACTTTGTTGTTCGTCTGTCGAAAACCCTTTTTTGTCAAAAAAAGTTTGGCGTTTCAAGTTGACATTTATGTCACTTACTGAGGTCTGTAGTCCCATAGCGGTGAAAAAAAAATCAAGTTAAAACAGTCAGAAGATACGGCCATTTGTGCCTCATACTTCAATACTCCAAACTCACTCATGGAAACCTGTACGGTACTTCCCGTTGACATAGAATCATGAAATTTGCCAAGAAGATTGGTTTTAGAGTAAAAATAAAGAGAAAAAATCCGAACGTTCGGGAGGACGACGGTTCAAACCCGCATCCCGCCATCCCAATTTAGGTGTTTCATGATTTCGCAAAATCGCTTCAGGCAAATGCCGGGATGGTTCCTTTGGAAGGGCACGGCCGACTTTCTTCGCCATCCTTCCCTAATCCGATGAGACCGATGACATCGCTGTTTGGTCCCCTCCCCCAGACCAACCAACCAACCGAAATTGTTAATTTTTAATTATGTCACACGAGAAAAAATTTTTTTCCTTTGTTAACTGACTTTCTCAACTTGAAATTTATGCCACAAAGTAAGGACTACAAGTCCTATGTGGTGTAATAAATGTAAGCTTCTAAGTCAATGCAACTAAGAAGGTAGGTAAAATATAAATTTACGTCAGTTACTAAGGTTTATGGTCCGTATGTGGTGTAAAAAGTTGAAGCTTTTTAGTCAATACAATCTAAAGATTCGGGCGTAAATTGAACTTCCCATTGGGCTAGAATCTGAAATTTGAAACAAGCAAGGTTTGCGTTTCACGGTACTACTTAACGAAAAAAATACGAAATTGTTAATTTTTAATTATATCACACAGAAAAAAATATTTATTTGTAAATTATTAACTGACTTCAGACTTGAAATTAAAACATTCTCGAAAGCCTTGGAATCACTGGGACGGATGTCTTGCCATTTTCAGTTCCAATAACAGGCAAAACTCTTCAATATCCTCGATGCCCAGAATGGATAAACTGCCTTACATACATAATGAAGTTTTTACGGAACACTGTGCGCAAGTCCTACGGCCACTTCCAACTTTTTAAATAAGAAATACGACAAACAACTGGTGAAATATTAAGGGGAGGTTTACTATGTTTGGCCCGAAAGTGATCTTTGAGAATTTTTTTCTCGGTATGTGTTACAGATATCAATGTCAAATTTGGTCAAAATGTTTATTGATATTTCCTCTACAAACTGGAATTTTTTCGACCGGAAATGTCGAAGAGCAAAGGCGGAAGTGCCGTTGGAACGAAACAAAATTTCGATGTAGACCTCCACGCGCGGTATGTCACAGGTCAGCCGGCTCGTCTAAAATAAAAATTGAGTTGACGTTAGCGAAGTATATAAGATTCTTTAGAAGCTGTACCTCGCTTAAGTTATTTGGACCATAGGAAACAAAATGGCGGCCATTTGAAAAAAAACAGGGCTTTTTTCATCTATTTTTCGACTTCGTCGGCCAAGTTGAAATATTTGTAGTTGATGGATCGGAAAAAAGTGGTACAAGTCCTAGACAGTTTAATTAGCTTCGTCGGAAACAAAGAATCATGCCAATCGGTTCAGAAGATTTGAAGTTTTCATACCGCGCGATAAAAAAAACGTCACTTCGAGAAATACGTGTTTGAAGTTTTGACTACATATAAATGCAATATTATGCAACGTACTTTCAATCTGCTATTCCGGTTTCGTAAACTAGTCCTTCCTCTTCCTCACAGAGGGCGTTCTGCTCGATCTGGGCCATCCTGCGCTGCTCCAGAGCCGCTCGTACGGCCGGTGACAAGCGGTTTTCGGCCGCTTGAATCCGGTGGTCGTCCGAATGCTTGGCGAACTGCGTCAAATAGAGTCCCAGGGTTTTCAGAATTGCTGAATACCCTTCGTCGAAGCTGCTCACTGCCTAGAAAGTCGCAATCTCCACAGTCTTAGCACCAGAATGCAAATGCTGGGGGGGCTAACTTCCAAGCACACGCGTTCAAACTTTCATTTGAATTTTGCGTGTTTCCTCCAAACCACTGGTACAATAGCTCGTCCTCCGAAAGGGCCTCGTAGATCGGATGAATCACTTTTTGTACTTCTTTAGTGAGCGGATGGTCGTGTTGGTATTCGTCCAGATGTCCGGTAGCTTCTGCAGCGCGCCACTTGCGCCAACTAGTTTCCCCAGCCGGACAAGTTTGGTGTTGTGGGTGGTCATCCGCCGAACACTTGTGGAAATACGTTGCCCAAATTGCCTTCTTCATCTGTTCCACCGAATTGGAATGCCGTCGGATTGCCAAGCCGTAGTACGTCGTAAGCTCCTTGATCACTTTATCAGGTTCAGTCACGGGCAAGCACATAGAATAATTTTTCGCCGCTACAAATTCGAAATCCCCGAAAAAAGCAGGTGCGTGAAAAATGCCGATTTCAGGCAGGTGCATTTTTTTTTGTTCAGCTGCGAATAACAAACGTTTCCGTTCCGTATTTGGAGAAACCGTTTCAGGGGTGGATTCTAAACACTTTTATGGATCCAAAAATGCAATTTTTAAAAAATCGTTTTTTTGAACCAAAAGAATTAAAGAATCCCTTGAAAAGCAACTGCGTGAAGAACAGGCCGGTTTTAGGGCACAGAAAGTTGTGTTGATCTTATTAACACTCTCAAGATCATTTTAGAGCAAAGCAAAGAATTCCAAGCAAACATGTATCTGGCATTCATTGATTTTCAAAAGGCCTTCGATTCTGTGAAACATAAAGTGCTCTGGCAGATGTTGCGGAAGTATGGCATACCACAGAAGATCTTAAACATCATAAAAGATCTATATGTTGGCTACAAATGTTGCGTACTCCACAAGGGAAATTTGACAGAGCCCATAAAAGTAGCAACTGGAGTCCGGCGGGGTAGCATTTTATCACCATCACTTTTTCTAGTTGTTCTAGACACTGAGAAGAGTCACAGCAGGCAGGAGACGAGGAATCCAATGGGGGATCCCCTTAAGTAGGGCTTGCCTTCCCCGAAGTCAGTTACTATTTTCCAATAGCATCTAGTAGGAACAGTGACATCAAAGATGACGTAGGTACAGTGGAGCGCAGGAAAGCAGTGAGTTCTGCGTCCTCCAATAAGCAACTAACGAATTTTTTCGTTAATAATAAGTCAGAATATGTGCGGAGCTGTGGACGAGGCATCCAGTATAGAACTTGGCCATGAAAAGTAACAGCACGAGAGACCGCCAAGTCCATAACGAGGTGTAGCCAGGCGGTGCCCGCAGGGTCGGCCCGTATGTTAAAAACGCGCCGTGCGGGCGCCAGATAGCACAGTATACGGCGTGTGTTGTCGGCTTGCCGCGCTTGCCGTATGCATGAGGCGAGGCCAGCGTGGGCGATACGTCACACCCCGCCGCGCTAATGAAAGAATTATGCAAACCGAATAACGTGCGGCCGGCGGAATTTTTATCTCTGTGTGTGAGTGTGTGTGTTTCGCGGCGCTCGTTGGCCCTCACTACTTTTCTGCATATGAGGAAAAAAAGAAAAAGCGCCGACGGGAATTTCGCTGACGAATGTTAATTATTTGGCAGAGCCATTCCTATGAATGAATGTCGGAGGTACAGTGTCGTTGTTTGAAATACATAGCGAGCATATGGCCCCAGAGCCACCTGCAGTAAAGCGGCTAGCACACTGGACTCTCATTCGGGAGGACGACGGTCCAATCCCGCGTCGGGCCATCCTGATTTAGGTTTTTCGTGTGTGTGTGTGTGTGTGTGTGTGTGTGTGTGTGTGTGTGTGTGTGTGTGTGTGTATGTGTGTGGTTTGAGGTTTTCGGGCGCTAAACAGCGTGGTCATCAGCGCCCAAACGCATAGAAACAGGAACACATGCGGTGAAGGGACGAAGACGGACAGCGAACAAGGAGAACGGCTAAAAGACACAGGCCTGACGCAGTTCCAAATCCTCTTACGCAGAGGCAAAACAAGAGGAAAAGAAACGCACTAAAAAAAGGAAAGGAAACACAAGGAAAGGAGAACAGAAATCGAAGTGAAACAAGTAGGTAATCGTGACTGGCGGACCTCTTACCTAAAGCCTGGGTGAGCCAGTCACCCAGCAGCACATTAAAATCCTCTCCCTAAAATCCGAGGCAACAAATTGGACAGGACACAAAACCGTAAGACCTTAACCACAGTCGTTGCGTCGTCTTGCAAAATAGAGGGCAAATCCGGTGGCAAGCAAACCACCGCCCTCTGGTCAGAGAATAAAAGACAGTCAAGTAAAATGTGGCGGACAGTAATCTGGACGCCACAAGCACTGCAGATTGGGGGGGGGGGGGTGTCTTCCCGCCGGAGTAAAAAACCATGTGTGAAGGGACTGTGCCCGATGCGGAGGCGAGGAGAACCTCATCCCGCCTGCATGACTGGTAGGACGTACGCCATGGCCGCGTGGTGGCCTTGACCAGACGCAGCTTATTTTCACCGACTGCCAGCCACTCCTCTTCCCATTGACGCATAACACGAAAACGCAGGAGGGAGGTAGCAGCATGGAGGGGAACGGCACATTCAACAACGGGAGGGAGGGAACATGCATCTTTGGCAGCCACATCCGCCAGTTCGTTTCCCCTAATACCCACGTGCCCCGGCACCCAGCAGAAAGAAACCTCCTTCCCCTGCCGTTGCAGGTGGAGTGGGGCATCATGGATGTTCTGGGCGACCGTATCCGCTGGGTACAAGTGTTGCATGGTCTGAAGGGCACTCAGGGAGTCAGAACAGATGAGAAACTTAAGACTGGAAACACATCTCATCTGCTCCAATGCCCGCAAGATCGCAAACAATTCGGCATCAAAGATGGTAAACGCCGCAGGAAGCCGTAACTTGACGACTCGATCAGGGAAAACAACAGCACAACCAACAGAGTCCCCCTGTTTAGAGCCATCCGTAAATACTGGTACATGGTCGGGATGCTGGTTTAAAATATCGTAAAATAAGGTGGTAAAAACAAACGCAGGAGTGCAGCTCCTCCGGTACTCTGACAAGTCTAAAAGGACGCTGGGCCTCTGGAGCAACCAGGGAGGCAGGCGGGTAAAACCCTGGAGTTGGGGTGCCACACGCTCCGCACCAAGGGACTCAAGCAAATGCTTGGCACGAATCCCAAATGGTCTCATTGCCCTTCGTGGTTACCCTAAATCGCTCCAGGCAAATGCCGGGATGGTTCCTTTGGAAGGCCACGGCCGACTTCCTTCCCCGTCCTTCCCTAATCCAATGAGGCCGATGACCTCACTGTCTGGCCTACTCCCTCGAAACAAGGTCGGTCTCCCGTTCCTAGATGTGTTGGTATACAGAAGATCTGATAACACTCTAGGTCACGGAGTGTACAGTAAGCCGACTAACACAAACAGGTATTTAGATGCCACTTCGCACCACCACCCAGCCCAGAAGCAAGCAGTACTCAACACTCTATCATCATGTGCCTTCCGTATCAGCGATGACGACAACTTGGAATCTGAGTTGAATTTTTTAAAGAGGACATTGAAGGCAAATGGGTATGATAGTTATTCAATCGACAGGGCTTTTAGGCGGAATATTGATACCGCCAGCCGGCCGAAGTGGCCATGCGGTTAAAGGCGCTGCAGTCTGGAACCGCAAGACCGCTACGGTCGCAGGTTCGAATCCTGCCTTGGGCATGGATGTTTGTGATGTCCTTAGGTTAGTTAGGTTTAACTAGTTCTAAGTTCTAGGGGACTAATGACCTCAGCAGTTGAGTCCCATAGTGCTCAGAGCCATTTGAACCATTTTTGATACCGCCAACAAGAATGACGAGAAACTGCCTTCTCACTCCGTCAGGTTACCGTTCGTTTCTGGGGTCGCTGACCGCATAAGCAGAATTTTAAAGAAAAATGGTATTCAGACATCTTTCTTTAGTCAAAACAAAATAAAAGGCTTTATCCGACGGAAAACGGATTACCTCCACAATGCAGGCGTCCTTCAACTGTCATGTGGCTGCGGCAAAGTGTATATAGGCGAAACGGGAAGAACTGTTAAAGAACGCATTAAGGAACACGAACGGCACAGCCGACCGCGGTGGTCGAGTGGTTCTAGGCGCTTCAGTCGGGAACCGCGCCACCGCTACGGTCGCAAGTTCGAATCCTGCCTCGGGCATGGATGTGTGTTATGTCCTTAGGTTAGTTAGGTTTAAGTAGTTCTAAGTTCTAGTGGACTGATGACCTCAGATGTTAAGTCCCATAGTGCTCAGAGCCATTTGAACAATTTTTTGAACGAACGGCACATGCGACTGAAACAAAGTGCAAAATCGGCAGTAGCGGAACGACACGAGAACTATGCATCTGACATCGATTTTAATCACGTACGTGTACTGGCTAAAGAAACAAACATTTATAGAAGATAGGTCCGAGAAACGGTTGAAATTTCTGAGAATGCATCTAATTTCAATAGAGAGGACGGCTATAGGCTTCCGGCACCGTGGCTTCCCGCCATCAAGGAAGTAAACACGCGGCCGCGGTGTGTGAGCGGCGTAAACAACGCGCTGCAAGTCACCTCGGCGGACAACAATATTTTGGGCAAACATTCCCCCTCTCTTGCTCTGTCCGTTTCGAATCTAGCCACTGATGACGACCAACCAATAGCGGTAGCAGGCATTTCAACCAATAACCCATCTCCAGCATAAGTGTTGCATAGTGCCTTCCTATCCAATGACGGCGGGCCGCCAATGGTATCCACAGGAGATGAGCTACCAACGCCCCTTCTTCTGCATCAGAGCGGCAGTATTAGCCTATGACTATGGCCCACCACTGGTAGCCATATCAAGTTTAACCAAAACTATCACTTCTCCAGCACGAACGCCATAAAACTCCCCGTTTATAAGTGGACGCGACACTCGTCTCTGACAGTATTCTAGCAGTTGTGGACACCAAAAGATCCTGAGGGAGATCCCAGGAGAGGGGTCGAAACGTCGAACATTTTAGAAGAAACATGACGCGGCCTAATAACCCAGAAGATTTTAACTTCAACCCACCCCCAACCCGCACTTCCCCAGTACAGTCGGAAGGTACGGCTGCACATGCTCTTCTTCCCTTTAATTGCATGTCTATTATTATTATTATTATTATTATCCGCGTTTGGCCCACGCTGGACCACGTGATGTAGAACAAATGGCAGTTTCATAGTTTTGCTTTGGTTTTTCATTGTGCTCAAATTCCTTTCATTCTCTCAGGATGGGCAGTTTTCGCTCGTCAGAGCAAGCCTTCCATTCTTCAGGGTGTTTTTTTTTCTTCTTCTTCTTTTTTTCTCTGCCCGGCCAACTGTCCGTTCGTGTCCTCAGCTCGCCGCCATTCTACATCTACACGGTTACTCCGCAATTCACACTGAAGTGCCTGGCAGAGGGTTCATCGAACCATTTTCATACTACCTCTCTATCATTACACTCTCGAATGGCGCGTCGGAAAAAGTAACACCTAAATCTTTCCGTTCGAGCTCTGATTTCTCTTATTTTATTATGATGATCATTTCTCCCTACGTAGGTGGGTGCCAACAAGATATTTTCGCATTCGGAAGAGAAAGTTGGTGATTGACATTTCGTAAATAGATCTCACCGCAAAGAAAACCGCCATTGTTTCAGTGACTGCCTCCCCAACTCGCGTATCATATCAGTGATACTCTCACGCCTATTGCGCCATAACACGAAACGAGCTGCCCTTCTTTAGACCTTTTCGATGTCCTCCGTCGATCCTACCTGGTAAGGATCCCACATCGCGCAGCAATATTCCAGCAGAGGACGGGCAAGTGTAATGTAGGCTGCCTCTTTAATGGGTTTGTCGCATCTTCTATGTGTTCTGCCAACAAAGCGCAGTCTTTGTTTCGCCTTCCCCACAATATTATCTGTGCGATCTTTCCAATTTAAGTTGCACGTAATTGTAATTCCTAGATATTTAGTCAAATTGACAGCCCTTAGATTTGTGCGATTTATCGTATACCCAAAATTTATCGGATTTCTTCTAGTATCCATGTGGATGACCTCGCACTTTTCTTTGTTTAGTGCCAACTGCCACTTTTCGCACCATACAGAAATTCTCCCTAGATCATTTTGTAATTGGAATTGATTGTCTGATGATTTTACTAGACGGTAAATTACAGCGTATCTGCAAACAATCTAAGGGGGCTGTTCAGATTGTCACCTCGATCATTTATGTAAATCAGGAACAGCAGAGGGCCTATGACACTACCTTGCGGAACGCCAGATATCACTTCTGTTCTACTCGATGATTTACCGTCTATCACTACGAACTGTGACCTATCTGAGAGGAAATCACGAATCCAGTCACACAACTGAGACCATACTACATATGCACGCAGTTTGATTAATAGTCGCTGTTCAGACTATACCTGGACTCGTTTGTGAACATATCCTAGGACCACTGTTCCAACGACCATGTACTGTGTTTTTGACATCAGTCTTTACGGGCTCTTTTGGAAATCTATGAATATGGAATCGATCTGAGATTCTCTCACGGCGCGTGAAAACGCGGAGCGTGAAATGAAGCACCTTGCATGTCAGATTTTTGCCTCGTGGAAAGAAACGTGGCAAAAGAAATGCGACTCATTGCATGTCACAAACAGATCATAGGAGCCGGCGTAGTGTATTGGGCTAGGCATCGTCGTTGGTGGGCTTTCTTTCACGTAGAGCACGAGCTATGGATATAAGCTGTTTTAAGGCATCAACAGATCTCTCGGGAACGTGTCGTTTTGGCTACGATTTGATACTATTGAACAACAGGAAACTACATATCGGTAGGTAGGCTTAATGAGGTTGATGTTTTGAACTTTATAACTTGTGTGGGATGAAAGTTCACTGTTTCAGTGCTATGGCGCAATGATGATCTATCAAAAGCGCGTCTTTTGTGCACAATTTGATTATCAAATAATGATATTTGTTGGAAAAGTCCTTAGATAGAGTGTGTGACATAGGGAGATCCTAATACAACGTCGAAGCAATACTGAAATAGTGTCGAGAGCTCTCGAATTTTTAAGTGAAATGGAAAGGTAGCAGGTCCCCGTCCACCTCAACCCACATTTTTAACATTTGTTTTCTAAAATATTGTGGGTCTTTTGTATCCATTTAATAGAAATACACGCATATTTAGAAGAAACAGAACTTGTGGATGGAACAGCCAACAGCATAGTAAACGGTAGAGATAGGAATAACATTTAGTAGGTTTGTTAATTGGTGTAGTTATTTTCTGGTAGTTGAGGTGGTTGTGTTGGCTTTTTTGGCAGCATTTTGCGTATACTTGGGAATATTTTTGACATTTTCTAAGCGTATATTTGCCATTAAATGTTTCTTGCGACTGCCCGCACTGAAGGAAACTACACTCATGCTCATAAATTAATTAAGGATAATGCAGAATGTGGTGCCACACAATATGGCACTACACAAATCCGGCGCTAATAGCATAGGCACATAGGGAACACACACGACACAGATCTGTAAGTCCCCGGTATTGGTGGTAAGTAGAGAAACCATCTCGAAACACGTGTGCCTCAAAACGCCAGTGCTCCCTGCGCATGTACCCCGACATCAATATGGGATATGATCACCATGCACAGGTACACAGGCCGCACAACGGGTTGGCATACTCTGGATCAGGTGGTCGAGCAGCTGCTGGAATATAGCGTCCCATTCTTGCACCAGTGCCTGTCGGAGCCCCTGAAGTGTCGTAGGGGTTTGAAGACGTGCAGCGATACGTCGACCGAGAGCATCCCAGACGTGCTCGATGGGGTTTAGGTCTGGAGAACAGGCAGGCCGCTCCATTCGCCTGATGTCTTCTGTTTCAAGGTCCTCCTCTACGATGGCAGCTCGGTGGGGTCTTGCGTTATCATCCATCAGGATTAAGGTGGGACCCACTGCACCCCTGAAAAGGCGGACATGCTGGTGCAAAATGACATCCCGTGACACCTGATGTGTTACAGTTCCTCTGTCAAAGACATGCAGGGGTGTACGTGCACCAATCATAATCCCACCCCATACCATCAAACCACGACCTCCATACAAGCCCCTTTCAAGGAAATTAAGGGGTTGGTATCTGGTTCACGCCAGATGAAAACCTGGTGAGAATAAGTGTTCAGACTATACCTGGACTCGTTTGTGAACATAACCTAGGTGGGGGACTGATGACCTTAGCTGTTTAGTCCCCCTTAAACATCCCAACAACCACAACCACCATAACCTAGGACCACTGTTCCAACGACCATGTACTGTGTTTTTGACATCAGTCTTTACGGGCTCTCCTGTGACCAGGGATCAGTGGAATGCACCTTGCAGGTGTCCGGGCGAATAAACCATGTCTCTTCAGTCGTCTGTAGACTCTGTGTCGGGAGACAACTGTTCCAGTAGCTGCGGTAAGGTCCCGAGCAAGGCTACCTGCAGTACTCCGTGGCCGTCTCCGGGCACTGATGGTGAGATATCGGTCTTCTTGTGGTGTACACTGTGGACGTCACGTACTGTAGCGCCTGGACACGTTTCCTGTCTGCTGGAATCGGAGAGCCCGTGCTGCGACCTGCTGTGTTTCAAAAAGTGGCTCTGAGCACTATGGGACTTAACATGTATGGTCATCAGTCGCCTAGAACTTAGAACTACGTAAACCTAACTAACCTAAGGACAGCACACAACACCCAGTCATCACGAGGCAGAGAAAGACCTGCTGTGTTTGACCAGCCTCCAGTCGCCCTGGTATTCTACCTGTTGTGTCTAGACAAGACAGCCTAGACACAATGAGAGGAAGCCGAAAGGCACGCGCTACGCTCACGCAGATGGGCGTGAGGTCTGAAACAGGATACGTAATGAATGCTATAAAGAAAAGTACGTAGCTTCTGGAATACTTAACTTTAATCCATCCTTTTGGTACATCTGGAGATTGTGGCGATACAAGTGAGACTCTTTAGATACATGCAATGTTACTAATGGCGCCTTGCTAGGTCGTAGCCATTGACTTAGCTGAAGGCTATTCTAACTATCTGCTCTGCAAATGAGCGAGGCTTCGTCAGTGTACGCTAGCTACGTCGTCTGTACAACTGGGGCGAGTGCTAGTCCGTATCTCGAGACCTGCCTTGTGGTGGCGCTGGGTCTGCGATCACACAGTGGCGACACGCGGGTCCGACATGTACTAATGGACCGCGGCCGATTTAAAACTACCACCTAGCAAGTGTGGTGTCTGGCGGAGACACCACACTACCTCTCATAAAGTCAACAATATGTGTTCTGTGAGATATTTATTTTCAACACAGTCACCATTAGCATGTCTGAAAACGTGTGCTCACTTACTCGCTGCACCGTACTCTGACATGCACCAACACAGCGCCAGCGTGCGACGACCGCAGGTCAAATGCACCCCGTGGTCATACCCCGAGGTGATTTAAACCCGCAAACCGCCCATCAGAGCATTGTTTCACCATGTATTAGCATTATCCTTAATTTATGATCATGAGTGTACGACACAGTGCCCGACGACAATTTTTCAAAGACTGCTGATTACGTGAGGTGGGTCTGCGCACTTGAAGTGCCGTTGATATGGTGGTGGTGGTGGTGGTGGTGGTGGTGGTGGTGGTGGCGGCGGCGGCGGTGGCTGGTATTTGGGAGCGGTAGACGGGTCCACTCTGGCGATGCTTGTAGGCCGCGTCGCGGGCGACCAATTGGGCATTTCAGTGGGCGCGCCGGCCTGTGTCCGCGTATTGACAGCCCCGCGTGCCGTGTGACGTAGCGTGGCCTGTGCGATCTAAAAGGCAGCGGGGTCGGGTCTGAAAAGCAGGACAGGTTCCCAGTCTCATTTCACTGGTTCATTCCGCACGGACTGGCGCGTTCTGTGTTGGTGGGCAGCGTTTTACCGTGCTACTCTGGCAGCTTTTGGACGAGGCGGGGGCACAGTTATATACGAGGCGTGTTTTTTAGGTAAGTACCGTTTTGAAATTAAAAAAGACGTGCCAAGATATCTCAATAATTTTTACATGAAAAAATTGGAAATTTGTGGGAAGTTCCTATGGGACCAAACTGCTAAGGTCATAGGTCCCTACCGAGCTACGGGGTCGCAGTGGCTAGCATACTGGACTCGCATTCGGGAGGACGACGGTTCAGTCCTGCGTCCGGCCATCCTGATTTAGATTTTCCGTGATTTCCCTAAATCGCTCCAGGCAAATGCCGGGATGGTTCCTTTGATGGTTCCTTCCCAAAATCCGATGAGACCGATGACCTCGCTGTCTGGTCTCCTCCCCCAAACAATCCAATCCAATCCAATCCATCGGTCCCTAGGCTTACGCACTATATAATCTAACTTAAACTGACTTACGCTGACGACACCACACACACCCATGCCCGAGGGTTTACATGAAAGCCTGTACCTTAATCTACGCTCTGGCGCCATTACAGTCTGACTCTTCCTTGTTTACGTTGTGTACTGACTGTTTAAGATGCCTCCAATCATCGTGAGTCCCGCCGACTGTGAAGTACGGGCTGTTATAAGATTTGTTAGTGCTAAAGGCCTAAAAGCGATCGATATTCATCGTGAGATCTGTGCAGTTTACGGAGAAAACATTATGAGTGATGGACGGGTAAGAAAGTGGGTGAGAGCATTTAAAGATGGCCGCACAAATGTGCATGATGAACAACGGAGTGGGCGTCCTTCGGTCGTTAATGAAAGTTTGGTGCAGGAAGTGGACAATAATGTGACAGAAAACAGACGCTTTACGATTTCCTCCTTGTGGGATGACTTTCCTAATGTTTCTCGTAGTGTTTTGTATGGCATTGAGACCGAGCACTTGAATTACTGAAAATTGTGCGCACGTTGGGTACCGAAAATGTTGACGGATGTGCACAAAACCAAACGTTTAGACAGTGCATTGACTTTCCTTGAGCGGTACCACAACGACGTTGATGATTTCTTAAGCCAAATTGTTACGGGCGATGAAACGTGGGTGGCCTACGTCACACCAGAATCAAAGCAACAGTCCATGGAAGTTGAGCAAGGGCATGGTTTTGCTGCAAGACAATGCCTGTCCGCATGTGGCGAAAGAGACCAAAGATCTCATCACATCTTTTCGATGGGAAACTCCAGATCATCCTCCGTACAGCCCCATACTTGCTCCCAGTGACTACCATCTGTTCCTGCACGTGAAGAAACACCTGGGCGGTCAGCGTCTTCAAGACGATGAGGAAGTCAAAACAGTGCTGATGCAGTGGTTAACAAGTCAGGCGGCAGACTTCTATGAGGAGGGTATTCAAAAACTAGTACAACATTATGACAAGTGCCTCAATATTGACGGAAATTATGTAGAAAAATGGATTAAGGTACAGGCTTTCATGTAAAAATAAAATTATTGGCATATCTTAGCACGTCTTTTTTTAATTTCAAACCGGTACTTACTTAAGAAACACGCCTCCTAAATACATGCTGTTGCACCGGTGTACTTTATGCGGCTGTTCGGGTATACGTAGCTCGAATCTTTGAGAGCAAATGTGTCAGGCTTGGCTCCCCAATGTCATTGCCGCCCCAGGTCTCCGTTTTGAACCCGTTGCCGTCTTGTATGTGGGAATATTTAAGAGCTTTGTTGTATTCCAGCGTTTTTGACAGTGTCGGTGATCCCCTGAAACATATTGTGAATGATTGTCAGTGCAACTGGAACATGTATGAGATCCCACAGGAATCAGTGTCGGGGCCACTCCTGTTCCTTATTTATATAAATGATATGCTCTCTAGTTTGCAGGTAACTCTAAAATGTTTCTGTTTCCTGCTGACACTAGCTTGGTAGTAAAGGGTGTTGTGTGCAACATTGGCTCGGTTTCAAATACTGTAGTACATGACCTAAGTTCATGGTTTGTAGAAAATAAACGCTAAATCACAGTAAGACTCAGTTTTTACAGTTTCTAACACACAATTCAACAAAACCTGACATTTTAATTTCAGAGAATGGACACACGATTAGTGAAACCGAACAGTTCAAATTTCTAGGTGTTCAGATAGATAGTAATCTGTCGTGGAAAGCCCACGTTCAGCATCTTGCTCAAAGACTTAATGCTGCCATTTTTACTATTCGAACGGTATCAGAAGTGAGTGATCGTTCGACACGAAAATTAGTCTTGTTTGCTTATTTGCATTCGCTTATGTCGAAATTGTATTATATTTTGGGGCAACTCTTCCCATTCTAAAAGGATATTTTCGGCTGAGAAACAGGCGGTTCGGGCAATATGTGGTGTAAGTTCACAAACATGTTGTCGACCCCTGTTCGCGAGTCTGAGTATTTTGACATTGGCCTCTGAATATATATATATATATATATATATATATATATATATATATATACCGGGTGATCAAAAAGTCAGTATAAATTTAAAAACTAAATAAACCACGGAATAATGTAGATAGAGAGGTAAAAATTGACGCACATGCTTGGAATGACATGGGGTTTTATTAGAACAAAAAAAAAAGCACATCATATTGCTAGACGCGTGAAAGATCTCTTGCGCGCGTTGTTTGGTGATGATCGTGTGCTCAGCCGCCACTTTCGTCATGCTTGGCCTCCCAGGTCCCCAGACCTCAGTCCGTGCGATTATTGGCTTTTTGGGGTTACCTGAAGTCGCAAGTGTATCGTGATCGACCGACATCTCTAGGGATGCTGAAGACAACATCCGACGCCAGTGCCTCACCATAACTCCGGACATGCTTTATAGTGCTGTTCACAACATTGTTCCTCGACTACAGCTATTGTTGAGGTATGATGGTGGACATATTGACCATTTCCTGTAAAGAACATCATCTTTGCTTCGTCTTACTTTGTTATGCTAATTACTGCTATTCTGATCAGATGAAGCGCCATCTGTCGGGCATTTTTTGAACTTTTGTATTTTTTTGGTTCTAATAAAACCCCATGTCATTCCAAGCATGTGTGTCAATTTGTACCTCTCTATCTACATTATTCCGTGATTTATTCAGTTTTCAAATTTATACTGACTTTCTGATCACCCGGTATATTCCTTACTGGCATTTCTTTTTAACAATATTAGCTTATTCCCAAGAATAAGCAGCTTTCACTCGGTTAATACTCAGCAGAAATCAAACCTGCATTTGGATCGGACTTCGTTTTGTGCAAAAAGGTGCGCAGTATACTGCTGCATCCATTTTCAATAAGATGCCACTCGAATTCAAAAGTCTTAGCAGTAATCCACGCGCTTTCAAGTCGAAACTGAAGAGTTTCCTCATGGGTCACTCCTTCTATTCTGTCGAGGAGTTCCTTGAAAAATTAAGCTGATCCTTATTGTATTGTTGATTGCGTTTACTTAATCTTATGAACTGACTTTTTTCGGGTTCATGAACTTTTATTTTTATCTGTTATTACTTTTATGTTGTAATTTCATGTATTGACGCGTTCCATGACCTTGGAGATTTGCTCCTCAGTTTGGTCCTAAGGAACTTGACGTGTAAATAAATAAATAAATTGCTGAAACTTCCTGGCAGATTGAAACTGTGTGCCCGACTGAGACTCGAACTCGGGACCTTTACCTTTCGCGGGCAAGTGCTCTACCATCTGAGCTACCGAAGCACGACTCACGCCCGGTCCTCACAGCTTTACTTCTGCCAGTATCTCGTCTCCTACCTTCCAAACTTTACAGAAGCTCCCCTGCGAAACTTGCAGAACTAGCACTCCTGAAAGAAAGGATACTGCGGAGACATGGCTTGGCCACAGCCTGGGGGATGTTTCCAGAATGAGATTTTCACTCTGCAGCGGAGTGTGCGCTGATATGAAACTTCCTGGCAGATTAAAACTGTGGGCCCGACCGAGACTCGAACTCGGGACCTTTGCCTTTCGCGGGCAAGTGCTCTACCATCTGAGCTACCGAAGCACGACTCACGCCCGGTACTCACAGCTTTACTTCTGCCAGTATCTCGTCTCCTACCTTCCAAACTTTACAGAAGCTCTCCTGCGAACCTAGCAGAACTAGCACTCCTGAAAGAAAGGATATAGCGGAGACATGGCTTAGTCACAGCCTGGGGGATGTTTCCAGAATGAGATTTTCACTCTGCAGCGGAGTGTGCGCTGATATGAAACTTCCTCGCAGATCAAAACTGTGTGCCCGACCGAGACTCGAAATCAGGACCATTGCCTTTCGTGGGGAAGTGCTCTACCATCTGAGCTACCCAAGCACGACTCACGCCCGGTACTCACAGCTTTACTTCTGCCAGTATCTCGTCTCCTACCCTCCAAACTTTACAGAAGCTCTCCTGCGAACCTAGCAGAACTAGCACTCCTGAAAGAAAGGATATAGCGGAGACATGGCTTAGTCACAGCCTGGGGGATGTTTCCAGAATGAGATTTTCACTCTGCAGCGGAGTGTGCGCTGATATGAAACTTCCTGGCAGATTAAAACTGTGTGCCCGACCGAGACTCGAAATCAGGACCATTGCCTTTCGCTGGCAAGTGCTCTACCATCTGAGCTACCCAAGCACGACTCACGCCCGGTACTCACACCTTTAGTTCTGCCAGTATCTCGTCCCGAGTTCGAGTCTCGGTCGGGCGCACAGTTTTAATCTGCCAGGAAGTTTCATATCAGCGCACACTCCGCTGCAGAGTGAAAATCTCATTCTGGAAACATCCCCCCAAGCTGTGGCTAAGCCATGTCTCCGCTATATCCTTTCTTTCAGGAGTGCTAGTTCTGCAAGGTTCGCAGGAGAGCTTCTGTAAAGTTTGGAGGGTAGGAGACGAGATACTGGCAGAAGTAAAGCTGTGAGGACCGGGCGTGAGTCGTGCTTCGGTAGCTCAGATGGTAGAGTACTTGCCCGCGAAAGGCAAAGGTCTCGAGTTCGAGTCTCGGTCGGGCCCACAGTTTTAATCTGCCAGGAAGTTTGATATCAGCGCACACTCCGCTGCAGCGTGAAAATCTCATTCTGGAAATAAATTGCTGAACATGTGCCAGCCTCGATGAGGAGACGTGCTAAACTCTACCTTCACGTGAACGGTGGCCGTATGGAACAGTTGTGATATTGTGTCCTCAAGTGCATATCTGCAGTCAGGGCCTCCGAGGAATCTATTGTAAGATGTTGATGCACTTAGTCATAATATATCGCATCAGGGAAACCATTCCCCTTCGAACGTATGTTAACTAGAATTATCTGCTTGTTTCATTATCTGCTCGCTCCTGTCATTTGGTCAAAAAAATTTGTTGAAATGGCTCTGAGCACTATGGGACTTAACTTCTGAGGCCATCAGTCTCCTATAACTTAGAACTACTTAAACCTAACTAACCTAAGGACATCACACACATCCATGCCCGAGGCAGGATTCGAACCTGCGACCGTAGCGGTCGCGCGGTTCCAGACTGTAGCGCCTAGAACCGCTCGGCCACTCCAGTCGGCCCTGTCATTTGCATCCCGCGTAAACGTTGACATTCACAAGCTGCAAGACTGTCGCGAATAAAACAGTGACCCGTATATAGAATAAATTTGCTTTAATTTACGTCTATGGTCACAAACATTTTGTTCACAGATTACTGGTTTCGCTCTATAACGACCATCTTCAGATCTGCAGCAAAAAATATGGGAAAACCCATAAATACATTCGCAGATTTCTACAGCTTAAAAACAATAAATAGACCATAATTAAAAGTACTACTGACATGTATATGTATTTGTGCACTTTAAGTATGACGAGGCATACCTGTGTTTTATAAAAACAGTGTCCTAATGTACTGCAGCCATAGTGACATCGTCAAATGTTAAATATATTTGACGATTATCAAAACTAGGCTGATTGTCTAAATGGGATTCCCGGATAACTTTTGACAGCCAACCAATAGTTCTGTACTGACAAGTTACTCTGTAACTGCAATATGCGATCTGAAGATGGGCAGCTAGCCTGAAACCGGTCACTGAAAATTAAAAATAGCGATCAAAGACTGAAATGCCATATTTTTATATTTGACGATGTTGGTGCTGATTTGCATTTAACATTTGACGATGCCACTATGGCTGCAGTACAATTTTATAAAACACAGATATGCCTCTTCATACTTAAAGCGCTCAAATGCATATACTGGGTTATTACAAATGATTGAAGCGATTTCACAGCTCTACAATAACTTTATTATTTGAGATATTTTCACAATGCTTTGCACACACATACAAAAACTCAAAAAGTTTTTTTAGGCATTCACAAATGTTCGATATGTGCCCCTTTAGTGATTCGGCAGACATCAAGCCGATAATCAAGTTCCTCCCACACTCGGCGCAGCATGTCCCCATCAATGAGTTCGAAAGCATCGTTGATGCGAGCTCGCAGTTCTGGCACGTTTCTTGGTAGAGGAGGTTTAAACACTGAATCTTTCACATAACCCCACAGAAAGAAATCGCATGGGGTTAAGTCGGGAGAGCGTGGAGGCCATGACATGAATTGCTGATCATGATCTCCACCACGACCGATCCATCGGTTTTCCAATCTCCTGTTTAAGAAATGCCGAACATCATGATGGAAGTGCGGTGGAGCACCATCCTATGGTACGTTTAGGTCCCTGCTTGCTCTATTCGTCGACTTCCGCGGGCTACGCGTGAAACTTTCCCGCACGCGTTCAACCGTTTCTTCGCTCACTGCAGGCCGACCCGTTAATTTCCCCTTACAGAGGCATCCAGAAGCTTTAAACTGCGCATACCATCGCCGAATGGAGTTAGCAGTTTATTGGATCTTTGTTGAACTTCGTCCTGAAGTGTCGTTGCACTGTTATGACTGACTGATGTGAGTGCATTTCAAGCACGACATACGCTTTCTCGGCTCCTGTCACCATTTTGTCTCACTGCGCTCTCGAGCGCTCTGGCGGCAGAAACCTGAAGTGCGGCTTCAGCCGAACAAAACTTCATGAGTTTTTCTACGTATCTGTAGTGTGTCGTGACCATATGTCAATGAATGGAGCCACAGTGAATTTATGAAATCGCTTCAATCATTTGTAATAGCCCTGTACATGTGAGTAGTACTTTTCATTCAATCCGCTAGTGTATTTATGTTTTTCTCATGTTTTTTGCTGCAGATCTGAAGATGGACATTATAGACCGAAACCAGTAATCTGTGAACAAAATGTTTGTGAACATAGACGTAAATTAAAGCAAATTTAACGTAGACATTGTTATTTATAATAGTGCTATTATTCTGACTCGGCTACTTCGGGCAGTGGTAGCCAGTCGTTGCTTAATCTAATGTCTCCTTCTTCTTTTTGTTTCAGGTAAGTTGACTGCAGTGAGAGAAAACTGGATGGCCTGCAAAATGGGTTCGATGCAGTACTTTTGTAAGTGCGGTCGTCACTGCCATAGAGCTACATCAGCCCTTCTAAGACATGTTGGGCGAACATCTTCGGCAGGTAATCAACAGGAGAGCGCTCTCAGTGACGTCGTCGTTTTTATTGTTGTTTTTCTTGTTGTGGTCTCCAGCCTAAAGAGTGGTTTGGTGGATCTTCGCGGTGCTACTCGCTTCATCTTTGAGTGACTACTGGAACTCGCAATCACTTGGACGTGCTCACTGTAGCCAAACCTTGTTTCCTTCTGCAATTTCTACCGTTCCCACTTCCCTCAGTTACCAAATTGACGATTCCTTGTTGTCTGAGGACGAGTGCTCTCAACCGATACCTTCCTTTATCAAGATGTGCCATGAATTTCGTTTCCCGCCGGTTCAGTCCATTACGTCTTCAATTTTTACCTGATATGCGAATAAATGGTCAGTATTCTTGCATAGCATCACATTTCAAAGGCTTCTACTCTCTTCTTGGCTGAACTGATCATCGTCCAAGTTTTACTTCCATGCCGGCTGGGGTGGCCGAGCGGTTCTAGGCGCTTCAGTCTGGAACCGCGCGACTGCTACGTCGCAGGTTCGAATCCTGCCTCGGGCGTGGATGTGTGTGATGTCCTTAGGTTAGTTAGGTTTAAGTAGTTCTAGGTGACTGATGACATCAGATGTTAAGTCCTATAATGCTTAGAGCCGTTTATACCATTTGAACAGTGTGACACACTGGCTGCAGCAACAATTCATTCATTTCCGTGTCCGGTCAGCATTTCCAGAAGGTAGCAACTCCAATGGCCTTGTCGTTTCCCTCGATCAGGTCCTGTGTTGTGCAGGGTTGTTCAAGTTGAAGACATATTAGCAGCTGGGCCGGGTCTTTAGTTGTTCCGCACTCGCAGGATGTGTCTCCATCAGCTGGAAGAAAGCCCCATTTTCGCATGTTGGTCTTGCAAAGAGAAAGGCCATCCTAAGACGATTGAGCGATCTCCAAATAGGATAGGGCGTTTCCTGGAGCTAGCTCTTCCTTTACAGGGATATCAGGTGGTATCCTGCTTTTCCACCTGGTGATGCGGTTAGACTCTGGTGTTTCCTCTAGTGGTCCAGTCCTGGCGATGAGGCTCTTTCTCGACTTCAGTCGACGGACTACAGCCTGATGATCATGCAGTGGATGTCGGGGATCATAAGTTTTCTTAGCCCTCCCTACATTAGCAGCAACAGCCCTTCTAATAGTGGGGGGAGCTATTCCAACAATAGGGTAGATTTTATCGACTGAAGTTGGCTACATACGTCCCGAGAAGATTCGGACGGTCCCACTGATTGCAGTATCAACCTGCTTGGTGCGAGTGGATGCACTCCACACAGGTGAAGCATACCCTGCAGCGGACGCACACAAAGCAAGAGTCGAAATTCTCAGGGCGGGAGGACTTAGTCCACAGGCGGTGGATGTGAGCTTCCTCAAGATGTTATTCCGTGAACTAACTTTCAACCTGGTGGTATAGCAATGTTTGTTGAAGTACAGAGTTCGTTCGAGTGTAACACCCAGATATACTGGTGTTGTTGAACAGTGCTCCAGTCGTTTGCCTTGCCATGTAACGTCCAGTGGTGGAGTGAGGGAGTCATTTTTGCAAATGTACGTATGTTATCTTATGAACTTCACACGTAGGCCGCAGTTATGTTCGTTTCATCATACAACTGAAATCGTTAAGAGGAGCCATGTGTAACTGCCGCGTATATAAAAACGTAAATCGGGCGGATTGAAGAAATATAGCCTGGTTGTACATTGTTACATGTCACTGTAGAATGGAGTTGAGTTTACCACTGGGGTGAAGTTCGCCGAAAAGTTAAAAGAAGGTGTGGGATGTAAAAAATTTGCGTGGCCGTGCGGTTAAAGGCGCTGCAGTCTGGAACCGCAAGACCGCTACGGTCGCAGGTTCAAATCCTGCCTCGGGCAAGGATGTTTGTGATGTCCTTAGGTTAGTTAGGTTTAAGTAGTTCTAAGTTCTAGGGGACTAATGACCTCAGCAGTTGAGTCCCATAGTGCTCAGAGCCATTTGAACCATAATTTTTTTTTTTTTTTTTTTTTTTAAATTTACCTAGCACAATAGTAGGAACAACGGGAGACTTTTTGTTTTGAAGTTAACAAGTCGCAGATCAGTGTACAGTGAACAATATTTTGTGTTTATTTGGATTTTCATAAAGCAAATTTGTGATCACTTTTTTTCTTAAACTTTTCTGTGTGTTAGTTTAAACTTAAATTAAAATTTAATTATTATGCCAAATTGATTTTTCAGTTAGAGCAGGTCATTGAAGACCAAAAATACCCACGCTTTTAAAGAAAGACAAATATATTAATGTTATTGGTTTCAGAAATATTTATAGTCCAAAATCGGCAAACTTCACCCCATTTATGTAAGTCTGCAGGCTTTCGTGGGCGTTGTCACTGAAGTTAAAATCTTCTGGGTTATTAGGCCGCGTCATGTTTCTTCTAAAATGTTCGACGTTTCGACCCCTCTGCTGGGATCTTCCTCAGGATCTTTTGGTGTCCACTACTGCTAGAACACTGTCAGAGACGAGTGTCGCGTCCACTTATAAAGGGGGAGATTTCTGGCGTTCGTGCTGGAGAAGTGATAGTATTGGTTAAAATGGGAGCATAAGCAGAATTTTAAAGAAAAATGGTATTCAGACATCATTCTTTAGTCAAAACAAAAGACTTTTTCCGGCGGAAAACAGATGCACCTGATTACCTCCACAATGCAGGCGTCTATCAAGTTTCATTTGGCTGCGGCAAAGTGTATATAGGCGAAACGGTAAGAACTGTTAAAAAACGCATTAAGGAACACGAACGGCACATGCGGCTGAAACAAAGTGCGAAATCGGCAGTACCGGAACAACACGAGAACTATGCCTCTGACATTGATTTTAATAACGTACGTGTACTGGCTAAAGAAACAAACATTTATAGAAGATAGGTCCGAGAAGCGGTTGAAATTTCTGAGAATGCATCTAATTTCAATAGAGAGGACGGCTTTAGGCTTCCGGCATTGTGGCTTCCCGCAATCAAGGAAGTAAACACGCGGCCGCGGTGTGTGAGCGACATAAACAACGCGCTGCAAGTCACCTCGGCGGACAATAATATTTTGGGTAAACATTCCCCCTCTCTTGCTCTGTCCGTTTCGAATCTAGCCACTGACGACCAACCCATAGCGGTAGCAGGCATTTCAACCAATAACCCATCTCCAGCAAAAGTGTGGAATAGTGCCTTCCTATCCAATGACGGTGGGCCGCCAATGGTATCCACAGGAGGTGAGCTACCAACGCCCTTTCTTCTGCATCAGAGCGGGAATATTAGCCTATGACTATGGCCCACCAATGGTAGCCATATCAAGTTTAACCAATACTATCACTTCTCCAGCACGAGCACCAGAAAACTCCCCCTTTATAAGAGGACGCGACGCTCGTCTCTGACAGTGTTCTAGCAGTAGTGGACACTAGAAGATCCTGAGGAAGACGCCAGCAGAGGGGTCGAAACGTCGAACATTTTAGTAGAAATATGACGCGGCCTAATAACCCAGAAGATTTGAACTTCACCCCATTTGACGGTACTGTTGAACGGGAATCAGGTACCATTTGCATCACGTGTAATCTGTGTAATAAATGTTATTTTTCTGGGTAAAAAGAAATTCCTGTCCAGGGAATGGTTTCTGACTCTCATTTCCGATGACGCCACAGTCGACCTATTCTATTCGCGGCAGCATTCGCAGCGAGAGTCGCGATACGCTATCTTGACGCCTTTCTCAGTCATCTCGCAAACCAGTTAGCGTTGGCCGTAATGCCTCGTAACGGTACCGTAACTGCCTGTACGGCGTCTTTTATGACGCTTTCCTTTCAGAGTCGTAGCCTCCGTTCTCTGTTCAGCGCCTGTGACATTCGAACACGACCTGCATAGCAGAGATTGCGATTTCGATATCATTCTTCAGGTTCTGTGACTGCGTCATGAGAACATGGTACGTTCTGTTGCTGTGTGTTTCCATTCCATGATTAATGTGATTTGAGAGAGAAGTAATAAAATGAGCTCTAACATGGAAAGAAAGCGTTTCCGGACACATGTCCACATAACATATTTTTTTTCTTTGTGTGTGAGGAATGTTTCATGAAAGCTTGGCCGTACCTTTTTGTAACACCCTGTATATGAAGATAGTAACTTTTCTCGAAAGAACAGATACCGTTGATGACAGTGCAGCTTGTCTAGAATAAATGATAATTAATTGAAACCCTCAGCTGCCGACAGGTTGTTGATATACTTCGATGGGGACAGCTGAAAAGGTGTGCCCCGACCGGGAGTCGAACACGGGGGCTCCTGCTTACATGGCAGACGCTCTATCCATCTGAGCCACCGAGGAGACAGATAAATAGCGCGCACCTGGCATGGATGTGTGTGTGATGTCCGTAGGTTAGTTAGGTTTAAGTAGTTGTAAGTTCTAGGGGACTGATGACCTCAGATGTTAAGTCCTATAGTGCTCAGAGCCATTTGAACAATCTGCACGAACAGTTCGACGACGTTTGCAGCAGTATGGTCTATAAGGTCGGAGACCGTGGCTGCGGTTACCCTTGACGCTGCATCACAGACAGGAGCGCCTGCGATGGTGTACTCAACGTCGAACCTGCATGCACGAATGGCAAAACGTCATTTTTTTTTCGGATGAATCCAGGTTCTGTTTACAGCATCGTCATGGTCGCATCCGTGTTTGGCGACGTCGCGGTGAACGCACGTTGGAAGCGTGTATTCGTCATCGCCATACTGGCGTATCACCCAGCGTGTCGGTATGGGGTGCCACTGGTTACACGTCTCGGTCACCTCTTGTTCGCATTGGCGGCACTTTGAACAGTGGACGTTACATTTCAGATGTGACACGACCCGTCGCTCTACCCTTCATTCGATCCCTGCGAAATCCTACGTTTCAGCAGGATAATACACGACCGCATGTTGCAGGTCCTGTACGGCCCTTTCTGGATACAGTAAATGTTCGACTGCTGCCCTGGCCAGCACATTGTCCAGATCTCTCACGAATTGAAAACGTCTGGTCAATGGTGGCCGAGCAACTGGCTCGTCACAATACGCCAGTCGCTACTCTTGATGAACTGTGGTATCGTGTTGAAGCTGCATGGGCAGCTGATCCTGCACACGCATTCCAAGCTCTGTTTGACTCAATGCCCAGGTGTATCAAGGCCGTTATTACGGCCAGAGGTGGTTGTTCTGGGTACTGATTTCTCAGGATCTGTGCACCCAAATTGCGTGAAAATGTAATCACATGTCAGTTCTAGTATAATATATTTGTCCAATGAATACCCGTTTACCATGTGCATTTCTTCTTGGTGTAGCAATTTTAATGGCCAGTAGTGTAGAAGGCGAGGGACACCAAGAGCGTAAGTGTGTGCAGGCACAAGGAAACTACTTTGAAGGTCATACCAGTGCAGTTGACTAAAAAGTAAGTGAAAGATTTTTTTTTTATAACCAGTCTCAGTACTGTATTGTCGGACTTCGCAGTTCACCGTTGGCAGATACGATTGCGTTCGGCAACAATGAGGTGCGGTGTCGCAGCGCGACGCATCTGGCACAGACAGCAGTGGCAGGCGGAGTGCGCTGGCAGTGACCCGGTGTTCCCGCGAGACCGCGGCCGTGCGATCTGCGGCCGGTCAGCCCAAATGAGCGCCGGAGCGTTGTGCGCCTGTGGTGGGAAGTGGGGTGGCGGCCTTTCCGGCCGGCCGGGCATCAGTGCCTCGCCGCCTGCGGCCGGCTGCCCGCTGCGCGTCTGATGGTCTGCCCAGAGGATCGCCTCTGGAGATCCAGCGCCCGTGCAGTAACTCGCTTGCCTTACCTTACGGCCACGCGAGGGCAGGCTAGTCCAAGCCCCTTTTGCACAGTCAGCTTTGTTGTCCAAGTTGGCCACTCGAGAAAAAGGGAGTCTGCTGCAACGCGCCTGCCGTTTCATTCGCTTACTGAATGTCATCTCATCTGTCTCTACTGTCGGCGTCAGCACCAAAACAGCGTACGTTGCGACAACTGTCCGCTGTGCAGTGAAAGTGAGGTTACGAGTTTCTGTCCTTTTTATGAAAAAAATCAAAGTAAAGTGTCGAAGCATAGGAACAAACGATGATAGTACGATTTATTAACGCCCGAAGAAAAATTCGTAGTGGATATGAAGCAGAGAGGATATAAAATGTAGACTGGCAATGGCAAGGAAAGCGTTTCTGAAGAAGACAAATTTGTTGACATCGAGTATAGATTTGTCAAGAAGTCGTTTCTGAAAGTATTTGTATGGACTGTGGCCATGTATGGAAGTGAAACGTGGACGATAAATAGTTTAGACACGAAGAGAGTAGAAGCTTTCGAAATGTGGTGCTACAAAAGAATGCTGAAGGTCAGATGGGTAGATCACATATTTAATGCATAGGATTGGGGAGAAGAGAAATTTGTAGCACAACCTGACCAGAAGAAGGGATCGGTTGGTAGGACATATTCTGAGGCATCAACGGATCACCAGTTTAGTAGCCTATTCGAGGGCAGCGCGGTGGGTAAAAATCGTAGAGGGAGACCAAGAGATGAATACACTAAACACATTCGGAAAGATATAGGTTGCAGTAGGTACTGGGAGATGAAGAAGCTAGCACAGGATAGAGTGCCTACCGTGGAGTGGTCGTGCGGTTCTAGGCACTACAGTCTGGAACCGCGCTGTTGCTACGGTCGCAGGTTCAAATCCTGCCTCGGGCATGGACGTGTGTGATGTCCTTAGGTTAGTTAGGTTTAATTAGTTATGAGTTTTAGGGGACTGATGACCTCAGAAGTTAAGTCGCATAGTGCTCAGAGCCATTTGAACCACAAGATAGAGTAGCTTGGGGAGCTGCGTCAAACCAGTCTCTGGACTGAGGACCACAACAACAACAACAACAACACCATGATTGTCAAACAGGGCATGGTAAATTAGCTATATTCTTGGGAACTGAAAGAATAGGGAAACTGTTGTCCAAACATTTCACAACGTACACATGCGTTCGCTCGAGGAAAAATGTACTTGCAAAAACAACAGATTATAGCTAGAACGTAGTAAAATGCGACCTTTTACTTTATCCTATCCTTCGTATTTTGTTCTCTCGCTACCTGCCAAATAACATCGAACATTATTTTTTGGTGAAAGAACTGTGACTTTTTTATTACTGAAATAAATAATTTTCTTCTTGTTCTTCTTCTGCTTCTGCTTTCACGGTGTCGTCCTTCCACTTAAGTCATCTTCTGATCGTCTTCTGCAATAGGTTTTCGCTCCGAATATCTTCTCATTGGTCCTGATCTTTTTTTGGCGTTACTCGTTTGTAGATACTATTTGTGTTGTTTGTCGTTTGCCTACTGTTGGCTTAAATGGTATTTTTATGTTTTTCAGTTTCTTTAAATTTTCTGTTTTGTTTTGCCTATCACCCAGGGTTAAGTGTCCAGATGGCTCCAAGCACTATGGTACTTAACATCTGAGGTCATCAGTCCCCTAGACTTACAACTACTTAAACGTAACTAACCTAAGGACATCACACACATCCATGCCCGAGGCAGGTTTCGAACCTGGGACCGTAGCAGCAGCAGCAGCGCGGTTCCGGACTGAAGCGCCCATAACCGCCCGGCCACAGCGGACGGTTAATTGTAGCTTTTTCATATCCTCCCTGTTTTCCTTCTTCCATCCTGCTTGTTTCTACATGTTAACAAAGTGAGACAAAAAAAAAGATCCTTTTTCCGGATGATATCTGTAATGGGCTCCAGTTCACTGTACACAACATCGTTTGGCGCTATCCACCCTTCTCCATCTTTTTGATATTTCTTGTTTATGAATGTTCTAGTTAGTCTCCTCTCAGATTTTAGGATTTTGTCGATTCTGTTTTTCTTGTTGGCTTTGAAAAAGTTATACTTCCGTATGCCGCCTCTGATGAAACCACCGTCTTGTTGTAAAATTATTTTCATTGCAATATTGTATCAATTTGCGCTCTTATCGTGGACAGTGTAGGCTTTTTCTCTGTAAAACATAAATACCTTTTCATTTGAGACGTTTTCTCTCTCATGAAGCCAAACACTAGTAGCTAAACCACTAGTACCTTTGGTAACTTTTCAACGCCTCACGAAAATAGCACAGTACAGATTAAGAAGATACGAAATCCAGTTCTGTAATAGGAATGACTTCGGCCAGAATATAATTTTAGCAGATGCCGCCTCAGTTCGCTGTTACTGCGCATCGGCAGTCTGCAGCACTCTCTGAATATTAGAACTCCACGCTCGGCACATTCTGTGTACTATTGACGTCACAGAGACACTCGCTTCCTGGTTGGCTGCCGGTTCACATGCGGGCACAAAAGGCGCACGCACTCTTGAGTAGTCGCTTCTGCCCAGAAAGTCGTCCGCGTAAAACGGGATTAACGTCTCAGTAGACATGAGAAATTGTCGTTTGAACACTAGGCATCTGTTGTCACCAAACTATGAAGAAGGTCATCCGTTTCCAGTTTGCCTATCTAATAGCTTTCAGGGCCAATAAAAATTTGATTTTCAGTATTCCGCAGCATTATTTTTCGAATTTAAAATACTGTCATAATCTGCTCGTTAAGAAGTACAATTTTATGTTAAAAGTTTAACAGAAGTATTGAAGTGAGAAACAATGTCTTCAAGCCCTGTGACTGACGGCGTTTATGCATCCAGTATTTAAGAATGAGAGCATTTAGCGGTTTCCAGCAGACTTTACGCGTATTTTCAAACTTACGCAAAGCCTTTTCTCGCTGTCACCTCTTCCCCCATCCCGTCTCAAATGGCTCTGAGCGCTATGGTACTTAAGTGCTGAGGTTATCAGTCCCCTAGAACTTAGAACTACTTAAACCTGGTTCGAATCCTGCCTCGGGCTTGGATGTGTGTGATGTCCTTAGGCTAATCAGGTTTTATTAGTTCTAAGTCTAGGGGACTGATGACCACAGCAGTTGAGTCCCATAGTGCTCAGAACCATTTGAACCATCTAGGGGACTGATGACCTGAGATGTTGAGTCCCATAGTGCTTAGAGCCATTTGAATCCATATACTACTTAATGTGCGTGCAGTACTATAACGTCGTAGGTCACACAGTTCAGTAGATATCATGTCATAAAAATTGGCATGTTTCAAAAAGTTGCTTTTGCGTTAAACGGAGCGTAGATTATCCACAGTATATTCATCCATTGTTTCAGAATGAGAGCACTACCGGCTTCTAAGCAAATTTCAATTCTTTTCTAGACATTTTCTCGCATATGTTGTTGGTTAGTTGTTTCGGGGGAGGAGACCAAACAGCGATGTCATCGGTCTCATCGGATTAGGGAAGAATGGGGAAGGAAGTCGGCCGTATCCTTTCAAAGGAACCATCCCGACTTTTGCCTGAAGCGATTTAGGGACATAATGCAAAACCTAAATGAGGATGACCGGGCGCATACGTGCTTAACGTTGAATATTGAACATTGAAACGTCCCCTTTGAAAAATTTATTAATTACTGTGCTTGTAAACCCCGTACGTTATTTGAGTTTCAAACAGCTGAGCAAAACTGAACGTACTCAGACAGTTCTATCTTTACTTATTCTGATCAACACTAAACTGACACACAGTATTTTTAGCGCGAAGTAATCTGACTTTCAATAATCCCTACAAAAGAATAGCCCTGAGTAACAATAACCTATACCTTTCATGAATCACTTACCTCATAAAAATCTTCTTACTGGAACTACTGCAATACAGCGAGCGCCAATGCTGCCAGCTAAATAAAAGACTCTAACTAAAGGCACTAACTACTGATAGGCATAGTTTGCAAATGAAAGATTTTGATAGAGAACAAACAATGTATTTACCTTAATAATGTTCATAAGTCATCTTTATCAATTCATGACATCTATCTATACAAATTTCCTTTTTCTGGCGGACACAAGTCCATATCGTCCGCTTACAGTGACCTCTCAAAACTCTGGCATTTTTCTCTCCACATCCACCACTGCTGGCGGCTCACCTCCAACTGCACAACGCTAGGCGCTGTTCACATCCAGCTGCCCAACACTACAACAGCAAGTATTCCAACAATGCAAACCAGCCACAGACTGCACACAGCGCAGTCAGTGCTTTTCATACAGAGCGCTACGTGGCGTTCCCAACATAAAAACCTAAACAGCGTACTAACAACATGTTATCTCGCTTGTAAAGTAATCGGAGTTTGAAGGTGTTTTGTACGCGGGAGTGTCTTTAAAGAACCGAGGGTTTGCTGCTTTTACGGAACGTACAAGTTGGCCACGAACCGCTTCGCAGCTCTCGGTTGCGCTGTTGCATGATCTGCATTCTAGCAGGCCACGTGTTCTCTGGCCGTGAAAATTGCAATCAGTTGCATCTCGCAGCAGCGCGTGAACATCCGGCGGACGGTGTGCCTATAGCACCGGCCGCACTCCCCCATATGTTTGTCAGCCGTGCAGTGTGGCGCCCTAGTCAGGCACTGAACTCGCATTTGGGACATCGGCTGTTCAAATCCGAGTGCGGACATCCGTATTTTTAGTTTTACGCGATTACCCAGAGCCGGCCGGAGTGGCCGAGCGGTTCTAGGCACTACAGTCTGGAACCGCGCGACTGCTACGGTTGCAGGTTCGAATCCTGCCTCGGGCATGGATGTGTGTGACGTCCTTAGGTTAAGTAGGTTTAAGTAGTTCTAAGTTCTAGGGGACTGATGACCTCAGAAGTTAAGTCCCATAGTGCCCAGAGCCATTTGAACAATTAGATTAGCCAGAGGTGGAGCGATGCGGTATTGGCTTGTTCAGTTTGTGAAGCTATTGCTCTCGAATAAATCACCCAGTTTTTTTTTCAGAAATTTTAATCATTTGTTTGTCTGTACATGTACGTTACACCTACCCATTTCCATCCCATTTAGATAATGAATTCGTAGTGTGTCCATTTTTTTCGTATCATGTAAACAAAACACGTGAGGTAATACTGACCCTACGACTTCTCTTAGAAGAGAGATTAAGAAAAGGCAAACCTACGTTTCTAGCATTTGTTGACTTAGAGAAAGCTTTTGGCAATGTTGACTCAGATACTCTCTTTGAAATTCTGAAGGTGGCAGGGGTAAAATACAGGGAGCGAAAGGCTATTTACAATTTGTACAGAAACCAGATGGCAGTTATAAGAGTCGATGGACACGAAAGGGAATCAGTGGTTGGGAAGGGAGTGAGACAGGGTTGTAGCCCCTCCCCGATGTTATTCAATCTGTCTATGGAGCAAGCAGTTAAGGAAACAATAGAAAAAGTTGGAGTAGGTATTATAATCCATGTCAGAGACAGCAAAGGACCTGGAACAGCAGCTGAACGGAATGGACAGTGTCTTGAAAGGAGGATATAAGATGAACATCAACAAAAGCAAAACGATAATGGAATGTAGTCGAATTAAATTCGGTGATGCAGAGGGAATTAGATTAGGAAATGAGACACTTAGAGTAGGAAAGGCGTTTTGCTATTTGGGGAGCAAAATAACTGATGATGGTCGAAGTAGAAAGGATATAAAATGTAGACTGGCAATGGCAAGGAAAGCGTTTCTGATGAAGAGAAATTTGTTAATATCGAGTATAGATTTAAGAGTCAGGAAGTCGTTTCTGAAAGTATTTGTATGGAGTGTAACATTGTATGGAAGTGTAACATGGACGATAAATAGTTCGGACAAGAAGAGAATAGAAATGTGAATGTATGCTTTCCCGGCGTATACAGCTGGCGAAGAGTTCTCGGGCTTCCAGCCGGGTGGCGGTGTCTTCAAACAGCGACGTTTCGACGAGTGACATACTCATCATCTTCGCCAGAAGATGATGAGTATGTCACTCGTCGAAACGTCGCTGTTTGAAGACACCGCCACCCGGCTGGAAGCCCGAGAACTCTTCGCCAAGAGAATAGAAGCTTTCGAAATGTGGTGCTACAGAAGAATGCTGAAGATTAGATGGGTAGATCACGTAAGTAATGAGGAGGTATTGAATAGAATTCAGGAGAAGAGGAGTTTGTGGCACAACTTGACTAGAAGAAGGGATCGGTTGGTAGAACATGTTCTGAGGCATCAAGGGTTCACCAATTTCGTATTGGAGGGCAGCGTGGAGGGTAAAAATCGTAGGGGGGGGGGGGGGGGAGGGCCAAAGAGATGAATACACTAAACAGATCCAGAAGGATGTAGGTTGTAGTAGGTACTGGGAGATGAAGAAGCTTGCACAGGATAGAGTAGCGTGGAGAGCTGCACCGAACCAGTTTCTGAAGACAACAACAACAACAAACAAAACACACCACAGACAACGCTAAGCCAAGTGTGAGCAAGTGCTGACTTAGCGGCAGGAGCTTTTCCGTGTAACATGGGGATCGCTCTGTAACTCATGGGTGATATTTCCGTGCATGCCTTTGTATCTTCAGTTTGTCCTTCAGGACAGTCTATACAACCCCTCGAAGGCTGTCAGTACGTTTTTGTTATGTACTGTGTGTGCAAACACGGTCTCTGTTTGTCACACTCCCGTCAACTGAATTGCGAATAAAGTTAGCGTCCTATTGTAACTAACCAACCGGCAGTTTCCCCGCATTTTGTGCAACTGTTGGGGTCTTGTTAAAACTTTAGAAAGCAGGCGCGGTTTGTCCTATTATCCAGTTACTTTGTGAGCATCATCGCTGCTCTGTACTAAGAGGGAATTAACTCAGTGAAGTTGCTCTGTGCAATTACGGGCGCTCCTAATAAAATGAAATGGGATCTTGCAGCATATTAGGTTATCTCGGCCTCCGCCACGTATTCTGTTTCGCGAGCTAATGCGTTGCTGTTATCTTCCGTTTTCTCAGCGTTCTCTACACCGGTCTCCAAAAAGGGTCGTACCAGACTGCAGCGCGCTTTTATATATTTCTCCTGCCTGGTTTATGGCTTTAATACCTGGTTCGCCCTGCTTTTCCGTTCCTCTCGTAGTGTTTCTTTCCGCCGGTTTTGTCCGTTTCGCAATGACTGCGGATGATAGTTCTGTTTTTATTTTCTGATGTATATAGAGGCAGGAAAATAGTTTTCGTGTAGCCGTTTGTAGAGATATGAAAATACATCTATTGAGACTTGTCATCTCTGTCCGGCACATTTTAACAGACTGCATTTTATACCTTGATGCAAGGGCAGAAGCACAAGTTGATGGGGACCTGCCGTGTGTTTTAGCTAATGATGAGATGTGTGTGTCTAGGGTTTTAAAGTTTTGTGATTTGTCTGGACTCTGGCCTAAACTTTTAGGCTGGAGGTTTTAGTGTATTGCACAGTGGCTGGCTCCTCCCCTTCTCCTTGCGGCCAGCCAGCCACTACCATCTGCTATATTGCTTTAGTTCCCTCTACCACTTTCTTCCTGAGTTGTCCATGTTTTACTGCTGGCAGCATGGTTCGTCCCACGCTTCGGTGTGGGTAGGCACATAATTTTCCAAGCTTGTTTCCAGTGTCTTACGTTCTGTTTAATCTTATTGTTCTGAGTCTTTTCCTGACACCCGTCTCATTCTGTTACTGAGTGGGCGCTGAAGACATTGCCGTCGTGCGCCCTTAAAACCCTCTCCATCCATCCATCCAACCATTGTCATTTTTCCTACATTGAAGAGCCAAAGAAATTTGTACGCCTGCCTAATACAGGCTCCCAGGTAGATGCTATTTTTCTTGACTTCCGGAAGGCGTTCGATACAGTTCCGCACTGTCGCCTGATAAACAAAGTAAGAGCCTACGGAATATCAGACCAGCTGTGTGGCTGGATTGAAGAGTTTTTAGCAAACAGAACACAGCATGTTGTTATCAATGGAGAGACGTCTACAGACGTTAAAGTAACCTCTGGCGTGCCACAGGGGAGTGTTATGGGACCATTGCTTTTCACAATATATATAAATGACCTAGTAGATAGTGTCGGCAGTCCCATGCGGCTTTTCGCGGATGATGCTGTAGTATACAGAGAAGTTGCAGCATTTGAAAATTGTAGCGAAATGCAGGAAGATCTGCAGCGGATAGGCACTTGGTGCAGGGAGTGGCAACTGACCCTTAACATAGACAAATGTAATGTATTGCGAATACATAGAAAGAAGGATCCTTTATTGTATGATTATATGATAGCGGAACAAACACTGGTAGCAGTTACGTCTGTAAAATATCTGGGAGTATGCGTGCGGAACGATTTGAAGTGGAATGATCATATAAAATTAATTGTTGGTAAGGCGGGTACCAGGTTGAGATTCATTGGGAGAGTGCTTAGAAAATGTAGTCCATCAACAAAGGAGGTGGCTTACAAAACACTCGTTCGACCTATACTTGAGTATTGCTCATCAGTGTGGGATCCGTACCAGGTCGGGTTGACGGAAGAGATAGAGAAGATCCAAAGAAGAGCGGCGCGTTTCGTTACCAGGTTATTTGGTAACCGTGATAGCGTTACGGAGATGTTTAATAAACTCAAGTGGCAGACTCTGCAAGAGAGGCGCTCTGCATCGCGGTGCAACTTGCTCGCCAGGTTTCGAGAGGGTGCGTTTCTGGATGAGGTATCGAATATATTGCTTCCCTCTACTTACACCTCCCGAGGAGATCACGAATGTAAAATTAGAGAGATTCGAGCGCGCACGGAGGCTTTTCGACAGTCGTTCTTCCCGCGAACCATACGCGACTGGAACAGGAAAGGGAGGTAATGACAGTGGCACGTAAAGTGCCCTCCGCCACACACCGTTGGGTGGCTTGCGGAGTATCAATGTAGATGTAGATGTAGATGTAATATCGTGAAAGGCCCCCGCGAGCACGCAGAAGTGCCGCAACACGTCGTGGCATGGACTCGACTAATGTCTGAAGTAGTGCTGGAGGGAACTGACACCCTGAATCCTGCAGGGCTGTCCATAAATCAGGAAGAGTACGAAGGAGTGGAAGTATCTTCTGAAGAGTACGTTGCAAGGCGTACCAGATACGCTCAATAACGTTGATGACTGTCGAGTTTGGTGGCCAGCGCAAGTGTATAATCTCAACAGAGCCATCCTATAGCAATTCTGGACGTGTGGGGCGTCGCATTGTCCTGCTGGAATTGCCCAACTCCGTCGGAATGCACAATGGACATGAGTGGATGCAGGTGATCAGACACGATGCTTACGTTCGTGTCACTTGTCAGACTCTTATCAAGATGTATCACGGGTCATATATCACTCCAACTGCACACGCCCCACACCATTACAGATCCTCCACCAGCTTGAACAGTTCCCTGCCGACATGCAGGGTGCATGAGGTTGTCTGCATACCCATACATGTCCATCTGCTCGATACTATTTGAGACGACACTTGTCCGACCCCGCAACATGTTTCCAGTCATCAAGAGTCCAATGTCGGTGTTGACGGGCGCAGGCGAGGCGTAAAGCTTTGTGTCGTGCAGTCAACGAGGGTACACGAGTGGGCCTTCGGCTCCGAAAGCCCATATCGACGATGTTTCGTTTAATGGTTCGCACGCTGACACTTGTTGATGGCCCAGCATTGAAATCTGCAGGAATTTGAGGAAGGGTTACACTTCAGTCACATTGAACGATTCGCTTCAGTCGTCGTCGGTCCCGTTCTTGCAGGATCTTTTTCCGGCAGCAGCGATGTCGGAGATTTGATGTTTGACCGGATCCCTGATATTCAAGGTACACTCGTGAAACATTGACACTGCGACATCACTAGAACATTACAGGCATCCAGCACACCTATTTTCAAAGCACGTAGTCCTACCAGAAAAGTTTTTGGTTTCCGTTCCTGTATACAATTGTGAAAACTCTGATTTGGGCTTTGAGTTGTAGCATGTAATTACTTCTCTAATAATCTTGTCCAGTAAGACATTAGAGACTAGAAGGTCATAAAAAAATCAATCAGGTGAGGAGAAAATTCTGTTTTTAACAGAGATGTCTGTATGACATGTGTACAGACACTTTTGAATTCGTCTGATTTTGGGGTTTTATTCGGTTCAACTTCATCGAACTAAACTTCTTCCTTTTCAGAAAGCTACAGAGAATTTTTTAAGACAAAAATGAAAAAAATCTGTTTTTTGACATTTATTCAAAACTAGTGCCTGTAACATGCCTACCCGCCACGTTAGCCGAGAGCACTAAAGCGCTGCTTCCTCGACAGGTCGGCACGCCGGCCCCGGATCGAATCCGCCCAACAACGAGGGCCGATGTACCGACCAGCCTGGATGTGGGTTTTAGGCGGTTTTCCACATCCCCCTAGGTGAATACCGGGCTGGTCCCCACGTTCCGCCTCCGTTACGCGAGTCGCAGACATTTGAAACACGTTCGCACTATTTCACGATTTACACTAGACTCAACAGTTGGGGTACACTTACTCCGTGCTGGGGGGGGGGGGGGGGGGGAGGGAGGGTACGGGGTGGCGGCAGGAAGGGCATCCGGCCATCCCTCACACTAACACTGCCAAATCCGTTGTAACCACGCCGACCCTGCGATCGCTGCGGGGCTTAGGCATGGGCGTACCCAGCGAGGGGCAGGGGGGGGGGCAGCTGCCCCCTTCACCCCCCCCCCCCCCCCCCAGCCCTAGAAGATATTAGCAGTTTTTCACTAGTTTACTGTTTTATTTAATAAGAAGTGCTGTATGTTGTCTCGAGTCCTTGTTTCCTGAGACTAGTATGACCTGCCCCCCCCCCCCCCTCTAGTTCAGATCCTGGGTACGCCCTTGGACTTAGGCGTAATCGAAAGAAGAAGAAATCCTTGTAACATGCCTACAAGACAAGGAAACGATTTCCGGAATCGTTTTGAGCCTCCGGAAGTTGTCTCTCGTGGAGCGTAATGACAGTTGCACTCGTCTGGCTGGCGGCAGGAATGCGGGGTGTATACCGGCGGGTCACGTCCGGCTGCCAGCCATTGCCGAGTTCGGCACAGAGTTTCCATTCGAGAGCGTGCTGCGCGCAGCGGCGGCTACGGAATAGGCGTTTCATTAGCGGTGGTCCCGCCCCGCTAAGCGCCGTGGTTTCGCCGCGCCGTGCGAGGGCAGTACAGGGCGGGCCGGGCTGCCAAAGTGGCGCGTTTTAAGTACAGAAACCGCTCCGCGTCACGCAATCCACCGGCGACGTGAAGCAGGCGGAGCCAACGAGGTGGAGGGGGTGGGGGTTCTGCTGCCAGCACCCCGACGTAACGGGGAGCGCGAATAGATTCGCAGGCGGGGTAGGTAGCCCTGGAGGGTGCAGCCTGATGACGGGAGTATCCGTCCCCGCTGTGAATGTGCACTGCTGGCCGTTAAATCTGCAACGCGGTGAAAGCGGCACAAAATAAACGTCAATTTGCCATGGTGTGAACTACAGGCTTGGACATAGAAAGAATTAGCATTTCACTACGACCACATAAAGTAGGCACGAGTAACATCATTTTTAGAATGAGATTTTCACTCTGCAGCGGAGTGTGCGCTGATATGAAACTTCCTGGAAGATTAAAACTGTGTGCCGGACCGAGACTCGAACTCGGGACCTTTACCTTTCGCGGGCAAGTGCTCTACCAACTGAGCTACCCAAGCACGACTCCCGCCCGGTCCTCACAGCTTTACTTCTGCCAGTATCCCGTCTCCTACCTTCCAAACTTTACAGAAGCTCTCCTGCGAACCTTGCACAGCTAGCACTCCTGAAAGAAAGGATATTGCGTAGACATGGCTTAGCCACAGCCTGGGGGATGTTTCCAGAATGAGATTTTCACTCTGCAGCGGAGTGTGCGCTGATATGAAACATCATTTTTGTGCAGCTTTTAATACTTTTTATGTCGCTGCCTAAACGTCACCAGCTGTCATTATCAGTAACTATCACTACTATTGCTGATGCTATGATCCATCATCTTCATCATGATTCGTCACTATCATCGTAGCCATTATCCGTCAGCCATTACCACTGTGGTACTCGACGCAGCATTGGCATTTTGGTCTAATCTACCAAATGGTTCAAATGCTCTGAGCACTATGGGACTTAACATCTAAGGTCATCAGTCCCCCAGAACTTGGAACTACTTTAACCTAACTAACCTAAGGACATCACACAACACCCAGTCATCACGAGGCAGAGAAAATCCCTGACCCCGCCAGGAATCGTACCCGGGAACCCGGGCGTGCGAAGCGAGAACGCTACCGCACGACCACGAGCTGCGGACGGTCTAATGTACCGACTGGTCATAATTAAAGTGCAGGTTTGCCCATTGTGGGATGTAATTATCGTGTGGCAGCGAAACTTGGTAGATACGCTAAAGTGCTAATGCAGAACAGATTTACGCTAGAAAACAAATTATTTCCAATTTCGGCTACTAGGTCTTCTACAGCACCACATTTCGAAAGCTTCTATTCTGTTTTTGTCTAAACTATTTATCATCCATGTTTCACTTCCATACATGGCTACACTCCACACAAATATCTTCAGAAACGACTTCCTGACATTTAAATGTAAACTCGATGTTAACAAATTTCTCTTCTTCAGAAACGCTTTCCTTGCCATTGCCAGTCTACATTTTATATCCTCTCTACTTCGACCATCATCAGTTATTTTGCTCCCCAAATAGCAAAACTCCTTTACTACTTTAAGTGTCTCATTTCCTAATCTAATTCCCTCAGCATCACCCGACTTAATTCGACTACATTCCATTATCCTCGTTTTGCTTTTGTCGATCTTCATCTTATATCCTCCTTTCAAGACACTGTACATTCCGTTCAACTGCTCTTCCAAGTCCTTTGCCGTCTCTGACAGAATTACAATGTCATCGGCGAACCTCAATTTTTTTTATTCCTTCTCCATGAATTTTAATACCTACTCCGAATTTTTCTTTTGTTTCCTTTACTGCTTGCTGAGTATACAGATTGAATAACATCGGGGAGAGGCTACAACCCTGTCTCACTCCCTTCCCAACCGCTGCTTCCCTTTCATGCCCCTCGACTCTTATAACTGCCATCTAGTTTCTGTACAAATTGTAAATAGCCGTTCGCTCCCTGTATTTTACCCCTGCCACCTTTAGAATTCGGAAGAGAGTATTCCAGTCAACATTGTCAAAAGCTTTCTCTAAGTCTACAAATGCTAGAAACGTAGCTTTGCCTTTCCTTAATATATTTTCTAAGGTAAGTCGTAGAGTCCATATTGTCTCACGTGTTCCAATATTTCGACGGAATTCAACCTGATCTTCCCCGAGGTCGGCTTCTACCAGTTTTTCCATTCGTCTGTAAAGAATTGCTCAATATACACATTGAATAACATTGGGGATAGGCTACAACCCTGTCTCACTCGCTTCCCAACCACTGGTCCCCTTTCATGCCCATTAGATAATCAATACTAAAGTCCTACAGAATTGTGGTAATAGTAATGATATTTTGAAAACAATTTAGTTTCGTGACTGAAACAGAATCGTTCAGTTTTTGCCCGTGAGAAAATTTCATTTTACCCCTACTGGTATAATTACCTCCATAATGCATGTTGGGAACCACTGACTTAGTCGATGGCATCGCGCATCGATGTGGTGTTACATACTGCGCTCTCGTCGTTGATGTCCTGTCCTGTAGTGTGTGTGTGTGACGGCCGGACTTCTGCCTCCAGATGCTGCGCGTGGCGATCCGGTGCCAGCTGTCTAGCTGTGCTGTGCGCTAGGAGAAAAGAACGGTGCCCTCCCACGCCAGCTGCCACCCACCCACACACACACACACACACACACACACACACACACACACGTGTCCCTTTGTCGCGGCGCGGCTCGCACCGCTACGCTGCCCTTTAGAAACAGAACAGGCCGGCGGTGCTGACGGGTTCCCGCCTACCACTATGGCTCGCTGCCACACTCCGCGCAGATGTCGACACGTGTTGTGAATTCCTGGCGGGAATCGCGGACTTACTTAATAAGTTTCATATACTCACCGTGAGTATGTATTGGTCTGGGCGTACCAAAAAGGCAGCACAAAGTGTCAACTGTGAAAGAACTACACTCATGCTCATAAATTAAGGAGAATGCCGAAACATGCTGAAACAACGCTCTGGTGGGCGGTTTGTGGGTTTAAATCACCTCGGGGTATGACCACGCTGTGCATTTCACCTGCGGTCTTCGCACGGTGGCGCTGGCAGCAGTCCACACACTCAGAGGTGTGTTGGTGCATGTCAGAGTACGGTGCAGCGAGTAAGTGTGCAGGCGTTTTCAGGCGTTGTAATGGTGACTGTGTGTTGAACATGGCTCAAAGGACACATATTGATGACGTAATGAGGGGTAGAATACTAGGGCTGGCCAGTCACAGTAGGTCGTAGCACAGACCCTCCGTGTGCCACAAAGTGTGATATCAAGATTACGGCAACGATTCCAGCAGACAGGAAACGTGTCCAGGCGCTACAGTACGGGACGTCCACAGTGTACAACACCACAAGAAGACCGATTTCTCACCATTAGTGCCCGCAGACGGCCACGGTGTACTGCAGGTAACCTTGCTCGGGACCTTACTGCAACCACTGGAACAGTTATGTCCAGACACTCAGTCTACAGACGACTGAACAGACATGGTTTATTCGCCCGGAGACATGCAAGGTGCATTCCACTGACCCTTGGTCACAGGACAGCGCGTAAAACCTGGCATCAAGAACACAGTACATGGTCATTGGAACAGTGGTCCCAGGTTATGTTCACGGGCGATTCCAGGTGTAATCTGAACAGTGATTCTCGCTGGGTTTTTCATCTGGCGTGAACCAGGGACCAGATACGAACCCCTTAATGTCCTTGAAAGGGACCTGTATGGAGGTCGTGGTTTGATGGTGTGGGGTGGGATTATGATTGGTGCACGTACACCCCTGCATGTCTTTGACAGAGGAACTGTAACAGGTCAGGTGTATCGGGATGTCATTTTGCACTAGTATGTCCGCCTTCTCACGGGAGCAGTGGGTCCCACCTTCCTCCTGATGGATGACAACGCTGTCTCCACCGAGCTGCCATCGTGGAGGAGTACCTTGAAACAGAAGATATCAGGCGAATGGAGTGGCCTGTCTGTTCTCCAGACCTAAACCCCATCGAGCACATCTGGGATGCTCTCGGTCGACGTATCGCTGCACGTCTTCAAACCCCTACGACACTTCAGGAGCTCCGACAGGCACTGATGCAAGAATGGGAGGCTGTACCCCAGCAGCTGCTCGACCACCTGATCCAGAGTATGCCAACCCATTGTGCGGCCTGTGTACGTGTGCATGGTGATCATATCCCATATTGATGTCGGGGTACATGCGCAGGAAACAGTGGCATTTCGTAGCACATGTGTTTCGGGACGGTTTTCTCAACTTATCACCAATACCGTGGACTTACAGATCTGTTCCATGTGTGTTCCCTATGTCCCTATGTTATTAGCGCCAGTTTTGTGCAGTGCCACGTTTTGTGGCACCACATTCTGCAATTATCCTTAATTTATGAGCATGAGTGTAGTACTTTGTCTGTCAAAGGTACTACTCGTTGAAATGATGTGAAGGGTAGGGACTTACGTTCCGCTGGGTATTAGTCACTTCATTAATTACCGTCAAGCGGTATCGATGGCAGTCTTTTCTGATTTTCGAGTGATATGCATTCAGTTAGTTCTTTAATGTTTTTTTAGCAGCCAGTTTAATATAGGAATAGCGATCACGTACGAGATCTGTTCAGAAAATTTCGGACCTTTGCCCACAAAATTTTTCTACGCTTACCTTTTACTTATTGTGGATGCCCTCCTTCGAAATACTCTCCTCCATATTTCACACAACGCTACAACGCCGTTTCCACTTCTGGAACCAGTCTTGGTACCTATCTTGCTGGATGGCGCGAAACGCCGTCTGGGGATTTTCTTTTATCTCGTCTTTTCAGCGGTGTTTTCAACTTTGGAAATAAAATAAAAAAGCCTGCAGGGTCAGGTCGGGAGAATGCGGAGGATCAGACAGCATAGTGTTTTCTGTGAAATAGTCACGCACCAACAGGGACGTTATCGTGATATCAGAGCCATGAATTGTCTTGTCACATTACAGGCCGTTTCCTTCTCACATTTTCTCGCAATTACAGTGAGTCCTTCTGGCACCAACTCACCATGAACTAATCATTTACAGTCAAAGAAAACGCCCCATCACCAGTTATGATCCTCTTAAGGAATGTCTTTTCTCATTTGGGTGATCCAGAAGCTCTTCGCAGACTGCGAGGCGAAGGTCTTTCTGGTCGTGACTCTTGAACCGTGGGACGAATTGGTGGCAACACGATACATTCCAACATGCTGTGTCAGGATTCCCTGACATGATCCAACTGAAATGTTACATTCTTCTGCAATCTCTCGGACAGTCTGTCTTCGATTTCGTTGACGTTTCTGACATGAGCGTCGTCGGTAGACGTCGAAGGGCGTCCTGAACGAGGGTCATCTTTAATCTCTGTTTGGCCACATTTAAAGCGTGTGAATCATTCATAACACCGAGCACGGCTCAAGAACTCATCACCGTAGGCTTCCTTCATTATCTGATGTGTTTCTGTAAAGGTTTCTTGAATTTCATGCAAAATTTAATGCAGACCCGTTGCAGCTCTAACTTTCCCGTCCCGAAATTCGCAAACTGTGCGACACAACGTTCTACTCAATACAGCACTGAACAATAACTAACACACATACACCAATGAAACTACCGGGCGTTACACTTTAAACACAGGAGTGTGCTGGGATGCCGACCGCATTTGGCTCCAACACGTCATTGGCGCGAAATTAGCAATGTTTGGGAATTTTCTGGACAGACCTCGTATATCTCTGTTCTGTCAGATTCAGATGTCTCTCTCTCTTTCTCTCTCTCTCTCTCTCTCTCTCTCTCTCTCTCCCTCTCTGTCTTTATTTTATCAGTAACTCCCCCACCCCCTCTGTCAACACATACTGGATGAGTCTGTCCATGGTAATTTGCACTTAGTTTTAATCTGTTAGGAAGTTTCATGTCACTGAATGTACCTGTAAAATTATATCATTATAGGACACACAGTTCAATAAATCTGACGCCAGAAACACTGAGATGCGTGAAAAACTAGCTCTTCTTAAAACTGTGTGCCGGAGATTAGCAGGAGAGCTTCTGTAAAGTTTGGAAGGTAGGAGACGAGGTACTGGCGAAAGTAAAGCTGTGAGGACGGGGCGTGAGTCGTGCTTCGGTAGCTCAGATGGTAGAGCACTTGCCCGCAAAAGGCAAAGGTCCCGAGTTCGAGTCTCGGTCCGGCACACAGTTTTAATCTGCCAGGAAGTTTCGTATCGGCGTACACTCCGCTGCAGAGTGAAAATCTCATTGTGGAAACATTCAGTGAAGTGTGTGGATCCTGTCTACATAGTATGCTAGAAATAAAGAAGTTGTAAATTGAAGCGTCATGTCTGATGCTGAACTTGTACTGCATGAATAGCGAAAGTGCTGCAAAGGATTTTTTTTTTTCCTTTTAGTAGTTTGTAGGGCGTGCCAGTGACAAAAGGTTTCAAAAACGGTTGAAAGTAAGTGCAAAGTTTGTTGGAAGTTATTAAGAGCAGTCTTTCTCAAATAGAATATGAATCTAGTCTGGGTAATTTGTGCGCCGTGAGTCACTGGTGCCTCAGTACATACGCATACTTTCTAATTTTAATACTTGAGTTATTCTGTTAAACCTTTAAGATTGTACGTCGTAACAAGTAGATTGTCGGACCATATCAATAATTATATGAAATACTGAAAATCAAATTACTGCTGTCCTTGGAACCCGCTACACGGAAAACCTGTAACTGTGTTTGGCTGACCATATTAGTTGTGTAGTGATATAGATATTTATATTTTCGTCATAATTTTAACTTTCTACAACAACAATAATTACTCTAAAATTGTTCAAATGATTCAAATGGCACTGAGCACTATGGGACTTAACACCCAAGGTCCCCTAGAACTGAGAACTACTTAAACCTAACTAATCTAAGGACAGCACATACATCCATTCCCGAGGCAGGATTCGAACCTGTGACCGTAGCAGCAGCGCAGTTCCGGACTGAAGCGCCTAGAACCGCACGGCCACAGCGGCCGGCTCTAAAATTGTAACACAAAATATTTGATAGGAACATTTACAACAATTATGTTAAAATCCACAATACTTCCGTAAATCAAATATGTTACAGAAGCAGATAGTGTATTTGCTGAGAAATTAATTAGAAACTGTCGTTATTGTTTAAATCTGAAATTTTGTCAGCGTGACATATGAGATTCAGTAAAGAATACGATATACCTGAGAGTCGTGTTCAGTGACTGGATACAGTGAACTTTCTTCAACAACACGATAAAGCAAACAATCTTTTCCAAAAGACAGTCGCTATAACCTTTCCGGCCGAAGGAATGGTCTTCGCCTTTTTTGGTGCAGATTCTTCCTTGGTAACCCATTGTTTAGATTGCTGTTTGTTCTCAGGAGTATAGTAATGTATCCATGTTTCATCCACAGTGACGAAACGACGCTTAAAGTCCTGCGGATTCTTCCTGAACAGCTGCAAACCATCCTTGCAACACTTCACACGATTCCGTTTTTGGCCGGCCGGAGTGGCCGAGCGGTTCTAGGCGCTACAGTCTGCAACTGCGCGACCGCTAGGTCACACGTTCGAATCCTGCCACGGGCATGGATGTGTGTGATGTCCTTAGGTTAGTTAGGTTTAAGTAGTTCTAAGTTCGCATTATGGGACTTACCTTCTGAGGTCACCAGTCCCCTAGAACTTAGAACTACTTAAACCTAACTAACGGCCGGCCGCGGTGGTCTCGCGGTTCTAGGCGCGCAGTCCGGAACCGTGCGACTGCTACGGTCGCAGGTTCGAATCCTGCCTCGGGCATGGATGTGTGTGATGTCCTTAGGTTAGTTAGGTTTAAGTAGTTCTAAGTTCTAGGCGACTGATGACCACAGCAGTTGAGTCCCATAGTGCTCAGAGCCATTTGAACCATTTTGGACCTAACTAACCTAAGGACATGACACACATTCATGCCCGTGGCAGGATTCGAACGTGTGACCTGCTAGTCGCGCAGTTGCAGACTGTAGCGCCTAGAACCGCTCGACCACTCCGGCCGGCCAAAAACGGAATCGTGTGAAATGTTGCAAGGATGGTTTGCAGCTGTTCAGGAAAAATCCGCAGGACTTTAAGCGTCGTTTCGTCACTGTGGATGAAACATGGATACATTACTATACTCCTGAGAACAAACATCAATCTAAACAATGGGTTACCAAGGAAGAATCTGCACCAAAAAAGGCGAAGACCATTCCTTCGGCCGGAAAGGTTATAGCGACTGTCTTTTGGGATTCGCAAGGGATAATCCTCATCAACTATCTGGAAAAGGGTAAAACTATTACAGGTGCATATTATTGATCGTAATTGGGCCGTTTCAAAAACCGAGTTGCAAGAAAAACGCCGGCGATTGGACCGCAAAAAAGTCATTTTCCATCACGACAATGCATCAGCACACATTTAAGCAGTTGTGGCGGAAAAATTATTGGAAATAGGATTCCAACTCGTTTCACATCCCTCCTATTCTTCAGACTTGGCTCTCTCGGACTACTATTTGTTCCCCAATTTGAAGAAATTGTTGGCGGGACAGAGTTTTTATTCAAACGAGGAGGTGATTGCAGCAACTAATAGCTATTTTGCAGACTTGGACAATTCCTATTATTCGGAAGGGATCAACAAATTAGAACAGCGTTGGACGGAGCGTATAAGTCTAAAAGGAGACTGTGTCGAAAAATAAAAAAGGTTTACCCCAAACACGTACGTAGTTTTTATTTTTGCACGGACTTTTCAAACGCCCCTCGTATGTGAAAGCGAGTAAGGTGCAGTCGCTCCGTAGATTGTTTATATAGGGCAACAGAACGCGCCAGGTCAGCGGCAGGAGCCTCGGGCGATCATTGGAACGTGGGAAACGGCATTGGTGCGCCGTTTAGCGGACAGGGCTGCTTAATTAAATGCGGTCGTCGTCAACACGAGCCCTCATTACCGGCCCAAATTAACTGCAGTCACGCACACTCAATATTTCGATTACCCGGCGTTTTCCGGCTCTTCACCTCGCTGTAACCGCGGCGAACAGGCGGGGGCGTCCAGAATTAAACCACACGAGCAGCGTTCGGTGTGAGGTGGGTTCCAGCGTGGCAGGTCGAAGTCTTTTTAGCATTTTGCTAAGAGGTATGCTGAGGCACTGGCGTCGCATCCATGAGCACCCGTAGCAGGAAAAGTTGAAAGTCACACCTACCTTCTGCTGTCTGTGAGACTTCCAGGAGCCAACTGCAACCTCCACTGATTCTTTTATGGCTGCTGCTTGTAATGGTACTAGAATTACGTAACCATTACGGCACCTCACCTCAAAGCAATATTCTACTGTGTTTCTGTAAAATAGTTATATTTCTGTGACAACATTCAGATTTGATTTCATTAATGTAGAGGTACTTCGATACATCGGTATGTATATATTGCAATGATATTATTCTTATGTGTGTTCTTTCTTTTGTCACTATGATCTTTGATGTACTTGTAACTCTGATTTTTGGGCGCGTAAGCGGTTATTAGAGAGTCAAGCTTTGGTCGTCATGTTAAAAAGACGCAAATTGTAGTCAGTTTATGAAATGTGAACTTTAACAGAGAGGAAGATATTTTCAAGTATGTTTTATATTGTGAAGTGATGTTTTGGAACGAGTTACGTGATATTGCAACAAAAGTAATAAAAAAAGGAGTGTAACTTAAATACGGAGTGCTGATTACTTTTTTACATCACCAGTGTCCTAACTCGCAAAAGTTTAATCTTCAAGAATGGTTTATGAAACACATCTATAAAACTTTTGAATATCGCAGAATAACACGTAGGCCTCTTTGCATCCGAGCTTGGAATCATCACTACCTAGATTTTCGACGATTTAGCCATGAGTTCAGAACGATATCAGCGTGGGAAACACGAAAAGATGAGTGCCTAGTTTATCCATTATTTCAAGAAAGGCCGGCCGCGGTGGCCGAACGGTTCTAGGAGTTTCAGTCCGGAACCGCGCGACTGCTACGGTCGCAGGTTCGAATCCTGCCTTGGGCATGGATGTGTTTGATGTCCTTAGGTTAGTTAGGTTTAAGTAGTTCTAAGTTCTAGGGGACTGATGACCTCAGATGTTAAATCCCATAGTGCTCAGAGCCATGTGAATCATTTCAAGAAATGACTTTATTAACTGTGCTCTAATGACACCTGCCAGATAATATAATTTTGTTGTTGCCCGAAAATGCAATATATAGCAGCGTGAGCAACACTACAATCATAATTAATTTTTGACCTTTGTTGCGGTAGGGTTTTTAGATGCTGTCATAATAAATTTCATAATGTTGCTTTAAGGTGGAGGATGGCACAAATTCATACGTGTGCTGATGAAAGAGTTGGAAATATCCAGAATGAGACTTCCACTCTGCAGCGGGGTGTGCGCTGATATGAAAGTCCCTGGCAGATTAAAACTGTGTGCCGCACCGAGACTCGAACTCAGGACCTTTGCCTTTCGCGGGCAAGTGCTCTACCACTGAGCTACCCAAGCACGACTCACGCCCCGTCCCCACCGCTTTAATTCCGCCAGAAGTTTGGAAGGTAGGAGACGAGGCACTGGCGGAAGTAAAGCTGTGAGGACGGGGCGTGAGTCGTGCTTGGGTAGCTCAGTTGGTAGAGCAATTGCTCGCGAAAGGCAAAGGTGCCGAGTTCGAGTCTCGGTCCGGCACACAGTTTTAATCCGCCAGGAAATTTCAGTTGGAAATATGTTGGTAAGGGTTTCCTTGTGTTTCCATTTCGCGTTCTCTCTGCCTTCCTACTCCTCTCGCCCCACCCTCATTTACTCCCTCTCTAGCCATCACTCCTTCCATTTCCAATCTGCCCTCTCCCTCCCTCCCTCCCTCCTTCCCTCTTTTTCCCCTCCCTCCGTGTCTCCCCTAGGGATTCGTGGTAGGGTTCGAATGTGGCGTTGACCCGACGAAGCCATGGACTCAGGTCGTCAACATGGCTTTTTGCAAGCTGGTGGTGTCTCCATGATGGTGTTGACATGGAACAAACTCGGTTCTCTGGTCCAATCCAATCGATCATTGACAGAAAATGGGTATGTTCGCCTACTTGGAGACCATTTGCAGCCATTCGTAGACACGTTCTCACGACAGTGTGCCATATCAGTAGGCCACAACTGCCCGCGATTGATTCAAAGAACGCTTTCGACAATTGAGTGAATGATTTGGCCACCCAAGTCACCCGAGGTGAACCCCGTCGAACGTTTATGGGACACAGAGTTCGTGAACAAAATCATGCACTGGCAACACTTCCACAATTATGGACGGCTATAGGGACAGCATGGCTCAATATCTCTGCACGGAGCATCCAACCACTTGTTGGTTACATGCCACGTCGAATTGCTGCACCAAGCTGAGTAAAAGGAGGTCCGACATGATACTATGAGGTATCCCATGATTTTTATCACCTCAGTGTGTAACACGCCCGGGGATACAAATGGCTGGGGTCCCTTAATTGGTTCTCGATTTTCGTTTCTTGACCGTGAGCTCTGTCCACGCCACGTACCTTATAGGCCCGCGGCGGTAGTACTGTTCTGCTCCACACTGCTGCTCGCTTGCCTGAAATTATGTATCTAAATATGAAGTGGATTTAGGGGTGCAACTCAACATTAAACACAACACTGTCCTACGTCTGGCATGAACAACTATATTCTGAGACGATAAGAAAGTCGTAGGTTGCACTGTTTACATTCTAACTCATAAGTGTTTATCTCAATTCGCATTTTTGATGATTATCTGTCCTGAATATCACTTGCACGAGCGTGCGCGTAACCAACACGACGCGGTTGATTGTTGATGACACGGAACGCAATGACCAAACGCACGTTCTCACGCTCACTACAAGACAGTGGCACTTGAATGCTCTCTTTCGTGGTAAACTATATTGCTGATTGACATTAATTCTTTCTGAGAGGCCGAATACGGCGCGGATGATCGATGTACGGTGCGACACGCAACGAGAGGATACACAAATACGGTATCGGCAGCACTGCTCATTTTTAATTACATCATTACGCACTTTCCTCTGAATCACTTCCATATTTCATCACTTTACTATAATAGCACTTGTAGCAACACTTGAACTTCCATGATAACAATGCCTCCCACATGCAGAGCTACACAGCATAACCATTCCGTGTCCCGCGCTCGACTCTGCAGGCGCGGCTGCCCGCAAAGATACTCCACAATCAATCCAGCGATATGACAGTACGCTTACAAGTGTACACTGTCGGGGGGAAGATCATTCTTACAAGTATTCGCCAGTGCTTTTCCACATGGACGCGAAGGAATAACTACTGTACGTGACTTGCGTACTCCCCTTAATCCCTCCTACCTTGTTGTCATGGCAATATGAGATATAGGGGTGGTGAGAACGGAATGGGTTCACTGTCTTCCTCGATAATCGATTCTCTAAATTTGAGCATCACGGCTTCGCAACGTCGCATCTTGTCCAAAGAGCCCGTTTAAGCTCCCTGAACATCTCTGGGAACACAGGTTTTATGATGTTCGAGAGGAGGATATAAAATGACTTTTATCTTAATAATATGAATATTTATATATGTGTTTGAAGAGGGAGAGAGACATTGATTCTTGATTGAGATTTTTACTTTAAGTCGTAACTAGTACCTGAATGTTGGTTGCTGCCTCCTTGAATGATCAGCTTCTGCACCAGCTGGTGACGTATTACAATTTGGAAGAAGTTATTGTTGTTTAAGATTTCAAATGGTTCAAATGGCTCTGAGCACTATGGGACGTAACATCTGTGGTCATCAGTCCCCTAGAACTTAGAACTACTTAAACCTACCTAACCTAAGGACATCACACACATCCATGCCCGAGGCAGGATTCGAACCTGCGACCGTAGCGGTCACGCGGTTCCAGACTGTAGCGCCTAGAACCGCTCGGCCACTCCGGCCGGCGTTGTTTAACCAAAAATACGACTCTGTTAGTTACTTGACCGTATTGCGGATAGCTTTGAGCCCAAGTTTTCGTAGCTTTTCATACCTGAGGGTCCACTGTTGTAAGTAAATAAGGTCAGACATTAATCTGCTTTTCGCGAGAAAAGGAGATTGCTTGGCACACAAACTTCCTTCAAACTACAACTACATCAGAATTGGTCAGTAGAGTTCAGCATCATACTACTGTGCAAGAACATAATCCACTTACTGTAATTAAGAAATTATGAGAGGTTGTTACGTATTAAATGAAAACTATAGAGAATGCGTTTCTTTTCGTGTATTTTAGTGGACTTTGTACACTTAGAAAACCGAGCGGTTTAAGCCGTTGCAGTCATGGACTGTGCGGCAGGTCCCGGCGGAGGTTCGAGTTCTCCCTCGGGCATGGATATGTGTGTTTGTCCGATTTAGGTTAAGTAGTGTGTAAGCTAAGGGACTGATGACCTTAGCAATTAAGTCCCATAAGATTTCACACACATTTGAACATTTTTTTACATATACAATTCTGTTGATTGATAGACGGCGACGACAATAAAGTTCACCTCCTTTTCCAAAAACAAGATATTTCTATTGTTAACTTCCAGAAAATTTGTATACATAAATGTTTGGAAATTCTTACATATGCTTTACTCGGTTTTATCACTAAAATATCAATTTTTATTAAATGTAACAATACGTTCTGAGCGACGGTGTAGCAACATATAAATCAATTGTCTTTTTATTTATTTATTTTTTGTTTAGAGTCCATACTCAAAGATTCGCAACTACTATCGTTGCGGGGATTGCACGCTAAAGATTTTCTTGCTGTCCAGCTGCGCTTCACTTCACTTCAAGTACTTTTTGAATCACATTTATATTTACGGTATTTACATACATTACTGAGCTTCTCAGAATAAAATCAGGCACAAATTAGTTTAAAAAAATAGTGGGGCACACATAACATTACAAGGGCTATGAGTACAACAAATCTCTTGAATGGTTTCACAGGCGTCATTTTTACGCGGATACCAAGTCTCTGAACTCATTTAGTCGAAAATGCAGTAGTTTGTGGTGTACATCTCAGTGCGACCATTGTAAGGTAGGGTGTGGGTGGGCAGTCTGTTGAAACGTCAGTGCTTGTAGCGACATTCTCGACCACCTCCAGCCAGTCGCTGGCGGTGTTACATTCCTCCTAGATCAGGATTCGAACCGGATCTTTCCGGATCGGCCGCTGCCGCTTGCCAATCGCGCAACCGAGTCACAGTCGAACAGTGTAACTGCAGTACAGACGTAGATGCTGTTCTATCGCACGATTCGAGAAGCAGCTCCAACAGTAGCTGACGATTAGACTGGAGAGCACTGGAACACGCCAAGGGTTCTACGAGGGCTCCTTTTATAAACGACCACAAGATAGCGCTTTTGCCATATGACATTACTATCAAGGGGGTGTTTCGCAATTAATGTTGCACACTTGTATAGGTTGTAGAAGGGACTTAGTGGATTAAGATTTACATGGGATCTCATGTTCGGAAACGTCATCCAACGACGCTACACAGGGTCAAAATTACAGGTGCCGGTGATTGTAAATAGATGTATACAGGGTGAAAAGTATTTAAAACGACAAACTCTGGGAGGTTGTAGGGGACATCAAAACAGATATTTTTCCCTAATGGCATTTTTTCACATAAGGAGTATTTAAACCAACCAACACTTTTCCATTTTTTTTTAACCCAGAGACAACAGATTAACGCAACCCAGTTTCAATCACAGTAGATTTTCAAAAATGCCTCCATTGACACGTAAACAAAGGTTACACCGTCGGATTATGTTCTGGGTGACACAGGCAAAAACCCCAGGAGTATCCTGAATTGTTCCTGCTGCTGTTACTATCCGGGCAACCAGATCCTCTTCTGATGCAACAGGAGTTCCGTAAACAAGGTTGCGCATCTCTCCCCACACAAAGAAGTCCAGAGGGGACATATCTGGGGATCGAGCAGGCCATGGTACAGGACGATCTCTGCCGATCCACTTTTCTGGGAACCGTCGGTCCAGGAATCGATGCACACAACGACTGAAATGTGCCGTCGCCCCGTCATGTTGGAACCACATGCCTTGTCTTGTAGGGAGCGGGACGTCTTCCAGCAATTCTGGCAATGCTGTGGCGAGAAAAGTGTAATAGTGCCTGCCATTTAATGGCCTAGGTAGCAGATACGGCCCAATTAAACAGTCCCCAACAACACCGACCCGCACATTAACGAAGAACCACACTTGATGAGCGCTAGTAACTGTGGCATGTGGGTTATCCTCACTCCAAACATTCGAATTGTGCATGTCGAAGACTTCATCACCCCCGAACATTGATTCTACGGTAAACAACACAGAGGATGTAAATGTAGGATGCATTTCACACTGTTTCAGGTACCACTGCGAAAACTGTGCTCTGGGTGGACTGTTTCCACGTCGTGGACACGCTGTAAGTGAAATGGACGTAACAAATGCTCTCGAAGGACTGTTCTTACATTCGTCTGATTCGTCCCCATGTTACGTGCAATTGCACGAGTGCTGATTGAAGGATCCCGCTCCACATGCTGCAAGACAGCTTTCTCAAATTGCAGCGTTCTTACCGTGCGACGGCTTCCCTGCCCAGGCAATCTGCTAAGTGACCCGGTCTCACGCAGACGTTGGTACACAGCAGCAAAGGCCGTATGATGCGGGATACGGCGATTAGGATATTGTTGTCGATAAACCCGCTGTGCAGTTCGTCCGTTGTGGTGCGCTACGTAGTATGCAGCAACCATATCAGTGTACTCACTCCAGGTGTATCGCTCCATCAGTAAACAGAGACAATGCACTACTGCACTGGTGGACAGCAGTTGCCTACAACTGAACAGCGTAATACGGCCTCCACCGTTTTAAATAATCCTCATAGGAAAAAATGACATTAGGGAAAAATATTTGTTTTGATGTCCCCTACAACCTCCCAGAGTTTGTCGGTTTAAATACTTTTCACTCTGTATACAAGTTGATTCCGTGATAATGTTACAGACTTTAAAGGATTATGAAGAAGGATAAATGTATAACTTTGAGATACGAGTCCCTGTACCGCAAACGAATGTGTCGGAAGTCGCAAACGGAACCAGTTGTGGTGCCTCTGGATTACATGAATTGGTAGTGTCGTTGCTACGATACTACGTAGGCGACTTTCCGAGGTGGCAGTATGGACCGAAACAAGGAATAATGTCTAGTAAACGTGAGCTTCAAAATGCACACCGTTAGATGTATGACCACTTGTTCAGTGGAGGAGATGTGTCTCACACTAGCGTCCTCATAGCTCCTCGGATATGCGGTTTACAGCCGTGCATTTTTTTCTTGTCGTGGTCCATTCTACCACCTCTGAAAGTTGCATGCCTTATATTCTTAGCAACAACAGTACTCGTACATGTATTCCACTGCCCGAAGTATCAGAAAGATTTTCGCTTATAACTTTCGACTAGTTAGTGTACGAACAAGCGACCTATACCTCAAATTGATACATTTATCCTTCTGTGTCACCCTAGAAAGTTTGTAACATCATCACGGAATCGCCGTGTATATTCATTCGCTATGTGATCAAAAGTATCCGGAGACCCCCGAAAACCAAACGTTTTTCGTATTAGGTGCATCGAGCTGCCACCTAATGCCAGGTACTCCATATCAGCGACCTCAGTATTCATTAGACATCGCGAGAGAGCGCTCCGCGGAACTCACGGACTTCGAACGTGATCAGGTGATTGGGTGTCACTTGTGTCATACGTATGCACGCGAGATTTCCACACTCCTCAGCATCCCTAGGTCCACTGTTTCCGATGTGATAGTGAAGTGGAAACGTGAAGTGACAAGTGCAGCACAAAAGCGAACTGGCCGAAGTCTTCTGTTGACTGACAAAGACCGCCCACAGTTGAAGAGGGTCATAATGTATAATAGGCAGACATCTATCCAGAGCATCACACAGGAATTCCAAACTGCGTCAGGATCCACTGCAAGTAGCGTGACAGTTAGGCAGGAGGCGAGAAAACTTGGATTTCATGGTCGAGCCGTTGCTCATAAGCCACACATCACGCCGGTAAATGCCAAACGATGCCTCGTTTGGTGTAAGGAGCGTAAACATTGGACGATTGAACAGTCGAAAAACGTTGTGTGTAGTGACGAATCACGGTACACAATGTGGCGATCCGATGGCAGGGTGTGGGTATGGAGAATGCTCGGTGAACGTCATCTGCCAGCGTGTTCAGAGCCAACAGTAAAATTCGGTGGCGGTGGTGTTGTGGGGTGGTCGTGTTTTTCATGGAGGGGCTTGCACCCCTTATTGTTTTGCGTGGCACTATCACAGCACAGGCCTACATTGATGGTTTTATGCACCTTCGTGCTTCCCACTGTTGAAGAGCAATTCTGAGATGGCGATTGCATCTCTCAACGTGATCGAGCAGCTGTTTATAATGCAAGGCCTATGGCGGAGTAGTTACACCTCAGTAACATCCTTGTAATGGACTGGCCTGCACAGAGTCCTGACCTGAATTGTATAGAACACCTTTGGGATGTTTTGGAAAGCCGACTTCGTGCCAGGCCTCACCGACCAGACATCGATACCTCTCCTCAGTCCAGCACTCCGTGGAGAATGGGTACCGTTCCCCAAGAAACCTTCCAGAACCTGCCTACGAGAGTGGAAGCTGTCATCAAGGCTAAGGGTGGTCCACCACCATATTGAATTCCAGCATTACCGATGGAGGGCGCCACGAAGTTCGAAGTCATTTTCAGCCAGGTGTCCGGATACTTGTGATCACATAGTGTACATTTAGAGGCGCCGGCGCCTAAGATTTTGGGTGGCGTCGTTGGATGACGTTTCCGAACGTGGATTCCTCTGTACAACGTGATCTACTAAGTCCTCCTAGAACCTCCAGACGTGTGTAACATGAATTATGAAACACCCTGTATGTTACTAATCGGCTAAAACTGACTGAAGTCCCAGCAGCAGGGTGCCTACCTAACGGCTTGCGGGGGCAACAGAAATTAGATTCTCTGTACTTCAAATAATTACTGGCCGAACGTAGAAATTTAGGACAGTTTCTTGATTTATTCATTAACAGGTGAAATATTACATTAAAAGTTTAACAAAATAAGTCAAATATTAAAGTTGGAAGTGTATATATGTCTTCAGACTTCGTAACTCACGGCGCGTGAACTACACAGACCATATCCATCCCGTCGTTGAGAATGAAAGCACTTACCACTTCCAGCAAACTTAATACATTATCTCAAACATTTTCGAAACTTTTCTCGCTGACACCTCGCACGGAATAATGAAAGGAAAAAAGTGTATCGCTTACGGGTTTTCGTTGTTTATGGAGCAACACTTCACCGTTAGATGTGACTTTTGATTTGTTACTTCTTCTCTAGCAACTCTATTCGCGACACAGTATGCTGTAGTATCCACATATACCATTGAATTTACATGCAGAATTAGAGTATATCATTGTACGAAACAAAGTTCAGGAGATATGACGTGATGAGCATTGAGACGCGTGAAAATCCTGCTTCTGCTTAAAATGGAACGGAAATTACCTACCATACGTCAATTCAGTGTTTCTTAACGAGAACACTAGCGACTTCCAACAAACTTTAATCATAATTTCAAACTTGCTTTAAACTTTTCTCCCTTGCATGCTTAACGTCAAGTATTTAACGAGGCCTACGAAAAAGACAGGCCGCGGCGCGTTCGTCACGAACGTAGTTCTGCGCTCGCTCAAATCAGCAGACAAACTACGTTTCTACAACTGTTAACTCGTAGCTAGGCGTGTCCGTACAAACCAAAACTGAATCTTCTGCTGGAATTCGCTATTATGGAATCTTACTGTTATTATATAATGATAAGTCCATGGGCCTACTTACAATTTGTTACGGCTGTACTGGCGTACAATAAAATAAAATCATACTAAAATGATTATCAGCTGTATAAGTCACCACTTCCAGCGTGTAATGAGTACTGTTAAGCGGAAGAGACTAAATGGTATAAACAAGCCGTTGTAGCATTTATCTCGAGTATTGATCTTAAATTAAATTTTGTTGTAGTGCTGTTAATCAGTAAGACTTCATAATAGGAGATTCCAGTGGAAGATGCTATTCTCGTATGTACTTACACGCCCAGCTGCGAGTTAACAGGTTTAGAAACGCATTTTGTCTGCTGAGCTGAGCGAGCGAGTTCAGGACTACCTTCGTGACGTAAGCGCCGCGGCGTGTCTTTCTCGTGGGCCTCGAAATTTAACATATTATCTCGTTCGTAAAGTGATCAGCCTCTTGAAATTGTTTTATACGTGCGAGTTATGTTGTTTAAAGAATTGAAGGTCTGCTGGTTCTCCATATTTGTCTCTGATCGACTTATCCCTCTTCGAAAATGAACAAAAAATTCTCGGTGGGAAAAAATTCACACCCAATAACCACATCATGGCAGAAACAGCGTTAGAGACCTTGAAAATGGTATTCTTTGGAATGATTAATGAAAATGGAGATACACTGGAGAAGGTGTATTTAGTTGAAAATGAACTATGTTGAGAAGTTGACTGTTTGTCGTGGAAAGTAATGTCATTTTCTTTAAAAACTGACTGACAACAACCCGACCTCTTGTGAAACCAAGTGACCAGTGGAACGGTCGCTTGGAAATCACAGGAAGGAGGTGCAAAGGCGATTACGCTGCAGTGTTGCACAGCCGCGCGAAGTTACCTGCTCAGGGAAGCAGACGGCTTCGACAGGGAAAAAGACGATACCGTATTAGCGAAGCACCTCGCCTCATGCAAAAAGATTATATCTCAGTAATGGGTGTCTGTGAAGTTCACTGAGATATGGCGCCGTTAAACCTAAAAGAAAGTGGCCGGGCGCGAGTAAAGCTTGAACGTCAGGCATTAAATTTTAATTTATTACTTCTTTACTACTGGTTCTATTCGCAACGTAGATTCCAGACGGTATATACACGTATCGCCGAACATACCAGTAAAATATCATTCTACGACGCACTGTTCTGGAGATACAGCGTAATAAACATGCAGTAGCGTGAAAAACTAGCTTTTCGTAAAACAGAGAGCAAACAGTACAGGGAACACTCCAGTGCTAGATAATGTAAGCACTTAGAAACTTCTGAAGAACTTAGTTTGAAATCTTTCTGAACTTATTTTCGCTTACATGCTTATCATCGAATATTTAACACATTAACTGATTTTTAAAGTAATCAGAAGTTTGAAGTTGTTCTATACAGTGCAGTTCGACTTCTTAAAGAACAGCAGCTAGGGAGTTACTGCTTAGTTTGCTGTTGTTAAAGCAATGGCGGTTTGAAAATTGGTCGCGTAGTATGTTCACAGTGAGCGTTTAAAGAGACAATGTTCTGAAAAAAAAACTGGATATCTGACGTGAAGGTTTTCTTTGGATGAATTTTTTAACGATTTTTGTTAAGGCCAAAGTTGACAACAACAACGCCTCGAATAGCTTCGTTCAACTCCTTTTAATCAGCCACTTTCAGGAAAGAGTTTTTACTTTTGGTCTGCAGAATTTCGTCGAGGTCGTACTTTCGTCATTGTTGAATTTCCTGAGGGTCGACCAAAATCTGTTCGGGAGGGGTGGGGGGGGGGGGGGGGGAAGTCAGTGCTGTTTGCAGTGTTATTGAAGAGCATCGGAATGTGGCTTACCGTAGATAATCGAAGGCTGCAGTGCATCCGTTTTTCCGTAAACATTGAGCTGTGGAAAAAAAACCTGATCCCGATCGATTCCGCACAATTTGATTATTACCCAAAAATATGCTTGTGTCAGTTCGTGTCGAGAGACAGAGGCATTCCAGATGCAGTATAAAATGTCGTAACAGGGGACGAAACGTGGATATATTTGTACGAGCCTCCCAATAAGCAGCAATCAACTGTTTTGAGTCGTCGTGGAATAGCCGAGACCAACTGAAGTACAGCGTTAACAAGCCCTTCGAAGAAGAAGAAGAAGAAAAAGACGAAGACGGCAACGACTTTCTGATTTCTTTGGTTAACTTGACATACCGCGACCATTGCTTTAGGTATGAAATTACCATGAAATCCAGACCATTAGCTGCATACGGGCGTTGATAATAATCAACGGGGACTGGTGCAAATGTGTGCCCCGACCGGGACTCGAACCCGGGATCTCCTGCTTACATCGCAGACGCTCAATCAGTCTGAGCCACCTAGGACACAGAGTATAGTGCGACTGCAGGGTCTTATCTCTCGCTCGCTCCCCGTGATACACACGTTTCCAACTTACTGTCCACACACTACATTCGTAGTGCCCCTGCCCACTATACTCATTACTCGCGGTAGTCAATCTAGCGATACCCGTAAGAGTCTGAGCAATGTGAGTGCATCTGCACCGAAGAAGATCATTGAGCGGTAAGACTTATCTATATGAAGGTGGTAACTGTTCTTTCGGACATGTCCGAGAGAACAATCTTCATATTGCTTCAGGGTGTCGAAGAAGGTTTGATGATTAATCGCATACAGTAACTGAAAACGTCGTGTCATTCTTCGTGTGTGCCAGTGCTAGTGGACACACATCATGTCCAACAGAGGATTATTTGCCAGAGAAAACGTTTAACGTCTCTCACCCAGTATTCAGCTGATTCATCGTCCGACGACTATCTTTTATCCCCTTATATGAAGGGCTTATTTCAATTGTGGTACAAGGCCGTTAGCTCCACTTCTCTGCCTATAATGCTTCTGAAAGTAATGATCCAAACAAACAGAAAGAAAGATTCATTCGAACAAGAAGCCATATGCTTGAATATTTCTGGTATCTCAACTGCAGATTTTTCAGCGCTCATTTAACTTTAGGACTCGGTATCTCAAGATGAACAAAAATGGACTTGTACCACTATTGATATAAGCCCTCCATATCAAACAAAATATGCGTGGATATCGAAGTCCGTCACCTCAATGAACTGCCGAATCCTTCCAAAACCATGTTTTTGAGGATTCGCTGTGAGAGTGGAAAAATGTTTCTATACTTAGTTCCAAAGCATGAAGTAGTACATAAATTGTAAAATTGAATATTTCAGAAACCGTAAAAATATTTGTGTGAAAAAAGGTTTTGTTTAATTGTTCTTTGTAGAAACCTAAAATGCGGTGCAGGGTCGTGGAGCATATGTTTAACCACAGCAGAGCTTTACTTACCTTGGTAAGTGCGCACTAGAAATAGCAGGCGTCCTTTATGCCTCGACTCTGGCTGGCCTAACCACTTTTAGAGGAACCTAGCTTAACTCCATTACAGTTTCCGGATTCTTTGATCCCACTGTTACCATGGAAGTCATACCATGGTGTCTTAGACGTGTCCTGTCTCTTTTTTCCCAGTCACTGCTTTCCACATACTCTTTCCCTCTCCGATTCTGCGGTGAACGCACTTACCTCTTATCAGTGAATTTAATTTTCAGTTTCCTTCTGCAGTACAACTACTGCATCTGCATATATATGACTACTCTGCAATTGACAGGCAAGTGCCTGGCAGAGGGTTCATCGAACCATCTTGAAGCTATTTCTTTACCGTTTCCATACTCGAACAGCGTGCGGGAAAAATGAACTCAAATCTTTTCGTGCGAGCTATGATTTCTCTTATTTTATTGCGATGATTATTTCTTCGCATGCCAGTTGGCGTCAGTAAAATATTTTCTTATTCGGAGGAGGAAGGTGGCGATTGAAATTTCGTGGAAAAACCCTGTAGCAACGGAAAAACGCGTTTGTTTCAATGATTGTCACCCCCAACTGGCGTATCACACGTTGCGCCGTCTCCACTATTTCGCGATAATACGAAACGAGCTGCTGCTCTTTGAATATTTTCGACGTCCTCCGTCAGTCCTATCTGATGCAGCTCGCACGCCGTGCAGCAGTACTGTAGTAGAGGAAGGACAAGCGTTGTGCAAGCAGTCTCTTTAAGGGGGGAAACCATTTGAGGAGAATGTGACACTGATTTTTTGGGATTTTATTGGGTGGGAAGAATTAACTAGAATCTAATCGAATTTTGACATCATTTCATACATATTCCGAACAGTTTTTGTGAATTTTTTTGAATCATTTCAACCAAAAATAACAAAGTTACGGTGTGATGTCCGCTGTGTGGTGTGGTGGGTATAGATCTCCAATTGCGTGCAGTGTATCCATTCCGATTTTCATCTGAAATCAAAAAGGTTTTGATTTTACATTAATAACTTATTTTCTAAGAATATGAACCTCAATGCGGGTGAAAAATAATGAAAATTTAAAATTTTGCAGGTTTTGGAACAGTTTACTTCGATTTTCCCGATTTTTTCTATAATTAAGCAAAGAAAAATATCCTTAAAACCATGATATCATCTAACAAGCTGGTTCATATAATTCGCAATTTTATAAAGAATCATACTATCAATTTTCATAATGATCGGTTCTATTCTTTTTGGGTTAGACTGCACGCAAATGTGAAAAAAGTCATTTCGAGATAAACACGTTTGAAAAATAAATTCTCGGAAACTAGAAATTCAAACAAGTTAACAATAATGTAAAATGCTTACCGATTCCAGCACCATACAGTAGTCCTTCTTCTTCCTCATAGGCTTCGTTTTCCGCTCGCAGCAGTGCTTTCGGAGCTTTCCGACCTTCCTTTTCGATTCCAATGAACCACGTAGATTCTGCCGGCTCACGCGCTGGTTATCTATTTGATCGACATAATTGAAGCTTTCCGTGCCTACTACAATTCCTGCCTCGCTCATGACCATCAGAAGGGATGAATTTCCTTCGTTGAAAAGCCCTCTGCTAAATACGATGCCAGTTCCACGAGTTTTAGTCCGGATTGTGTGTTCAGGAGCTAATCGCCAAATAGTGGAATTAAAACTTTCATTCGCATTTTGTGTGTGGCCGCGTAAACATCTCTCTAGTAATTCATCCCTTGATAAATCTTCATATATTGGAAGACTGTTCAGTCGATTCTATGCTCATGAAATCTAAACGAATCCGAATTTCGGTTTGAAATTTTGACCGCGTATTCTTGGATAGTTAAGCCAACGATTTATGCAATTAAAAAGAAAACGGATTTATGAACCTCCTAATGTGGTTTACCCCCGTAATAGACCTTATGCAACTTCTAAGTGTTCTGCCAATAAATCGCTGCCTTCGGTTAGCTTTTCCACAACATTAAGTATATGATCGTTCGAATTTAAGTTATTCGTAATTGTTATTCCTAAGTACTTACTTGAATTCGCAACCTTCAGATTTGTGTCACTTATCGTGTAACCGAAATTTAGCGGATTTCTTTTAGCGTTCCTGCGGATGACTTCAAACTTTTCATTATTTAGAATCAATTGCCACTTTTCGGCCCCTACACAGATATCTTGTGTAAATCGATTTCCTGTTGGTTTTGATCATCTGATGACTTTACGAGACAGTAAATGAGTGCGACAGTAAATGAGTGCATCATTTGCAGACAATCTAAGAGGGCTGCCCAGATGGTCTCCCAAATTGTTTTATACAGATTACCGCTTCTCAATTCTTTTTCATTTTCCCCATACAGTGCTGTGCTCCAGGCGAAATCCCTTCCACAAATTAAGGCTTTCGTTCGGTACTAGTGTAAACTTCTTCTGGCCAGGAATGCCCTTTTCGCCTGAGCTAACCTGCTTCTTGTGCACTCTTTCCACCGCCCGCCGTGCTTTAATTTGCTTCCAAGGTAATTGGATTCCTTCGTTTCTTCTGCCACCTGTCCCAGTCATCGTAAGTCTTGGTTACGACAATAGGGGTGAATAAAAGTCGAAGGAACCCCTATATTTGAGTACCCAACCCTACCTATTTCTGTTCTAATACCAGCCCAGAGTTTTAAGTAGTTCCATCCTCCCGGTGGCAGTCGTTAAAGCGGCGAACTTTACGAGCACCTGTTGCCTCGAGACTGCGAATTATCTGCAAGGCTAAGCTGAAGCACAGCATTTCTCCTCGCAGCGGGAATAAATACAGTCTCGTTGGCATTAAATAACCATTATTGAGCACCTGTGGTTTGTACCGAAAAATGACTCTCCCAGTACTGCGGTCGCGAAGCTTGTAGAACGATCCTAAGATTGTGCGAGAGAGGTTGCAAAAAGTCTCCAGTACACGCACGTTTTTGGTAACGTTACTGACGATAATCACAAAATATGTATACAGGTGATATGCCTCTCCTCTTTAATACCTAACACCCCTAACGTTTCCAGATTCCACATCTCCGGTTTTCCAACGTTCATTTTCATACAGTATGTGCTCCAGTCTTACTGAATTCGGTGTAAGATATTTCAATCGAGTCCTTTCAGTGCTGACAACTTCCTTCGCTTGCGGCCCCCTACTGTTGGTGAACCTCCCCCCTTCACCTGTCTAATGTAATCTTCTTGTGATGGCAGAAAATAATGATGAATTAAAAGGATCAAATAACAACCATATTTCGCCGATGATTGCGTAAAAACGGAAAAGCACTGTAACAAATCCACAACGGAGGATATACAGTATCATATCACATAGGATTATTTTATTATTTTTTTATGATACTAATGAAATTTTTCTGGGTCTTACAGGTCGCTTTATACAAATAAAAGTGGCCCGGAGAACAGAATTCCAAAGTACAAAGAAACGCAGCAGAGGAAAGGAAATACACTACTAACCTGACTAGCCCGCCCGGTTGGCCGAGCGATCTAATGCACGGCTTTCCGGACTGGGAAGGAGCGCCTGGTCCCCGGCACGAATCCGCCAGGCGGATTTGTGTCGAGATCCGGTGAGCCGGCCAGTCTGTGGATGGTTTTTAGGCGGTTTTCCATCTGCCTCGCCAAATGCGGGCTGGTTCCCCTCATTCCGCCTCAGCTACACTATGTCGGAGATTGCTGCGCAGCCGCGCGGGATTAGCCGAGCGGTTTACGGCGCTGCAGTCATAGGCTGAGCGGCTGGTCCCGGCGGAGGTTCGAGTCCTCCCTCGGGCATGGGTGTGAGTGTTTGTCCTTAGGATAATTTAGGTTAAGTAGTGTGTAAGCTTAGCGACTGAAGACCTTAGCAGTTAAGTCCCGTAAGATTTCACACACATTTTTGATTGCTGCGCAAACAAGTTCTCCACGTAGGCGTACACCACCATTACTCTACCACGCAAACATAGGGGCTATACTTGTATTGTGTGAGACGTACCCTGAGGGGTCCACCAGGGGCCGAACCGCACGGTAACCCTGACAGAGTGGTCCGGTGTGGGGCGGCGGAGGGGTGAAGTGGACTGCGGTAGTCGTCGTGGGGTTGCGGACCACTGCGGCTGCGGCGGGGGCGGAGCCTCTCCGTCGTTTCTAGGTCCCCAGTTAACATAACACAACATAACCTGACTATAGCAGATGTTGAAAGTGACCACCATTCATCTCTTGGCGCTTTTGGGCCCTGGTCGGCAAGTTCCTGAAGGCGGATCGAAGCTGGACAGCTGGAATTGCTGCAGTCCCATCCGAAATGTTGTGCCGCAGTTCTTGAAGACTGTGGGAGTTGTTGCGATACACCTTACAGCATTTCTACTCGCAACGGGAATAAATACAGTCTCGTTGGCATTAAATAACCAGTCGAGGGCTCCCCACACAAAGTAATCGCACACTGACAGATCAGGTCACTTGTGTGGCCAGCTAAGGTCGCGACCTGACTGACCTCTGCTAACAACTGTCAGGCGTGAAGATTGTGTAAATGAGCTCCAAGGTACGGCCGGCCGTATGGGCAGTTGCTCCATCCTGTTGGAAGTAGCTGTAGGTCTTTTCCTCTTCCGTTAATACCGCAAAAAATGGTTTCAAAATACTGTCAGTGTAACGCGCCGCAATCAGCGTCTGCTGAAACGAGATAGGACCAATAACGCGGCGTGTAGACACTGCGCATCAAACCCCCAACCTTCTGACCACGTAATGGTGTTTCATGGAAGGTGTGCGGATTCTCCGCTGCCCGAAAGCTGTGATTGTGTGAGTTGACATAATCACCCAGGTGAAACCAGGCTTCGTCAGACCTAAAGAGCACATCCGTGTTCAGGCCATTCATTGCTGTCCCAGTGAACAGCCACTCGCAAACCTGGAGGTGCTGAGGAGCATTTTCGGTTTTTAATGCATGCACAACAGACATTCGGTAGGGATGCACGTGCATGTCCAGATGGAGTATTCGTCCGCATGATCGACGTGGCAAGCCGGTCTCTAGCGACATGCGTCGGGTTGGTTTGGTACGACTCTGACTCGTTTTCTGGTAAACTGCAGCCACATTTTCTGGTGTGCTGGCACTTTTCGCAATGATTTTTGACTTGTTCAAAACAGATCCTGTCTGACGTCGTTTTTCGGACTAAGCGTTGCGTAGCACTCTTTGCTGACACTTTGCCACCGTTAAACCTCTGGCCGGCCGCTGTGGCTGAGCGGTTCTAGGCGCTTCAATCTGGAACCGCATTGTTGCTACGGTCGCAGCTTCGAATCGTGCCTCGGGCATGGATGTGTGTGATGTCTTTAGGTTAGTTAGGTTCTAAGTTCTAGGGAACTGATGAACTCAGGTGTTAAGTCCCATATTGCTTACAGCCATTTGAACCCTTTGAAAAGCATACTTTATGACAGTAACAAAATGGGAGCAACCTCTACAAGTTTGTCGGAGCCAACTGCGACTCCCCGTGGCCGAATTCCTTGATCCCAAGCACTTTGTTCAGCAAGGATTAGAGGCCGAACGCCAGTTCGTTGGCGTTCAGCGTCCGGCCCAATCCATTGGCTATCCTTCATTTGCCATCTTTGGGCTAGTGTCTACGCGCCTTCAGGCCAACTAATTATTTACCTTTCTTCCCGAACCTTGCCGCCCAGTCCAACCAACACTCACGTTTGGGACGCGAAAGCACGACCACGATCACCACCACCACCACCACCACTACCACTACTACTACTATCATCATCCTGCATGCAGGTCTTGCCTGCGCACATAAACTTCTCCACCCCTCCTTCCCCGCCAGCCCCCTCGGTGTTTCCGGCCCCTGGTGTCTGCGGTGCCATTGTGGTATGACCAGTGGACAAGGATTAGAGGCCGAACCCCAATTCGTGGGTGAGCAGCGTTTGGCCCAATCCATTGGCTATCCTTCGTTTGTCCTCTTTGGGCTAGTGTCTACGCGCCTTTAGGCCAACTGATTGTGTACCTTTCTTCCCGAACCTTGTCGCCCAGTCCAACCAACAGTCATGTTTGGGACAGGAAAGCACAACCACGAAGACGACGACGATCACCACCACCACCACCACCACTACTACTACTACTACTACTACTACTACTACCATCATCCTGCGTGCAGGTCTTGCTGCGCACATAAATTTCTCCACCCCTCCTTCCCCGCCAGCCCCCTCGGTGTTTCCGGCCCCTGGTGTCTGCGGCGCCACTGTGGTATGGCCAGTGGGAAGGATTAGAGGCCGAACCCCAATTCTTGGGCGATCAGCGTTTGGCCCAATCCATTGGCTATCCTTCATTTGTCCTCTTTGGGTTAGTGTCTGCGCGCCTTTAGGCCAACTGATTATTTACCTTTCTTTCCGAACCTTGCCACCCAGTCCAACCAACACTCACGTTTAAGATACGAAAGCACGACCACGAAGACGATGACCACCACCACCACCACCACCACCACTACTACTACTACTACTACTACTACTACTACTACTACTACTACCATCATCCTGCGTGCAGATCTTGCCTGCGCACATAAATTTCTCCACGCCTCCTTCCCGCCCAGCCCCCTCGGTGTTTTCAGCCCCTGGTGTCTGCGGCGCCACTGTGGTATGGCCAGTGGGAAGGATTAGAGGCCGAACCCCAATTCGTGGACGATCAGCGTTTGGCCCAATCCATTGGCTATCCTTCATTTGTTCTCTGTGGGCTAGTGTCTACGCGCCTTTAGGCCAACTGATTATTTACCTTTCTTTCCGAACCTTGCCGCCCAGTCCAACCAACACTCACGTTTAAGACACGAAAGCACGACCACGAAGACGACGACGATCACCACCACCACCACCACCACCACTACTACTACTACTACTACTATCATCATCCTGCGTGCAGGTCTTGCCTGCGCACATAAATTTCTCCATCCCTCCTTGGCCCCCAGCCCCCACAGTGTTTCCGGACCCTGGTGTCTGCGGCGCCACTGTCCTATGGCCAGTCGGCGTGGCAGTGGCCAGCCGCGCTGTGCCTGCGAATAGCGCCGCTCTAATGAGCGTAACCCGGCTCTCCTCTCCTATCGTCTCCTATCCTCTCCCCTCCTCTCCTCTCCTCTCATTACCACAGCGGCGGCTCCTCCTGGTCCGGTGGCCCTCGGCCGCTTTTTCCCGATATTTCATTTGGCGCTCAGTTCCTCTTTTATTGCGGCTCGCCTGTTCGATCGGAGTCTGTTGCTGAGAGGAGAGGTCGCGTCCGGCAGGTCCCCTCGTTAGCGGGTCAGGACTTTTATGCACTACTGGCCATTAAAATTGCTACACCAAGAAGAAATGCATGTGATAAACGGGTATTCATTGGACAAATGTATTATACTAGAACTGACATGTCATTACATTCTCACGCAATTTGGGTGCATAGGTCCTGAGAAATCATTACCTAGAACAACCACCTCTGGCCGTAATAACGGCCTTGATACGCCTGGGCATTGAGTCAAACAGAGCTTGGATGGCGTGTACAGGTACAGCTGCCCATGCAGCTTCAACGCGATACCACAGTTCATCAAGAGAAGTGACTGGCGTATTGTGACGAGCCAGTTGCTCGGCCACCATTGACCAGACGTTTTCAGTTGGTGAGAGATCTGGAGAATGTGCTGGCCAGGGCAGCAGTCGAACATTTTCTGTATCCAGAGAGGCCCGTACAGGACCTGCAATATGGGGTCGTGCATTATCCTGCTGAAATGTAGGGTTTCGCAGGGATCGAATGAAGGCTAGACTCACGGGACGTAACATATCTGAAATGTAACGTCCACTGTTCAAAGTGCAGTCGATGCGAACAACAGGTGACCGAGACGTGTAGCCAATGGCACCCCATACCATCGCGACGGGTGATACACCAGTATGGCGATGATGAATACGCGCTTCCAATGTGCGTTCACCGCGATGTCGCCAAACACGGATGCGACCATCATGATGCTGTAAGCAGAACCTGGATTCATCCGAAACAATGACGTTTTGCCATTCGTGCAGCCAGGTTCGTCATTGAGTACACCATCGCAGGCGCTCCTGTCAGGGGTAACCGCAGCCACGGTCCCGAGCTGATAGTCCATGCTGCTGCAAACGTCGTCGAACTGTTCGTGCAGATGGTTGTTGTCTTGCTAACGTCCCCATCTGTTGACTCAGGGATCGAGACGTGGCTGCACGATCCGTTACAGCCATGCGGATAAGATGCCTGTCATCTCGACTACTAGTGGTACGAGGCCGTTGGGATCCAGCACGGCGTTCCATATTACCCTCCTGAACCCTCTGATTCCATATTGTGCTAACAGTCATTGGATCTCGACCAACGCGAGCAGCAATGTCGCGATACGATAATCCGCAATGGCGATAGGCCACAATCCGACCTTTATCAAAGTCGGAAACATGGTGGTACGTTTTTTCTCCTCCTTAAACAAGGCATCACAACAACGTTTCACCAGGCAACGCCGGTCAACTGCTGTTTGTGTATGAGAAATCGGTTGGAAAGTTTCCTCATTTCAGCACGTTGTAGGTGTCGCCACCGGTCCGAACCGTGTGTGAATGCTCTGAAAAGCTAATCATTTGCATATCACAGCATCTTCTTCCTGTCGGTTAGATTTCGCGTCTGTAGCACGTCATCTTCATGGTATAGCAATTTTAATGGCCAGTAGTGTAATTGCCCCCATTGTTTGTGCTAGACGGACCCGTTACGATGCTAGAACAGCGTCTATGAATCTATCCCATGTGTGCTGTCACGCCTACCTGATAATGACTCGCTGTAATTGCTGCAAGTAACATCTTGTCTGCAGCTTCTTGTACAGTCGCACTACAAGTTTTCCATAATCCGCCCAACAACTCACGGGTGTTGAAGGGGTTCTCTAACCCTGAGGCGCCAGAGCAGCTGTACGTTTCTAACGTGCTCATCAACGTTGCGTGGGTGACACCGAGCGTTTTCCCGAATTGGGGGGGGGGGGGGGGTATTAGTGGGACTGTTCACCGCTTTATTCACACACGTCTTAATGATGCGCTCTTGCGTGATGACGCCACAGGAGGGGAGTAAGCAGCGGGGTTGAAAAAGCTTAAGTACCCCTTCATTCTACGGATCACTTTCTGTCGAATGCTTTTGAACTGTTGGTAGTGGTTCCAACTGCAGAGGGTTGTGATCGCATTCGGTGGGGATACTGTCGCACAGAGTCCTTAGAGAAAGTTTGAAACACCTGTGGGTGGAAGAGGTTGTCAAGATCATGTTCGTGTTGCTCATCGCAGTGCGACCCGTAGTTTTCGACCGCGAAATGTGTGCCAATCATTGCCACAGGGGAAGCTGTTGTTTCATATTAAATGACTCGAATAATAATTTCAATACTGTTCCACTTAGAAAGAAGGTTGTCTACAGTCTACGGAAACATTGTGAGAAGGGATTTACAACGCTTGTGAAGACATTGCTCCTAATGTATGCTTCAGCATCCTAGGTCGTTTAGGAAATGTATCAACACAGATGGAAAATAATTCGAGACCGAATGTTATAATTTATCCTGTACATTCAATAAAGTGTTTACTTATTTCAAAACTTCAACTTTTGTATTCACTTAGGTTATGACGTAATGGTTTTTGCCTAGAGTTGCGCTCTACAACCAAAACTACGCTTCAGTACCACATACTACATAAATGACGTAGTAAGTCGTAGGATTACCGGTAGGGAAAGAAAGATAACTGAATGTGTGAGAGATAAAGTGAGAGCCGACGTTTTCTGTTTTTTTTCTTTTCTTTTTTTTTCTTTTTTACATGATTAGAACAACACATCATTCACTGGCAGTCCATTGTGTATTTTATATTCTTACAGTATCTAAATTATGTTTCATAAGCAATAAAAATTTGTTAATCACGTAACTTGTACGCTTTTACTTAACCAAAGCACTTACTTTTGACGCAATACGGTGTACATGTACAAACAAACAAAATATTTGTAATTATTGTTGTTATTTCGTACTCAGTAGAACGTTCATCATGATCCAAGGCAAGAATTACATGTTACTATTGACAAATGCGTAAGTTGTTTATGAATAACAAATGGTTCAAATGGCTCTGAGTACTATGGAACTTAACTTCTGAGGTCTTCAGTCCCCTAGAACTTAGAACTACTTAAACCTAACTAACCTAACGACATCACACACACCCATTCCCGAGGCAGGATTCGAACCTGCGACCGTAGCGGTCGCGCGGTTCCAGACTGTAGCGCCTAGAACCGCTCGGCCACCCCGACCTGCTATGAATAACACAAGCACGTTTTATGTAAGTTCAACGAAGTATTGAAGCGATGTTTGGTCTATTTTTATTTTGCGTGCTTTTTTATTTTGCTCTCTTGTTGAGGAAATTGCGTTTTTCAGCGCTGTATGATAAATTGTGTAGTGTTCTCCTTATTTTAGTACAATATCTCTCTGTTTCACGTTACAGATCAACAATTTTCGAATGAAACGTAAATTAATCATAGACAGCTTCAGTTCTGCTATAAATAGTATTCATTCTGCAGTAACAGACAGGAGGATAACCATGTAGATGAAAAATGTTTTCAGAATGAGATTTTCACTCTGCAGCGGAGTGTGCGCTGATATGAAACTTCCTGGCAGATTAAAACTGTGTGTCCGACCGAGACTCGAACTCGGGACCTTTGCCTTTCGCGGGCAAGTGCTCTACAAACTGAGCTACCGAAGCACGACTCACGACCGGTACTCACAGCTTTACTTCTGCCAGTACCTCGTCTCTGCCAGTACCTCGTCTCTATGATTAAGTGAGAGCTTCTGTAAAGTTTGGAAGGTAGGAGACGAGGTACTGGCAGAAGTAAAGCTGTGACTACCGGTCGTGAGTCGTGCTTCGGTAGCTCAGTTTGTAGAGCACTTGCCCGCGAAAGGCAAAGGTCCCGAGTTCGAGTCTCGGTCGGGCACACAGTTTTAATCTGCCAGGAAGAAAAATGTTTTGTATGTTGCTCGGCGCTTCATATCTTCACTTGGTCTCTAGACGGTTCACCGCTTCCGGTTTTTAGGGGAAGCTAGTAAGACACTTGCCGCATACGTAAAGAAAGCGATTGTTATGAGGTAACGCCCGATAGGTATGCAACACACCTAACGTACAGGTATTTCAGGTACGACTATTTGTTGGGAGTGCCTATATTGTTGGCGATACCCCTCATTGACTTCGGCTTCCCGACCAGTGTTCAGTTTTTACTGCGGAGCTTTACGCTGTTCTCCATGCTGTCCAATACATACGTCGCGGATACAGTATATTGTATGCTCAGATTCTCTCAGCTCTCTCTTCAGTCTCCAAGCTCTCTACCTTGTCCACCCTCTGGTCCACAGGCTTCAGGACTGCCTCCACTTGCTCCACTTCGGGGGCGTCTCTGTGGCGTTCCTCTGGATCCCAGGACACGTTGGCATCTGTGGAAATGGGAAATGAGGCGGCTGATACAGCGGCCAAGGCTGCAGTCTCCCTTCTTCAGCCTGCTATTCGCATGGTTCCCTTCGCCAATCTGCGGAGTGTTTTATGTCGTCGTGTTGCTCTTTTATGGACGCACATTGGTCGACACTTCCCAATAATAAATTGCGGGACGCGAAAGCTCTTCCCTGTGCTTGGACCTCTTCCTCCCGAACTCGTCGTCGGGAGGAGGTAATTTTAACTAGACTCCGGATAGGGCACTGTCTTTTTAGCCATCGACATTTTTTAAGTGGCGATCCTCCCCCGCTTTGTCCCCACTGCTCTCAACTGTGGACGGTGCGACACCTTTTACTTGAGTGCCCCTATTTTACTCCGTTACGCGCCCGTCTACAGCTGTGACCTAATATATTTTCCATTTTAGCAGATGACACGCGCTCAGCTGATCGCGTTCTCGAGTTTATTAGTGCCAGTGAGATGATGTCAGTCATTTGAAGCTCCTTTTGGGGACAGACAACCCCCCTTCTATAGCGGTTTTTAAGCTTCCTTTCTGTTTTTAGCTTCCCCACTTTTTTGAGTTTCGCTCCCATTGCCGCTGGTTTCCAGTTTGGTTTTTTAGCTTTTCGTAAGTCACAGACCGTGCGCTAATGTCCGTAGCGGTTTTGCGCCCTAAAAAAGTAAGACTATAACTGACCAAAGCTAGTAGCAAAACTACCGAAGTCTGTGCTTACTTATGATAGCCTGCAGCAGTATTACTATATTTTTGATGCATCCTGTGTATGAGTGTATGAAAAGAATTTCTCATGTAATCCACATGAAAATAAGGGCGTAAGCACTCGTTGAAGAAAATGAAAGTGGCTGACACAGATACCCGTTTTAATTTATATCATAAACAGTGGAGTTTTGAAATCACAGACATTGATGACATGAGGTAGGAGAAGATTAATGGCAGCTGTCGAACACGCGCGATTCTGAAAGTGCGGAACAGTCGCGTCTCGGCGTTGCGGCCTGACGAGAAATCAATGGTCGGTGGGGGTCACTGATTAATTGCCGAGAGCGGCGAGATATTTCCGGTCCGGTGGCCCGCCAACACCACCTTTACTGCGGGCACGGCTCGGCGAGCGCGCCTTTGTGCGGATTAACGGCGGGATGTGTCTGACCGGGCCGCGAGATTTAGCGCCCAACACGGGATCGGTTTCACGGCGACACGGCGAGAGTTACTGCCGAGCGGTTATCGGGCCCGGCATGGCGCTCTGCCTTCGGCGGCGCTCGGGCGCGGTCGGGCGCGCTCGGGTGGCTCCACCAACCGTCGCCATCGCCCGGCATTTGTTACCCCCTCGCCGTGCTGTTGTTTCGCCGGCCGCAATAACGACGATAAAAAGCGTAGCACGGCCACTTCTCTCCCACACTGCGGTTTGGAATCATGCGTGTTTTTCCCAACAAGCAATCCAGGAGAACTTACTAATACGAAAATTGTTTTTTCTCTGCCTGTTTCGGGCTACCAATGCGGTTTCCACAGAAACAGATCCACATTAGATCACTTATTCACCCTAAAGCCGGCGGCACACGGACCGTGCATCCGAACGTTGAGCGTTGAGCGTGCCGAGTTTCTGACGTCATAGCGTGGAATAGCACGTGCGGGAGTCGTCAGATATTCTGAGCGTGCGTCTGAGCGTTGACCAATGAGATGGCACATCGCCACCTACGTCACACGCGCGTCGTCTCCCTTCAGTACAGAGTTGTGAGGCGCCATATTGGCAGTCATTTCAAGCCTATATATATATATATATATATATATATATATATATATATATATGCCGTTTCTGAGCACCAGCAAATTGAGAATCACTGGAAACCCATTGTTAGTTGTGTGATTCGTTCCAATAAAATAATGAGAAACATCATATTCATGGCAAAAGAATTATTGTAACGAGCGTATTATGAGAGTAGGCTATTTGAAGATAGCGACACACCGAAGATCCACCCAAAACGCATTGTTCATCGTACAATTTGTTATAATTAAATTTGAATTAATAACATGATTACGATTAACGTTTTTAGCAAGGGTAACACAATATTTTTAAGAAATAGCAGCCTGTTGTTGGTTTAGCGTAATGGGTAGCGTTTCTGACCGCTAAAGAATGTATGTTGAGGCAGTGGTTCGTGTCTTTACTTTCCCAATTTTTTTTACCTAGCATTCGCGTTTTTATTTAGTTCTGATACTTTATTATTAATTTAATATAAGTATATGCTATAATATTTGATGTTATGTAAATATAAGTTCACCTTTTTTTGAAGGGTGACTTTGTTCGAGTGGCTTAATTGCAGGAAAGCTTGCGCTACTTGTATAACGATATTTTGCTCGTTTTTCTTTTATGCTTCGTAATTCACATGTTGCAAAGATTCTGCTACAGGGTAGGAACAGTGATCAAGTAAGGCTGACGTTGGGGTTTCACTAAAATGTGGGAATGATGAAATAATGTTTATCTTACGCGGAGAAGTATTCCAAATTTGTACCGCACTGTTTGTAATGGAACTTTTGTAAGCCTGTGTCCTTATTGATTGAACATGGTACTTTCCTTTTCGTGGACGATGGAGGAAATGTGCGTCTTAATTGACCTAACGTGGGAATTTCACGCGCGCCCGTTGAGTAAACAGTGTGATTTACGAACTAGAAACATCCCTCAAACTGCCGCTGGAGTGCGTTGCGATCGCGTATACCACGTTGGGGCCCACGTACCGTTCGCACAAGTCGCATCGTTCCTGAGCTTTCAGCAGCACGTTGAACTTGGCACGCTCAACGTTAACGTTCGACAGCACGATCCGTGTGCCGACGGCTTAAGACAAGTAACTGGGAAAGCGTGGGAATTCAATGTACGAGAGGGGACCCAAAAGAAACCGGACTCCGAAGGCGCTGCCACTCGTAGACGTAGTGCAGGGTTCTCACGCTAGATGGTGTTGCAGGGTGTCCAGAAAAAGACTCCCTGATTTCAAAATTAAATATCTCGAAAACAAGGATCGATAGAGGAATGCAGTAAACGGTATGTTTATTGTGAAAGCTGTAAGAAGTTTATACAGCAGTTTGAAATAATAGTTACAAAAGCTGCTAACAGATGGCGCTGTAATCGCCATACGTAATGCCTAGTACAAATAGTGATCCGAAGCCCAGAGCGATCAGTTCCACTATTGAAACGTGAAAGGAGGTTAGCGTACCGAAAGAAGAGATTAAAACCATGTACTCCATTGAACAACGCGTTTTTCTGGTGCTAGAGTACCACAGGTTAGAAGAGAGTCCTGCGGCAACAAGGCGAAGTTTTCAAGCACGATTTAACGTTCCAAAAGGACCCGGTTCGAAAACCATTCGTACGCTCTTCGCAAAATTTCAACGAACAGGCAGCGTAACTGATGGGGCATGTTGACCGCAAGCAAACAGCAGTTACGCCTGAAAATATCGCCACAGTTTCCGGAATTATTCAGCGAAATCCAATGTCATCCGTCCGTAGAATTGCATCTGAGACTGGTTTGAAGCGTTCCAGCACGCAGAAAATACTGAGAAAGAGCCTACATATGTTTCCATTCAAATTCAAACGCCTCAGGCCATACCCGTACGAGCTGTGCAACAAAGGGTTGCCTTTGCTAATCAGATGCTCACAATGATTGATAGTGAAGGATTTGATGTTGGCTGCATCTGGTTTACAGATGAAGCACACGTCCACCTGAATGGATACGTGAATAAGCAGAACTGGCGATTTTGAGGTTCCGAAAAGCCATATTGGTGTGAAGCGAAACCCCTGTGTTCTCCTAAAGTTACTGTGTGGGCTGCAGTATGCAGCACAGGCATTATTGGCCCTTTTCTCATTCGAGAAACGGTCATTGGTGCACGTTAAGTTGCAATTTTGGAACAATTTGTCGCCATACAGCAAGCGTTAGAGGATCGACCAGGTACTGAATGGTTTCTGCAAGATGGAGCCCGACCACATCGGACCGAACAAGTGTTTCGCTTTCTTGAGGAATACTTCGGGAATCGAGTCATTGCTTTGGAATATCCCACATTTACTGGTGCAGGCATGGATTGGCCTCCATATTCGCCGGATTTGACTCCCTGTGATTTTTTTTTGTGGGGCACAGTGAAAGACATGGTCTACCCGAAGCATCCCGCCACGCTGGACGAGCTTGAATCGGCGATCTCTGTGGCATGTGAATCCATTTCGGTTGAGACACTACGAAATGTGATGGCGAATTTCATTCTTCGTTTGCGCCACCTCTGTAGTGCCAATGGTGAACATTTTGAAAACATTGTGATATGATTGTTTGCAAAGATTGTTTTCATACGATTATTTCACTTATGTATGCTGATATGAGCTGTACAGCGCACAGCGCCATCTGTTAGCAGCTTTTGTAACTATTATTTGAAACTGCTGTATAAACTTCTTACAGCTTTCACAATAAACATACCGTTTACTGCATTCCTCTATCGATCTTTGTTTTCGAGATATTTAATTTTGAAATCAGGGAGCCCTTTTCTGGACACCCTGTAGTAGAGACCTTCACGAAACAGCTGTGCAGACGGCGTCAGTGTAGAGCTGAACGTGCAAGTGTGGTATTGTATTTCTCTGACTGTTGGCGGGTTACCTCTGCGACGTCGTTATGGCAACTTTAAAAGAACAAAGAGTGTGTGTGTGATGTTGTGTCACCGCCAGACACCACACTTGCTAGGTGGTAGCCTTTAAATCGGCCGCGGTCCGTTAGTATACGTCGGACCCGCGTGTCGCCACTGTCAGTGATTGCAGACCGAGCGCCGCCACACGGCAGGTCTAGAGAGACTTCCTAGCACTCGCCCCAGTTGTACAGCCGACTTTGCTACCAATGGTTCACTGACATATTACGCTCTCATTTGCCGAGACGATAGTTAGCATAGCCTTCAGCTACGTCATTTTCTACGACCTAGCAAGGCGCCATTATCAATTGCTATTTATCTTGTGATGCATGTACCGTCAGACCGATGTTCACCAATTATGGATTAAAGTTAAGTATTCCCGCAGCTACGTACGTTCTTTGCTACTATAACTTCCTTTACCTGTTCCAGACCTCACGCCAGCCTGCGTGAGCTTAAACGCGTGCCTTTGGGCTTCACTTCGTAGTGGCTTGGCTGTCTTGCCAAGTCACAACATGTGAAATTTTGTTTCCTTTCCGGAGACACACCAAATGCTTCAGGAAGCTTTCCAGGAGGACGCTATGAGCCGCACACATGCTTTCGAGTGGTTTGGGCGCTTTAAACGTGGTGAGCTGTGTGTTGAAGACCAAGCTCGTTCTGGACGCCCTTCAACATCGCGAAATGAGGAGAACATTGAAAACGTCCGCCAAAATATAAATGAGGATCGTCGCCAAACGATCGACCAAATTTCAACAGACAGGAGTCAGTTGGAGCTCGTGGCAGCGGATTTTGAGTGAGGATTTGCACATGAGACGTGTTGCTGCTAAATTTGTTCCGCGCCTTCTCACACAGGAGCAAAAAAACATCCTCATGAATGTGCGTCAGGACTTGAAAACAGAGATTGCACATGGTACAAACTACTTGAACGAAGTCTTCACAGGGGATAAGAGTTGGTGTTAGGGGTATGACCCAGAAACCAAGCAAGCGTCAAACCAATGGAGGACTCCCAACTCTCCAGGCCAAAAAAAGCAAGACAGGTGAGGTCAAATGTGAAGACGATGACCGTTGTCTTTTTTGATGTTCGTGGAATTGTGCATCGGAAATTCGTACTCCCTGGCCAGACTGTTAACCAGCACGTTTACTTGGATGTTTTAAGGCGTCTGCGAGAGGATGTGAGGAGGAAACGCCCGGAACTTTGGCGATCAGGTGACTGGTTTCTGCATCACGACAACGCCCCAGCACACACTGCCTTACGAGTGACCCACAATTTGGCATCTCAGAGGTGGTCCGTCGTTCCCCACACTCCGCATTCGCCGGACCTAGCCCCGTGCGACTTTTTCCTATTTCCACGAATGAAAAAAAACGCTAAAAGGGGAGCGTTATGACGATGTGGAGGCGGTAAAAACAGCTTCGCAAAGGTCACTGGACAATATCAGACTTGAAGAGTTCCAAACATGCTTTCAACAGTGGGAAAAGAGACTTGACAAGTGCATCGCGTGTAATGGAGAGTATTTTGAAGGTGACTGAAGTAATTTTGTAAAAAGGTTCGTCAATAAATTTTTTATGACAACAGTCCGGTTTCTTTTGGGCCGTCCCTCGTAGATGCCCACATATTATTCGTAGATTTTAAAAAGGCCTATGTCAGCATTCACCGACAGACACTCCTAAATGTAATGAAGGAATTTAAAATACGATCAAAATTAATCAGATTAGTTAAAATGTGTGTAGATGAAACCTTATGTCGCACAAAGGCACCGGTAGGAGAAACCTGAGATTTTAAGGTGTACACTGGACTGAGAGAAGGGGATGCCGTTGCACCTATTCTATTTAACCTTGTCCTAGAGAAGATCGATAGAGACTTTTCTAAAGCCAGTCCACAAGAGATCCAACTACAGGATGTGAACATTACAAGACTTGCGTATGCAGATGATGTAGCACTAATAAGTAGTTCCAAAAGAGAATTAATCAGAATGATGCAAAATTACTACAAAATTGCTGAGAAAACAGGATTACATGATAATGAAGAAAAGACAGAATACCTGCCCATAAGTAAGAAAACCAGAAAATATGCACCTCTGACTGTAGATGGATTCAATTTCAAGACTGTTGACCACTTCAAGTACCTAGGTATTCCTTTTAGTAATAACGACAGAACAGATATAGAAATAGATGCCCGCTTATCAGCAGCAAACAAGACACTTTTTAGTTTCATCAAAATTCTAAGAAAAAGATCACTTACCAGTGACTTCAAAATCTGCTTATATCAATCGACCATTATACCTGTGATGTTATATGGACGTGAAACATTAATATTTAGAAAGAAAGATGAAGAAAAACTGTTACTATTCGAAAGAAAAATACTAAGGAAAATTTTTGGACCTGTATACGACGAAAATAACATGGAATGGAGAATAAGAAGAAATGAAGAATTAAGAGGGCTGTACAAACACCCTAACATCGTCGAAGTGCTCAAGAGGAGAAGGTTGAATTGGGCAGGCCATATAGCAAGAATGACAGAGAATAGACTACCCAGAATGGCATTCAGCAGAACAATAGATGGAACGAGAAGAGGGAGACCCAGAATCAGATGGCGGGATAAGATTCGGGAGGACACAACTAGGATGAACACCAGCAGCAGCTGGACAAACAGCGCATTGGACAGGCAGAAGTGGAAGAGGCTCATAGAGCAGGCGTATGGTCGATAAGTCCCTTGCCACATGTAAAGCAAAGTAAGTTTCGGATGAAAAATGCGGAATTTGCTGTGAGGCATATTGCCGCTTCAGTCCCTGGTAGTTTCATGAAATTCCGATAGGCTGCGGTTCTATACATAGCCTTCAAAATGGCATCTGTAACGCAGGAGCGTTCGAAGCCGAGGGATGTCATAGAGTTTTTTGTGGAATATCAGAGCATCGCAGACGTTCGTATGCGCTTGCAGAGTGACCTGGCATTAAACAAAAGCAGGTTGAGTCGTGGGGCGAGGCGTCCGTCATCATCGCAACAAGATCGCGTAAACCTTTACGATCTCCCACGTGCCGACCGGCCGCACGCAGCCGTGACTACTGCAATGGTAGAACGTGCGGACACTCTCATTGGAGGTGACGGACGCGTCACAAACAAACACCTCGCCGCACAACTGGATGTCAGTTGGCAGTGCAGACACACCCGTCCGCTAGTTGGGTTACTCGTAGGTATGTGCCCACTGGGTACCTCGCCGTTTAACAGAAGACAACAAAAATGGTTCAAATGGTTCTGAGCACTACGGGACTTAACATCTTAGGTCATCAGTCCCCTAGACTTACAAGGGAACCTCCCCATCGCACCCCCCTCAGATTTAGTTATAACTTGGCACAGTGGATAGGCCTTGATAAACTGAACACAGATCAATTGATAAAACAGGAAGAAGTTGTGTGGAACTACGAAAAAAATAAGCAAAATATACAAACTGAGTAGTCCATGTGCAAGATAGGCTACACAAGGCTATTGTGAGCTCAGGAGCGCCGTGGTCCCGTGGTAGCGTGAGCGGCTGCTGAACGAGAGGTCCTTGGTGAAGTCTTCCCTCGAGTGAAAATTTTACTTTCTTTACTTTTGCATAGTTATTATCTGTCCGTTCGTTCATTGACGCCTCTGTTCACTATAATAAGTTTAGTGTCTGTGTTTTGCGACCGCATCTCAAAACCGTGCGATTAGTAGACGAAAGGACGTGCCTCTCCAATGGGAACCGAAAACATTTGATCGCACGGTCATAGGTCAACCGATTCCTCCACAGGAAAACACATCTGATATATTCTATACGACACTGGTGACGGCATGTGCGTCACATGACAGGAATATTTTGTCGACCCATCTAACTTGTACACTTAGCGAATGGGTAACAAGATTCTTCTACCTTGCCCGATTTAGTTTTTCTTGTGGATGTGATAATGACTCCCAAAAAAGTGATGAAAACATAAGAGTTTGTCACATAAACTGAAAATAAAAAATAAAATTTTTCACTCGATGGAAGATTTGAAACAAGGACCTTTCGTTCCGCAGCTGCTCACGTTACCACGAGACCTCGGCGCTCCTGCGGTCCCACTGTCCATGATGTTGCCTATCTTGCAATGAACTACTCAGTTTGTATATTTTGCTTATTTTTTCACAGTTCCACACAACTTCTTCCTGTTTTCTCAATTGATCTGTTTTCAGTTTTTCAAGGCCTATCCACTGTGCCAACTTATAACTAAATCTGAGGGGGGTGCGATGGGGAGGTTCCCTTGTTAGAACAACTTAAACCCAACTAACCTAAGGACATCACACACATCCATGCCCGAGGTAGGATTCGAGCCTGCGACCGTAGCAGTCGCGCGGTTCCAGACTGTAGCGCCTAGAACCGCTCGGCCACCCCGGCCGGCTCGTATTTTGTGTTGCAAAACATTTATCCCCAGCGAGGGGGTTACACCGCAGGGTCTTGTAGATGAGGCTGTTAGTATGAGATAGTGAGGTACAAGACGTGGTGAAGGAGGTGCGATTTGGTCCTGCATCGCGAACGTGTCGGCTCGAGACGGCAGTTCTGCAGCAGCAGTGAGTGGAGTGGGCGTAGCGCCAGTCACGACTGCTAGTGGCACCTACTTACAGGCTGCAACAGCTCACGTGGCAGTGACTCAGCGGGCGGGATCTGCTTAGCTGGACAGACACGTCACGTGAGGCTGAGCGGGGCCAAGCGGTGGGGCGTCGACCCCAGCCAGTGGCCACTGCGCCAGGTAGTGGGGCGTGGTGCTCACGTGGGAAGGCGATGCGCGGCAACGAGTGGCCGTATTATCGCGTGGACAGTCGGATCTTCTCTGTCATGCAAGCATGCACTGTGGCACCAGCGTTCTTCACCTAGTAGTGGGCGACACCGTCATTGTTGTTGTTGTTATCTTCAGTCCAGAGATTGGTTTGATGCAGCTCTCCATGCTACTCTATCGTGCCCAAGTTTCTTCATCTCCCAGTACCTACTGCAGCCTACATCCTTCTGAATCTGCTTAGTGTATTCATCTCTTGCTCTCCCTCTACGATTTTTATCCTCGACACTGCCCTTCAGTACTAAATTGGTGATGCCTCAGAACATGTCCTACCAACCGATCCCTTCTTCTAGTCAAGTTGTGCCACAAACTTCTCTTCTCCCCAGTCCTACTCAATACCTCCTCATTAGTTACGTGATCTACCCACCTAATCTTCAACATTCTTCTGTAGCACCACATTTCGAAAGCTTCTATTCTCTTCTTGTCCAAACTATTTATTGTCCATGTTTCATTTCCATACATGGCTACACTCCATACAAATACTTTCATAAACGGCTTCCTGACACTTAAATCTATACTAGATGATAACAAATTTCTCTTCTTCAGAAACGCTTTCCTTGCCATTGCCAGTCTACATTTTATATTCTCTCTACTTCGACCATCATCAGTCATTTTGCCTCCCAAATAGCAAAACTCATCTACTACTGTAAGTGTGTCATTTCCTAATCTAATTCCCTCAGCATCACCCGATTTAATTCGGCTATATTCCATCATCCTCGTATTGCTTTTGTTGATGTTCATCTGATATCCTCCTTTCAAGGCACTGTCCATTCCGTTCAGCTGCTGTTCCAAGTCCTTTACTGTATCTGACAGAATTACAATGTCATCAGCGAACCTCAAAGTTTTTATTTTTTCCCCTTTGTTTCCTTTACTGCTTGATCAATATACAGATTGAATAACATCGGGGAGAGGCTACAACCCTGTCTCACTCCCTTTCCAAATACTGCTTTCCCTATCATGCCCCTCGACTCGTACAACTGCCATCTCGTTTCTGTACAAATTGTAAATAGCCTTTCGCTCCCTGTATTTTACCCCTACCACCTTCAGAATTTGAAAGGTAGTATTCCAGTCAACATTGTCAAAAGCTTGCTCCAAGTCTGGAATCGAATCCGGGCCCTTTGGATTGACAGTCTGTCGCGCTGACCACTCAGCTACCGGGGGCGGACAAGACTTATGAAAAAAAGTGATACCTGCATTGTGCTTAGCGATTACAAACTTTACACGTGATTTTAAGCGTTTCGAAACATTTTCTCGCTGACTGCCCTAAAAGATAATAAAAGGAAAAAAAAGTTTATTGCTTGCTACATTTTCGATGTTCATGCAGTAATACTTCAGTATGAGGTATAACGTTTCATTTTATTACTACTTTGCTACTGCCTCCATTCGCAACAATTTTGGAGTCATTATCGTGTTATAGCACTGAATTTAGATGCAAGATTGTTTCATTTTACGACACACAGTTCTAAAGATACGACGTAATGAATACTGTGTTGCGTGGTACGTGTGTTTTATGCAATGGAGTTCTATTGTTTAAAAGATGCTGGGATGTATATTAATGAAGGAAATAAATTTCGTGGGTGAGCCAAGGCATAGGTTTTTTTGGAACTTACAGAGCACAGATTTTCAAGTCCTAATTTTTTACTTGATTCCAACACTAGCCGAAACGACGTCAACAGTAATGACATACAGGGGATAGGCAAAATAATGTGAATAGTGCTAGTAATGGGATGGTTGTGCTTGACGGTGGACAATGCACGTGTCGCGCTGGACGCAACGTGTTCAGTATGGACTGGGCATCAGTGCAGGTTGTTTACGAGTAGTGCACACTTCGTGTTTGTATTCAAGGACTGAGGTCAACGTGCAGTTGTCGTGATGCCTCGTGTAAGGAGGAGAAATGCGTACCATCACGTTTCCGACTTTGATAAAGGTCGGATTGTAGCCTATCGCGATTGCGGTTTATCGTATCGCGACATTGCTGCTCGCGTTGGTCGAGATCCAATGACTGTTAGCAGAATAGGGAATCGGTGGGTTCAGGAGGGTAATACGGAACGCCGTGCTGGGTACCAACGGCTTTGTATCACTAGCAGTCGAGATGACTGGCATCTTATCCGCATGGCTGTAACGGATCGTGCAGCCACGTCTCGATCCCTGAGTCAACAGATGGGGACGTTTGCAAGACAACAACCATCTGCACGAACAGTTCGACGACGTTTGCAGCAGCATGGACTATCAGCTGCGGTTACCCTTGACGACGCATCACAGACAGAAGCGCCTCCGATGGTGTACTCGACGACGAACCCGGGTGCACGAATGGCAAAACGTCATTTTTTCGGATGAAACCAGGTTCTGTTTACAGCATCATGATGGTCGCATCCGTGTTTGGCGGCATCGCGGTGAACGCAAATTGGAAGCGTGTATTCGTCATCGCCATACTGGCGTATGACCCGGCGTGATGGTATGGGGTGCCATTGGTTACTCGTCTCGGTCACCTCTTGCTCGCATTGACGGCACTTTGAACAGTGGACGTTACATTTCAGATGTTTTACGACCCGTGGCTCTACCCTTCATTCGATCCCTGCGAAACCCTACATTTCAGCAGGATAATGCACGACCGCATGTTCCAGGTGCTGTACGGGCCTTTCTGGATACAGAAAATGTTCGACTGCGGCCCTGGCCAGCACATTCTCGAGATCTCTCACGAATTGAAAACGTCTGGTCACTGGTGGCCGAGCAACTGGCAAGTCACAATACGCCAGTCACTGCTCTTGATGAACTGTGGTATCTTGTTGAAGCTGCATGGGCAGGTGTACCTGTACACGCCATCCAATCTCTGTTTGACTCAATGCCCAGGAATATCAAGGCCGTTATTACGGCCAGAGGTGGTTGTTCTGGGTACTGATTTCTCAGGGTCTATGCACCGAAATTGCGTGAAAATGTAATCACATATCAGTTCTAGTATATTTGTCCAATGAATACCCTTTTATCATCTGCATTTCCTCTTGGTGTAGCAATTTTAATGGCCAGTAGTGTAAATGACAGAGATCGTCGTACGCTGACATGAATTTTATCAAACGACACAAAACTACGGCTTCTGTAGTGACTGCAGAGACCCCGTATCCGTCGACACTGTCCGTGGAAAACTCCAGAAGGCGAATATTCAAGGAGGAGCTGCTATACCGAAACCATTAGTGGCAACAACCAACGCAAAGAAGCGTAAAACATGGTGCCGAGAGCTTAAATACTGGACGGCTGATCAGTGGAACGTCATACGGTCCGACGAGCCAACGCTTTCGTTATTGCCAACATCGGGCCTGGTTTACGTCTGGAGAACGCGAAAAGAAGCCTGCAGTCATGATTGCTTGATTCCAACAGTTAAGTATGGAGGTGGAAGTGTGAGGTTGTGGGCAGCCATATTTTGGTATTCTGCTGGTACATCGGCACTCTGAAAGGCCGTGTTACAGCCAACGATTATGTGAACATTTTTGGTTGTTCCCCAACAATGATGCCATATTTGAGGATCATAACGCACCCATTCACACAGCCAGGACAGTACAGTCGTGGCATGTGGAGCATGCAACTGAACTGCAGCGTCTTCCCAGGCCAGCACAGTCCCCGGACTTGAACAGTATCAAACCCTTGCGGGCAGTACTGGAGCGCAGACTCCAGAGCGGACTCCCGCCTACCTCGACACTGCAGGAGTTAGGAGAGGTTTGTTGGAAGAGTGGCATAACATTGCACTGAAGACTATACAATTATATGCCAGTATTTCAAGAAGAATCGCAGCAGTGTTACGGTCAAATGGTGCTCCAATCCCTTTTTAATAAATCACTCGCAAGTATGTAGAAGTGCTCACACTACGAGGGGCGTTAGAAAAGTCCGTGCAAAGACCGAGAGATGGCACCACCGGCGCGTATGGAGGTCATGTTTAGTTAGTAGCATCTTTGGAAAGAACGCACACCAAGTTTCAGCCACATTGGTCTATTTCTTTGTGTTTGGCATTCGTGTGAGTCAAGGAAGTCGAGTGATTCTCAATAAATGGGCGAAGAAGAATTTAGTGTGGTGATTAAACATTACTTTATGAAAGGCAAACCGCCTCAGGAGACTAAAGAGACGCTTGGTAAATATTATGGTGACTCTGCACCTTCGATTAGAACAGTTTATAAGTGGTTTCAAAATTTTCGGAGTGGCCATATGGACAAAAGTGATGCTGAACGTTCTGGACGCCCTGTGGAGGTTACGACTCCAGAAATCATTGATAAAATCCATGATATGGTGATGGATCACAGAAGATTTAAGGTGCATGAGATTGCTAGTGCTGTGGGTATCTCGAATGAACGGGTACATAATGTTTTGGATAAACATTTGGACATGAGAAAGCTATCCGCAAGATGGGTTACACGATTGCTCACGCTTGACCAAAAACGGAATCGTGTGAAGTGTTGCAAGGATAGTTTACAGCTGTTCAGGGAGAATCCGCAAGAGTTTAAGCATTGTTTGGTCGGTGTGGATGAAACATGGATACGTTACTATACTCATGAGACCAAACAACAATCTTAACAGTGGGTGACCAAGGGAGAATCTGCACCAAAAAAGGCGAAGACCATTCCATGTCAATTATAATTATCCGGGCTGTTATGCCGTGGTGGGTTGATGAATTCTGTGTCAATTCCCAACAGTTCGCTACAGTAGCGAGCCAGTGGGTGTGTTGGAGATTCCATCGAGCTACAGACCCCCGTGAAGATGTCCTCCGCAGACGGGGATGAAACGTTGGGAATTGACACAACCGACCACGGCAGAACAGCCCGGATAATTGTAATGGACATGACATTTCTGGCCGTGAAACTCTACATTTTATTAGAAGACCATTCCTTCGGCACGAAATGTTATGGCGTCCGTCTTTTGGGATTCGCAAGGGGTAATTCTCATCGACTATCTAGGAAAGAGTAAAACTACTACAGGTGCATATTATTCATCGTTACTGGACCGTTTGAAAACCGAGCTGCAAGAAAAACGCCGGCGATTGGACAGCAAAAAAGTCCTTTTTCATCACGACCATGCACCAGCACACACCTCAATAGTTGTGGTCGCCAAATTAAAGGAAACAGGATTCCAACTTGTTTCACATCCCCCCTATTCTCCAGATTTGGCTGCCTCGGACTACTATTTGTTCCTCAATATGAAGAAATGGCTGGCAGGACAAAGATTTTATTCAAACTAGGAGGTGATTGCAGCAACTAATAGCTATTTTGCAGGCTTGAACAATACCTATTATTCGGAATGGATCAACAAATTAGAACACTATTAGACGAAGTGTATAAGTCTATAAAGGAGACTGTGTCGAAAAATAAAGGTTACCCAAAAAACTGTTCAAGTGTGTCTGAAATCTTGCGGGACTTAACTGCTAAGGTCGTCAGTCCCTAAGCTTAGGCACTACTTAACCTAAATTATCCTAAAGACAAACACACACACCCATGCCCGAGGGAGGGCTTGAATCGCCGCACAGGCCATCACTGCAGCGCCCCAGACCGCTCGGCTAATCCCGAGCGGCGAAGGGTTACCCCAAACACGTGAGTAGTTTTTGTTTTTGCACGGACTTTTCAAACGTCCCTCGTATTTTGCCTGTCCCTGTACATACAGAGTGATGGAGACGGCTTTATTCGCCAAAATGTATACCCAGTGTAGTACGTGAAGTACAAAAGTACCGTCACCTCGCAGCACTGGCGATGTGTGTGAGACGTGTTTCCCTGTTGGAATGACAACTTGCTTACGAGCGAACAGCAGCAGACGGAAGCGACGCCGTCGTTTATGGCACAGGCTGCTGGCACGAGGCCAGGTGCAGACGCCGACTCGGCTGGTCGCTTGCTGCGTGTGTGTGAGGGCACGCGCGCGCGGGGCTAATGTATGGAAGCGGGTGCGCTCGGCCTCGCATTGTGTCGCCGTGTGTGGTGCTGGCCGCGGATGTGCTGCGCGGAACCCAAGGTCAGCGTACTCCCAACACGGCCGCCAGGTGGCGCCTCTCGCTGCTGTGTGTTAGAGAGAGTGGGCAGCATTCATCTCACGCTAGGTGAGGAGAACCCTACGTCATAATGACGTAACGCTACGTCATCGTGACGTAAATAACCTAAATCGACTAAATGCGTACGTATATCGATCTTTGCAGTTGTACCGATAACGTCAAAGCTAAATGTAAATACACGTGTACAAACTAAATGCGTACGTATATCGATCTTTGCGGTTCTACCGGTAAGGGCAAAGGTAAACGTAAATACATGTGTACGAACGAAGTGGCAGGAGTTGTGTGATACGCTCATCCCAGCTGAATGAACTGTTAAATGAAATCCCAACAATTTGCGATGTTATTGTGTATTTCATGAACATAATTAATGTCTGAGCGAAGGAGCCACAATGAAATAAAAAAAAATAGCTTGTCACTCTTTTCAAATCCGATGAATCGTGCATAAATCGTGAGGACAGAAAAGTGAAGTAATTAATTATTAAGCTGCAATCCAAAGAATGTGGGATGTTATTGTGTGTTTCGTGCATGTAACGAATATCTGAATGAAGGAATCATAACCATAACGAAAGTTAAAAAAGTCTCTAGTCATGTTTTCGATCCGATTAATATTGAATAAATCATGTGGATAAAAACGTGAAATTGGAAGAAATTAAAGTGTTTCGTATTTTTATAAAATCCAATGAATTGTACATAATTCATGTGGACAGAACCGTCAAACTGAGAAACTAAAGTGGTTCTGAAGATCCGAATGTTGCTAGAAACATTAAACCATCTAGTTCCATTTAATGTTGCCTCCGTGTTGTAAATCAACTAAGAAAGATAGTGAAATCATTCAGACTATCTTCGTGGATCTGCTCGAAAGTTCTCTCATTTCCGTTAGAGCCCATGTTCAGAACGACGTACACGCTAGCAACACCGGACAATAGGACAGTGAAAGCACGTAAACAAATAACAATGCAGATTCAAGACGCACACAACAGTCGATATATACAGATTGCACACAACAGTCGATAGGACAACTCGTGAAACTCGAAATTACGCCCGCCTACGTCACTATGACGTAGGGCCCTCCTCACCTAGCGTGAGATGAATGCTACCCGGAGAGAGTGGCAAACCCGACGATACGGCGGCCATTTTTCTGCCAATCTGCGGCCGGGACTTGAATGGCCAGTGGTGGAGTAGTGGAGTACACACTCACCGAATCAAAAGCACAAGACAATATGGCGAAATCATTCGTTACATGCCTTTCTTTACAGCTATAATATACTCGTAGTAGCCTACTACGTACAGCACATGGAAATCTGATACAGTGGCTGTAAAAATCATTCGTTACTTACATTTATCTCCTTTAAAGTTCGTTTACTAGACACATTGCAATGAAAGTAACGGAAATTTAAAAAAAAAATGTGTATAGCATTTGTTTTGTATCGGAAGTGCATAACGCTAAAGATTTAACGCACCTGTATTACGTCAGATGAATGAAAGTCGTAAGCAGTTGTTTACTTGTGACATGCAAAAAATTTGAAGACGTGGCAAGAAGTACTAATACGTCTCACACTTTTTGCATGTCACAAGTAAACATCTGCTTACTGTGGTGTCACCGCCAGACACCACACTTGCTAGGTGGTAGCCTTTAAATCGGCCGCGGTCCGTTAGTATACGTCGGACCCGCGTGTCGCCACTGTCAGTGATAGCAGACCGAGCGCCACCACACGGCAGGTCTTGAGAGACTTACTAGCACTCGCCCCAGTTGTACAGCCGACGTTCATAGCAATGGTTCACTGACAAATACGCTCTCATTTGCCGAGACGATAGTTAGCATAGCCTTCAGCTACATTTGCTACGACCTAGCAAGGCGCCGTATTCAATTGATATTTATTATATGAAGCATGTATTATCAAGAGCGATGTTCTACAATTATGGATTAAAGTTAAGTACTCCAGAAGCTACGTACTTTTCTTTATGGGATTCATTACGTATCCTGTTTCAGACCTCACGCCAGCCTGCGTGAGTTTAAGCGCGTACCTTTCGGCTTTCTCTCATTGTGTCTAGGCTGTCTTGTCTAGACACAACACTTGCGACTTTCATTCGTCTGAAATGCAAAAAGTATGAGACGTATTAGTACTTCTTGTCACGTCTTCAGACTTTTTGCATGTCACAAGTAAACAACTGTTTACAACTTTCTTTCATATATATATCTCGTAGATAACAATCGAAAAACATTATATAAATCAGGTAATGTTAACTGTAGGCTACTGTAATAACGACCAAATATAACAAGAAAACTACCGTATCCCTTCTACCCCACAGTAAGTAGGCCTATTAAAAACTGTCTTCAAGAGTACCTACAATTCTTTACTACGAATAATGTTACAGCAACCGCGACAACTGCGGAAAACGCGCTTACAACTTGCCTGCGTCTACAGTCAGGCAATAATACTGAAACCAAAATAATGCCTAGTGTTCTGATTGGGAACGAAATAAAGTTTGACGCTATAAAGTCGAATGAGCATGGTACAACAATTACAGGAACTTTCCGTTTCCGGCAAGGACTGTCAGATATTGGCTTCAGAAAAGCTTGTGATGCTACCAGTATGCACGCATACGCTAATTACGCACTAAAAACGATATATAACTAAATCGAACATGCATGCACAACGCATAACAAGTCTCTCAATAATTCAAATACCTTTTAATCGTATCCAAAAGTCCTCTGAACTTCAATTCAATTCAAAAGCACGGCGAACGTAGGAAGCGCGAGAGACGTTTGGCAGAAAAATGGCGCCAAAGTTAATCAACCAATCACGGGCAACTTCACCTGTGGCCACTCTCCCTGTATACAAGCTCTATACTGTGTGTATGCATGTACGCAAGCTCACGGGAAGTGTTGGCAAACCTCCGTATTAGCTGTAATTGCAGTGTTTTTCTCGTTGTGTTCATTTCGCGAGATGTCTTTGGGAGGCAGTAATACGTTGTCCGACGCTTCCCGGAACGTACGCTTCAGTAGTAAATCCGTCTGTCATGCGGATCGCCTCTCCTGTAGCGTCTGCCACTGAGCATTTCCACAATGCAGACCGAGCGGGGTGGCGCAGTGGTTAGACACTGGACTCGCATTCGGGAGGACGACGGTTCAATCCCGCGTCCGGCCATCCTGATTTAGGTTTTCCGTGATTTCCCTAAATCGCTCCAGGTAAATGCCGGGATGGTTCCTCTGAAAGGGCACGGCCGACTTCCTTCCCAATCCTTCCCTAATCCGATGAGACCGATGACCACGCTGTCTGGTCTCCTTCCCCAAACCAACCAACCAACCAACCACAATGCAGACGCGCCGTTTAAACTATCGCGTTGACACTCCGTCCTAGCGATGGCGATTATCGCTGAAACAACCGGTTTTCGAGTCCCATTTGACCTGAGTGTTAAAACCGCTCAAAATAACCGATTTCTGAAATAACCGAGTTTCGGGTTTCTTTTAGCTGTTATTTCAGTAATAAAGGTACACATGGAACTAAACTACTGGCCATTAAAATTGCTACACCAAGAACAAATGTAGATGATAAACGGATATTCATTGGACAAATATATTATACTAGAACTGACATGTGATTACATTTTCACGCAATTTGGCCTTGATACGCCTGGGCATTGAGTGAAACAGAGCTTGGTGGCGTGTACAGGTATAGCTGCCCATGCAGCTTCAACAGTTCATCAAGCGTAGTGACTGGCGTATTGTGACGAGCCAGTTGCTCAGCCCCCATTGACCAGACTTTTTCAATTCGTGAGAGATCTGGAGATGTGCTGCCCAGGACAGCAGTCGAACATTTTCTGTATCCAGAGAGGCCCGTACAGGACCTGCAACATGGGGTCGTGCATTATCCTGCTGAAATGTAGGGTTTCGCAGGGATCGAATGAAGGGTAGAGCCACGGGTCGTAACACATCTGAAACGTAACGTCCACTGTTCAAAGTGCCGTCAGTGCGAACAAGAGGTGACCGAGACGTGTAACCAATGGCACCCCATACCATCACGCCAGGTGATAACGCCAGTATGGCACGCTTCCAATGTGCGTTCACTACGATGTCGCCAAACACGGATGTGACCATCATGATGCTGTAAACAGAACCTGGATTCATCCGAGAAAAATGACGTTTTGCCATTCGTGTACCCAGGTTCGCCGTCGAGTACACCATCGCAGGCGCTCCTGTCTGTGATGCAGCGTCAAGGGTAACCGCAGCCACGGTCTCCGAGCTGATAGTCCGTGCTGCTGCAAACGTCGTCGAACTGTTCGTGCAGATGATTGTTGTCTTGCTAACGTCCCCATCTGTTGACTCAGGAATCGAGACATGGCTGCACGATCCGTTACAGCCATGTGGATAATATGCCTGTCATCTCGACTGCTACTGATTCGAGGCCGTTGGGATCCAGCACGGCGTTCCGTATTACCCTCCTGAACCCAACGATTCCATATTCTGCTAACGTCATTGGATTTCGACCAACGCAAGCAGCAGTATCGCGATACGATGAACCGCAATCGCGATAGGCTACAATCCGATCTTCATCAATGTCGGAAACGTGATGGTAGGCATTTCTCCTCCTTACACGAGGCATCACAACAACGTTTCACCAGGCGACGCCGGTCAACTGCTGTTTGTGTATGAGAATTGGTTGGAAACTTTCCTCGTGTCAGCACGTTGTAGGTGTCGCCACCGGCAGCAACTTTGTGTGAATGCTCTGAGAAGCTAATCATTTGCATATCACAGCATCTTCTTCCTGTCGGTTAAATTTCGCGTCTGTAGCACGTCATCTTCGTGGTGTAGCAGTTTTAATGGCCAGCAGTGTAGAATAAAGCAACATCGTTAGAAGACGACCACAGTGCTTCAGTTGGTCGGTATGCCCAAGCCGTGAACGCGGGGTGTGGGAAGAATTGATCGGGCCGGAGCTCGGCTATTTGGGCCACGTGGGCGCGGCACGTGGCGGCGGGTGTTCCCGCGGCCCTCTCGAGCCCTGCGGGCCGCCTCCTTGGCCCTGTGCCCGGTGACGCGGCCCTTAGTTAAGGGATCGCTGACGCGGAGACCACTCGACCCACTAAGTTGAGTTAAGCCCGGCCAGATGTGGGGAGGCTGCTCTGCCCTGTCTCCCGCCGCTGGAGGCGGGCCGTCTGCGTGTTCTGCTCGCCTAATTCATTCCTGGAGGGAGAGGTCGGTCCGTGTAACATTATGCTGAACTGCAGGCGAAATTGTTGTAACAGCCAGTGATAAACGGCCAAGCTCCTGTAATGCAGTGAAGAGCCAAAGAAACCGGAACACCTCCCTAATAGCGTGTAGGTCCCCTGCGAGCATGCAGAAGTTCCGCAAGACGACGTGACGTGGACTCTAATAAGTAGTGCTCGAGGGCTGTCCATAAATCCGCAAGATTATGAGGGGCTGGAGATCTCTTCTGAATAACACATTGCAAGGCATTCCAGATATGCTCAATAATGTTCATGTCTGAGGAGTTTGGTGGTCAGCGGAAGTGTTTAAACTCAGAAAAGTGTCCCTGGAGCCACTCCGTAGCAATTCAGGACGTGTGCGGTGTCGCATTGTCCTGCTGGAATTTCCCAAGTCCGTCGGAATGCACAATGGACACCAGTGGATGCAGCTGATCAGACAGGATGCTCACGCACGTGTCACCTGTCAGAGTCGTATCTGGACGTATCACGAGTCCCATATCACTCCAACTGCACGCGCCCCACGCTATTACAGAGTCTCCACCTTGAACAGTCCCCTGCTGAGATGCAGGGTCCATGGGTTTATGAGGTTGTCTCCATGCCCGTACACATCGTCGGCCGCGGTGGCCGAGCGGTTCTAGGCGCATCAGTCCGGAACCGCGCTACTGCTACAGTCGCAGGTTCGTATCCTTCCTCGGGCATGGATGTGTGTGATGTCCTTAGGCTAATTAGGTTGAAGTAGTTCTAAGTTCTAGGGGACTGATGACCTCAGATGTCAAGTCCCATAGTGCTCAAAGCCATTTGAACCATTTTTGAACCCGTACACATCCATCCCCTCCATACAGCTCGAAACGAGTGTCGTCCGATCGGGCAACATGTTTCCAGTCGTCAGCAATCCAGTGTCGTTGTTGACGTGCACAAGTGAGGGGTACAGCTTTGTGTCGTGCAGTCATAAAGGGTACACGAGTTGGCCTTAAGCTCCGAAAGCGCATGTCGATGATGTTTCTTTGATTTCTACGCACGTTGACACTTGTTGCTGGCCCAGCATTGAAATTCTGCAGCAGTTTGCCGAAGCACTTCTATCACGTTGAGCGATTCTCTTCAGTCGTCTTTGGACCCGTTCGTGCAGGATCTTTTTCCGGCCGCAGCGATGTCTGAGATTTGATGTTTTACCGAATTCCTGATACTCACGGTACACTCGTGAAATTGTCGTAAGGGAAAATCCCCACTTCATCGCTGTCTCGAAGATGCTGTGTCCCATCGCTCGTGCGCCGACTGTAACAGCACGTTCAGAGTCACTTAAATCTTGATAGCTGGCCATTGTAGCGGCAGTAAGCGATCTAACAACTGCGCCAGGCACTTGTTGTCTTATATAGGCGTTGCCGACCGCAGCGCCGTATTCTGCCTGTTTACATAGGCCTGTATTTTAATACGCGTGCCTATACCAGTTTCTTTGGCGCTTCAGTGTAGTTTCGAGCACTTAAATCTACACATCAACACAAAAAAGAAACGAAGCACCTTGTAGGAATTAACCGAATGGGATGGATAGATGTGATGTACATGTACCGACAAACAAATGATTACAATTTGAGATAATTTGGATGATTTATTCAAGGAAAAAAGCTTCACAAACTGAGGAAATCAATAATGCGTTTGGCCTTTATGCAGGCAATAATTCGACTGGGCATTGACCGGCATAGTTGTTGGCTCTCCTGATAGTTATCGTGGCAAATTCTGTCCAATTGGCGTGTTAGATCGTCATAATCACGGCCACTGCCCATAACGCTCCAAATGCTCTGTGGCTGCATTGCTAAGCTAGGCTTAAATAAGAAAACAAGTATACACCGTGTATGAGTGGGCATTAACTTCTTTTTAAAAAAATCTTTATTTGCAGCTTTATAATAATTATACAATCTTAACGCACTTCCTTAAATGATTAGTGCGTCCTAATTTTATCCAACAATAATTGCAGCTAAATACAAATGTAATTATTTAGTGAGCTACAGCTATAACTAGGTAAAAATGGGCAACTAATTATTTACACTACTGGCCATTAAAAATGCTACACCACGAAGATGACGTGCTACAGACGCGAAATTTAACCGACAGGAAGAAGATGCTGTGATATGCAGATCATTAGCTTTTCACAGCATTCACACAAGGGTGGCGCCGGTGGCGACACCTACAACGTACTGACATGAGGAAAGTTACCAACCGATTTCTCATACACAAACAGCAGTTGACCGGCGTTGCCTGGTGAAACGTTGTTGTGATGCCTCGACTTTGATAAAGGTCGGATTGTAGCCTATCGCGATTGCGGTTTATCGTATCGTGACATTGCTGCTCACATTGGTCGAGATCCAATGACTGTTAGCAGAATATGGAATCGGTGGGTTCAGCAGTCGAGATGGCAGGCATCCTATCCGCATGGCTGTAACGGATCGTGCAGCCACGTCTCGATCCCCGAGTCAACAGATGGGGACGTTTGCAAGGCAACAACCATCTGCACGAACAGTTCGACGACGTTTACAGCAGCATGGACTATCAGCTCGCTGACCGTGGCTGCGGTTACCCTTGACGCTGTATCACAGACAAGCGCGCCTGCGATGGTGTACTCGACGACGAACCTTGGTGCACGAATGGCAAAACGCCATTTTTTCGGATGAATCCAGGTTCTGTCTACAGCATCACGATGGTCACATCCGTGTTTGGCGACATCGCGGTGAACGCACATTGGAAGCGTGTATTCGTCATCGCCATACTGGCGTATCACCCGGCGTGATGGTATGGGGTGTCATTGGTTACACGTCTCGGTCACCTCTTGTTCGCACTGACGGCACTTTGAACAGTGGACGTTACGTTTCAGATGTGTTACGACCCGTGGCTCTACCCTTCATACGATCCCTGCGAAACCCTACATTTCAGCAGGATAATGTACGACCGCATGTTGCAGGTCCTGTACGGGCTTTTTTGGATACAGGAAATGTTCGACTGCTGCCCTGGCCAGCACATTCTCCAGATCTATCACCAATTGAAAACGTCTCGTCAATGGTGGCCGAACACAATACGCCAGTCACTACTCTTGATGAACTGTGCTATCGTGTTGAAGCTGCACTGGCAGGTGTACCTGTATACGCCATCCAAGCTCTGACTGACTCAATGCCCAGGCGTATCAAGGCCGTTATTACGGCCAGAGGTGGTTGTTCTGTGTACTGATTTCCCAGGATCTATGCACCCAAATTGCGTGAAAATGTAATCACATGTCAGTTGTAGTATAATATATTTGTCCAATGAATGCCTGTTTCTCATCTGCATTTCTTCTTGGTGTAGCAATTTTAATGGCCAGTTGTGTAGACGTTGTACGAGTGCTTCGTGTGTGGCGAGAGGACGGAGAGGGAACGAGTTGAGTTGAGTACAGTGAGGCGGTCTGCGTGAATCAGCGGCTCCGGCCGGGGCTCCAGACGGAGTAAGTAGGATGCGCGTTGCGGTTGCAGGGGAGCGCCAAGGCCGGGGGCACAGGATGTGTGGTTTCCTGCGTGGGCGGACGCAACGGCGGCGCCGGCCAGGTGGGCGCGCGTCCTTATTACTGTTCGCTCCGGCAGGGGAGCAGTCGCTACTTCACTTCGCCAGGGGCTGGCAGAAACGTGACGGAGCCGGCCGTGTAGTGGATCCGCCCACCCTGACCTGCTCGGCAAGCCGAGGTGCGGTGTGCGGCGGAGGGTGTAAGTGCTGCACCGATACAGTTCTCCAAGCCAAAAGCTTCTAGGAGGTTAAACCGCGTCGTGTTCCTCTTCAGTTTATTCTCAGAAAGTCGACGTTTCGACTCCTCGGCGGGTGTCTTCTTCAGGATCCAAAGACAGTTTGTCCGCGATTGTTCTGTAGAAGTGCTGTTGTTGCTGTTGTTGTTGTTGATGTTGTTGTTGTTGTTGATGTTGTTGTTGTTGATGTTGTTGTTGTTGTCGTCTTCAGTCCGAATGGCTCAAATGGCTCTAAGCACTATGGGACTTAACTTCTGAGGTCATCAGTGACCTAGACTTAGAACTCCTTAAACCTAACTAACCTAAGGACATCACACACATCCATGCCCGAGGCAGGATTCGAGCCTGTGACTGTAGGAGCAGCGCGGTTCCGGACTGAAGCGCCTTGAACTACTCGGCCATAGCGGTCGGCGTCTTCAGTCCGAACACTGGTTTGATCCAACTCTCCATGCTGCCCAATCTGGTGCAAGCCTTTTCATCTCCGAATAACTTACATCCTTCTGAATCTGGTTACTGTAATGGTCTCACTCTACGATTTATACCCCCACACTTCCCCTCAACACTAAATTGGACCGAGCGAGGTGGCGCAGTGGTTAGCGCGCTAGACTCGCATTCGGGAGGGCGACGGTTCACGTCCGGCCATCCTGATTTAGGTTTTCGGTGATTTCCCTAAATCGCTCTAGGCAAATGCTGGGATGGTTCCTCTGAAAGTGCATGGCCGACTTCCTTCCCCATGCTTCCCTAATCCGATGAGACCTCGCTATCTGGTCTCCTCCTCCCCCCCCCCCCCCCACCCCCACAAACAACCCAACCCGCTACAGGTGCAAGAATGGGAATCTATACCCCAGCGGCAGATCAACCACCCGATCCAGAATATGCCAACCCGCTGCGCGACCCATGTAACTTTCCAGTCTTTGGGTGCGGATACTTCGTCAGGTGAGCGGTGGTGTATGATTGTTACAAATAGGAGCGCACTACTCATTTATGACACTGCAGAACCTGATTTTTTATTTTATTATCGCAGAGTATAACTTTAGGATCTAACAAAAAAACTTTGCTATCTGGTTCAGAGGACCAGGCTGAAGAAGTTTCTCAATTGGCGTCACGGGACTGAGTGCGCCCCGCTCCATTCTCAGGCAGGCCTGAACTGAACCCGATTCCTCTGGATGGTAGTGATACGCGCAGAATGCTCAGCTATGGGGAGCCCATCTACACTCACGCTCATAAATTGAGGATAATTGCAGGATGTGGTGGCACACAACATGGTACTACACAAAACTGGTGCTAACAGCATAGTCACATAGGGAACACACACCACACAGGTCTCTAAGTCCACGGTAATGGTGATAAGTTAGAAAACAGTCCCGAAACACATGTGCTACAAATCGCCACTGTTTCCTGCGCATGTACCCCGACATCAATATGGGATATGATGACCATGCACACATACACAGGCCGCACAACGGGTTGGCATACTCTGGATCAGGTGGTCGAGCAGCTGCTGGGGTACAGCCTCCCATTCTTGCACTAGTGCCTGTCGGAGCTCCTGAAGTGTCGTAGGGGTTTGAAGACGTGCAGCGATACGTCGACCGAGAGCATCCCAAACGTGCTCGATGGGGCTTAGGTCTAGAGAACAAGCACGCCAATCCATTCGCCTGATATCTTCTGCGTCAAGGTACTCCTCCACGATGGCAGCTCGGTGGGGCCGTGCGTTATCATCCATCAGGAGGAAGGTGGGACCCATTGCACCCCTGAAAAGGCGGACATACTGGTGCAAAATGATGTTCCGATACACCTGACCTGTTAGTTCCTCTGTCAAAGACATGCAGGGGTACACGTGCACCAATCATAATCCCACTCCACACCATCAAACCACGACCTCCTTTCAGGTCCTTTTCAAGGACATAAAGGGGTTATTTTCTTTTTGGTTCACGCAAGATGAAAACCCATCGTGAACATAACATGGGACAACTGTTCCAGTGACCATCTACTCTGTTCTTGACACCAGGCTTTACGGACTGCCCTGTGACCAGGGGTCAGTGGAATGCATCTTGCAGGTTTCCGGGCGAATAAACCATGTCTGTTCAGTCGTCTGTAGAATGTGTGTCTGGGGACAACTGTTCCAGTGGCTGCGGTAAGGTCCGGAGCAAGGTTACCTGCAGTACACCGTGGCCGTCTGCGTGCACTGATGGTGAGAAATCGGTCTTCTTGTGGTGTTGCACACTGTGGACGTCCCGTACTGTAGCGCCTGGACACGTTTCCTGTCTGCTGGAATCGTTGCCATAATCTTGAGGACCCGTGCTACGACCTGCTGTGTGTGACCAGCCTCCAGTCGCCCTAGTATTCTACCCCTCAAAACGTCATCAATATGTGTTCTTTGAGGCATTTTCAACACACAGTCACCATTAGCACGTCTGAAAACGTCTGCACACTTACTCGCTGCACCACACTCTGACATGCACCAACACACCTCTGCGTATGTGGACTGCTGCCAGCGCCACCGTGCGACGACTGTAGGTCAAATGCACCGCATGGTCATACCCCGAGGTGTTTTAAACCCGCAAACCGCCCACCAGAGCCTTGTTTCACCATGTATGAGCATGAGTGTAGTTTTTCATCAGGTTACCTTCCATTCGGAAAGTGGGTGCACTCAGCGACTGTTACGTGGCTTATAAATTACAGAGTGCAGCAATCAGTAGTCCTTTTGTAGATTTTATTACGTGAATCCTGTTGCATGTAAGTCCCTGTTGTTCAGGCGTCTGTCACATTTCTTTGAATACTACTGTACAGGGTGAAAAGTATTTAAACCGACAAACTCTGGGAGGTTGTAGGGGACATCAAAACAAATATTTTTCCCTAATGTTATTTTTTCCTATGAGGAATATTTAAACCGGCAGAGGAAGATTTCTCTGGTGGCAAATTAATTAAACCAACAAATACTTTTCCATTTTTTTATGACTAAGAGACAACACATTAACACAACCCAATTTCAATTACAGTAGATTTTCAAATATGCCTCCATTGACACGTAAACAAAGGTTACACCGTCGAATAATGTTCTGTCTGACACGGGCAAAAACTCCAGGAGAATCCTGAATTGTTCCTGCTGCTGCTACTATGCGGGCAACCAGATCCTCTTCTGATGCAACAGGAGTTGCGTAAACAAGGTTGCGCATCTCTCCCCACACAAAAAAGTTCAGAGGGGACATATCTGGGGATCGAGCAGGTCATGGTACAGGACCACCTCTGCCAATGCACGTTTCTGGGAACCGTCGGTCCAGGAATCGATGCACACAACGACTGAAATGTGCCGTCGCCCCGTCATGTTGGAACCACATGCCTTGTCTTGTAGGGAGCGGGACGTCTTCCAGCAATTCTGGCAATGCTCTGGCGAGAAAATTGTAGTAGTGCCTGCCATTTAATGGCCTAGGTAGCAGATACGGCCCAGTTAAACAATCCCCAACAACACCGACCCACACATTAACGAAGAACCGCACTTGATGTGCGCTAGTAACTGTGGCATGCGAGTTGGGCGTGTTGAAGACTCGATCACGCCCGAACGTTGCTTCATCGGTAAACAACACAGAGGATGGAAATGTAGGATGCATTTCACGTTGTTGGAAGTACCACTGCGAAAACTGTGCTCTAGGTGGATAATCAACTATTTCCAGGTTGTGGACACGCTGTAAGTGAAATGGACGTTACAATTGGTCTCGGAGGACTGTTCTTACAGTCGTCTGATTCGTCGCCATGTGACGTGCAATTGCACGAGTCCTGATTGAAGGATCCCGCTCCACATGCTGCAAGACATCTTCCTCAAATTCCAGCGTTCTTGCCGTGCGACGGCGTCCCTGTCCAGGTAATCTGCTAAATGACCCGGTTTCACGCAGACGTTGGTACACAGCAGCAAAGGTCGTATGATGCGGGATACGGTGATTAGGATATTGTTGTTGATAAATCCGCTGTGCAGCTCGTCCGCTGTGGTGCGCTGCGTAGTACGCACCAACCATATCAGTGTACTCACTCCAGGTGTATCGCTGCATTAGTAAACAGAGACAATGCACTACTACACTGGTGTACGGCAGTTGCCTACAACTGAAGAGCGTAATACGGCCTCCATCGGTTTAAATAATCCTCATAGGAAAAAATAACATTAGGGAAAAATATTTGTTTTGATGTCGCCTACAACTTCCAGAGTTTGTCGTTTTAAATACTTTTCACCCTGTATGAAGAAGGTAGTTTTTTTGACAACGTACAACGAAACCTCAGCTGTGCCGAGAGTGAATGAGCCCCAACGACGCCGGCAGATAACGGTGTTTGTTTACTGGTAGTTATTGGTGAGTACTGCCGGAGCGGTCATAACACACAGCTAGTCGGCGCAAACACGGGTAATTCTCGCGTTGCGGCTTCCTGCGGGCGTGCGCCATCGGGCAGCCAGGCGGCAGTGGCTATTGCAGGCAGTAAACACACAGCACTAGGATAACCGTCGATAATGCGGAAGCCGAATAGTGTACGTGAATGCCGCAGTTACTGGGCGTCGCTTATAACGAGAAAGCAGTCCGAAGTGCTATTGAACGCAGCACTGCCGCGCGACTGGGATCGTGAACAATGTGTAGTGCGGCCGTAAGCCGGGGAGTTATCGCCCGGCCGCTACCAGTAATCACCGGTGTTCGCCGTTTGACGCATTTTTACTGGGTACATTCTCCTACTTGGAGAACACCCCTAAACAGGTCATATTTCTGGCTAAGAAAAGGGTCTTGCTGTAATTTGCCTTGCCACGTTTCCAGATAGATTGCATGCTTTCCGCCGTTTCATTTCTATTAGTTCGTAACTCAGCTTTTTATAGTTCAGAGAATGCGTGAAACGTACTATCATTTCTACACATATGCCTGTGAGCAATAATCAGACCAAAATGAGATGCGTTATTAAAAAAAATGTTCAAATGTGTGTGAAATCTTATGGGACTTAACTGCTAAGGTCATCCGTCCCTGTCCGCAGCTCGTAGTCGTGCGGTAGCGTTCTCGCTTCCCACGCCCGGGTTCCCGGGTTCGATTCCCGGCGGGGTCAGGGATTTTCTCTGCCTCGTGATGACTGGGTGTTGTGTGCTGTCCTTAGGTTAGTTAGGTTTAAGTAGTTCTAAGTTCTAGGGGACTGATGACCATAGATGTAAAGTCCCATAGTGCTCAGAACTATTTTCGTCATCAGTCCCTAAGCTTACACACTACTTAACCTAAATTATCCTAAGGACAAACACACACACACACACACACACACACACACACACACACACACACACACACCCATGCCCGAGGGAGGACTCGAACCTCGCCAAACGGAGTGGCCGAGCGGTTCTAGGCGCTACAGTCCGGAACCGCGCGACCGCTACAGTCGCAGGTTCGAATCCTGCCTCGGGCATGGATGTGTGTGACGTCTTTAGGTTAGTTAGGCTTAAGTACTTCTAAGTTCTAGGGGATTGGTGACCTCAGAAGTTAAGTCCCATGGTGCTCAGAGCCAGCCAACTCGAACTTCCGCCAGGACCAGCCACACATTCCATGACTGCAGCGCCCTAGACCGCTCGGCTAATCCCGCGCTGAGATGGGTTATTATTCACGTCAGCAGTCATGAGTGAGGTGTTTTACAGTGGCCATCTCATCAGTGCATTGAGTTCTGCACTGAAGCGCCTAGAACCGCTCTGCCACTACGGCCAGCGCATTGAGTTCATTCTCATTCATTGGTCAACGGTGATGGATATTACCAAAGCGTATCAAGTGTTTCTTCTAATTTGTTCAAGCTAGATTGGACCTGCCAGGGTAGCCAAGCGCGCTGCTTCCTGGACTCAGGTAGGCGCGCCGGCCCCGGGTCGAATGCGCCAGGCGGATAAACGACGAGGGCCGGTGTGCCGGCCAACCTGGATGTGGTTCCTTGGCGGTTTTTCACATCCTGATAGGTGAATACCGGGCTGGTCCCCACGTTCCGCCTCAGTTACACGCGTCGCAGACATTTGAAACGCGTCTGCACTATATCACATTTACACTAGACGCAAACAGTTGGGGTACACGGCTTCCGTCCTGGGGGGTACGGTTTGGCAGCAGGAAGGGCATCCGACTATCCCTAACACTAACACTGCCAAATCCATTGCAACCACGCCGACCCTGCGATCGCTGCGGGACTATGGCGTAAGCGAAAGAAAGATAGAAAGATTTTGTTGAAGTGGCTCTGAGCACTATGGGACTTAACATCTGAGGTCATCAGTCCCCTAGAACTTAGAACTACTTAAACCTAACTAACCTAAGGACACCACACACATCCATGCCCGAGGCAGGATTCGAACCTGTGACCGCAGCAGTCACGCGGTTCCGGACTGAAGCGCGTAGAACCGCTCGGCCACAGCGGCAGGCTAGATTTTGTTGAACTACGTTGCGGTTATTCAGTTAAGGATTAGTTCAGGAATAGCGCGAAGAGCCACAAATAATATTGAGTAATCTTAATTTCACTGCCATGACCGGTTACGGACAATACCATACATCTTCAGAATGTTACACGTTTTAACACAGTGTTAGCTTCGTCAGCACCGTGTCTTCCGTTCTTGTAGTGCATAAGAATGTTTGCGTAGTTTGCGCCACTAGGCACACTGTGTGGATGCCATTAATAATTCAGGAAGCCGTGCTAGTGTGCATACAATTGGTAACGCACAGAGGCTTTAAGGAGTCATTCTTCCTGCACTATGTACGCGACGGGGGCGGTAAAAAAAACCGCGGTAACCATTGTCCCCTAAGGTATCTATTTATTCTGTTCATTTTGAAATTAATTCCAAACACGAAGTTTAATCACGTTAACTTATTACCCAATGAATGTCTGCCCTCTGTAATAAAAAATAAATAAAAATAAAAATAAACTGAGTTAAAGGATCAACGACGAACTTAAACGGCTGTCTTACAACGTCCGCCCCGAACAGATGCAACAAACGAAAACCAACAAAATGAGATTTAAAAAATTTTTTTAAAAAAGTGGTCAGCGCGACAGAATGTCAATAATAAGGGCCCGGGTTCGATTCCCGGCAGGGTCGGAGATTTTCTCCGCTCAGGGACTGGGTGCTGTGTTGTCCTAATCATCATCATTTCATCCCCATCGACGCGCAAGTCGCCGAAGTGGCGTCAGATGAAAGACTTGCACCGGCGAACGATCCTACCCGACGGGAGGCCATAGTCACACGATATTTACATCTTTATTACAATAGATTTTCGAGCTGTGATAGTTTCACTATCAGAGACATGCAAAGTGCGAGGGGCGTTCAATATGTACTGTAACACACTTTTTTTCTCGGCAAATTTTGGTTGAAAAAAATGAGGAATTTGTTCTGGGAAATTGTGGAGTATTCCCACTTCAGCCCTCTCTTGTTTCATGAACTTATGGTAAGTGGGGGCGCTATACGTAGCCTTCAAAATGACGTCCGTAACGGAGGTGCGTTCCAAGCAGAGAGCTGTCAGCGAGTTTCTTTTCGTGGAAAACCAGAGCATCGTAGATATTCGTAGGCGCTTCCAAATTTCTACGGAGACATAGCAGTGAACAAAAGCACGGTGAGTCGTTGGGAGAGGCGTCTGTCATCATCGCTACACGGTCCGCGTGCCGGCGGGCGCACAGAGCTGTGACTCCTCCAGTGTTGGAACGTGCGGACAGTCTCACGAGAGGTGATTGACGGATCACGTTCAAACACTTCGCTGCTCAGGTGGATGTTTCTCTTCGTAGTGCTGCCACTCTCGTCTAAAAGTTGCAGTACTCAGAAGTGTGTGGCCGCTGGGTCCCTCGCCGCCTAGCAAAAGACCATATGTTTGTCCCAACGAAGGCTGCTCTCCACGGGCAGCAGTACATGGATTGTGGGCAGATTATTGATACAGCAAGGCATTGGCTCACACTTCGACCAGTGGAGTGGAACCATGCGGGCATACACACCTTCCCACTAAGGTGGCCTAAGGCCGTCGCATTGAATGGAGAATATGTTGAAAAATAGGGTTTTGCAGCCCAAAGAGTGGGGAATAATATTGTGTTTTGAAGTCCTGAATAAAACCCACCAGCTTTCAAAAAGGAAAGTGTTTTTTTTATTACGTATTGAACGCCTCTCGTATGTGTCTCATCAGTCGTGGAACGGTGTCACTCCTCAAAAGGCAACATTAACGAAAGTGCCAACCTCAACACTGATAACAATGGTTAGTCACGAAATATACACTTGTGCAGTGTGTTTCACAATTTCTGTCGCAGGTCTGTAGAGGTTGTCGTAGGAACATAATAAGTAAAGTTTTGATATTGTAATGAGAAGTAGCAGAATAATGAGAAGTAGCAGAAATGAGAACAGCGAGAGACTTAACATCAGAATAGGGAATAACGAAGTAAAGTAGCTTAAGGCGTTCTGTTACCTAGCTAGGAAAATAACCCATGACGGACGGAACAAGAAAGACATAAAAGGCACTCTGACACTGGCAGAAAGGGCTTTCCTGGCCAAGAGAAGTCCACTAATGCCAAACATAAGCCTTAGTATGAGGAAGAAATTTCTGAAGAATATACGTTCCGAGGACAACATTGTATGGTAATGAAGCATAGAGTCTGGGAAAACCTGAACAAAAGCGAATCGAATGATTTGAGATGTGATGCTAGAGATGAATGTTGAAAGTGAGGTAGACTGAGGAGGTCCTACGCGCAGAGTCTTCGAGGAGAGAAAAGGGATGTATGGAAGACACTGATAAGATGAAGGGACAGCATGATAGGACAAGGGTTGAGACACTTCCATGGTACTAGAGGGTGTCGCAAAGGGGAAAAACTGTAGAGTAAGACGGAGACTGGAACACATCCAGCGTACAGCCGAGGTCGTAGGTTGCAGTTGCTCCTCTGAGATGAAAAGGTTAGCACAGGAGAGGAATTTGTAGCGGACCGCGTCAAACCAGTCGGAAGATTAATGACTCGAAAGGAACCCATGTTCAGAAATGTGCTGTTTGAATGTAAAGTAAGTTTGAAGATAGGATCACTTGCAAATCTGCTGCTTCATGGTATGCACACAGCGAACACAATGAGCTGTCGGCTGTATGCTCTGCAGCAACCCATGGTGTGGCCAATGTTTCGAGTACTCGTTGTCGGGTGGCGAAGGCTGACATATTCGATTGAAGTTTCTCATATTGAGAAAACGGAAGTCGCGATCTGTATTTAACTCAAATAAACTTTTTATAGCCAAGATTGTAGTAGTTATATTTATTATCGGCGACCGGCTTCGGCAGTTGAAACTGCCATTTTCTGATCTCCGATTGATTGGACTGGATTGTTTGGGTGAAGAGACGAAACAGCGAGGTCATCGGTCTCATCGGATTAGGGAAGGACGGGGAAGGAAGTCGGCCGTGCCCTTTCAAAGGAACCATCCCGGCATTTACCTGGAGCGATTTAGGGAAATAACGGAAAACCTAAATCAGGATGGCCGGACGCGGGATTGAATCGTCGCCCTCCCGAATGCGAGTCCAGTGTGCTAGCCACTGCGCCACCTCGATCTCCGATGGACATGCATCCGTGCTGTATACAACATGGCATGTAAACCTGAACATTTGTACAGAGGTGCATTTTTACTATACAGGGCATAATTATAAGTTGACAAACCAGAATAACTTGAAAAATAAGCTTAACACGAAAAAATGTGTAGAATCCAAAGTTGATTATTTTCGAGGGGGACATCTTCTGGTGCTAAAATTAGCCCATCACCCCAGCCCCCTGGGGGTGGGGCGGGAGGTAACTTTAAAATTTCAAATGGGAACCCCCATTTTTTATTGCAGAATTAGATTCTACATAAGAAACTACGTACATTTTGTCTTTCTTACACATTTGTTTTGATTCTTGGTAATTGGCGCTGTAATTCAAGAAAATCCATCTTCTCATTTTTACATGGAAAATGGTTACGGATAAATAAAAAATACTTACTTACTTCGTAAATTTTGATTCACTAAAACTCTCCCTCGATCCCCATAGGGTGGGGTTTGAGAGAGAGGAATTAAAGTTTTACAAATGTTGACCCAAATATTAATTTTTTACGCAGATTCGGATAAGCTTTGTTTCGTGGTCATGAGGCCACACAACTTTTAATTATCTAACAAATCATCTGACTGGCTAACTAAACAAACATCCTAATTACTAACGAGTGAACTCATTAACTCACAGAGTAAACAAAGTAAAAGACTAACAGTGGGAAAGACTAACCCCCTCGCTAACCAAAGATAAACCTATTTCCCTTTAAGATGTAGTGGTCCTGAAAAGTAACGAATGTTTTCCTTTTATTGTTGATTATTTTTTAGTTTTAGCGAATCAAAATTTACGACCCAAATAAGTATTTTTTAGTTATGCGTAACCATTTTCCATGTAAAAATGACAACATGGATTTTCTTGGATTACAGCGCCAATTACCAAGAATCAAAAGAAATGTGTAAGACAAAATGTACGTAGTTTGTTATGTAGAATGTGATTTGGCAATAAAAAAATGTGGGTTCCGATTTGAAATTTTAAAATTGTCTCCCACCCCACCCCCAGTGGGCTGTGGTGGCGTGCTAATTTTAGCACCAGCAGATGTCCCCCTCGAAAATAATCAACTTTGGATTCTACACATTTTTTCGTGTGAAGCTTATTTTTAGAGTTATTCTGGTTTGTCAACTTAAAATTTACGCCCTGCATATAGTGCGTTTTAAGAACTAACAAACCGCAGTGGAGCACTACGTGTGTGAACATGCTCATTAGCACAATGTGTTTTTTACCTGTATACGGTTTTGTTTTGGACGAACCTATGGAGAAAGTGCTGTGTATTTCTCCACTGTAACGAAGACTGGGCATGAGTGATAAAATCATAATGCAAGACATTTCATAATGAACCAGTTTTCTGAAGATCAGAAAATAACAATTCTAAATGTCGAAACTGGTTGTCAGCAATAGATATTAATTAAACGATCTTGGCTGTAAACAGCCTTTTGATGTCCTCTTCAAAGTCTGAAGTGCGGCGCGCTGGTGGAGCACCGCAGTCTTGCCTCCTAGTATCGAAATTACGAGTTTCTCGCAGCTGTAATTGTAGTGGGACAAAACAAATGGTATGTGGTGTCATAACGTCAACAGAACATAACGTCGATGCTCAGTGAGTGTTACCAGCAGTCGTTCTTTCCAGTATCACTTGCGGCTGGAACAGGAAAAGGAGAAGTGACAACTGTTGCGTGGAGTTACCCCTCACCACACATCGCAAGGTGGCTTGCGGATCTAAATTACAGCGGGAATTACCCTCCGCTATGCTGTTAATAGTGGTTTGCAGAATGTGTTTGTACATGTGGATGTGGTTATAAAGCGAAAGAGCTATTCGCATTTTCATTTATTCCAGTGAACTTCGTTCTGATGTGTAGCTCCTACACACACTATTTGTTTACATTTGATGCGGCTGAGAGCTGTGCTTATTGGAAAATAAGTGACGTCTTTGCTTAGGAAATGATCCTTGCATTGGATACAATATATATATAAATTTGCGCCAGCGAGACCTCTACCGGCCACCAGGTGAACCAACAATTTACGACTAGGCGCCAAAATGAACTTCTCAGTTTCGATGCGTGAGTTAGAATTCGCCCCAAATTTCTGTTTTGACTGTTGTGGAAGAAGTAGTCTCTGTTCAAACCAAATTGATCTCGTTCAGACATAAGCATCTACGTGATTACTCTGCTATTCACAATAAAGTGCCTGGCAGAGGGTTCCGTATAGGTGGCTGCCAACAGAATGTTTTCGCAATCCGAGAAGAAAACTGGTGACTGAAATTTCATGAGAAGATCCCGTTGCAACGAAAAACGCTTTTGTTTTAATGATTGCCACTCCAATTCACGTATCATGTCTGTGACACTATCTCCCCTATTTCGCGATAATACAAAACGAGTTGCCCTTCTTTGTACTTTTTCAGTGTCATCCGTCAGTCTCACCTGATGCGGATCCCACACCGCACAGCAGTACTCCAGAATAGGGCGGACAAGCGTAGTGTAAGCAGTCTCTTTGGTAGACCTGTTGCACCTTCTAAGTTTTCTGCCAGTGAATCGCAGTCTTTGGTTTGCTCTACCCACAATATTATCTATGTGGTCGCTCCAATTTAGGTTATTTGTAATTGTAATCCCTAAGTATTTAGTTGAATTTACTGAATTCAAATTTGTGTAACTCATCGCGTAATCGGAATTTAGCTGATTTCTTTTAGTACCCATGTGAATAACTTCACACTTTTCCGTATTCAGGATCAATTGCCAGTTTTAGCACCATACAGATATCTTATCTAAATCATTTTGCAAGTCGTTTTGATCATCTGATGACTTTACAAGACGGTAAATGACAGCATCATCTGCAAACAATCTAAGACGGCTACTCAGATTGTCTCCTATGTCGTTAATATAGATCAGGAACAATAGAGGGCCTATAAAACTTCCTTGGGGAACGCCGTATATTACTTCTGTTCTACTCGATGACGTCTATTACTATGAACTGTGACCTTTCTGACAGGAAATCACGAATCCAGTCGCACAACTGGGGCGATACTCCGTAGGTACGCAGTTTGGTTAGAAGACGCTTGTGAGGAACGGTGTCGAAGGTGTTCTGGAAATCTAAAAATATGGAATCAATTTGACACCCCCTGTCGATAGCACTTGTTACTTCATGAGTATGAAGAGCTAGTTGTGTTTCGCAAGAATGATATTTTCTGAAACCGTGCTATGTGTCAATAATTCGTTTTCTTCGAGGTACTTCATAATGTTCGAATACGTTTAATGTTCTAAACCCCTACTGCAAATCGAAGTTAGTGATATAGGCCTGTTATTCAGCGGATTACTCCTACTTCCCTTTTTGGGTGTTGGTGTGACTTGAGCAATTTTCCAGTCTTTAGGTACGGATGTTTCTCTGAGCGAGTGGTTGTAAATAATTGCTAAATATGGAGCTATTTTATCAGCATACTCTGACATGCAGTGTTACCGAGAACCCTTGCGACTTGTAGTTCCTGGAGAATGACGCCCGGCGTCCGCACAGTGGAATTTGCCTGCTGCCTGCCCGTGACTCTTGCCAACGCCGTCTTAGTCACTTTCCGTCCCCGGTAACAGGCGCCGCTCCCACACAACGAGGCCTCTGTTGTCGTGCCTCGTACTCACCTACCTCTGTGAACGTCGTAAGACAATGTGTAGTTTCTGCCTGTTTTGTCACAGGGCTCGAAAACGGGAAGCGAATCACTCATTAGCTACACACTTCTTCAGATGGCCGATTTCCTGTAATTCTTCGTCGTGATTGTGTCTTTATTTTATTTTTCACAACTAGGAGCACCATGAAGTACGAGGGTGAGTCAAATGAAAACCTTAAAATTTGTAATAACAAATCGAAATTTCGCGTCGTTATCTTGTAAGTTGGTAAGCGTGCTACAAACAGCGTGCAGAATGGCCTGTAGGTGGCAGCATAGTGCAGATGCACACATTCCGTCGCAGTATCAGTATAAAGATGGCCGCCACACTTGCGACTTGCACCAGGGAAGAACGTCGTTCTGTTGTTCGGTTTTTGCGTAGTGAAGGTGTGAAACCTATTGAAATTCATCGACGAATGAAGGTTCAGTACGGTGATGCATGTTCGTCACAGCAGCAAGTCTACGAATGGAGTAGGAAGTTCGCCAATGGTGTGACTTCAGTGGAAGATGCTCCTCGTCCAGGTCAGGCACAACGAACGAGTTGTGACTCCACAGAACATTGGAACAGTTGAAGCCATGGTGGAGAAAAACCGCCGAGTGACACTGAATGACATTTCAGCGTCTTTACAGATTAGTCATGGGTCAGCACACCACACTGTGCATGTCGTGCTCCAGTTTCACAAAGTGTCTGCAAGATGGGTGCCACGGCAGCTGACTGTTGAAATGAGAGAATGACGTGTTGACGCTTGTGAAGAACTTCTTCGACGCTTTGAACGAGAAAGTGATGGCTACCTTGCAAGAATCGTTACTGGGGACGACACCTGGATTACTTCCACCAACCAGAAACGAAGAGAGCGAGCAAGGAATGGCGCCATCCCTCATCACCAAAACCGAAGAGGTTTCGAACAGAACCATCAACAGGGAACGTCATGCCGACTCTATTTTGGGACGAAAAAGGCATCATTTGGGAGCATTACATCGCTAGAGGGACCACTGTCACCAGTGCATCATACACAGATCTCCTAAAAAAAAAAAAAATTATCTGCGGCCTGCAATCAATTCAAAGCGACGTGGATTGCTGTCAGCAGGTGTCCTTTGGCAATATGACAATGCAAGGCCCCACACTGCCCGTACAACAGTTGCAACAATCACAGACCTGCATTTTGAGTGTCTTCCTCATCCGCCATACTCATCAGACCTTGCCCCCAAGTGATTTCCATATGTTTGGACCACTCAAAGACGCAATGGGAGGAAAGAAGTTCCGTTCTGATGAAGAGGTACGCCACGCGGTGCGTGACTGGTTGCGCGGACTACCAAAAGAATTTTTTTCTAAAGGGATTTATGCACTTTGCAAGCGCTGGAGGACTTGCATTGAGCGTGGGAGGGAATATGTTGAAAAGTGATACAGCTTTCTACAACTTCTTCACAATAAATAAATTTTTATATTTTAAGGTTTTCATTTGTCTCACCCTCGTATGGTGCAGGCTTGGCAGTCAGTAGTACAGATAATATGACGATATCAGTGCAGTGTTCGTATCCTTATTATGTCAGCCAGGCGAGGTAGCTGACGCAGTGGTAAGACGTAGGACTCACTTTCGGAAGGGCGGCGGTTCAAATCCACGGCACGTCATCCACATTCAAGTTTTCCGCGATGTCCTCTTGAAAGGTCACCCCCTCTCCAGTATGAACTTGTGCTACTCTTCTGATGTTGTTGTGGTCGTCTAATCGCTAAACCCTGTTCTCCGTTCTGTTTTATTAACAACGCCATCTTCTAAATGTAAATGCTGTGGTGCACACTCTGTTTTATAATGCCGTGGAGGAGTGATGGCCGGGAAGAACAAGACAAATCCAGTTATAGGAATGATACGCCGATGTTGCCGTATTGCGAAAATATTCTGATGACTGACGTTTTTGAACACGGCCCACCGAGGCAGCGGTTTGGAGTGATGGTGATGATGATGTCGCATACTCCGAGGAGCGTAGGGGAACGATGCGGGAGACCCGCACCGCCGTCTAGACAAGGTCGTAGCGGAGGTGCTCTGCCATTGCCTTCCTCCAACCGTAATAAGAATGAATGATGATGATGAAGACGACACAATACCCTGTCATCTCGAGGCAGGGAAAATCCCTGACCCCGCCGGGAATTCGGGAAAGGAGAACGCTACCGCAAGACAACGAGTAGCAGAGCTCAAATCTGGATCTTCAAATGGCTCTGAGCGCTATGGGACTTGACATCTGAGGTCACCAGTCCCCTAGACTTAGAACTACTTAAACCTAACTAACCTAAGGAGATCACGCACCTCCATGCCCGAGGCAGAATTCGAACCTGCGACCGTAGCGATCGCACGGTTCCAGACTGAAGCGCCTAGAACCGCTCGGCCACAACGGCGGGTAAATCTGGATCTAGCGTACCTGACTCTTCTGCCTACGTCATTTGAGATCAATGCTGGGCTGCATCCTTGAAGGAGAAAAAGTACGACGATCGATTTCCCTAGCAAGCATAGTCCAGTTTGAGCTACTGCAGCGTCTGAAATGACATAGTCGTCGACGAAACGTTGAACTTACATTTTGAACATTAAGACAACATTAAAACGGGTACGACGTGAAATGAAGCGGAAGTATTGCTTCACAGCCCCTGCTCCATGTAAAAGGCACGCTGGAAATCTGCTGGTCTGTACGACCTCCTTCCCCCCCCCCCTTTCTCTCTCTCTCCCCCCTCTCTCTCCCCCCCTCTCTCTCCCCCCTCTCCCCCTCCCTCTCTCTCTCCCCCCTCTCTCTCTCCCCCCTCTCTCTCTCCCCCCTCTCTCTCTCCCCCCTCTCTCTCTCCCCCCTCTCTCTCTCTCCCTCTCCCTCTCCCCCTCCCTCCCTTCCTCGCTCTCCCTCCCTCCCTCCCCCTCTCCCTCTCCCTCTCTCCCCTCTCCCCCCCCCCAAACTCCACCATGTCGGACTTTTCTCGGAAACTGCCATAACGTATTTGCATTAAGCGGTCAAACGTTCGCACTCGGCGCTGCTTTGCGGACACCGGTGGCTTGTTTACCGAGCTTTCAGCTTTCAACCGCACATGTGTAATTAACTGTGAAAACATAAACACAGCCCGCGGTTCCACCTCAGAGCTTCAGAATCCGCAGCCGCGTTCCCGGGAATACAGCGCTTGTGCTAGCGCGGCGTTAGTCCCCGCCCTTTTCCGGCGTTTACGTGTGCGAACACAACATTGAAACGAATTGTAACATTATCCATCGCAAGGGCTGGATGTAGCGGTTGTTAAGGTGACCGTTACAAATATTTTAACATATTGTGTTCCAAATATTAGTGCTTGTATGCTAAATTACACTAACTGAAAAAAATCGCAACACCAAAAAAATACGAGGCGTGTTTTTTAAGTAAGTACAGTTTTGAAATTAAAAGAAGACGTGCTAAGATATCTCAATAATTTCATTTTCACATAAAAGCCTGTTCCTTAGTCTACGCACTGACGCCATTACAGTCTGATCCTTACTTGTTTACGTTATGTATTGAGTGTTTAACATGGCTCGGATAGTTGTGAGTCCCGCCGACTGTGAAGTACGGGCTGTTGTAAGATTTCTTAGTGCTAAAGGCCTAAAAGCGATCGATATTCATCGTGAGATCTGTGCAGTTTACAGAGAAAACATTACGAGTGATGGAATGGTAAGAAAGTGAGTGAGAGCATTTAAAGATGGCCGCACAAATGTGCATGATGAACAACGGAGTGGGCGTCCTTCGGTCGTTAATGAAAGTTTGGTGCAAGAAGTGGGCAATAAGGTGAGAGAGAACAGACAGTTCACGATTTCCTCCTTTCCTAATGTTTCTCGTAGTGTTTTGTATGACATTGTGACCGAGGACGTGAATTACCGAAAATTGTGCGCACGTTGGGTACCGAAAATATTGACGGATGTGCACAAAACCAAACGTTTAGCCAGTGCATTGACTTTCCTTGAGCGGCTCCACAACGACGGTGATGATTTCTTAAGCCAAATTGTTAGGGGCGATGAAACGTGGGTGGCCTACGTTACACCAGAATCAAAGCAACAGTCCGTGCAATGGCGGCATTCAGATTCACTCAGAAAGTGAAGTTTAAGCAAACAATTTCTGCCTGGAAAATCATGTGCACACGGGACAGAAAAGGAGTATTTCTTGTGGAATTTCTGCCTCGTAATGAGACAACCAATGCAGCAGCTTCCTGTAAGACATTGCACAATCTGCGTCGTTCAATACAGAACAAAAGGCGTGGCAAGTTGAGCAAGGGCATCGTTTTGCTGCAAGAATATGCCCGTCCGCATGTGGCGAATCAGACCAAAGATCTCATCCCATCTTTTCGATGGGAAACTCTAGATCATCCTCCGTGCAGCCCCGATCTTGCGCCCAGTGACTACCATCTGTTCCTGCACTTGAAGAAACACCTGGGCGATCAGCGTCTTCAAGCCGATGACGAAGTCAAAGCATTGGTGATGCAGTGGTTAACAAGTCAGGCGGCAGACTTCTATGAGGAGGGTATTTTGAAAAATTGGTACAACGTTATTACAAGTGCCTCAATATTGACAGAAATTATATAGAAAAGTAGATTAGGGTACAGGCTTTCATGTAAAAATTAAATTATTTGAGATATTTTAGCACGTCTTTTTTTGATTTCAGAACGGGGCTTACTTAAAAAACACGTCTCGTAATTAGTGAAGAGTAATGAAATCTCGGGAATAGATTTGGCTGGGTGACATATTTAAGTGATTAACATTGCAAGATCACAGGTTTATGTAAGCGCGAGGTAAGCCTTTGCAACTGTGAAATGTTAGTTCATAAATAACCGATGCAACCGCTAGAACGTTGAATGTTGCATGCAGTGTGTTCTGCAGGTGCCAAAGATCAATTTGTGGGATGGAGTAGTCCCACGTCTGTTGCACTTGGTCAGTCAATACGGGGACGGTTAATGCTGAAAGCATTTACGGTGCGATGCATTTTCGTTAATCACCATTGTGGTTGTTCACTTGAAACGTCACCACATGTTTGCGTGTTTGCGATATTGGCCACGTTAATCTAAGTGGAATAATATCGTGGTGGGATACTAGTCCTCGGAATGAAGCCGTCCGGGGTGGCTGAGCGGTTCTAGGTGCTTAAGTCTGGAACCACGCGACCGCTACGGTCGCAGGTTCGAATCCTGCCTCGGGCATGGATACGTGTGAGATGTCCTTAGGTTAGTTAGGTTTAAATAGTTCAAAGTTCTAGGGGACTGATGACCTCAGATGTTAAGTCCCATTGTGCTTTTTTTTTTTTTTTTTCGGAATGAAGACAACAGCAAGAACAACATGATACTGCGTTTCACACTGATGTGCTATTCGTACAAGCATTTTATGCTTTATAATTTGGCATAGGGCATTGGAACGGTTGTATGGTAATAATACATTGCAGGAGAGAAGAAAATTATTATAGGACACTTTTGATGTAATTCTAGTGAACTCGTTGCTCTTTCCATAAATCTGAGATAGATTGCAACCACTCGGTCTATTCGTAATTGATGGCTTCATATGGAAGGTACTTTGTAAAGTAAAAGCTGAAATTTTACGTAATAACAGACACTGCTGAAGTCTACATGAAACTGCTTAAAATTATGCGTCCGTTTTCCTATCGATCTTCTTAATTGTATTGTTGCTTCAGCTGTCATTTTGTAATTAACATTGTCATTTTTGGTCTTTTTTAGAAATGAATCCCGGCTTTATAAATGTGTATTGAAAGTTAAAGTCTCTTCTTACTCACCGTGACATAGTGGTGGTGCAGTAACATCGTCTGAAGATGAATCAGATAGGAAAGGAATTGTTAGTCATTTACGTATTTCCTGTCAGAACTGCGAAATCTCTAAATCATTTTGCACATCAAGCAAGTGCAAAAAAACTTGTATACTAATAACATAAGATGGACTGAGGTACATTGGGAAGTGTGGGGCAGCTGGGAAAATGTTGTGGAGCATTATGAATATGCCAGGTCCTCCTACAGAGTATGAACACTACACAAATGTCAGTGGTGATTGTGTAAAGGAAGTGGCTACAGATTCCGTGATATCTGCAACAAAAGAAGCAGTGGAAGCAAATGATGGTTGCACTGATATCAGTATTGCCTTTGATGGTTCCTGGCAGAGACGAGGACACAAATCTAAGACTGGAGTTCCAACGACAACAAGTGTTGACCCAGGAATAGTTCAGGATCTTGAGATTTTGACAAAATATTGTCAAGGATGCAGATGTGCTGGCATGGATAGAGAGAGAGAGAGCAAAAGCTCATGAGCCAAACTGTGGAAAAAATTATGAGGGCAGAAGTGAAGGGATGGAAGTGGCTGCTGCAGTAAATATTTTTCAGCGATCTGAGGAAGAAAGGTGAGTTAGGTACATTCAGTTCTTGGGAGATGGAGACAGCAAGTCTTTTAAAGCAGTAGTGGACAGCAAACCTTACAGTGTGCCCATAATTAAACTAGAATGTGTGGGCCATGTGAAAAAGAGAATGGGTGCACGTCTCAGACAGTTGAAAATAAAATTTGGCAGCGCAAAGCTATCAGATAGACAATAAAAGGTCCTGGCAGATTGACTGACAAGGTGATAGATCAGTTTCAAGATTATTGTGGCAAAGACAACACCAATGATTTGCACAAGATGGTGAGATCTGTGTGCGCTATCTACTATCAAAACATTTCAACTGATGACAAACCCAAACATAGTTTGTGTCCTCCTCCTCCGGAGACATGGTGCAAATATAGAAAATCCGAAGCTGAAGGATCTCTGGCAGATTTTAAGCATAAAAACAGTGTGCCTCAAGCAGTAATGGAGGCTCTGAAGCCTATATTTAGAGATGTGCCCCATCCAGATCTGTTGGAAAGGTGTTTGCATGGGAAAACACAAAACGTCAACGAATCTTTCAATAATCTTCTCTGGAATCGCATACCAAAAGGTGTATTTTTTGGGATGAAGATCCTACAGTTAGGAACATACGACACTGTAATCACATTTAATAATGGATGTAGTGGCAGAGTGACAGTACTAGAGAAGCTGGGAGTGATTTTGGGGAAGCATACAGTGGAAGGTCTTCATAAAGTGGACATCGGAAGAGTGAAAAAATCTGAGGTTTCAGCAAAACATGTGACGAAAGAGGCAAGGAAAAGGAGAAGGCGGCTGTTACTTGATAGAACTGGTGGTGAAGATGACCTAGATAGGGAGCAGGGTGTTTTTAATAACATCATGTAAGAATAACGAAGGAAACAAATGAAAAGTTCGGAGTAGGTATTAAAATCCATGGAGAAGAAATAAAAACTTTGAGGTTCGCCGATGACATTGTAATTCTGTCAGAGGCAGCAAAGGACTTGGAAGAGCAGCTGAACGGAATGGACAGTGTCTTGAAAGGAGGATATAAGATGAACATCAACAAAAGCAAAACAAGGATAATGGAATGTAGTCGAATTAAGTCGGGTGATGCTGAGGGAATTAGATTAGGAAATGAGACACTTAAAGTGGTAAAGGAGTTTTGCTATTTGGGCAGCAAAATAACTGATGATGGTCGAAGTAGAGAGGATATAAAATGTAGACTGGCAATGGTAAGGAAAGCGTTTCTGAAGAAGAGAAATTTGTTAACATCGAGTATAGTATAGATTTAAGTGTCACAAAGTCGTTTCTGAAAGTATTTGTGTGGAGTGTGGCCATGTACGGAAGTGAAACATGGACGATAAATAGTTTGGACAAGAAGAGAATAGACGCTTTCGAAATGTGGTGCTACAGAAGAATGCTGAAGATTAGATTGGTAGATCACACAACTAATGAGGAGGTTTTGAATAGAATTGGGGAGAAGTTTGTGGCACAACTTGACAAGAAGAAGGGATCGGTTGGTAGGACATGTTCTGAGGCATGAAGGGATCACAAATTTAGCATTGGAGGGCAGCGTGAAGGGTAAAAATCGTAGAGGGAGACCAAGAGATGAATACACTAAGCAGATTCAGAAGGATGTAGGTTGCAGTAAGTACTGGGAGATGAAGAAGCTTGCACAGGATAGAGTAGCATGGAGAGCTGCATCAAACCAGTCTCAGGACTGAAGACAACAACAACAACATGTAACAATAAAGGTAAAGAATTTCATATGAAAACTTTAGACGTCCTTTTCTGAGTTTATACATTTTTCACTACAAATGCCCCGTTTTCTCAGAAACTATTCATCCTATCGCACTGAAACTTTTACAGCGCCCTGCACAACTATCGCGTAAGCCATGGATCTACAATCAAGAATATACGTGCAGCTCAGCTATTTTTATGTGTATTTTTGTTGACAAAATTTTTGCGAAAATACAGGCATTGAGTAAAAAAATTTGTAAAACCTTTTGTTTTGATGGATGCAAAATCTTCCATCTTAGATCAGTAGAATAAAGAGTCAATAGTTAATATATGGCGGGAATATCAAATCCGTATCTACAGCAGTCTCTGAGATAATGGGTCATTAATATTGGTGAATTAACGTGGCCGAGATAGAGGCCCAGGTCTCTCCTTAATAACTGTGTGTGTGTGTGTGTGTGTGTGTGTGTGTGTGTGTGTGTGAGAGAGAGAGAGAGAGAGAGAAGCCAAGAGCAGCTTAGTGTGAGCCAGGCAGACAGCGACCACACACCACATTAGCGGGGCGGTCGGGCATTACCTGCTCACCGCAGACTAGAGGCCCATGTGCGCTTCCTCTCTCTCAGCCGCCGGCCTGCGTCATGCCTCGCAATTGAGCCCCCATCGTCTGCCCTTGTCTGGGCTCGCCTCCGCCTAATAGTCAGCGCTGACGTCACGGGAGCCCGCCGTCTCTCTGCTGCCACGGTACAGGCCACCCCACCTGCTTCTCTTCTCTGGGCTCGGCGTCCCTAGGGCCCAGCACCACGTCACAGGGTTTCTTTCTAGGGAGGAAGCAGCGTGTTACCTCGCACCTAGAGTCACCTTCACAAGTCAGTCAGCTACATCTTCCATAGATCAAGTGCCGGTTTTTGTTTTATCGAAATAATTCCGAACGAGTTACTGTACGGGTATGCCGCTAGAAGATGCCGTCACCGTCGCCGAAGGCATCGATCATGAAGGGATGCACACGTTTGGCAATAATGTTCACATAGTCCGCAGGTGTCATAGTGCCTTCGGTTACTACCACACGGCGCACAGATGTTCAAATGGCTCTGAGCACTATGGGACTTCAAATCTGAGGTCATCAATCCCCTAGAACTTAGAACTACACTACTGGGCATTAAAAGTGCTTCACCAAGAAGAAATGCAGATGATAAACGGGTATTCATTGGACAAATATATTATACTAGAACTGACATGTGATTACATTTTCACGCAGTTTGGGTGCATAGATCCTGCGAATTCAGTACCCAGAACAACCACCTCTGGCCGTAATAACGGCCTTGATACGCCTGGGCATTGAGCCAGAGTTTGGATGGCGTGTAAAGGTACATCTGCCCATGCAGCTTCAACACGATACCACAGTTCATCCAGAGTAGTGGCTGGCATATTGTGACGAGCCAGTTGCTCGGCCACCATTGACCACACGTTTTCAATTGGAGAGTGTGCTGGCCACGGCAGCACTCGGAACATTTTCTGTATCCAGAAAGGCCCGTACAGGACCTGCACCTTGTGGTCGTGCATTATCCTGCTGAAATGTAGGGTTTCGTAGCGATAGAATGAAGGGTAGAGCCACGGGTCGTAACACATCTGAAATGTAAAGTCCACTGTTCAAAGTGCCGTCAATGCGAACAAGAGTTCACGGAGACGTGTAACCAATGGCACCCCATACCATCACGCCAGGTGATACGCCAGTATGGCGATGACAAATACACGCTTCCAATGTGCGTTCACCGCGATGTCGCCAAAAACGGATCCGACCATCATGATGCTGTAAACAGAACCTGGATTCATCCGAAAAAATGACGTTTTGCCATTCGTGCACCCATGTTCGTCGTCGAGTACACCATCGCAGGCGCTCCTGTCTGTGATGCAGCATCAAGGGTAACCACAGCTACGGTCTCCGAGCTGATAGTCCGTGCTGCTGCAAACGACGTCGAACTGTTCGAGCAGGTGGTTGTTGTCTTGCAAACGTCCCCATCTGTTGAGTCAGGGATCGAGACGTGGCTGCACTATCCGTTACAGCCATGTGGATAAGATGCCTGTCATCTCGACTGCTAGTGATACGAGGCCGTTGGGATCCAGCACGGTGTTCCGTATTACCCTCCTGAAGCCACCGATTCCATATTCTGCTAACAGTCATCGGATCTGGACCAACGTGAGCAGCAATGTCGCGATACGATAAACCGCAATAGCGATAGGCTACAGTCCGATCTTTATGAAATTCGGAAACGTGTTGGTACGCCTTTCTCCTTACACGAGGCATTACAACAATGTTTCAACAGGCAACGCCGGTCAACTGCTGTTTGTGTGTGAGAAATCGGTTGGAAATTTTCCTCATGTCAGCACGTTGTAGGTGTCGCCACCGGCGCCTACTTTGTGTGAATGCTCTGAAAAGCTAATCATTTGCATATCACAGCATCTTCTTCCTGTCGGTTAAATTTCGCGTCTGTAGCACGTCATCGTCGTGGTGTAGCAGTTTTAATGGCCAGTACTGTACTTAAACCTAAATAACCTAATGACATCACACACACCCATGCCCGAGGCAGGATTCGAACTTGCGACCGTAGTGGTCTTGCGGTTCCAGACTGAAGCGCGTAGAACCACTCGGCCACAAAGGCCGGCTCAACTTGATGTCACCCCTTGCACAAAACTGCCTCCGTCCGTGGAGTGGTGAACAGCTGATAGTCTGGATGACAACGTTCTGCACGCGACCATCGTCCTGGTGTAACAAGAAACGTGATTCATCCCACCAGGCGACACGCTTCCATTGATTCAGGGTCCAAGGTCAGCATGGGAGTATACATCGGTCGTTTGCCGCGCGGGGTTGCCGCTCGTTCTGAGGCGCCTTGTCACGGTTCGCGTGCCTTCCCCCACGGTTCGAGTCCTCCTTCGGGCATGAGTGTGCGTGTTGTCCTTATGTAAATTTCTGGTCTTAAATCAGTAAGTGGATCGAAACAGCGTATTCAGACACTCTGGGATGATAATGACATTGAAACAGAGGATGACACGCGTAAAGCTGAAATACTAAACACCTTTTTCCAAAGCTGTTTCACAGAGGAAGACCGCACTGCAGTTCCTTCTCTAATTGCTCGCACGAACTAGAAAATCGCTGACATCGAAATAAGTGTCCAAGGAATAGAAAAGCAACTGGAATCACTCAATAGAGGAAAGTCCACTGGACCTGACGGGATACCAATTCGATTCTACACAGAGTACGCGAAAGAACTTGCCCCCGTTCTAACAGCCGTGTACAGCAAGTCTCTAGAGGAACGGAAGGTTCCAAATGATTGGAAAAGAGCACAGGTAGTTCCAGTTTTCAAGAAGGGTCGTCGAACAGATACGCAAAACTATAGGCCTATATCTCTGACATCGATCTGTTGCAAAATTTTACAACATGTTTTTTTGCTCGCGTATCATGTCATTTCTGGAAATCTAGAATCTACTCTGTAGGAATCAACATGGATTCCGGAAACAGCGATCGTGTGAGACCCAACTCGCTTTATTTGTTCATGAGACCCAGAAAATATTAGATACAGGCTCCCAGGTAGATGCTATTTTTCTTGACTTCCGGAAGGCGTTCGATACAGTTCCGCACTGTCGCCTGATAAACAAAGTAAGAGCCTACGGAATATCAGACCAGCTGTGTGGCTGGATTGAAGAGTTTTTAGCTAACAGAACACAGCATGTTGTTATCAATGGAGAGACGTCTACAGACGTTAAAGTAACCTCTGGCGTGCCACAGGGGAGTGTTACGGGACCATTGCTTTTCACGATATATATAAATGACCTAGTAGGTAGTGTCGCAAGTTCCATGTGGGTTTTCGCGGATGATGCTGTAGTATACAGAGAAGTTGCAGCATTAGAAAATTGCAGCGAAATGCAGGAAGATCGGCAGCGGATACGCACTTCGTGCAGGGAGTGGCAACTGACCCTTAACATAGACAAATGTAATGTATTGCGAATACATAGAAAGAAGGATCCTTTATTGTATGATTATATGATAGCGGAACAAACACTGGTAGCAGTTACTTCTGTAAAATATCTGGGAGTATGCGTGCGGAACGATTTGAAGTGCAATTATCATATAAAATTAATTGTTGGTAAGGCGGGTGCCAGGTTGAGATTCATTAGGAGAGTCCTTAGAAAATGTAGTCCATCAACAAAGGAGGTGGCTTACAAAACACTCGTTCGACCTGTACTTGACTATTGCTCATCAGTTTGGGATCCGTACCAGGTCGGGTTGACAGAGGAGATACGGAAGATCCAAAGAAGAGCGGTGCGTTTCGTCACAGGGTTATTTGGTAACCGTGATAGCGTTACGGAGATGTTTAGCAAACTCAAGTGGCACACACTGCAAGAGAGGCGCTCTGCATCGCGGTGTAGCTTGCTGTCCAGGTTTCGAAAGGATGCGTTTCTGGATGATGTATCGAATATATTGCTTCCCCCTACTTATACCTCCCGAGGAGATCACGAATGTAAAATTAGAGAGATTCGAGCGCGCACGGAGGCTTTCCGGCAGTCGTTCTTCCCGCGAACCGTACGCGACTGGAACAGGAAAGGGAGGTAATGACAGTGGCACGTAAAGTGCCCTCCGTCACATACCGTTGGGTGGATTGCGGAGTACAAATGTAGATTTAGACTTAGATGTAGATGTAGCTTTAAGTTAGATTAAGTAGAGTGTAAGCCTAGGGACGGATGACCTCAGCATTTTCGCCCCATAGGAACTTAACACCGCATTAGGGGTCGTCTGCTGCACAGCGAGATGTTCACCATAGGCATGGCGGTATAACAATCGGTCTTCGGCTATATCAGCTTTGTTCAATTCCTGTTTAACCGGTTTCAGAAATAATCTATTTCCGGTTTAATATTCCTATTATTTCCTGTACTTAACGTAAAAATCGAAGAAAGATTGAAATGTTTTGACTCCTTTAGTTTCGAGCTACATAAAATCAAAATATTAAATGAAACAAGCTAATAAAAGAAAACTTAGTTCGTCCAGCGTCCGCTGCTTTTCTCCAAAAGTAATAAGTGTTTGAACGCTACGAAAAAGCACCGGTATTCCCCTATTGGTTCTAATTTTTTGAAACTCTGCTCGAAAACCATGTTGAAATGAGGGATCACACCACTATTTGGGCATTACGAATAGTCAGTGCTAAAGGTTGAAAGCTGCAGTTGCAAAACTCTGTTTTTCATGTTAACGTGGCCATTTTCAAGGGCTGCCAGCCGATAAACTTAGACATAGGCAACAGATTGTCTACTTTCCATTTTTATTGTAAACTGTGAAAGAATTGTTGGGTTAAAAGTTTTCTCGTTACCTCATGCTGCACATTTCTTGCTCTTCCCGTTCTTAATCTTTTAAAGCAAACAGAGCACTGTACTTTATTGATACCGCACTTCATAAATTTGTTCCAGGCTAGTGATGGCGCCATTACGTAGTCCAAGTAGACCCAAAATACAGGGTGATTCAAAAAGAATACCACAACTTTAAAATGTGTATTTAATGAAAGAAACATAATATAACCTTCTGTTATACATCATTACAAAGAGTATTTAAAAAGGTTTTTTTTCACTCAAAAACAAGTTCAGAGATGTTCAATATGGCCCCCTCCAGACACTCGAGCAATATCAACCCGATACTCCAACTCGTTCCACACTCTCTGTAGCATATCAGGCGTAACAGTTTGGATAGCTGCTGTTATTTCTCGTTTCAAATCATCAATGGTGGCTAGGAGAGGTGGCCGAAACACCATATCCTTAACATACCCCCTTAAGAAAAAATCGCAGGGGGTAAGATCAGGGCTTCTTGGAGGCCAGTGATGAAGTGCTCTGTCACGGGCTGCCTGGCGGCCGATCCATCGCCTCGGGTAGTTGACGTTCAGGTAGTTACGGACAGATAAGTGCCAATGTGGTGGCGCTCCATCCTGCTGAAATATGAATTGTTGTGCTTCTTGTTCGAGCTGAGGGAACAGCCAATTCTCTAACATCTCCAGAGAGTGTGGAACGAGTTGGAGTATCGGGTTGATATTGCTCGAGTGTCTGGAGGGGGCCATATTGAACATCTCTGAACTTGTTTTTGAGTGAAAAAAAACCTTTTTAAATACTCTTTGTAATGATGTATAACAGAAGGTTATATTATGTTTCTTTCATTAAATACACATTTTTAAAGTTGTGGTATTCTTTTTGAATCACCCTGTATTATGTACTCTCACTTCTCTACATGTACTAGAAGTTCCTGACGCGAATTTCCGGCGCGCGTGATTAGCCGAACGGTCTAGGGCGCTGCAGTCATGGATTGTGCGGCTGGTCCCGGCGGAGGTTCGAATCCTCTCTCTGGCATGGGTGTGTGTGTGTTTGTCATTAGGATAATTTAGGTTAAGTAGTGTATAAGCTTAGGGACTAATGACGTTAGCAGTTAAGTCCCATAAGAATTCACACACATCTGAACATTTTTGACGTGAATTTCCGAACACACTCTATGTACCTCCGCCACTTCTTAAATACTCGGCTGCTCCTTGTATATTTCCATGTAGCAGTATCAGCTGTCTATATACGAGGTAGGTCACTATCTTTGCAATACCTGTACATCGTTACATTGAACAGTATCAGCTGTTTCTTCACCGGATACGTCAATATCTTTCCGTTACCTGTAGATACATTCGTCGACGTGACGAGGTCCTTCCTGTTACACTGAGCATGACGTATTATAGATATTGTTCTCGCAGGCAGCTTTTGTGTGTGTGTGTGTGTGTGTGTGTGTGTGTGTGTGTGTGTACTGGCTGGCTTTTCATAAGTCTTATTATACCTTTCTCTTTGTGTTGCAGGTGAGTACTCGTGTTGGTGCGCACGGACAATTCACAGAACGAGGGCTGTTACGAACTTCGCCTCCACGCCAGGGCATGAGCAGAACAAGCGGCGGCTATGGTAAGCAGACAGCTTTCCACCCGTGCGAGCGCAGGTATGGTAGTGTTTCGAGGAGTATACTAACAAGGGAACCTCCCCATCGCACCCCCCTCAGATTTAGTTATAAGTTGGCACAGTGGATAGGCCTTGAAAAACTGAACACAGATCAATCGAGAAAACAGGAAGAAGTTGTGTGGTACTATGAAAAAAATTAGTAAAATATACAAACTGAGTAGTCCATGCGAAAGATAGGCAACATCAAGGACAATGGGATTGGAGGAGCGCCGTGGTCCCGTAGTTAGCGAGAGCAGCTGCGGAACGAGAGGTCCTGGGTTGAAGTCTTCCCTCAACTGAAAATTTTAATTTTTTATTTTCAGTTTATGTGACAAACTCTTACGTTTTCATCACTATTTTGGGAGTGTTTATCACATCCACAAGAAAACCTAAATCGGGCAAGGTAGAAGAATCTTTTTACCCATTCGCCAAGTATACAAGTTAGGTGGGTCGACAACATATTCCTGTCATGTGACGCACATGCCGTCACCGGTGTCGTATAGAATATATCAGACGTGTTTTCCTGTGGAGGAATCGGTTGACCTATGACCTTGCGATCAAATGTTTTCTGTTCCCATTGGAGAGGCACGTCCTTTCGCACGGTTTTTCGGTGCGGTCGCAAAACACAGACACTAAAATTATTACAGTGAACAGAGACGTCAATGAACGAACGGACAGATCATAACTTTGCGAAAATAAAGAAAGTAAAATTTTCAGCCGAGGGAAGACTTGAACCAAGGACCTCTCGCTCCGCAGCTACTCACGCTAACCACGGGACTACGACGCTCCTGACCTCACACTATCCTTGATATTGCATATCTCGCGCATGGACTACTCAGTTTGTATATTTTACTAATTTTTTTCATAGTTCCACAAAACTTCTTCCTGTTTTCTCGATTGATCTGTGTTCAGTTTTTCAACGCCTATCCCTGTGCCAACTTATAACTAAATCTGAGGGGGGTGCGATGGGGAGGTCCCCTTGTAAGACACATGCCCGCCCGGTTAGCCGTGTGGTCTAACACTCGGCTTTCCGGATTGGGAAGGAGCGCCTGGTCCCCGGCACAAATCCGCCCGGCGGACTTGTGTCGAGGTCCGGTGAGCCGGCCAGTCTGTGGATGGTTTTTAGGCGGTTTTCCATCTGCCTCGGCGAATGCGGGCTGGTTCCCCTTATTCCGCCTCAGCTAAACTGTGTCGGAGATTGCTGCGCAATTAAGTTCTTCACGTACGTGTACACCACCATTACTCTACCACGCAAACATAGGGGCTACACTCGTCTGGTGTGAGACGTTCCCTAGGGGCCGAAACACACAATAACCCTGAAAGAGTGGTTCGGTGTGGGGCGGCGGAGGGGTGAAGTGGACTGCGGTAGTCGTCGTCGGGTTGTGAACCACTGCGGCTGCGGCGGGGAAGGAGCCTCTCCGTCGTTTCTAGGTCCCCGGTTAACATACAGTACAATACAAGGGTTAACTTTCGATGGAATTGCAAATGTATTTACTTTTTGCATAATATATTTGCTTCATTAGCTTCACTGGTAAGTTTAAATTAATAATGTTAACGAAACAGCCGACTGCTTGTCTTCCCATACAGCTACATCACTTTCTAGACGGTTATCGTTTACTGACGACTTCTTGAGAAAGTAGCGATTTTTACATCCCCTTAGTTCACAATTACTGTACAGAACAAAGTACCACCTGTTTTTCTGCTGATGCCCATTTAATTATACAGCAAGATGAAAGTAATCTGTAAACCTCTGTCCGCATGCCGAGAATATGAAAAATCTCTACTGATAAAACAGAAATAATAGCATTTACAAGATTCGAACACAGAAGATCAAAAATTAACATTTCAGACAAGCTAGTACAACAAGAGGGAAGTTTTAATACTCCTGAACATCAAATAAGTTATCTATAGGATGAAGACCTATACAAAAAGTCTTGCAAAATTGCAGCGCTTTGTGACAGTGTGAATAGAACTTTAAAAAATACGATGAGAAAACATACAACAATTAAATTTTACATAATTATGGCAGTTCGTCTACTTCTTTACTAGAGTGAGACCTGGGCTGTTACGAAATAACAAATGAGGTTCTCGTGAGTGAAAAAAGAGTGCGAAAAGACGAACAAAATTAGATAAAATAAAAAAATGTGTGAATTCGAAAAATTGCAAACAACAATATACGAAAAATTAGGGATCACCCACTGAACAGCACGTGGAGTAGCATTCATGATCTCACTCAATTCTCCTTCAAACCTCCACGTAGGGCATTCGAAGATCAGGTGAGGGACTGTTTGTTCTTCTGCACCACAGTCGCACCGTGGGTCATCAGTGAGTTTCCATTTGTGGAGAATTGGCTTACACCTGCTGTGGTTAGTCATCACACGATTAAGTCGGCACCAAGTTCTTCTGGGCATTTGCATTCCTTCCACCGGTATCGAAGGATCAAGATCAGTGATGAGAGGATGGTGATTATTCAGCGACCAGTATTGCCTCCATTCACTTGCAATGTCGTACCATTCTGGGAATTTGAGGACTTCGTCTTCCCATATAGGTTTCCTGGATTTTAGGCGGGTAGCTGGTTGATGGTCCAATATTTTTCGGATAGGTATATCTTCAGAGACAGAGGGGTCATTAATTGGGATAGATGAATATAAGGATAAATGAGGAAGCCATATACGAAAAATGACAGTCAATTACCTCTACAAGCTATGAAATATGTACCAAAAAGAAGTCCTGTAAGGCAGAAGGTGAGACGGTGTGAATGAAGCTGACTCACGAAGAAACAAGAGGCGCCACCTATAATCGCGGAACGTGAAGATGGCGATGAGGATTATGATGATGAAAACATTCCAATTCACTGTCATCTCATAGATTATTGAAAGGCAAGATTATTGAAAGAAGATTAGTACTGCTACGAAGAACCCTCTAGCGGTGACTCAAAAGCGCCTGTCGAGATGTAAATGGTGCCTTCTGATTGTGGAGGGGGTGGGGGGGGGTAGTGGGGGGAGGGGTAGCGGTACCATAAGAACACGGTCAGCACCTGCGTGCTAAATGCGTTAGCGCTGACGTCACAGAAGAACCGGGCAAGGCGCTAACTACCGCCTACACACGCGCCCTCTGTTACGACAGACTGGTGTTTGTGGATGCAATACCTCTGTCTCCACGTGTCTTCCGCCCGCCAGCTTACAGCGTGTGGTGGGCGGTGCTATGGTACCACTTCCACTTTCCCCTTTTCTTGTTCCAATCGCGAATGGTCAGAATTATTGCCGGAATGCCTGTCTATGAGCTCGAATTTCTCAAATTTTGGCTTCGAGGTCTTTTCGCGAGATATATGTAAGAGGAAGCAACACGTCTGCTGCTTCTTCTACGAACGTACGCTCTCGCAAGTTTAACTGCAAACTACACCATGGTGGGGATCGCCTCTTTTGTACCGTCTGCCACTGGACTTGGCTGAGCATGTTCGACGAGCATGCGCGCTTTTTACATGAACCTACAGCGAAACGCGCTGCTCTTCTTTGTATTTTTATTTTGCTCTATCAATCGTATCTGGTACGGATCTCATACTGACGCGCAATATTGAAGTATTTGTCGAATGAGTGTTTCGTAAGCTACCTCCTTTGTGGGTGAGCTATGCTTCTTGAAGTCCGCCCCCCGGTACCTGAGTGGTCAGCGCGACAGAGTGTCAATTCTAAGGGCCCCGGTTCGACTTCCGGCTGGGTCGGAGATTTTCGCCGCTCAGGTACTGGGTGTTGTGTTGTACTAATCATCATCATTCCCGGGCGGGAAGGAGCGCCTGGTCCCCGGCACGAATCCGCCCGGCGGATTAGTGTCGAGGTCCGGTGAACCGACCAGTCTGTGGATGGTTTTAGGCGGTTTTCCATCTGCCTCGGCGAATGCGCGCTGGTTCCCCTCATTCCGCCTCAGTTACACTATGTCGGCGATTGCTGCGCGAACAAGTTCTCCACTTACGCGTACACCACCATTACTCTACCACGCAAACATAGGGGTTACACTTAGGTAGTGTTACACGTTCCCTGGGGGGTCCACCGGGGGCCGAACCGCACAATAACCCTGGGTCCGGTGCGGGGCGGTGGAGGGGTGAAGTGGACTGCGTCATGGGGCTATGGACCACTGCGGCTGCTTCGGGGACGGAGCCTCTCCGTCGTTTCTAGGCCCCCGGTTAACATACAACATACAATGCTCCTCTAGGCGTTATTGCGACGAAGTTACATATTCTTTTTCTTTGCGCCGTTTTCCCATGGGGTGGAACAGTATACAGCCGCTGAATACGCAAAGGAAATCGCAGCTTTCCTTACTGTATCATCTGCTCTCCAGTTGTTTCTCGCTGTTTTGCGAAGAAGATTAGATCTTGAACCAGTCCTTTTTTATACGTTCGCGCAGTGCTTCTTCATTTGTCTGTATGATGCACGCCATCTTTTGTTTTCCGTAGTCACCATTTTGTATCCCACCTGAAAGGCGGCGAGTGGGTCTGCTCCTGAAAACTAAAGGATAGGCCGAATGTAGGAAGCTAGGAGGAGCAGATGAGGTAGAACACTTGTTACTGCAATTGAAAGTGGTTTTATTTAACTTTGGCTGAGATGAGCACGTAGGTCCGAAGCTGTACATCAAGTTACAAAGGCAAAATCTGTAGTGGTTCGCCCACTATGAAATAGAAACAATGTTGTGAACCGCAAAATTACTACTGGTTCACCAAAGGTTATTAATCTCAGTCAATACACAAAATGTTAAGTGGAAGTAGGTGCCAAGGAATAACTGGTGAAATGACACACAATTTTTAGTAACACTCTTTATTCAAACTTGGTGCAAGACTTTACAATATTTAAAAAAAACAATTATTTTACAAATAATTCGCAATTTACGATAGAAAAGGACTTTTAAATTATTATAAAAAATTTCACGCCAGTAAAAGGCAAGTACAGACAAGCAATTTAACGTATACATCGCGACGCTGTATAATATTTCAAGCTCAGCTAAATTACAGGTGAATTTCACTCCATTCATTTAATGGCGCAGAATCTAACGTGTCTGCAACATATAAAGACAATCCTGTTTACAAAAGTTCTCAAACTAGAAAAACCAAAACGCATGAGTCATGCACACGGGGGGACACTCACAGTTAATAACATTAACATTTCCAAAATATATAAAAAAACAAATTTTACAAATTTCTGCCAGTTAACTTACGGCAAACACACACGCTCGCAAGGGCGGACTTTCGAACTTTTACAACATTCTCCTTTCAAGGCAACAATTTCTACACGCAATGAAATGGCAAACTTTTGCATGGCAATAAAACACACCAATAACCAACTACCTGTATAAAACACATAAGCACGTTGGTTCAAATGGTTCAAATGGCTCTGAGCACTATGCGACTTAACTTCTGAGGTCATCAGTCCCCTAGAACTTAGAACTAATTAAACATAACTAACCTAAGGACATCAGACACATCCATGTCCGAGGCAGGATTCGAACCTGCGACCGTAGCGGTCGCTCGGCTCCAGACTGCAGCGCCTAAGCACGTTGAGTAAAAGCCTTAAAAGGTATTGAATTGGAAAAACACACAACAGTTTTGCTGACTAGAAACAATATTTAAAAAATCCACTACGGCGTACGTTAAAAACCTTGCTTAATTATAGCCAAATGTACATAAATACAAATTTACGTAAGTTACAGCTTCCAGATGAGCAGGAATTCGTTCTGCAATTGACTGGTTCTTACCATGAGGCAAAAGGAATTTTTCTTCTTTCTTAGAGTACCTTTTACACGTGAGTCTAGTAATACTAGTTATGGTAGGCGAGAGAATGAATCAGGTCTTAGTGCCTTGCATTTTAAACTGTACAGCCATTGGTGCCTTAGACTTTCACAGACATGGCAGAGGCTAACAGTCGAATAAACCCGTAGGTAAGCTGGGAGGGGAAAGAAGCAATCTGAACCACAGATTTACTCTGACTCCCCCCCCCCCTTTAGTCCTCAAAAGGGGATAAACGAACCACCCTTTCTAATATTGCAACCTTCCCGCGGGTGGGCAGACGAGAATGAATGGCGGGAACCCCCCCCCCCCCCCAAAAAAAAAACAAAAATAAGGCTGGTATAATTAACAACAATAAGTAAACTGAATTCAACCATAAAATCTGTTAACAATCAATACTCAACTTATGCTGCGTTACGACTCCCAGGACTGAACCAACGCAGCACCTCCAAATATTGTGCCGAGCCGCCCGCTTTCAACGGACGCAGGAAGGCGCACCGATTTTCAGAACCTCCTCGCCGGTCGACAGCATACGGCCGAACTGCAAATGGTTCAAATGGCCCTGAGCACTATGGGACTTAACATCTGTGGTCATCAGTCCCCTAGAACTTAGAACTACTCAAACCCAACTAACCTAATGACATCACACACATCCATGCCCGAGGCAGGATTCGAACCTGCGACCGTAGCGGTCCCGCAGTTCCAGAACCGCCTAGAACCGCTCGGCCACTCCGGGCGGCTGACCGAACTGCAGATTAGGGCCGTTGCGGACCCACGCTCAAGAAGATTCCTTTCGCGACGAGCAGTTAACGCCCGATACCACGGAGCCGCTGCTCGCGTCGCTTACGCTGATGCCGCGGTCTGCGTGCTGTCCCTCTAGCACCGGCAGAGAAGTCGCTTCTTGATGCCCCGACTGCCAACTCTGCACGAGAGCCCATACAGCCACCTCTTAAACCCACGCGAACAGCCTACTTTTCCCCTTTCCCGCTAGAGGGAGACACGGAAGCCTTCAATTGGGGTAAAGGCGCCACCGCCAGAAAACGGAGGGCGACTGCTTCACGCTACGCGCTGCGGCGCGCTTTTCAAAGCTAACTTTTCTACGGCTCATGTTGCTTGATCGTCTACTCTGAATCAAATGGGGAGAATCCGGAGCGGCGCTCGTAGAGCTGCACAGCGCCGGCTAGAGGGCGCAGTCGTCGGTGTCAGTGTCGTAGTGCCAACCTAAGAACTTGCTCATGCGCCGTCGCATCATAGTTATCGATACCACAACCAAACTTCTTAAACCTTCCGTCAGATGGCGTGCGGGGAGCGCTGCTTTAGTTGGTGCCGCAGGAGGTGCATCTGCTCGTCTCTGGCTGAGTCGCTGCGGCTGCAGTTGGCCGGTGACACGCAGTGTCAAGTGGCTTAAATTAGCCCCGGCTCGCCACTTCAGCGACGCAACTCGTTGCGCCGCGTCAGAAATTTTAGAGTCCAATCCCTGTCTCGTCTACCCTAGTAGTTTACAAGCTTGAACAGTTCTGTCCCAGTTCAGATCATCCAGTCTGGTTCCTCTTTCTAGCAGGTGTACATTACTATGAACCACCACATGTACAAAATGGTTGAAAAGGCTCTGAGCACTATGGGACTTAACAGATGAGATCATCAGTTCCCTAGAACTTAGAACTACACTACTGGTCATTAAAATTGCTACACCACGAAGGAGACGTGCTACAGACGCGAAATTTAACCGACACGAAGAAGATGCTGTGATATGCAAATGATTAGCTTTTCAGAGCATACACACAAGGTTGGCGCCGGTGGCGACACCTACAACGTGCTGACATGAGGAAAGTTTCCAACCGATTTCTCATATACAAATAGCAGTTGGCCGGCGTTGCCTGGTGAAACGTTGTTGTGATGCCTCGTGTAAGGAGGAGAAATGCGTACCATCACGTTTCCGACTTTGATAAAGGTCGGATTGTAGCCTATCGCGATTGAGGTTTATCGTATCGCGACATTGCTACTCGCATTGGTCGAGATCCAATGACTGTTAGCAGAATATGGAATCGGTGGGTTCAGGAGGGTAATACGGAACGCCGTGCTGGATCCCGACGGCCTCGTATCACTAGCAGTCGAGATGACAGGCATCTTATCCGCATGGCTGTAACGGTTCGTGCAGCCACGTCTCGATCCCTGAGTCAACAGATGGGGACGTTAGCAATACAACTACCATCTGCACGAACAGTTCGATGACTTTTGCAGCAGCATGGACTATCAGCTCGCAGACCGTGGCTACGGTTACCCTTTACGCTGCATGACAGACAAGAGCGCCTGCGATGGTGTACTCAACGACGAACCTGGGTGCACGAATGGCAATGCGTCATTTTTTCGGATGAATCCAGGTTCTGTTCACAGCATCACGATGGTCGCATCCGTGTTTGGCGACATCGCGGTGAACGCACATTGGAAGCGTGTATTCGTCATCGCCATACTGGTGTATCACCCGGCGTGATGGTATGGGGTGTCATTGGTTACACGTCTGGGTCACCTCTTGTTCGCATTGACGGCAGTTTGAACAGTGAACGTTACATTTCAGATGTGTTACGACCCGTGGCTCTACCCTTCATTCGATCGCTGCGAAACCCTACATTTCAGCAGGATAATGCACGACCGCATGTTGCAGGTCCTGTACGGGCCTTTGTGGCAACAGAAAATGTTCGACTGTTGCCTTGGCCAGCACATTCTCCAGCTCTCTCACCAATTGAGATCATCTGGTCAATGGTGGCCGGGCAACTGGCTCGTCACAATACGTCAGTCACTACTCTTGATGAACTGTGGTATCGTGTTGAAGCTGCATGGGCAGGTGTACCTGTACACGCCATACGAGCTCTGTTTGACTCAATGCCCACGCGTATCAAGGCCGTTATTACGGCCAGAGGTGGTTATTCTGGGTACTGATTTCTCAGGATCTATGCACCCAAACTGCGTGAAAATGTAATCACATGTCAGTTGTAGTATATTTTCCCGATGAATACCCGTTTATCATCTGCATTTCTTCTTGGTGTAGCAATTTTAATGGCCAGTAGTGTACTTAAACCTAACTAACCTAAGGACATCACACACATCCATGCCCGAGGCAGGATTCGAACCTGCGACCGTAGGAGCAGCGCGGTTTCGGACTGAAGCGCCTAGAACCACTCGGCCACAGCGGCTGGCCACCACATGTTCAAAAGGGCCCTGTTTCCCCACAGTCACGGAGAGCTGGTGTCTATCTCCCTATGCTGTGTAAGTGAGCTTGACGGTCGTCCATTTCGTCAACGGACTGTGTAACCTGCGGGGCAGATACAGCCGACAACTGCCACTGGAGAACGCTGCGATCGTGCATATCACGTTGCGACACGCGTGTAATATGCACGAGGCGCATCGTTTCAGATCCTTGAACAGCACCCTCAGCAGACTTTGTGTTTATAACAACAGATCTGATGATGGTCATTATAGACCGAAACCGGTAACTGTTAACAAAAAGTTTGTGAGCATAGACGTAAATTGAAGGAAACTTATTACGACTGTCACTCCAAAAGAAATGCACACTATTTTTTTAAATACATCTTTTATTCCACATATTCGAAAGTTTTACAGTGTGTAGATACATCCTTTAAGAGCCCATGTGGGCACTTGCTGACGGTTAGACACATTTTAATGTCCTGTCCAGATCTTAACACACTGCGCCTAGATCTTAACCTGCCAAATACTTTCGATGCCATTTTAGCGGATGACCCACGAGCAGCTGCTCGTGTTCTTCGTTTTATCAATTTGACAAACCTCGCTAAGGACATTTGATGATGCTGTTTTTTAATCCTATGCCTGTCAGTCTGTCTTTTATCGTGTTTTCCCTTTTAGTTGTTGTGGTCAACTTGTGCCTCGCGGTGCATTCTTAGAGTAGTCAGGGCGCTAATGACCATTGAAGTTGCGCGCCCTAAAACCACAAAAAAAAAAAAAAAAAAAAAAAAAAAAACATCCTTTAGGAAGAATATTTTCATTTCTCCACGTAATTTCCATCCCTCTTACCTGCCTTACGCCATCTTGAAACCAGCGCCTGTATACCTGCACGGTAAAATTCTGGACCAACCTGTTGGAGCCACTGTTTGGCAGCGTGCACAAGGGAGTCATCATCTTCATACCTTGTTCCACGAAGAGAGTCTTTCAGTTTCTCAAAGAGATGAGTCACATGGAGCCAAATCAGGACTGTAAGGCGGGTGTCTCAGTGTTGTCCAACCGAGTTTTGTGATGGCGTCCACGGTTTTTTGACTGACATGTAGCCATGCATTGTCGTGCAACAGCAAAACATCCTGCTTTTTCCGATGTGGTCGAACACGACTCAATGGAGCTTGAAGTTTCTTCAGTGTCGTCACATATGCGTCAGAATTTATGGTGGTTCCACTTGGCACGATGTCCATAAGCAAGGGTCCTTCGGAATCGAAAAACACCGTAGGCATAACTTTTCCTGCAGAAGGTGTGAATTTTTTTTCTTGGGTGAATTTGCATGATGCCACTCCTTTGATTGTCTCTTCGTCTCTGGTGAAATATGATGGACCCATGTTTCATCGCCTGTCACAATTCTTCCAAGAAATTCATCTCCACCATTCTCGTACTGTTCCAAAAGTTCGCTGCATACCGTTTTTCTTGTTTCTTTGTGAGCCACTGTCGGCATCCTGGGAACCGAACTTGCACAAACCTTTCTTAACGCCAACACATTCAGTGTTCTCCAAACAGTTTCTGCCCGTATCCCAACGCAGCGTAACAATTTGTACACTGTGATGCGATTGTGAGCAGTGACTCTCTGCACATTGTCTGGAGTGTGTGCAGTACGAGGCCGGCCGCTGCGAGGACAATCCTCAATATTGCCGTGCCCGCTTTCATCACGTAACCTGCTTGCCCACCGACTAACTGTACTGCGATCGACAGCAGCATCTCCATATACCTGTTTCAACCTCTTGCGGATGTTTCCCACTGTCTCGTTTTCACAGCACAGCAGTTCTATGACAGCACGTTACTTCTGACTGACGAACGTCGAGTGTAGCAGTCATCTTGAAGACATGCTGTGATGGCGCCACTCACGGGAACAGGTTGAACTAAGTTTGAAAAGAAGCGGGAAGGCTGTATCTACACACTGTAAAACTTTCAGACATGCAGAATGAAAACTGTATTTTTGCAAAAATGGTGTGCATTTCTTTTGGAGTGACGCTCATATACAGGGTGGTCCATTGATCGTGACCCGGCCAAATATCTCACGAAATAAGCGTCAAATGAAAAAACTACAAAGAACGAAACATGTCTAGCTTGAAGAGGGAAATAAGATGGCGCTATGGCTGGCCCGCTAGATGGCGCTGTCACAGGTCGAACAGATATCAACTGCGTTTTTTTAAAGTACGAACCCCCATTTTTTATTACATATTCGTGTAGTACGTAAAGATATAGGAATGTTTTAGTTGGACCACTTTTTTCGCTTTGTGAAAGTACTTATAAGTACGTGGTATTACGTAACATTCCACCAGTGCGGACGCTATTCGCTTCGTGATACATTACCCGTGTTAAAATAGACCGTTTACCAACTGCGGAAAAGGTCGATATCATGTTGATGTATGACCATTGTGATCAAAAATCCCACCGGGCGTGTGCTATGTATGCTGCTCGGTATCCTGGACGACATCGTCCAAGAGTCCGGACCGTTCGCCCGATAGTTACGTTATTTAAGGAAACAAAGTGTTCAGCCACATGTGAAACGTCGACCACGACCTGCATCATATGATGATGCCCAAGTAGGTGTTTTAGCTGCTGTCGCGGCTAATCCGCACGTCAGTAGCAGACAAATTGCGCGAGAATCGGGAATCTCAAAAACGTCTGTGTTGAGAATGCTACATCAACATCGATTGCACCCGTACCATATTTCTGTGCACCAGGAATTGCATGGCGACGACTTTGAACGGCGTGTACAGTTCTGCCTCTGGGCACAAGAGAAATTACGGGACGATGACAGATTTTTTGCATGCGTTCTATTTAGCGACGAAGCGTCATTCACCAACAGCGGTAACGTAAACCGGCATAATAGACACTTTTTGGGCAACGGAAAATCCACGATGGCTGCGACAAGTGGAACATCAGCGATCTTTGCGGGTTAATGTATGGAGCGTCATTATGGGAGGAAGGATAATTGGCCCCCATTTTATCGATGGCAATGTAAATGGTGCAATGTATGCTGATTTCTTACGTAATGTTCTTCCGATGTTGCTACAAGATGTTTCACTGCATGACAGAATGGCGATGTACTTGTAACATGATGGATGTCCGGCAGATAGCTCGCGTGCGGTTGAAGCGGTATTGAATAGCATGTTTCATGGCAGGTGGATTGGTCGTCGAAGCACCATACCATGGTCCGCACGTTCATCGGATCTGACGTCCCCGGATTTCTTTCTGTGGGGAGAATTGAAGGATATTTGCTTCGTGGTCCACCGACAACGCCTGACAACATGCGTCAGCGCATTGTCAATGCATGTGCCAACATTACGAAAGGCGAACTACTCGCTGTTGAGAGGAATGTCGTTACACGTATTGCCAAATGCATTGAGGTTGACGGACATCATTTTGAGCATTTATTGCATTAATGTGGTATTTATAGGTAATCACGCTGTAGCAGCATGCGTTCTCAGAAAAGGTACATGTAACGCATTGGAACAACCGAAATAAAATGTTCAAACGTACGTACGTTCTGTATTTTAATCTAAAAAACCTACGTGTTACCAACAGTTCGTCTAAAATTGTGAGCCATATGTTTGTGACTATTACAGGGCCATCTGTGACAAAGCGGAAAAAGTGGTCCAACTAAAACATTCATATTTCTTTACGTACTACACGAATATGTAATAAAAAGTTAAAAAAAACGCAGTTGATATCCGTTTGATATATGGCAGCGCCACCTACCGCACCAACCATAGCGCCGTCTGGTTTCCCCCTTCAAGCTAGACGAGTTTCGTTCTTTGTAGTTTTTTCGTTTGATGCTTATTTCGTGAGATACTTGATCCGGTCACGATCAATGGACCACCCTCTATATACGGGCCACTGTTTTATTCGTGACTATGTCGCAGCTTGTGAAGCGCTATCAGTGTTGACGTTCGAATGTGCGATCCGTATACAGGCGGCTTTGCGACCCGCTGTTAGCCTAGCCTACCCTAGCGCACCCCGGCACCTGCCGATAACAGCGGCTGTGATATCAGATGGGAGGATGTTGCGAGCGTCCGAGGCGCTGCAAGACTTCCCGTCCGCGGCTATCGCCGACGGGAAAACCACAGCGCCGCCAGGACATCCTTGGGCGGCAGACTTGCGTCACACTGAGGGCCGCCATTTAAATTCTTGCTGACGGCCTCTAGTTATGGAACTGCTCTCATCTGACATTACTCCTGTTGTTTCAAAATGTGTCATTTCTTACTGCCAGACGAGTGACACCACCACGTACATTAACCAATTAGTTAGTATACAATGACCATTTAAAGAAATTGTACAGAAAAGAAAGGATTTTTGCTTTAAGCAGCAGCAGAAGCAGCAATTCCTATCATTATCTCTGTGTGATACCGGAAGATCACGTTCGAGTCAAAAATGCTTCAAATGGCCCTTAGCAATATGGGACTTAACATCTGAGGTCATCAGTCCCCTAGACTTAGAACTGCTTAAACCTAACCAACCTAAGGGCATCACACACATCCATGCCCGAGGCAGGATTCGAACCTGCGATCGTTGCGGTAGCGCTGTTCCAGACTGAAGCGCCTAGAACCGCTCGGCCACACTGTGAAACAAAATCCACATAGACCTTTTTGAGCTGCCTTAGATGATGCAGGAAATCCCAGGTATCTGTGTCATAGGAAGAGCCTGGAATATTTAGTGAAACGATAACGTGAAATCTGCGGTTCTTAGCGAAATAACGCGAAATCGGCGACTTTTACCAGATTTCGCGGATTTTGTGATTTAGCTGTATGAAAATAATATAAATCTGAGGACGGCACTTCATTGATATGATATCTTAACTGATAGTTATTAAATGTCGAAACAAAATTATGACTCGGAATTTAACTTTGGTGTAACGATGAAAGTAGTATCGAATTAGCAAAAAATACACGGGATTTGAGAAATTTCGAATTTTTCAATATAACACCTAATTTCTCAAAACACCACATTTCTCAAAACACCGCCGAATTTGTCAAAAAATACAAAATTTCGCAAAATAAGCAAACCCGCAGTTGGCAAAATAAGCAAACCCGGAGTTGACAAAATAAGCAAACCCGGAGTTGGCAAAATAAGCAAAGCCAAAGTTGACAAAATAAGCAAGCAAATCCGAAGTTCCCAAAATAAGCAAGCAAACCTGAAGTTGGCAAAATAAGCAAGCAAATCTGAAGTTGGCAAAATAAGCAAACAAACCCGAAGTTGGCAAAATAAGCAAGCAAAAACCCAAAGTTGGCAAAATAAGCAAGCAAAAACCCGAAGTTGCCAAAATAAGCAAGCAAAAACCCAAAGTTGCCAAAATAAGCAAGCAAAAACCCAAAATTGCCAAAATAAGCAAGCAAAAACCCGAAGTTGCCAAAATAAGCAAGCAAAAACCCGAAGTTGCCAAAATAAGCAAGCAAAAACCTGAAGTTGCCAAAATAAGCAAGCAAAAACCTGAAGTTGCCAAAATAAGCAAGCAAAAACCTGAAGTTGCCAAAATAAGCAAGCAAAAACCCAAAGTTGCTAAAATAAGCAAGCAAAAACCCAAAGTTGCGAAAATAAGCAAGCAAAAACCCGAAGTTACCAAAATAAGCAAGCAAAAGCCAGAAGTTGGCAAAATAAGCAAGCAATCCCGAAGTTGCCAAAATAAGCAAGCAAACCCGAAGTTGGCAAAATAAGCAAGCAAAAACCCGAAACTGGCAAAATAAGCAAGCAAAAACCCGAAGTTGCCATAGTAAGGAAGCTAACCCGAAGTTGGAAAAATAAGCAAACCCAAAGTTTGCAAAATAAGCAAACCCGAAGTTGGCAAAATAACTAAACGTGCTCCCAAACTTAGAAAAAAAAAACACCGAATCTAGCAAAGAAAATAACAGTGAGATCGATTTTTTCCTGTCCGTACTGATGGAGTTTTTGTGAATTTCATATGAAATTCAGGAAAGTTTCGTATGCACACCGTGTCGACGAGACCAGTGACGTGGCGTGTACAGCCAATAGTCTGGGGCAATGTGATTAAGGAGTCTTTCGAAAGAAAGATGTCGGGCCGCACCGGGTGGCCGCGCGGTTTGAGGCGCATGTCACGGATTGGGCGGCCACTCCCTCCGGAGGTTCGAGTCCTCCCTCTGGCATGGGTGTGTGCGTTGTCCTTAGCGTAAGTTAGTTTAAGTAGTGTGTAAGTCTAGGGTCCAATGACCTCAGCAGCTTTGTCTCTTAGGAGTTCACGCACATTTGAACATTTGAAAGATGTCGGAGAACCTAAGAATGTTTCATTGTAGACGAGGTTTAGCGGTCCACCTCTCAGTTGAGTAAGACCACTCCGACCACCTGTAGCGGGGCTTTGAATTTCGCCGCGCTACACTCGTTCCCTCAGATATAAATTATATCGTCGCAGCTGTACGAGCGCTCGACGGCAGAGAAAATATATAAGAAAACGAAGGTACTATAATTGTAACCCTTTTTGTTTTCTACCCGCTTTTGTCTCTTGAGAGAGGAAGCTTAACTTACTTATTATCTAGTCTTGGTCGGAAGAAGACGAAAATACTTATTGATGTGCAGACGTATTGTGGAAGTTTGTATGAAATTCGGAGGATGGAAGCAGCAACGTAAAATACATTGCATTCAATATCAGGCTGGTTTTGATTTGTATACATTAGTAATTCCTGGACAATGAAATTTATTGCAAAATCTCGAAGCAACTACGACTTTCACGCAGAAATGAAGCAGGAGATTTTTGGAGAACCTGACCTGGACGCCGCACGAGAGAAGACGTGTTAACATGGTAAAGGATGAACTCTTATCTACGCCATTTCCCCCTGTTAATCACATTTTGTTATTCTCTGTTCTCTTTCAAATAATTTTTGTAGTGGAAATTGGTTTGACTTTTGCTCAGAAACGCCACAAGGACCACCCCAACAATAGCTTTTCCGAATCACGAAGTCCGATAACTTTTGTATAATACGAAGTCCGATTTGCATTTCATTCGTTCCCTTTTTCACGGTCATTAACGATTTTAAAACCCCCTTTTTATTCACCATTTCTTCCCACATTTTCAATTTTTTCTTTTTTTCTTCTCTTTTTCTCTTTTATTAACCACTACAACTGGCGACCGTGACAGGACAGGGGTGTGGGTGTGTTGTTCTTAGCGTAAGTTAGTTTAAGTAGGGTGTAAGTCTAGGGTCCAATGACCTCGGCAGATTTGTCCCTTAGGAATTCACACACATTTGAACAATTGAAAGAATGTTTCATTGTAAACAAGGCTTAGGGGTCCACCACTCAGTTTAGTAAGACCACTCCGCCCACGTCATCCACCAGAGCTGGGAAACGCTGAGATAATGTGCGTTTCACGGAATGTCAGCGTAGGCTCTGAAACACGAATAAGTGTCAGAGGGCGTAGTGGGCGCAGGAAGTCTTTAACGGCGCGAGGTGAACAATAGCTGAGACCCAGCAGGGAGTACACGTGACAGCAAAACTCGTAGCACCTGAAGATGACTGGATGCCGGGTGTCGAAACATTGTGCACGAAGTGGACTCGACAACTCGGCTAAAGCCCGTTGGGCCACTTCCTCAGCCGAACGTCGTGCGTCGCGTCGCATCGCGTCGGACGCCTGCGGTTGCCTCCTATCTGGCGGTGAATCAGCGGCGCGCCGCGTGTGTGTTGTGTGGTCCGGCGGCGGGCGTTGGCCAACCGCGCCGCTCTGCCCGCCGCGTCACTTCCTGCCCGTTTCTCCGGCTGGGCGCTCGCTTATCTGACCGCTTCCTCACAGCCGGCGAGGCAGCGCCGGCGTCTGCTGGCCGAAGTAAATATTACGCCGAACGCTGTGAAGCGGCCGTGTGGGGCAGGCGCACTGAGCAGCGCCCTGTGTTGCGTGCTCGACTGTAGACACGGTCTTGACACTGTGTGTTCACAGCGAAACGGAATTCACCGGAAAAGTCAGCGAAATCTATGGGAACTGTGACGAAAGACGCGGGGAATTAGAGACTCTAGCGAGAGTAGAACTGTTCGTTGAGGAAAGTGCATGCTAAGATTCATCAGTAAGGGATGGAGTTTACAGCCACCTACATCTACATCCATACTCCGCAAGCCACCTGACGGCATGTGGCGGAGGGTACCTTGAGTACCTCTATCGGTTCTCCCTTCTATTCCAGTCTCGTATTGTTCGTGGTATGTCTCTGTGTGGGCTCTAATCTCTCTGATTTTATCCTCGTGGTCTCTTCGCGAGATACACGTAGGAGGGAGCAATATACTGCTGGACTCCTCGGTGAAGGTATGTTCTCGAAACTTCAACAAAAGCCCGTACCGAGCTACTGAGCGTGTCTCTTGCAGAGACTTCCACTGGAGTTTATCTATCATCTCCGTAACGCGATTACTAAATGATCCTGTAACGAAGCGCGCTGCTCTCCGTTCGATCTTCTCTATCTCTTCTATCAACCCTATCTGGTACGTAACAGTATTCGAGCAGTGGCTGGACAAGTGTACTTTAACCTACTTCCTTTGTTTTCGGATTGCATTTCCTTAGGATTCTTCCAATGAATTCCAGTCTGTCATCTGCTTTGCCGACGATTAATTTTATACGGTCATTCCATTTTAAATCACTCCAAATGCCCAACCCCAGATAATTTATGGAATTAACTGCTTCCAGTTGCTGACCTGCTATATTGTAGCTAAATGATAAATGATCTTTCTTTCTACGTATTCGCAGCACATTACACTTGTCTACATTCAGATTCAATTCTCAATTCGTTGCAGATCCTCCTGCATTTCAGTACAATTTTCCATTGTTACAACCTCTCGATATACTAAAGCATCATCTGCAAAAAGCCTCAGTGAACTATGTATTGTGTTCTTTACTATTTTATCAGCAACCCTGTCCACACCCCGATTCTTCAAAAAATCGCGGTCCCTTATATGTAATTGCTATGTTATAAGAAAAATAAAAAATTAAAAATAAAACAGTTTTCACGCATGTCAATATTTATGACGTCATACAGGGTGACAATTATTGAATTATATCACAAAAAAGTAAATTAGTTACAAACTCTAGCGTGCACACACTTTATTCAATATGTAGATGTCACTGCAGATACTCAGATTTATGTTACCACATGTTCGATATGCCTGCCATCATTGGCGGTGATGTGGCGCAGACGAACAGCGAAAGTGTCGGAAATGTCGAAACATCGATGACCTCCTGTATGGTTGTTTTCAGCTCAGCAGTGGTTTTGGAGTTTTTGCTCTGCACCTAGCCTATAATATAGCCCCACAAAAAGGTGTCGCGCGTGTTCAGATCCGAAGATAATGGCGGCCAATGGAGGCCCATGTCAGTGGCCTCTGGGTACCCCACAGCCAGAATGCGGTTCCCAAAGTGCTCCTCCAGGACATCCAACACTCTCCTGCTTCGGTGGGGTCGAGCTCCGTTTTGCATCAGCCACATCTTGTCGAAATCAGGGGCGCTTTGGACAATAGGGGATGAAATCACCTCCCAAAACCTTCACGTACAGTTCGGCAGTTACTGTGCGATCAAGGAGTGTCGCATCGATTATCCGTGACTGAACACTGCATACCACTGAGGGCGAACAGAGTTCTCATTCGTGAAATGCGGACTCTCAGTGCCCCAATTTTGATTATTGACGAACTCATCCAAATGAAAGGGCGCTCAAGTGTCTACGGAGCACAGAATATGGATTAAGTGCAAACCAAAAAAGTACGAAAGTAATTGAGAGTAGCAGAAATGAGACTAGCGATAAAGGTTTACCTCGAAGTAGATAAAGTTACGGAATTGTGGGCGTTCCTGGCCGAGAGAAGTCTTACTAGTATGAAATATCGGTCTTAATCTCAGGAGTAAATTTCTGAAATGTACGTTTGGAGCATAGCGTTGTATGGTGGTGAATCGTGGACAGTGGGAAAACCGGAACAGAAGAGAGTCGAAGAATTTGAGAAGTGGTGCTACAGAAAATTGAGGAGCTTCTCCTCGAAATCGCCGAGAGAAGGAGTTTATGGAAAACACTGACAAAAAGAAGAAGGGGCATGGTTATAGATATGTCTTAAGACAACACGGAATAACTTAAAAATGGTGGTAGCGCGGCCGGCCGCGGTGGCCGAGCGGTTCTAGGCGCTACAGTCTGGAACCGCGCGACCTCTACGGTCGCAGGTTCGAATCCTGCCTAGGGCATGGATGTGTGTGATATCCTTAGCTTAATTAAGTTTATGTAGTTCTAAGTTCTAGGGGACTGATGACCTCAGCAGTTAAGTCCCATAGTGCTCAGAGCCATTTGAACTATTTGGTAGTAGCGGGAGCTGTAGAAGGTAAAGACTGTGAGGAAGACAGAGATGGCAATGCACCCAGCAAATAAATGAGTACGTAGTTTACAGGTGCTACTGTGTGATGGAAAGGGTGGCACACGAGAGGAATACGTGGCGGGCCGCATCAAACCAGTCAGAAAACTGGTGTGCAGATTTTGTAAAAGTGAAATCATGTTGCACTACTTCTTCTGAGGAAGAACACTGAAACAAAAAATACCCAAGTCCTCACTGGAATCCCCGTACCTGTGTGAGAAGTAAATAAAGGCTAAGAGGACACAAAAGCAAAATAGGAACTACTGTAGTTTCACTTAACAAGGCGAGAACAGGTGAGCACACGACGCCACTGTACCCTCAGCAGCACAAATGTCAAAACTTTCTTACCACAAATCATTGACGTCGACGATCCGTTCTGTTCCGTTGACAGCCGGCCGGGGTGGCCACGCGGTTAATGGCGCTACAGTCTGGAACCGCACGACCGCTACGGTCGCAGGTTCGAATCCTGCCTCGGGCATGGATGTGTGTGATGTCCTTAGGTTAGTTAGGTTTAAGTAGTTCTAAGTTCTAGGGGACTGATGACCTCAGATGTTAAGTCACATAGTGCTCAGAGCCATTTGAACCATTTTTGTTCCGTTGACAGCCTAGGTGAACACCCCCTTTTGAAATGCATTGTGGGATATTTTGACTATCTGGGTGTCAAGCAATATGGGTTGTATACGGTTGATTTTCTTTTTCCCTTGCGACTGCAATAAAAGTCTTACTTATACCAAACACATTTCGCTTTATTTTAAAGCATTTTCGGTGGCTACTTGAATAATGGTCCATCCCATGAACGTCTAGGGAAGTAATTCCAGTGGTGGTTTCCCGTTGCCTTCCACTGTCCTCCACGTGCTGTCGGCTCGCTGACCCAGTTTCCCGCTGGGGTTTGGCTACCACTGGGTTGCTCAGGTTAACGGGGGCACCACGTGTAGGTAGGACTGTGGAGAATTGAGGCGAGAGAGGATAGGAGAACTCTGTTGCTGAGTTCTTATATTCGCATCTCACCCCCACTTTTAGCCAGAGTCGCAAAACGAAAAGCATGTTAATTGGAGGAAAGGGGAGAAAATGCCATATGAAAGTAGGGGGAGAGGAAAAAGAGCAAGTGAATAACTTCTATTAGGCTACTTGGGAAGTGTAATAATGGATTATATGTATTGCTCAACAGAAATTATGAAATGAATTGCAATGGCAAAAGAAGGATTCAAGAGGAAACAGAAATTACTTTCTCGACCACTAAACAAAGATCTGACGAAAAGAACTAGCCAAATGTTACATCTGGAGCGTTGCACTGTATGGTGCGGAGACGTGGACATTGAGGAAGGAAGATGAAAGAAGATTAGAGGCACTAGAGATGTGGATATGGAGAAGAATGGAAAAAGTGAAATGGGAAGGCCGAGTAAGGAATGAGGAAGTATTAAGAAGAGTTGGAGAAGAAGGAAACATGCTGAAAGTCATCAGAAAGAGAAAACGGGATTGGACATTGTTTGAGGAGGGACTGTTTATTGAAGGAAGGAATAGAAGGAATGGTGGATGGGTAAGAGGAAAAAGAAGATATCAAATGCTGGACAATATCAAAGGAGGCAAATATTCAGAAATGAAAAGACTGGCTATGGACAGACAAAGCCTTGCCGCAGTGGATACACCGGTTCCCGTGAGATCACCGGAGTAAAGCGCTGTCGGGCGTGGTCGGCACTTGGATGGGTGACCATCCAGGCCGCCATGCGCTGTTGCCATTTTTTCGGGGTACACACAGCCTCGTGACGCCGAGTAAGGAGCTACTCGACCGAATAGTAGCGGCTTAGGTCAAGAATACCATCATAACGACCAGGAGAGCTGTGTGCTGACCCCACGCCCCTCCTCTCCGCATCCTTAACTGAGGATGACACGGCGGTCGGATAGTCCCGGTAGGCCACTCGTGGCCTGAAGACGGAGTGCTTATGGAGAGACAAAAGTGGAAGAGGCTAAACCATGACAAGACCTGCCGTAAGGCAGAATACCATACATACGTACGCTTGAATAATGTGGTTTTCCTTACAAATTTGCTTACCGCGAACGTAAACAGTGATCACATTTTCAGTCACCACTCTTAAACAGAATTACCTTGAATACGATATGTTTTTGTTTCCTACTTCACTGCTAATGAAAACACACACACACACACACACACACACACACACACACACACACAAAGAGAAGGAGAGAGAGAGAGAGAGAGAGAGAGAGAGAGCAGTCGCTTGGACAGAACCAAAACAAAAGACGATTGCATGCCCCAACATTAAAAGAAAGGGTGCGCGAGGTGTATCTACTCAACAAGAACACGAAGATGTATTTCGTGTTAGTGGAGTGTGCTACAATCGAGTACCTTTATGCACAAGAACATGAGGAATGAAGTAGGCAACAAAAAATTAGAAAAAGCACTAATTTAATACTGTTTAATAGTAGCATGACAAGTGTTTCCGATCTTGGCAAACAGATTTGCAAGATAAACAACATTGTTTCAGTAGCCGCTGAAGATGCTTTAAATTAAAGCGAAATGTGTACAGTCTAAATAACACTTTTTAAAAGAGTAGTAAAATACGGTATGTACACTACATTACTTGTCTTAACTGCGACTGCGGGCAAGAGGCCTATAAACGAATAAAGACAGGTTGTTTCGTCAAGTGTGAATCGGCCTTATACCAGGTGTACCGGTATGAAATGAGCGTTTTTTTTTTTTTGTGAAAATGAAACACTATTTTTGAATTGAAAAGTAAGAACATTTTATTCAAAGTACTGACCATTGCTTTCTATCCATTTTGATCACCTTTCTGGCAATTTGTGAACACCACGCCAATAGAAATGTTCGTCTTTTGAAGCGAACCAATCAGACACCCAATTTTCGACTTCTTCGTAGGAATCGAAGTGTTCCTCAGCCAATGCGTGTCCCATTGATGAAAACAAACGGTAGTCGGAAGGGGCCAAGTCTGGTGAATACGGCGGACGGGGTAGCAGTTCCCAGCCAAGTGTTTTGATTGTATCCTGAACCAGGTTTGCTTTGTGTGCAGGTGCATTGTCGTGTAAAACAATTACTTTGCCATGTCTTCTGGTCCATTCTGGTCTTTTTTCGATCAATGCATAGTTCAAATTGTTCATTTGTTGTCTGTAGCGATTAGTATTCACAGTTTCACAGGGTTTTAGAAGCTCATGATACACCACACTTTTCTGATCCCACCAAACACAGAGCATTGTCGTCTTGCCGAATCGATCTGGTTTTGCAGTCGATGTTGATGGCTGTCCCGGATTAACCCATAATTTTTCCCGTTTAGGATTCTTAAAAGAAATCCATTTGTTTCGCCAGTAACAATTCGATGCAAAATTTATTTTCTTTCATGTCTTTGAAGCAAAATGTGACAAATGATTTTTTGGTTTTCCATCTGTCTTTCATTCAATTGATGTGGCACCCTTTTTCCACACTTTCGGATCTTTCCCATAGCTGTCAAACGGTCAGACATTGTTTGTTGTACAACATTTAGCATTGCTGCCAGTTGCTTCTGACTCGAAGTATCATCTTCATCCAATATTGGAAGGAGAATCAGCATTGGTCGTATTTTTTTTTGTTTTATTATCCGCAAAATCTATTTTCGGTCACTTAGTGACCATCCAAATTGCTAGAAGTTAAAAATTTCGCATAACGATCAGAGAGTATAAAACTGAGGCCGCTGTTTACATAAAAACCTGTGTTGTACCTCATTTCATGTTATTCATATATTATTCTTTTTCCTTGTCTTTTTCTTTTTTACTTGTCCTGCACTCTGACAACTTATTATTGATCTGTTTTATGTTTTGTAAGTTGTTTTTTTTTTAAAAAAAACAATACGCCAATGTATTTTAGATATTTCCTTCCTCCTTCGTCGGCTATGTTTTTTACGTACATTTTAAATTTGAATTACTTCATGATTCACAAATGCACAAGAGATATTTCGTGTTAATATCTTGCAAAACCAGTAATATTAAGTCTTCACGAGACACATGTCACATAGAGGGCGTACCAAGCCATGTCACACCGAGGTCTGCTGAACAGATGCATGCAAACAGCGGCCTCAGTTTATGTGATCGCTCTAAGCTTGTTGATACCAGTGCCTAACAATTTTAATTGTATATTACAGGTATGTTCCTACCAACTGTTATGTTAATACGCAGGTGTAGTTGTGATTTTCTGTTTTATACTCTCTGATCGTTGTGTGAAATTTTTAATTTATAGCAAGCACTGAGGATGGTCACTAAGTGACCGAAAATCGATTTTTGCGGATAATAAAACAAAATAATACGACCAGTGCTGATACTCCTTCCAATTCTATCCACTATTTGGTCGTGGTGCACAGAACACTCCATGGAGTCGCCAATCATCCAATATTGCTTGCAATTCGGCGTCTTCGAATTTTTCTGGTGGTCTTCCACGTTCTTCATTTCTTACATAAAAACCATTATTTCTGAACCGTTGAAACCATCTTTTGCATGTTGCTTCTGATAGAGCATGATCACAATATGCCTCGACAAGCATTCGACGCGACTCTGCAGCACTTTTTTTTTTTTTCAAATGAAAACAAAAAATCAATGCTTTCCGCAAATCATCTTTCTGGTACAAAATTCGACATCGTTAACACGATGAGAACATGTGATGTTGTTTGTTCCATGACTTGATGTATACTAAATATTAGACTTGGCCGCTGTTTCTGTGTTTGGATACAGTGTATCGATACGTGGGACTGTTTCAGTGTTTCGGAACGGCTGTGGTTCACTGTTTCGAAACAGTGGTGTTTCATTCCGCCCCTGTCTCGGATAACCGCACCAGATTCGATCTCGAGACAGACACAGAAACTGTATCGTTGTTTCAAAATAAGGCTGTTTCAGTCCACCTGCGCTTGGAACGGACTAATTGTATCGAAACAGTGATGTTTCATTCCGCTCTGTGTCGTACGAGATTCGGGCTCGGCACAGATACTGAAACACAACGTAACACTTCATGAAACACTTTCAAGAGTGTCGAAATGTTTTTGACAAGCAATACAATGAAGCTTAAGATATCCGAAAATAAAGCTTCGTTTCTAGCTGACTGTCCTATTACGAAATGGCGTAACATCTGCTTTATAAACACTAACCAAACAATAAAACAACGCATACTATTTACATTCAAAATAATGAATATGTGAAAATCATTCAGTTATATTACACTTTTTTTTATAACATACGCTTCTCTTTTCGTGTACAGTGATCGTATTAAGAAACGCAGGTAAGCCTACAACATTTTGAATTAAAAAAAGGCGTAGAGTGACAGTTATTAGAGACAAACATATATTTGATCTAGGTATAATTGCAAGCAATCTGTTTGACAAATCACTGATAGTGTAATGGTGAACGGGAAGGCCTGGGAAGCATGGTGACTTTATAGCAACGGTTCGAAACACCTTGAAAGACAAAATTTTTTTCTGTTATATTTTGTTATTTATTCGAATTATTTGGCGTTATTTGTGAGTCTACAGTCACTGTGCCTATTATCCACAATGATTCCCTTTGTGTGCATGGGAATTAGCAGGATGTGTATATTCCCCATACTAGCGGAATGTGGGAATCCCAGTAGCGTATCCGTTGTTTCTGCAGTTCGCTCCCACCTCCAGTTTCGTTCGTGGTGGCTCTTCTGTCTTCAGCTATGGCTGTCCTCAGCCAATTGAAAAGTACGAAAGTCACACGACACGAAAGCAGCGCATTTGTTGCAGGAAATACGAAACTGCCAAGACGCCCAAGTGATAGTTTCATACTTTCTGCGAAATGATTAGCGCTCTCGCACCTCATTAGCGTTTATATGGACATACTTATACAGTAGACATTCAAGATGATAAAATGTGTAGGTTTATTAGATTAGAAAACACAAACTGTTTCACTGTGCGCGTCTCCGCTGGCGCGCCGCCAACGCCAAGCGATAAGAGTGTTTACATAACAAAACTGTTGCATCCTTGAGCCTCCGGTTCTAGATGTACCCTTGTCCGGTTAGTGGCTGACGCTACAGATCTATATTTATGAAAATATACAGTACAATCACCTACAAATTTTACATATTCACATACACCTTTACCTTTAACCCAAATAAATACAGACCCATTTTGATTAATTTTTCTTTTGATGCGAGTATATCTTTACCTTTAACCCAAATAAATACAGACTCATTTTGATTAATTTTTCTTTTGCTACGAGTATATAAGACAAGAGGAGAGGTTGAATCATAGGCTGATTTACCAAAATCTTTACTACGAATTTCAAACATATGATAGGTACGATAAGCAATTACATCTCTATCATAAAAACTTTGAAGACCAGGTACACTAGGAACTCCGCTACCACCTCTTACTATGGCAACGGTGAACCATCCACTTCCATGTGAGAAAGTGTCGTTCATATCCAAGCTGAAATTAAGAGAACATCCAAGAAATACACAAGGTCCATCGACGAGGGCGTGGGCTGCAACACTCTTCACTGGAATGCGATTTTTCTTGTCTCCTGATGTTGTTGTAAGTTCAATGTTTTCTATGGTTTTGTAGACTGTTGTGCGGGTGCGGCGATACCTCCTGTAGGGCATGTTGGCGGCGTTCAATGCAGTTGCCTGTGCGGCAGCAACACACCCGCACAACAGTCTACAAAACCATAGAAAACATTGAACTTACGACAACATCAGGAGACAAGAAAAATCGCATTCCAGTGAAGAGTGTTGCAGCCCACGCCCTCGTCGATGGACCCTGTGTATTTCTTGAATGTTCTCTTAAATTCAGCTTGGATATAAACGACACTTTCTCACATGGAAATGGACGCTTCATCGTTGCCATTGTGGTAGAAAACATTGAACTTACAACAACATCAGGAGGCAAGAAAAATCGCATTCCAGTGAAGAGTATTGCGGCCCACGCCCTCGTTGATGGACCTTGTGTATTTCTTGGATGTTCTTGTGGTGTCACCGCCAGACACCACACTTGCTAGGTGGTAGCTTTAAATCGGCCGCGGTCCATTAGTACATGTCGGACCCGCGAGTCGCCACTGTCAGTGATCGCAGACCGAGCGCCACCACACGGCAGGTCTAGAGAGACGTACTAGCACTCGCCCCAGTTGTACGGACGACTTCGCTAGCGATGCACACTGACGAAGCCTCGCTCATTTGCAGAGCAGATAGTTAGAATAGCCTTCAGCTAAGTCCATGGCTACGACCTAGCAAGGCGCCATTAGTAACATTGCATGTATCTACAGAGTCTCACTTGTATCATCAAGAGCGATGTACAACAATGATGGATTAAAGTTAAGTATTCCAGCAGCTACGTACTTTTCTTTATAGCATTCATTACGTATCCTGTTTCAGACCTATCTCTAGCCTGCGTGGGTTAACGCGTGCATATCGGCTTCCTCACTCAGGTAGTGTTCGTAGTGTTGGCTAACTGCTAACACTACAGTTCTCTTAATTTTAGCTTGGATATAAACGACACTTCCTCACGTGGAAATGGAATGGAATATAAACGACACTTTCTCACATGGAAATGGATGGTTCACCGTTGCCCTAGTAAGAAGTGGTAGAGGAGTGTCTAGTGTACCTGGTCTTCAAAGTTTTAATGATAGAGATGTAATTGGTTATCGTACCTATCATATGTTTGAAATTCGTAGTAAAGATTTTGGTAAATCAGCCTATGACTCAACCTCTCCACTTGTCTTGTATACTCGTAGCAAAAGAAAAATTAATCAAAATGAGTCTGTATTTATTTGGGTCAAAGGTAAAGGTGTATGTCAATATGTAAAATTTGTAAGTGATTGTACTGTATATTTTCATAAATAAAGATCTGTAGCGTCAGCCACTAACCGGACAAGGGTACATCTAGAACCGGAGGCTCAAGGATGCAACAGTTTTGTTATGTAAACACTCTTAGCGCTTGGCTTTGGCGGCTGTTTCATTTGTTTCGAAACAGTTTGCCCATCTCTACTAAATATCTTTGACAGATGTCTTACCAACAAAAAAACAAAATGAAGGCTCGTTCATAGCAAATGTTCCCTATCAACACATTTGTATCTTAACGCTCATTTCATACCGGTACACCTGGTATGGATCTTGCGGAGCATCACATTGTACACGGTTGGGAGCCGAGGCTGGTTTCCAACTTCTGGCGCAAACCGCGCCGCGTCAGCCGCCAGTCCCTCGCCGCCGCGCCACCCCAACGCCGCCGCGGCGGCAAGGCAAGTTGTGCCAGCTCCCTTGTGCCCACTCAGCTGAGCGCGTCGCGACGCCGCCTTCTGCGCATGCGCGGCCGGCCGGCTGCCGGTCGATGACGCGCGAACTCTGCCGAGCGCCTCCGGCGGCGGCCGAGCGTCGGCGGCGATGACCGCCAATCGAAGGCGACGGCCGCCCACGCCGTGACAATGCGTGGCGTGACCTCGGCCGGTCCGTTATACTGGGAGCGCGCGCAGACACACACAGACCGGACACAGCGGTACCTGCACTGGCGTCGGGCAAAAGCGGCGCCCACTGATCACACCAGCTCTTAGTTGTCGTTTGTGTCTCACCGTATCCCCGATCCAAGAGAAACAGATATGGAAAACTTTGTAACAACATCCCGTCTGCTACACCTACACCCACACTCTCAGAGAGGTCACAGTTCTACATCTACGTCCATACTGCGCAAGCCACCTGACGGTATGTGGCGGAGGGTACCCTGAGTACCTCTATCCGTTCTCCCTTCTATTCCAGTCTCGTATTGTTCGTGGAAAGGATTGTCGGTATGCTTCTGTGTGGGCTCTAATCTCTCTGATTTTATCCTCATGGTCTCTTCGCGAGATGTACGTAGGAGAGAGCAATATACTGCTTGACTCCTAGGTCAAGATATGTTCTCGAAACTTCAACAAAAGCCCGTACCGAGCTACTGAGCGTCTCTCCTGCAGTCTTCCACTGGAGTTAGTCTATCATCTCAGTAACGCTTTCGCGATTACTAAATGATCCTGTAACGAAGCGCGCTGCTCTCCGTTGGATCTTCTCTATCTCTTCTATCAACGGATCCCACACTGTTGAGCAGTATTCAAGCAGTGGGCGAACAAGCGTACTGTAACCTACTTCCTTTGTTTTCGGATTGCATTTCCTTAGGATTCTTCCAATGAATCTCAGTCTGGCATCTGCTTTACCGACGATCAACTTAATATGATCATTCCATTTTAAATCACTCCTAATGCGTACTCCCAGATAATTTATGGAATTAACTGCTTCCAGTTGCTGACCTGCTATTTTGTAGCTAAATGATAAGGGATCTTTCTCTCTATGTATTCGCAGCACATTACACTTGTCTACATTGAGATTCAATTGCCATTCCCTGCACCATGCGTCAATTCGCTGCAGATCCTCCTGCATTTCAGTACAATTTTCCATTGTTACAACCTCTCGATACACCACAGCATCATCTGCAAAAAGCCTCAGTGAACTTCCGATGTCATCCACAAGGTCATTTATGTACATTGTGAACAGCAACGGTCCTACGACACTCCACTGCGACACACCTGAAATCACTCTTACTTCGAAAGACTTCTCTCCATTGAGAATGACATGCTGCGTTCTGTTATCTAGAAACTCCTCAATCCAATCACACAATTGGTCTGATAGTCCACATGCTCTTACTTTGTTCATTAAACGACTGTGGGGAACTGTATCGAACGCTTTGCGGAAGTCAAGAAGCACGGCATCTACCTGGTAACCCGTGTCTATGGCCCTCTGAGTTTCGTAGACGAATAGCGCGAGCTGGGTTTCACACGACCGTCTTTTTCGAAACCCATGCTGATTCCTACAGAGTAGATTTCTAGTCTCCAGAAAAGTCATTATACTCGAACATAATACGTGTTCCAAAATTCTACAACTGATCGACGTTAGAGATATAGGTCTATAGTTCTGCACATCTGTTCGACGTCCCTTCTTGAAAACGGGGATGACCTGTGCCCTTTTCCAATCCTTTGGAACGCTACGCTCTTCTAGAGACCTACGGTACACCGCTGCAAGAAGGGGGCAAGTTCCTTCGCGTACTCTGTGTAAAATGGAACTGGTATCCCATCAGGTCCAGCGGCCTTTCCTCTTTTGAGCGATTTTAATTGTTTCTCTATCCCTCTGTCGTCTATTTCGATATCTACCAATTTGTCGTCTGTGCGACAATCTTGAGAAGGAACTACAGTGCAGTCTTCCTCTGTGAAACAGCTTGGGAAAAAGACATTTAGTATTTCGGCCTTTAGTCTGTCATCCTCTGTTTGATTTGGTCACATAGTGTCTGGACATTTTGTTTTGATCCACCTACCGCTTTGACATAAAACCAAAATTTCTTAGGATTTTCTGCCAAGTCAGTACATAGAACTTTACTTTCGAATTCATTGAACGCCTCTCGCGTAGCCCTCCTCACACTACATTTCGCTTCGCGTAATTTTTGTTTGTCTGCAAGGCTTTGGCCATGTTTATGTTTGCTGTGAAGTTCCCTTTGCTTCCGCAGCAGTTTCCTAACTCGGTTGTTGTACCACGGTGGCTCTTTTCCATCTCTTACGATCTTGCTTGGCACATACTCATTTAACGCATATTGTACGATCCTCAACACTATCTGTACTTGAGACAAAACTTTTGTGTTGAGCCGTCAGGTACTCTGTAATGTGCTTTTTGTCACTTTTGTTAAACAGAAAAATCTTCCTACCTTTTTTAATATTTATATTTACGAAGTGATAAACGGTAAAGGTAGTATCATAGGTCCTCTGCTGTTCCTAATTTACGTAAATGATCTAGGTCAGGGCTTCCCAACCTTTTCAGCTGGTGGACCCCTTCTTCAGTCGAAAATCCATGGCGGACCCCTAGTCAGTCAAGAGCACAGTAACTTTAAATTTCAGAGCGAAACCCGTGGGAACTGAAAGCTTCTCATTGCGCTTGCCATGTTCCCAATTCGTCTAGCGTGCAAGAAACAATATCATGAACACACGGCTTTATGAGATTTTCTGCAATGGTATGAGCTTTGCCTGTTTTTGCCACTCGATAACTAACCAAGAAAGAAGCTTTCAATGAATTTTTATTAATTGTTTTTGCATGAGTTTTCATGCAATGCTGAGAAGCAGCTAGTTCAGCACTCTTCCTTTTGAAAAAATCGATGTTTTTAGCCTGGAAATCCGGGTGAGTACCTTCAAAATGACGGCGTAATTTAACTGGAACCATTGAACTGTTCGGAAGGACTCGCGCACAAATTACACGCTGAGCTTTACCCTTCTTTGTCTCGATGAAGCCCATTTCTAAATAGCTTTCGTTGTACTTAACGCTTTTTGGTTATTCCACTTCCACAGAATATTGCTACCAATGGAGTACTTGCAGCGTTTTCACATAATAAATCCGACAAAGCTCGCTCCGCGCATGCGTAAAAGGTTTCAGCGCATCTAGCGCCGTGAGCGGGCGCACAAACGACCCCCGTATTGTTGCGAAACAGTCGATCAGAGAAGCCGCATTCTCCGGCACTAAACTGTGTATTCGTTCTCACTTAGGAACCGCAAAGGGTGCTTGGCAATACGACCTGAAGTAAAAGTACACATGTTTTTCACACGAAAAAAAAAGTGATAAATTTCATTTTCACATTTTTATTCAATAATTTTAGTCATTATTTTACACGATTTGGTGAAATATGGCCGCGGATCCCCTAGAAAGAGCCGGCGGACCCCTAAGGGGTCCGCGGACCACACGTTGGGAAGCCCTGGTCTAGGTGATAATCTGAGCAGCCCCCTTAGATTGTTTGCATATGACGCTGTAATTTACCGTCTAGTAAAATCATCAGACGATCAATTGCAATCACAAAATGATCTAGAGATAATTTCTATATGGTGCGAAAAGTGGCAATTGACACTAAACGAAGAAAAGTGCGAGGTCATCCACATGGGTACTAAAAGAAATCCGATAAATTTTGGGTACACGATAAATCGCACAAATCTAAGGGCTGTCAGTTTGACTAAATACCTAGGAATTACAATTACGAGCAACTTAAATTGGAAAGACCACATAGATAATATTGTGGGGAAGGCGAAACAAAGACTGCACTTTGTTGGCAGAACACGTAGAAGATGCGACAAACCCACTGAAGAGACAGCCTACATTACACTTGTCCGTCCTCTGCTGGAATACTGTTGCACTGTGTGGGATCCTTACCAGGTAGGATTGACGGAGGACATCGAAAAAGTGCAAAGAAGGGCAGCTCGTTCCGTGTTATCCAGTAATAGGGGTGAGAGTCTCACTGATATGATACGCGAGTTGGGGTGGCAGTCACCGAAACAGAGGCGGTTTTCTTTGCGGAGTGATCTATTTACGAAATTTCTCTCCCGAATGGGAAAATATTTTGTTGACACCCACTTACGTAGAGAGAAATTATCATAAATACATAAATAAATATATCTATACAAATCAGAGATCGAACGGAAAGATTTAGGTGTACCTTTTTCCCACGCGTCATTCGAGAGTGGAATGGTAGAGAAGTAGTATGAAAATTGTTCGATGAACCCTCTGCCAGGCACTTAGCTGTGAATTGCAGAGCAACCATGTAGATGTAGACTCTGAAAACACCTGCGAAGTATGCAGCAGAGGGTACTTACACCAGTTATTAGGGCTTTTCCGTTCCAATCACTTTTAACAAAATCTACATGTATACTGCGCAAACCATCTTATGGTGTGTGGCGGAGGATACTTTGTGTATCAGCGTCACTTCCCCCTTTTCATGTTTCTTGCGCGTATGATTCGCGGGAACACAGATTGTTGGTAATCTTACGTGTCGATTCGAACCTCCGATTTTATCTTCACGGTCTTTTCGCAAGATACACGTTGTTCTTGTTGTCGTCTTCAGTCCTGATACTGGTTTGATGCAGCTCTCCATGCTACTCTACCCTGTGCAAGCTTCTTCATCTCCCAGTACCTACTGCAACCTACATCCTTCTGAATCTGCTTAGTGTATTCATCTCTTGGTCTCCCTCTACCATTTTCACCCTCCACGCTGCCCTCCAATGCTAAATTGGTGATCCCTTGATGCCTCAGTACATGTCCTACTAACCGATTCCTTCTTCTTGTCACGTTGTGCCACAAATTTCCCTTCTCCCCGACTCTGTTCAATACCTCCTCATTAGTTACGTGATCTACCCATCTAATCTTCAGCATTCTTCTGTAGCACCACATTTCGAAAGCTTCTATTCTCTTCTTCTCCAAACTATTCATCGTCCACGTTTCACTTCCATACTTGGCTACACTCCATACAAGTACTCTCAGAAACGACTTCCTGACACTTCAATCTATACTCGATGTTAACAAATTTCTCTTCTTCAGAAACGCTTTCTTTGCCATTGCAGTGTGCATTTTATATCCTCTCTACTTCGACCATCATCGGTTATTTTGCTCCCCAAACAGCAAAACTCCTTTACTACTTTAAGTGTCTCATTTCCTAATCTAATTCGCTTAGCATCACCCGATTTCATTCGACTACATTCCATTATCCTCGTTTCGCTTTTGTTGGTGTTCAACTTATACCCTCCTTTCAAGACACTGTCCATTCCGTTCAACTGCTCTTCCAACTCCTTTTCTGTCTCTGACAGAATTACAATGTCATCGGCGAACCTCAAAGTTTTTATTTCTTCTCCATGGATTTTAATACCTACTCCGAATTTTTCTTTTGTTTCCTTTACTGCTTGCTCAATATACAGATTGAATAACATCGGCGATAGGCTACAACCCTGTCTCACTCCCTTCCCAACCACTAAATAGGTACGGAATAGAATTGAGGAGAAAAATTCACAGCACACACCGACTAAAAGAAGGGATCGGTTGTTAGGATATCAAGCAATCGCCATTTTGTTGTTAATAGGTCAGAGTGTCGGGACACGAAAAGTAGAGTCAAAGGTTCGAATACAGTAAACAGATTTAGATGGATCTAGGCTGCGGCAGCTAACCACAGATGAAGAAGCTTGCACACTACACACTAGCTTATAGAGCTGCACCAAACAAGAATTTTGAAACAACGGAACGATTAATTCGTTTTTTCCAGCCACTTCATAGTGTAACTAGTACAGTAAAGTCCAAATTATATCTTCCTCGATCCAAACTAGTAATGATGTTGCTCCGACTGACACCAGATCGATATGGCGGATCGGGGCAGTCCGAGCGCTCATCTATGATTCACCAGCCAATAGCAGAGCTGCGCACATTAGCGCTGTTATAAATAATGTACCCGCTGTCAAACTGCTTGCCCCTAGTACAAGCCATTCACACTCAAGTCTCATTGGATCTCATCCGCAAGAGAAAGGAAAGTTGAAATGCAGCGTTTAAGCGTAATATGTGACGACAAAGGATTTCCTGATGGGAGAGCTGCGACACAGGCAAAAAGAATTACTGGCGCGTTCCAAAGAAATTTGTGGGACTCTTTACTGATTATCTTGTAAATAATAAAACCTGTGATGTCCCTACGTAATGTAATATTATTGTAATATTCCGACTGCGAGTACCAACGATGATACGCTGCCGTAATTGAGACAACGCTCTTTGCTGTGTATATATATATATATATATATATATATATATATATATATATATATATATATTTGTAATTGCTGTAGATAACGAATGGCTATTGGCCTTTTTTTTTTCTTGATACGTTTGCATATAGGGAAGAGAAATTTGTTAACATCGAGTATAGATTTAAGTGTGAGGAAGTCGTTTCTGAAAGTATTTGTATGGAGTGTAGCCATGTATGGAAGTGAGACATGGATGATAAATAGTATAGACAAGAAGAAAATAGAAGCTTTCGAAATGTGGTGCTACAGAAGAATGTTGAAGATTAGATGGGTAGATCACATAACTAATGAGGAGGTGGTGAATAGAATTGGGGAGAAGAGAAATTTGTGGCACGACTTGACTAGAAGAAGGGATCGCCAATTTAGTATTGGAGGGCAGCTTGGAGGGTAAAAATCATAGAGGGAGACCAAGAGATGAATACAGTAAGCAGATTCAGAGTGATGTAGGTTGCAGTAGGTACTGGGAGATGAAGAACCTTGCACAGGATAGAGTAGCATGGAGAGCTGCATCAAAGCAGTCTCTGGACCACCACCACCACCATCACCACAACAACAACAACAACCTATCTATCAGATATACCCATATATTTTTCAACATTCTTCCATGTGTGACGCTCTTCGTCCCTTTTGCTAAGTGCTTAGTCAAATGACTGAATTTCGTGGGGAGATATTCAGTGACGTGCATTACTGTATATTGCATATGAAAAACATATGAATATTGCATATGAAAAACAGGGAGACGAGTAATTATGAAGTTGCAAACAGAAAGCCGTATGAAATGCTGCTGGACGTGCGCGGCTTATGTAGCCAAGTTTCTTTCATTTGACTCCTCAGCTGGGTAAACTATTTTACAAGGAGAGAGCCAGATTATTCCCATTGTATGCGTTACGTTGTCTAAGATTCTTTCCCCATCTTCATTATACATTACTGGCCGTTAAAATTGCTACACCAAGAGGAAATGCAGATGATAAACGGCTATTCATTGGACAAATATATTATACTAGAACTGACATGTTACATTTTTACGCAATTTGGGTGCATAGATCCTGAGAATTCAGCACCCAGAACAACCACCTCTGGCCCTAATAACGGCCATGATACGCCTGGGCATTGAGTCAAACAGAGCTTGGATGGCGTGTACAGGTACAGCTGCCCATGCAGCTTCAACACGATACCACAGTTCATCAAGAGTAGTGACTAGCGTATTGTGACGAGCCAGTTGCTCGGCTAGCATTGACCAGAAGTTTTCAATTGGTGAGAGACCTGGAGAATGTGCTGGCCAGGGCAGCAGTCGAACATTTTCTGTATCCAGAAAGGCCCGCACAGGACCTGCAACTTGTGGTCGTGCATTATCCTGCTGAAATGTAGGGTTTCGCAGGGATTGAATGAAGGGTAAAGCCACGGCTCGTAACATATCTGAAATGTAACGTCCACTGTTCAGAGTGCCGTCAATGCGAACAAGAGGTGACCGAGACGTGTAACCAATGGCACCCCATACCATCACGCCGGGTGATGGAGATGACGAATACACGCTTCAAATGTGCGTTCACCGCGATGTCGCCAAACATGGATGCGACCATCATGATGCTGTAAACAGAACCTGGATTCATCCGAAAAAATACTCAGGGATCGAGACGTGGCTGCGCGATCCGTTACAGCCATGCGGATAAGATGCCTGTCATCTCGACTGCTAGTGATACGAGGCCGTTGGGATACAGCACGGCGTTCCGTATTACCCTCCTGAACCCACCGATTCCATATTCTGCTAAAAGTCATTGGATCTCGACCAACGCGAGCAGCAATGTCGCGATACGCTAAACCGCAATCGCGATAGGCTACAATCGGATCTTTATCAAAGTCGGAAACGTGATGGTACGCATTTCTCCTCCTTACAGGAGGCATCACAACAACGTTTCACCAGGCAACGCCAGTCAACTGCTGTTTGTGTATGAGAAATCGGCTGGAAACTTTCCTCATGTCAGCACATTGTAGGTGTCACCACCGGCGCCAACGTCGTGTGAATGCTCTGAAAAGCCAATCATTTGCATATCACAGCATCTTCTTCCTGTCGGTTAAATTTGGCGTCTGTAGCACGCCATCTTCGTGGTGTAGCAATTTTAATGGCCAGTAGTGTATTTTACTTCAGCGAGAAAATCGCAGCATATGACACTCAAACACATACAGGACTACTAATACAGTGCAGCACTTATCCAACAGAAAAAAATGAACTGATCGTTGGCATTGTCTGCCGGGATGCGCCACCCGGGGAAGTTCGGCCCAGAAGTGCGAGTCTTATTACAGTTGCCTCATTGGGCGACTCGCATGCCGGTGATGAGGATGAAATGTTGATGAGGGCAACACACAGTCCACGAGCGGAGGAAACCCGCAACCCGACAGGGAATGAAACCCGGGCCCGCTGCATGGAAGGCAAGCACGTAACCACTTTTTTTTTCTTTTCTTTTTCTTCCCCGTCTTTCATTTTGTTCGTTGTTGATCGTTGTGTTTGGTCGTTGCGGACGTGACATGACATCCGTTAAAGCTCCTTTGTTGATCCTCCCACTCAGTTTTTTATTACAGAGGCCTGTCAGCTCTCTGCCCGAACACGCTGAGCTATCGTCCCGCCATTTTTTTTGTTTTTTTTGTTTTTTGCATGTTGGTATTCCAATCGCAATGGGTTTATTTATTAGCCACTCAGCTAAGCAGCCGGACTGTCCAGCAGAATTTCGTTCACACCACGTAATAATATGGGTGTTTCAACATGGGTTGAGACCTGGTATCTCAGAACTGCTTGCGCTGTTGGTCTGTAAAGATAGCCATTTCATGCACTCCATATGCGCTGTGCAACAATAAATCTTGATACTAAAATGTAGACTTTCACGGCCGTAAATGTCATGTCCATTATGATCATCCGGGCTGTTCTGCCGTGGTCGGTTGATGAATTTTGTCTCAATTCCCAATGTTTCGTTTCCGTCTGCGGAGGACATCTTCAAGGGGGTCCGTAGGTCGATGGGAGGTCCAACACACCCACTGGCTCGCTACTGACTGCCGCTAAATTCCGTGTCCGCGCGCTCCCACGCCGCGGCGTGACGTCACGTGTTTTGAAAACGTCAGTGCAGTTGGCCGCTGTCCGTCGCCGTCGATCGCCGTTGCCATCACCCAGTAGTGGACGGGTGGTACACATCTTCTTTAACACCGGCATCCATATGCCGTTTAATTTCACGCCCTCCTCCTTTCGGTTGAAATTATTTGGGTGTTTAGCGATTTCGATTGCCTCCTTTCGTAATATCCGCTTGTGGCCGCTAGTACTTGGGTCTCCTCGAAACGAATATTGTGGTTCCCTGGCTGGAAAGCATGCTCCGCAACAGCTGATCGTTCCGTTTCTCCTCTTCTACAATTTCCCTTGTGCTCTTCCAAACGTTTAGAAACAGTTCTTTTAGTGGTACCCACATAAACATCACCACAGCGGCATGGGATCCTATACACTCCAGCTTGGCAGGCTTAAGGTATTCCTGTATCTTCCTGGTGGGCTTGTAAATTACGGTAATATTCCGCTTCGTCAAGATCCTTCCTATTCTTTTCGTTACATTTTTAACAAACGGCAGGAAAACCTTAGATTTTGCAGTAGCCTGTACGTCAGTATGATTTCTGCGTGGCTGCCTCAACGCACGTTTTATTTCGGCGGACGAATATCCGTTCTTCATTAGTGCATTGTGGAGATGTTCCATCTCAGCGTCGAGCAACTCAAGTTCACAAATATTTCTAGCTCTGTCCGCTAACGTCTTGATAACACCCCGCTTTTCAGACTGTTCGGCATTTAGACGTTTCCCGGACCGTTATCAATTTGTCCAAACGTTCGTTATCTGACGATGAGACATCTGTGCTTGCCAAGGGAGGAAATTTTGCTGTTAGTCCGCGTTTTGTGCCCACGGAAGAAATTATAGCCAGTGTAGAAGCAGGAATTCGCAGTGTGGATTCTGTAACAGCTGAAGAAATCCGTATAGAAACAGTGAGAATATTAGCCAATGCAAAACCGCCGAAAAGCAATATAACTGTGGGTGAGAGAAGAGCTTTAAAACTCCTGAATGACGACGATAGTATTTTGGTTCTCCCAGCTGACAAAGGAAGCGCAACGGTGGTTTTGAATGTGGCCGACTATCAGAGTAAAATTACTGATCTACTGGATCCGCAAGCATATAGGAAGCTGAATAAGGACCCCACTAACAACGTTCTCAGAACTGTGTCGCGGTTAATAAAAAAGTCCTCCATTGAAGAGAGTGTACAGAAGGGTCTCTGCAATTCGGTTGCGCTACCACCGAGGCTTTATGGATTGCCCAAAATTCATAAAGAAAATGTACCGTTAAGACCGATACTAAGTGCCATTGGTTCGCCCACCTACTCGTTAGCCAAGTTTTTGACTACGCTGTTAAAACCACATGTGGGCCGTTCGGACTCTTATATAAAGAATTCGACACATTTCACCGGCAGATTGAATGGCATAGTGGTCCAGCCGGAGGACATATTGGTCAGCTTCGATGTGGTATCGCTGATGTATTTGAACAGCTGGATCAAATTTTTCCTGCCGACATTTCAGAACTGTTTAAGTGTTGTTTGACGACCACATATTTCAAGTGGAATGAACAGTTTTATGAGCAAACAGATGGCGTGGCTATGAGAAGCCCCCTTAGTCCCGTAATTGCAAACTTCTTTATGGAGAAATTCGAAGAACAGGCCTTAGGTACTGCCAGCAAAAAACCAAATGTATGGTTCCGATACGTGGATGACACGTTTGTGCTGTGGAGACATGACTAAGCCGGTCCCACGAACATCTGAACAGTATAAACTCGAGAATTAAGTTTACACTGGAGGAGGAGGTAGACGGCAAATTACATTTCCTCGATGTTCTCGTTTTTAGAAACGAAAATGGTAGTTTGGGCCACTCAGTATACCGCAAACCCACGCACACGGACCGTTAGTTGCACCGCATTCGAACCACCACCCACAACAGAAGCGGGGTGTTATCAAGACGTTAGCGGACAGAGCTAGAAATATTCGTGAACCTGAGTTGCTCGACATGGATATGGAACATCTCCACAATGCACTAATGAAGAACGGATATTCGTCCGCCGAAATAAAACGTGCGTTGAGACAGCAACGCAGAAATCATACTGACCTACAGGCTACTGCAAAATCTGAGGTTTTCCTGCCGTTTGTTAAAAATGTAACGGAAAGAATAGGGAGTATCTTGACGAAGAGGAATATTACAGTAATTTACAAGCCTACCAGGAAGATACAGGAATACCTTAAGCCTGCCAAGGACGCAAACCATTGGAAAAAGCTGGAGTGTACAGGATGGCATGCAGCTGTGGAGATGTTTATGTGGGTGCCACTAAAAGAACTGTTTCAAAACGTTTGGAAGAGCACAAGGGCAATTGTATAAGAGGAGAAACGAAACGATCAGCTGTTGCGGAGCATGGTTTCCAGCCAGGGAACCACAATAATCGTTTCGAGGAGACGCAAGTACTAGCTGCCACAAGCGGATAGTACGAAAGGCTCTACAGGGAGGCAATCGGAAATCGCTAAACACCCTAATAATTTCAACCGAAAGGAGGAGGGCGTGAAATTAAACGGAATATGGATGCCGGTGTTAAAGAAGATGTGTACGACCCGTCCACTATTGGGTGATGGCAACGGCGATCGACGGCGGCGGACAGCGGCCAATTGCACTGACGTTTTCAAAACACGTGACGTCTCGCCGCGGCGTGGGAGCGCGCGGACACGGAATTTAGCGGCAGTCAGTAGCGAGCCAGTGGGTGTGTTAGAACTTCCATCGAGCTACAGACCCCCTTGAAGATGTCTCCCGCAGACGGGGACGAAACGTTGGGAATTGAGACAAAATTCAACAAACGACCACGGCATAACAGCCCGGAATGAATTGAAAACCTCTAAAAGGGAATTATCTGCCCGTTACATGAAAAAGGCGACAAGTCAGAATGTAGTAATTATCGTGGAATCACTCTCTCGGACGTAACATGTAAGATATTTAGTAAAATTTTGGCCTCCAGACTTGAAGGGGTGGTAGAAGGGATATTAGTGGACTATCAGGATGAATTTAGGAGGAACAGATCCACGATGGACCAGATTTTTTTTATTAAGACAAGTGTTAAAGAAGTTTTGTGAGAATGACAAGCAACTACATCGCTTGTACAATGATTTTAAGAAAGCGTACCACAGCCTACATAGGAAGAAAATTATACAGCTCGTGAAAGAATTTAGTATCCCACTAAAACTGGTCAATTTAACGGAAATGACAATGAAAGCAACAGTGTGTAAAGCAAGAATAGAGCAAGAACCGTGTGCTGAATTCCAAATACAGAGGTGGCTACGACAGGTTGATCTGATCTCTACGCCGCGCGGGATTAGCCGAGCGGTCTTAGGCGCTGCAGTCATGGACTGTGCGGCTGGTCCCGGCGAGGTTCGAGTACTCCCTCGGGCACGGGTGTGTGTGTTTGTCCTTAGGATAATTTAGGTTAAGTAGTGTGTAAGCTTAGGGACTGATGACCTTAGCAGTTGTCCCATAAGATTTCACACACATTTGAACATTTTTTTTTCTGATCTCTGCAATGTTATTTAATTTAGTTTTGGAAAAGGTGACGCGGCAAATGCCGATAAACCCAGGAGGAACAATACCTGATCGACAAGTTCAAGTGGTAGCATATGCGGATGACGTAGCATCAATGGCTAGGAATGTAAGGGCACTAAAGGGGAACTACGATACGCTAGAGGAAGCAGCGAGAGTAGTAGGTTCAAATCGTTCAAATGGCTCTGAGCACTATGGCACTTAACATCTGTCATCAGTCCCCTAGAACTTAGAACTACTTAAATCTAACAAACGTAAGGACATCACACACATCCATTCCCGAGGCAGGATTCGAATCTGCGTCAGTAGCGGTCTCGCGGTTCGAGACTGAAGCGCCTAGAACCGCACGACCACTCCGGCCGGCAGAGAAGTAGGTTTAGAAGTAAACATAAACAAAACAAAGTATATGGTGATGGTGGAGCCCAATATAAACGGACAAAAGAATTCAATAGTAATGAATGGGAAAGAATATGAAAGAGTGAAAATATTTAGGTTCTGTAATAACGGAAGGCCATACAGTAGCAGTAGAAATTCAAGAAAGGATAGCGAGTGGAAATCGTTGCTGTTTTGCCTTGCAGAACGTATTTAATTCCACGAATGTTAGCACGAATCCAAAATCAAAATCTACACGACCATATTAAGACCTATAGTTAGAGATCTGCGCGGATAAGGAAAGCGCAATCCGCGTCCGCAACCGCATCCGCAGCAGTTAATCCGCATCTGGAAGTTCCTTATCCACATCCGCATATATTTAAGTTTTGATTGAGTAATTGATATTAATAGACAGTAGTACTTAGAATTATGGTGTGTAATGACATAGTTATTGTTAGGGTGCCATTTCTGAGACAACTTAATTACTTTTGACTTCTTAAATCACAGGAAATGCTCTATACCTTACTCTAAAGCAGACCATTCCAAACAGGAAAGCATTGGCGCTCCGGAGCACACACAGTAGCGGCTCGGATCTCGTGAGATAGGAAACGCTATTTAAAAAAATAAAATTCAATGTAATAGTATTAAATTATGAAAATGCGTGTATAGAAACAATTATATTTCGCTGCTCTTGTGCCAAGGCAGCTGAAAATGTTACTAGTTGGGCTCAAATGGCTCTGAGCACTATGCGACGTAACTTCTGAGGTCATCAGTCGCCTAGAACTTAGAACTAATTAAACCTAACTAACCTAAGGACATCACACACATCCATGCCCGAGGCAGGATTCGAACCTGCGACCGTAGCGGTCGCGCGGCTCCAGACTGTAGCGCATAGAACCGCTCGGTCAATCCGGCCGGCTGTTACTAGTAGTTTGCATCATTTACCGACAGTTTTTTTTGTACTCACTGCTTGGATTTGTCAACTTTTGAAGCCATTCATGTCAGCTGATGATTATATTATAGCTTACGCGTTCAGTCCTCGCCATTTCCAGGTGAAAATATTTGCAGTATTAGGCCTACACTGCTGCAAAACGCTTTCGCACCTGCGAAAAAGTTAAACTGCCAGCAATAATTGACGTTGTCTGGAAGAAATAACTCGTCTTCCGAAGAGTGACAATAAAATCAGTGGTTATAGAAATTAGGAGTCTATTTAGCTTTAGCTAAAAATACGATTGAAATCTCGAACCTCACCTTTTGGCTGATTTATCGAATTAAGACCTAGCTATAAATGAACTGTCTGTTTCATTCTCAACTAAACAAAGTCTTTCACACTTTAAAACATCCTCAACATTGGTCTAAATTACTAAGTCAAAATTTGCAGTAGATTTCGCAGTTAATACTTTCAATGTTAAAAAATAATTTTTTTTCAGAGTTTAATGGAACTGCAAACGATTTCAAGATGTCTATATAAAAACCACTGTCCCATAACTTCAAATGTTAGGCACTGTTCCTTGTTAAGCAATACCGAGCTACAGTTAAAATGTCCAATTTTGTTACGAATTTCAGCCCTTATCTTTACTAATTGTCTGGTAAATTAAAAGACACATTATTATTTTGGATGATTTGAATATTTTGTAAGTTTTCAATGTGATCAGAATAATCTTTCACGGGCTGTCGCAGTCACAGCTTGTTGGTGGTCGTGAGCCGGAGTTTGAAGTCCCACTTGTAATTGATTTACAAGGCCCGCCGTTCCACCGCTCCGGCCGGGCTGTTTCACTGTTCACAAAGAGCGACAATGGTCGGCGGCTGCAAATGTTACTGTAGTACACGCTAAAATTTAGGTAGGCACTTATGAGATCATCATTACCTAGTTTAATAATATTGACGTGTTAGCTGTTGAATGTTCTTGTTGCGAAGAGTAAAAACTTAAAATTGAGCTCTTTAATATGAAAATTACAACAAAACAAATTGCTTGTTAAATATTTCCTTCTTTTACCAAATGCTACTTAAATGTTCTTGTTGGGAATAGTAAAAATACTAACAATATGTCGAGGAAATTCTTTATTATAAATATTACAATAAAAACTCACAGGCTTCAGATTAAATATTTTCATCTTCTGCTTGCTTCTGTTTCAAATTCTGTAAAAGAAAGAATCACATGAAAAAAATTGTAACTAATTGAGATAAGCCCAAAAAATACAGTGAAGTAAGAGAAGCTGTACAAGTACCTTTTTACTTTGGAAGATTACTATGCAGGAACATGATGTCATCAATCGTCTGTGGCTTCAAAGACGTGCGTCGGTCCTGCATTATTTGTCCCGCTTCTCTCAGATGGCGCGCTGGACGTGAAGTATGCGAGTTTGGAAATCCGCGGATAGACGTTTTCACGTCCATGACACAAAGCTATCAATTGGACTGTATCATTCGTATATCTGAGAATTTCATCTGACGCAAAGTCAAGATCTCGCGTCGATTCATCTTCTGAGGACTCTTCAAATTCATTAAAAGTACGTCAGACTTAGGGTTTTTTGCAGGATTTCCAGATGTTGTTTCGTCCTTATCTTCTAACTGTGGACAATTTCTCGCAACATAATTTTTCGCTTCCTGTACAACTTCATCTTTTTCGGCACTGCTAACAAATTTTAGGTTTTTATATTTTGGTTTCAAAAATGTTGCAAGTTTATGGGTTACTGGTATGTCCCATTTGCTGATTAAACTAGATTTGGCTGTACTCTTTAAATCTATCAGAAATGGGCTGTCGCCCTCATTTTTTTTCAAGGAAGGAGAGAAGTTTTAACTTCCACAACACACATAAATAAAGCGTAGGGGTTTTGAGGCTTCGAGATCACAAGAAGCTATTTTAAATGGTGTCAGAAAGGTTATTATATCTTCCAACATCCTCTTGTCTATAGAATCAATCAAATTACCTTGATTTTTCTCTGACAAAATTGACAGAATTTCAAACCATTGTGAATTAATAGACTCAAACATATCCAATTTACTGTTCCATCGTGTGTCTATATCTCCTTTCAATGACTTCTGAAGGCGTTTCTGAAGACCAGATCTTTTAAAGAAAGTTGTTTTAAAGAAAGTTGTGATAGCTCGACAGGAGTTTATTAGTCGCTGCACGTCACTCTTCTCATCATTCGCGTCTCCTCGAGTCGTGTGCTCCAGCACAGTATTAACAATGTGTGCTGAGCACGAGAGCCTCTTGTATTGGCGAAGTGCTGCCACAATATTGGGACCTCTATCCGTAACGAACACGATGTTATTCACAGCACTGAATAAATCGAACGACCGTAGTGTCTTAATTAATTCAAGTTTAATGTTTTCTCCTGTTTTTTTAATCTCACTCTCAAAATTACTGGTGCACAACACTCGATCCTCAAGTTTCACTTCTTCATAATTAACATAACGTGCAGTCACTCCCATATAGTTTATTTTACGGTAGGAATCAGTCCATAAATCGACAGTTAGTGCTCCACCTACATATCTGAATATATTCTTCACTTCTGCGGACACGGTTCCACGCAGACGATCGGCCGTTTCCTTCAAATTTCTGGATATGGTGGTTTGATGAGGTAGCAGTTCCTTAGCACTCACTGCACCGTACTTGCCCCCCCCCCCTCCCCCACATCAATAAGAAACTGTGCCGTCTCGAGAAACCCAGATCCACACGCAACTTCGAATGGTAAAATGTCTTTGCTGACAAGATTGATACATTTTTCTGTCGCGGCTGTCTTCGAATTTGGCGGAACTTCAGGAACTTTCACGTCTCTCTTGGTATTTAAATAAGTAATTATGCTACTTTGTCCAGCCTCACACGAATGTTTTAGCAAATTTGAAGTTCCACTTTTGTGTCCAGTGTAGGAATATACTTTTTTACATGCAAAACAAGCCACTATATGTTTTATCTTTTCGTTGCCATCAAATACGTGTCCGAATTTTTTCCAAAATGGCGATTTCAATTTGGTTTCCTTCACTGATGTAAAATCACCTTTTTTCACCTTACACGAAATTGTATCCATCGATATGGTGTTCATTTGAAGAAAGAACTCTCACTGATATTTGCTACGATGCACGTTGTCACTCGGTCACTACAAAGCGGTAACTGAAGGCAGCGGAAAATTGCAACGGGCACCTGTCTGGTAGACAGTGGGCAGGTTTGCCACCCAGAGAGCACTCCAAGGGCCACACAAAAGACACGGTCGCGGAAACGGATTAGGCACAGGTCTCTTGGGTACAGCTACGTCGGTCGTAGCCAGGGGCTGAGGACAACAGATATCCGCTCTACCCGGGCCCTGCAAGATTGCAAAAATGTCAACAGACTTGAAGTTTTCAACTAACATAGCAACATACGTACTGGGAAGATGCCTAGCTCATTACCCGCATGACCCGCGGATATCCGCGCCGGTCACGATTTTATCCGCCAAGTGACAAATACCGCGGATATCCGCATCCGCGCAGGCCTCTACGCTATAGTAATATGTAGATCAGACGGCTGGGTATTGACATCAAAGGAGGAGAACTGGTTATTGAGATGGGAAAGAAAGATACTGAGAACGATTTTTGGAGCAGCGAGAGAGGAAGATGGCTGGAGAGTAAGAACAAATGGAGAACTACAGACACTTTATGGACAGATGGATACTGTTGTTAAAATTAAGCAGGGAAGAATAAGATGGGCAGGAGATGTACAGAGAATGCCAGAAACTCGGAGTGTCAAAGTTGTCATGGGAAACCCTGACGGGAGAAGGAGAAGAGGGAGACCCACGAAAAGGTGGCTGCACGATATGGAAGAAGATCTAAAGGCGATGGGAATAAGAAACAGGAGAAGGAAGGAAAGGACAGAGAAGAATGGAGGCAGGTAATACAGGAGGCCAATGTTCTTCACGGACTGTAGAGCCAACCAAGAAGAAGAAGAAGGAGAAAAGGATGTACTATTTTTTTTTTTTCCGGCAGTGCATATCGTTCAAATTCCATACGTATTTAAAGCCCAGAATGAGATTTTCACTCTGCAGCGGAGTGTGCGCTGATACGAAACTTCTTGGCAGATTAAAACTGTGTGCCCGACCGAGACTCGAACTCGGGACCTTTGTCTTTCGCGGGCAAGTGCTCTACCATCTGAGCTACCGAAGCACGACTCACGCCCGGTACTCACAGCTTTACTTCTGCCAGTACCTCGTCTCCTACCTTCCAAACTTTACAGAAACTCTCCTTCGAACCTTGCCTGCAAGGAGACGAGGTACTGGCAGAAGTAAAGCTGTGAGTACCGGGCGTGAGTCGTGCTTCGGTAGCTCAGATGGTAGAGCACTTGCCCGCGAAAGGCAAAGGTCCCGAGTTCGAGTCTCGGTCGGACACACAGTTTTAATCTGCCAGGAAGTTTCATATCAGCGCACACTCCGCTGCAGAGTGAAAATCTCATTCTGGAAACATCCCCCAGGCTGAGGCTAAGCCATGTCTCCGCAATATCCTTTCTTTCAGGAGTGCTAGTTCTGCAAGGTTCGCAGGAGAGCTTCTGTAAAGTTTGGAAGGTAGGAGACGAGGTACTGGCAGAAGTAAAGCTGTGAGTACCGGGCGTGAGTCGTGCTTCGGTAGCTCAGATGGTAGAGCACTTGCCCGCGAAAGGCAAAGGTCCCGAGTTCGAGTCTCGGTCGGGCACACAGTTTTAATCTGCCAGGAAGTTTCGTATTTAAAGCCATTTGTGTATCCACCAGTCATTCAGTCACGTTAATTATTCAGTGGAAATCTCAGTTAGATCTGGCTAGGCGCTGACTAGTTGGCAGTACAGCAGATTATAAGGAACAGAACAGATCTGACAGTACAGTATGATATTTTTAAACTGTAGCCGGAATCCTTGACCCGCGCCGCATTACCACCGTGTGTGGGTTGCTCGCCGACATCGACCGGCTGCTGTCACTCGCTGGCAGCGTAGCTCAATCAGTTAAAAATATTCTCTAACATTTTCAGTTTAATTAATACACAGATAGTCCCCCCAGCCGGCATTTCGGTGATCGCTCAACAGATTTATTTATTTCCAACGTGACTTGAGAGCTATAGCTCGAGTTCCGCTATCAGAATAAATCTGAACTATTGCAATAGGCTATCCGTCACAGTGTGATAAGTCCACTTTCAATGAAGGTATGTGCTGACAGTTGAGAATGCTGGGTCATGGTTACAGAGTACTGACACGTATTATTTACAGAAGAATGGAAAAGCTGAAAGAAGCAGATATCGCGAAAGATCAGATAGGGTTCCGGAGTAATGTACGAACGCGGGAGGTAATACTGTAATTGTTCAAATGGCTCTGAGCGCTATGAGACTTAACAGCTGAGGTCATCAGTCCCCTAGAACTTAAAACTACTTAAACCTAACTAACCTAAGGACATCACACACATCCATGCCCGAGGCACGATTCGAACATGCGACCGTAGCGGTCGCGCGGTTCCAGACTGAAGCGCCTAGAACCGCTCGGCCAATCCGGCCGGCGCGGGAGGTAATACTGTAATTGTAGCAGAGATGGCAAAGGACTTGGAAGAGCAGTTGAACGTAACGGACAGGGTGTTGAAAGGAGGATATAAGATGAACATCAACATAAGTAAAACAAGGGTAGTGGAATGTAGTCGAATTAAATCAGACGGTGCTGAGGGAATTAGATAAGAAAATAAGATACGTGAGGCAATACTGACCCTACGACTTATCTTAGAAAATAGATTAAGGAAAGGCAAACCTACGTTTCTAGCAAAACGAGGATAATGGAGTGTAGTCGAATTAAGTCGGGTGATGCTGAGGGAATTAGATTAGGAAATGAGACACTTATAATAGTAAAGGAGTTTTGCTATGTGGGGAGCAAAATAACTGATGATGGTCGAAGTAGAGAGGATATAAAATGTAGACTGGCAATGGCGAGGAAAGCGTTTCTGAAGAAGAGAAATTTGTTAACATCGAGTATAGATTTAAGTGTCAGGAAGTCGTTTCTGAAAGTATTTGTATGGAGTGTAGCCATGTATGGAAGTGAAACATGGACGATAAATAGTTTGGACAAGAAGAGAATAGAAGCTTTTGAAATGTGGTGCTACAGAAGAATACTGAAGATTAGATGGGTAGATCACGTAACTAATGAGGAGGTATTGAATAGAATTGGAGAGAACAGAAATTTGTGGCACAACTTGACTAGAAGAAGGGATCGGTTGGTAGGACATGTTCTGAGGCATCAAGGGATCACCAATTTAGTATTGGAGGGCAGCGTGGAGGGTGAAAATGGTAGAGGGAGACCAAGAGATGAATACACTAAGCAGATTCAGAAGGATGTAGGTTGCAGTAAGTACTGGGAGATGAAGAAGCTTGCACAGGATAGAGTAGCATGGAGAGCTGCATCAAACCAGTCTCAGGACTGAAGACAACAACAACACAACAAAAGTTGTAGATGAATTTTGCTATTTGTACAGCAGAATAAGTGGCATAAGAAGAGAGGATATAAAATGTAGACCGGCAATGGCAAGAAAAGCGTTTTTGGAGAAAAGAAACGTGTTAGCATCGAATATAGATTTAAGTGTTAGTGAATCGTGTACCAAAGGCCTTGCCGCAGTGGCAACACCGGTTCCCGTCAGAATAGCAAAGTTAAGCGCTGTCGGGCTGGGCTAGCACTTGGATGGGAGACCATCCGGTCTGTCGAGCGCTGTTGGAAAGCGGGGTGCACTCAGCCCTTGTGAGGCAAACTGAGGAGCTACTTGATCGAGAAGTAGCGGCTACGGTGTCGGAAACTGACATACGGCTGGGAGAGCGGTGTGCTGACCACATGCCCCTCCATATCCGCATCCAGTGACGCCTGTGGGCTGAGGATGACACGGTGGTCGGTCAATACCGTTGGGCCTTCATGGCCTGTCCGGGAGGAGCTGTTTTAGTGTATCGTGGACGGTGGACGGTAAACATTTCAGATAAAAGAGAACAGAAGGTTTCGAAATGTGGTGCTTCTCGAGTCCGTCGGCCGTCGTAATTTATTATTTATTGGTAACGTTAATTGTTACCGACTTACGTGGTGGGCCTTAATCAAAATGATACTTCATTTTAATTTTGATTTACAATTAAACGCTTTCGTGAAGTTCTCTTTTTTTTTGACAATATTGACCTTCAGTGGAATTAGACTCGCTGAATCTTAAAACATGAGTATATAAGTTGAACAATGGAATAAACTTTTCATATTAATTTCCTCGGCTAGTCAGTTCACTTTAAAGCAAAAAATCTTTAATAATTAATTACAATTGCGGCCCACACGCGCGCGAGAGTATTTCTTCTTACCTCCGTTAACCATTGCATTGTAGTCGAAGTCCTGGCTCTGGCTTTCGGCTGTGGTACTGAAAATAAGAATCTTAAAGCTACGTATTTTCTGCAACGTCGTGCGGCTGTGGAGAAAAATGTATATCATTTTAATAGCGGGTGAGTTTTTCGCTTCCGCTAATTTTTATAAGTTAATATCGCCACGTAATGGCGTCGTTGGCTGCATCGGCCGCTGCGATTGTTGAACTGTAAATTACTCGAATGCAGGTTAATTCAAGGAAGGCGGACATGAAATCGGGATCACCTCTTACAAATTAAAAGTGAATAATAATATTAAATCAATATATTATCTGCTTAATTAGTACACATATGCTTACATTTGCCAGCACTCGCAAGATGTCCGTCTACACGCAACCAAGACAAGAGAAGAAGTGAAGACGACTAAAAAATTAACAAAAGAGCGTATCTTGTCGTCTCTTTAGATCATTTTGTTATATTTCTTTGCCCTCGAAACTTACACAGAGAAATTATTATAATATCCTTACATGAGAAAAATGTATATTATTCAATTTTTAAATATCTCTTCTTTATAAATACTGTTTTTAAGCCTTTTCTTATTATTTCGCTGGGGACGCTATATGCTGCAGAAGAATGCTGAAGATTAGATGGGTATATCATGTAACTAATGAGGAAATCCTGGAATAAATAAAATCGGGGAGAAAAGAAATTTGTGGCTCATTGTGACTAGAGGAAGGGATCGGTTGGTAGGATACAATCCGAGACGTGAAGTAATCGCCAATTTTAGTACTAGAGGAAGTGTTGGGGTTAAAAATTGTAGAGTGAGACCATGAGTTGAATACAATAGGGTTCAAACGGACGCAGATTGCAGTAGATGAAGAGGCTAGCACAGGATAGAGTAGCATGGAGAGCTGGATAATAATAGGCTTGCGAATGAAGACGACAACAACATAATACTCGTTAAACAAAATTCACAAGTCGTGATTGTGTTCCATGAGGTATCTTGAATGCAGCGCCCATGACGTCGACATCTGACTACGACATTTCTGCTGACAATGAATACAGCCATCTTCAGGTGAGTGTTTTATACTGGAGACTGTTGGTGCTTGTCGTTAACTATATAACAAAAAATTGACGCGGAGGCGCATGCGCATAAGGCGACTGCTGCATAAACAACTGTCTGTCGTTAAATGTAAACGTAGGCTTCTGCGGCCGTTGTCACAGTCAATAAAATTCTGTCATCTGTAAAATTCTGACGTTTCGGTGACTGTTGCAAGGCGCTTTCCTCAGGGTATATTGCAAACTGCTGAATGAACACTGGTTTGGATACTTATATTCTCATACTAGTATATAAGTATCCAAACTAGTGTTCATTCAGCAGTTTGCAATACGCCCTGCGGAAGGTGCCCTGCAACAGTCGCCGAAACGTCAGAATTTTACAGATGACAAAACTCACTCAAACCCAGAAGAATTTTATTGACTAGACAATGTCTGTCGTGTTCAGTTTCCTGTTCAAATATTGCTCCATCTGAGGTGCATGCTCAATAGTGATATTGCATACACGCCCTGTGTCTGAGTGTTGGCCCGCGGAGTTAAAATGCACGTATCGACGTAATAAAATTAACTGTTGGTGAACGTATCACTAGATGAAAAATGCTTTGTGTCTGAAGACGCCGAAGAAACCACCGGGCCCCACGCCTTATCCGGTTGAAAGGCCATCACTATTAATAAGATCTTGCCCCTTTCTCGTTGGGGCTAAGATTTCAGTGGCACAATAATCCATTGAATGTCCTCTGAGGATACGATTCTGGGCCCTGGCTAACTCACTGTGGGGATCATGTTTAATGCACCTTTCAGGCTGACATGGTCTTCATTCCGAAATCCCAATCATGCTTTACCTAACCGAGAACAGCACAGGCCAGCGTAGGCGGCCAGAAAATTACGTTAACACAATGTTTCCCTTTTATTATGCCTAATTTAAATGAAATGTTTTTGATGATGATGATGATGATGATGATTGGTTTGTGGTGCACTCAACTGTGCGGTCATCAGCGCCCGTACAAACTCCCAATATTTTTACACTATTCCAATTTTACTCAACCCAACCCAGCCACTGCCACGAATACTAATGATGTTGTCATCAGAAGCGTCCAGTCCCCGGGCAGAGAAAATCCCGAACCCAGCCGGGAATCGAACACCGGGCCCGGTGATCCCATGGCAGCAACGCTAGCCACTAGACCACGAGCTGCGGACCGTATGGGAGGACCGCCATGGACTTCAACGCTTCCGTCTCCTCTTCCCCTTTTCAGCTGTGCTAATCCGCTGTGGAGAATATACCTTATCTTTGAACACTGTTTGTAGGTGTTCGAGCCCATATGCAATGCTGTCTCTATCAGACACAACATTGCCCCGTGCACCAGTTTTCGAACGACGTCAATAGTTTATGACGGGTGGTGGTACCTAGAGGCCTCCGTATGTAAATGTGGCGGCTTACGGAAAACGGAATACTCAGTGACCCATCCACTTTCCGACTGACCGAGACGTATAGAAACGGTAGACGTCCTCCTGTTTCCACTTTTATCGTAAATTGTGCAACGGCCTTGCCACAGTGGATACACCGGTTCCCGTGAGATCACCGAAGTTAAGCGCTGTCGGGCGTGGCCGGCACTTGGATGGGTGACCATCAAGCCGCCATGCGCTGTTGCCATTTTTCGGGGTGCTCTCAACCTGGTGATACCAGTTGAGGAGCTACTCGACCGAATAGTAGCGGCTCCGGTCAAAGAAAACTATCATCACGACCGGGAGAGCGGTGTGCTGGCCACACGCCCCTCCTATCCGCATCCTCATCTTGAGGGTGACACGGCGGTCGGATGGTCCCGATGGGCCACTTGTGGCCTGACGACGGAGTGCTTTATCGTAAATCGAATTACTCGTGGATTGAATACAGATGCTGTAAAAATCATGGCAGCTCTTTCCACTGTGGACCCACACTACAATAGTATCATCTACGCGGTGGCCGAGCTGTTGTAGGCGCTTCAGTCTGGAACCGCGCGCCTGCTACGGTCGCAGGTTCGAATTCTGCCTCGGGCTTGTATGTGTGTGATGTCCTTAGGTTAGTTAGGTTTGGTTCAAATGGTTCAAATGGCTCTGAGCACTATGGGACTTAACATCGATGGTCATCAGTCCCCTAGAACTTAGAACTACTTAAACCTAACTAACCTAAGGACAGCACACAACACCCAGCCATCACGAGGCAGAGAAAATCCCTGACCCCGCCGGGAATCGAACCCGGGAACCCGGGCGTGGGAAGCGAGAACGCTACCGCACGACCACGAGATGCGGGCTTAGTTAGGTTTAAGTAGTTCTAAGTTCTAGGGACTGATGACCTCCGATGTTAAGTCGGTGCTCAGAGCCATTTGAACCAGTATCATCTACATATCGCAAGAAATCTTTTTTATTCAAGTTTCGCCGAATTCAGTGTCCTGCATTATAAGAGTTCGCTACCAGGCCTTCTTGGCAATGCGGTCAAGTCGTTTAGAATATTCACTGCTGAATTAAAAATAAGTTGACAAGTTTCAGAAATAAACCATTTTATGCCTAAGGACACGTCTAGCGACAATTGTATTGCGTTGACAACAGAATTTTAACTTCGCGGGCCCGCTATTCGACAAGAGCGAACATGTAATAAATGCCGCATGCGCCTGCACCCTTGGGATGTAGAAATACTCGACAGAGGTAAACTATCCCCATGCGTCTCCGCGCCAATTTTTATCATCATCTTGCGCCCGTATTGCAGAGTCGAAGTTCAACACATCTATTGTAAGGGCTAGGACCACGCCCTGGCAGAAGTACCGCAGTACACTGACAGAGATTTTAGAAACACTTTTTATAAAAGATATTTGTCAGCGATTTTTTGTAGTGTAATACGGGCAACCCCCCCCCCCCCCCCCCCCCCCCCCCCCCCCCCCCCCCCCCCCCCCCCCCCCCATGAACCATGGACCTTGCCGTTGGTGGGGAGGCTTGCGTGCCTCAGCGATACAGATAGCCGTACCGTAGGTGCAACCACAACGGAGGGGTATCTGTTGAGAGGCCAGACAAACGTGTGGTTCCTGAAGAGGGGCAGCAGCCTTTTCAGTAGTTGCAAGGGCAACAGTCTGGATGATTGACTGATCTGGCCTTGTAACAATAACCAAAACGGCCTTGCTGTGCTGGTACTGCGAACGGCTGAAAGCAAGGGGAAACTACAGCCGTAATTTTTCCCGAGGGCATGCAGCTTTACTGTATGATTAGCATGGAGAGATGCATCAAACCAGTCTCAGGACTGAAGACCACAACAACAACAACAACAATACGGGCAACGGCGTGCAGCTGCGATCTCCAGTGTGAAAGATTGACCTGAAGGTGGATGAATGCTCGTCAGGCGAAGTATCGTGGCGTCTTCCGGCTGCAATCCCAAAACCTCACGGAAAACTCATTATTCCTGGAAGAGTTGCCGGCTTAACACGATGGTGTTGTTGCTGCTGCAGTGGTAAATCTGTAATTCACGTCGCGTGCTGCCTCTGTTTCTTGCCAACGTTTTCGTGTCTAGGGGTCAGAATTTTTCAGCTCAAATTTGGGCTACGTCCAATGCTTTCTAGCTTGCCTGCTATAATTCGTCGAGGGTACATTTACGGGCCAACTGTAACACTTAGATGTTTCATATTGTCATATTCATCACAATCACATCTGCCGTTATGTTCGTCTAGGAGATCACACCCGGTCAGGTTTCCCTTCACTGGTGCCACGTCCGTGCTAATGCGGTTCAGGCTGTTCCAGATCTTTCATCTCCCAGATCTCAGGGTGTAGTCGCTGGGTTTCTTCTGTAGTGGAGGGGAACAGTATTCAAGAATGTCTTGCAGTTTTCAAGTCTTCCCGGTCTACAGGAGGCTCCAAACACGGAGTGACTTTCTTCGTAGATATGCTTAATCTTCGCGCTGTCTTCGTGACCAGACCTTCAGGCCGACCGGGGTGGACGAGCGGTTCTAGGCGCTTCAGTCTGGAGCCGCGCGACCGCTACTGTCGCAGGTTCGAATCCTGCCTCGGGCATGGATGTGTGTGATATCCTTAGGTTAGTTAGGTTTAAGTAGTTCTAAGTTCTAGGGGACTGATTACCTCAGATGTTAAGTCCCATAGTGCTCAGGGCCATTTGAACAATTTTTAGACCCGCAGGAGTCTGTAAATGCTGGCGCTTTGTGTAGTGTATCGAGCGGAGTGCGTTTCATGTAGTCAGTAGTTAGTCGGCTCGTTCAATTTGAGCTTAAGTTAACCTTTTTGGCGTGTGCAGATCTACTCGTTAACCATTCTGCGCAAATATATTCTGTCTATTCAGAAAGTATTCACCAACTGTACAATCGGCTCGATGCCAGATACAGCGCTTGCAGTTGACGCCGGTGGAAGCTACACTACGTAGTAATATGGGTGTTTGAGCATAGATCGATACTGGGTGCGTCAGAAACGCTTGTGCTATTAATCTGTAAATGGTTAGGTTAGGTTAGGTTAGTGTTTTATGTACTACATATTCACTGTTGCAACATTAAATCTGGATTGAAATGGAAATCTCTAAAAGGGTGTATTAATTTTTTTCCAGCAATACCAGACAAAAGCTGTTTACACAACGTCCAAATTCGGATGTCTCATGTGTCATTAACATCGGTCGTTTGATTTGCGATAAGGTGTAAAAGAGTTTAAGCTCAAAGGTATTTGACGCATGAAACACTAACAGGCAGCAAATTCCCACAGGGTCTACAGTACTACTGACATCTTTTGTTGGATTTTCATTTAGGAGAAACTAATGGGCAACTTGGTTGGTTGCTGCTTTGGCGGTTTTCTGACTACCTTTGGATCATATGTATTACGTGGGTCATGTCTATTTCTTCCAGTCTTTCATCCGCTTCCTCTCTGTCTTCTTTCACTGAGCATTTCTTTAAGGGGAGCCGGAGGTGGTCAAATCCAAAAATTACGATTTTTTTTTTTGCTACCGAAAATTAATTAGAACATTCCTCTTTAATGTAAACTTTGAATTATCGTTCTACTCGCCCTAGAAGTGGAGTTATTACCATTTTCCCCCACGCCTGCAGAGGAAATGGGCGGCCGCTGAATGCATCTAATACCCTCTCGTGACTTCCTGGCGAACTGCTTGGGATTTTCTCGGCCTGTTACACATACAGCGCCTTATGTTACGCATACAGCGAGTGTGCAAGGGTTGGCTACATTGTTTTCTGTGACAAATGAAGCGCTAAGAGCGCAGAACATCGTCTCTTTGCTGTTTACCGTTTCGAATTAGTTCAGTGTTGCGCCTGTTGTTGGTAGTATTATACTTCTTGTGTAAAGCGTTGTTCTGGTTACGATGCCACGTTTTAGTAACCGTGTATATAAGAAGAGGAAGAACGTAGTGAAAAGAAAATTAACACTAATACCAAGTTCCGAAAAACAGTGTGGGCATTGTTCCTTCATACTGCCTCTTCCAATGAATACCCTCAACACAGCCTGTGCCCAAAAGATTCCTGGTGCAAATATAATGCAAAAAAGGACTGTGATCACAAACATGGTTTGCCAGCAGCTGTGATAAATGCAATAAAACCAATTTTTCATTACTTAGCACAGCCACAATTGTTACACAAATGTCTACACGGAAAGATGCAGAATCCTAATGAGAGCGCAAACAATTTGATTTGGAAAGTGATTCTTAAAAGGGTGTTTGTAAGCATAAAAACACTGCACTTTGGCATTTATGATGCAATAGCAACCTACAACCAAGGGAACAGTGTGAAGTGTGAAGTTCTGAAGGCATTAGGATTTACAGCTGGGGTGAACACTGTACGAGCACTAAGAAATATTGACAGAGAAAGGATAAGAGGAGCAGAAAGAAGAGAAAGACATATGAAGTATGATGGAACAACAGGCCAGAAAAGAAGACAGAAGAGGAAGCTTTTGGAGGATGAAGAAGACCGCCCTGATAATCCATCCTATAGTGCAGGAATGTATTGAGAAACTTTGGTAGCCATTTCCCGTAAATTAGAATTTTTCGAATATAATGAACATTTTCTCAAAATCCACTCAAGCTAGAGAGATGAAATTTTTATACAGCACTCCTAGTGGTCAAACTTAAATTGTAACACAGCCATTTGGCAATATGTTCAGTAGTTTCATTTCAGTTTAATTATAAAGCAATTACTTATAAAAAATTTGGGTCATTAATAAAAAAAATAATTGGAAGGAAACTAGAAAAGATACTCCAAAATCCCTCTGTCATAACTGCAATACTAAACCACTCTATATGTAAAAAAAAATTCAATTTTTTCTATTTGGTGGTTTATTCATAAATGTTCCTCAAACTAAGTGGGGTTCGACACGTCATTAGAACGCTCCTACTGTTACAGCGCTTGCTGTTGTTCAGGACGTCCACTGATTCATCCCCTGGTAGCTGAGTGGTCAGCGCGACGGAATGTCATGCCTAACGGCCCGGGTTCGATTCCCGGCTGGGTCGGAGATTTTCTCCGCTCAGGGACTGGGTGTAGTGTTGTCCTTGTCATCATCATTTCATCCCAATCGACACGCAAGTCGCCGAAGTGGCGTCAACTCGAAAGACTTAACACCAGACGAACGGTCTACCCGACGGGAGTCCCTAGCCACACGGCTTTTCCATTTCCATTGGTGAGAACAGAGGGATAAGGCGTTGCTTGCAGCCTCGCGCATTACGTCTGTCCGACCTACTGGTTGCCGCCGTTGCGATACAGACGCTGCGGGCCGTCGCCCACTTGCCGGGCCCGCAGTGTTTACATCTGGCCCCCTGCCTCTGCCTTTTACCTTTTTTCGCCTGCCCGCGTGGCAACAGGGCGTCCTAGCGGTCTGAGACGGCGACGCCAGCGCCGCCCGCGGCGGCCAGCTGGGGCACTTGCGGCGCGCTTCTTTTGTCTCTTTGTGACGTCACGGCCCCCACTCCAGCCGACAGCTGACGGCGCGCAGCTGCTGGTCGGGGCTGTGCTCTGCCCTTCCGGTCACCGCCCGCCAGCCGCAAGCCGCACGCACACACAGTCTGCCCTATCTGTATCCCGTCAGACGGGTCTCGGCCGCGGGAAAGCGAGCGCGCCGTTGTTGCTCGACAAAAAAAAAAAGCTCGATCGCTGAGGCCGTGTTGTCTTGCATGTACAAGCATGTTAAAAAAAAAAAAAAACGGAATTTTCCTTTTCTCGAAGGACTTCCGTTATTCGTCTATATCAGTAAAGGTTAAATCAAAACATTTATGAAACTTCCTGGCAGATTAAAACTGTGTGCCGGAACGAGACTCGAACTCGCAACATTTTTTCGCGGGCAAATGCTCTGTCATCTGAGCTACCCAAGCACGACTCACGCCCCGTCCTCACAGCTCTACTTCTGCCAGTACCTCGTCTCCTGCCTTCCTAACTTTACAGAAGCTCTCCTGCGAACCCTGCAGAACTAGTGCATGGGGGCTTAATTATTTAAAATGCAAATATTTTTAATTTTAGTCGCTGTCTGTCCGGTTACGCAGTCTCGTAAACGGTTGGCCCTGACTAGTATTAGTACGCGATCTGACTGCATAGAATAACAACAAAGAATGAAAGGAAATTTCCGTTACCACAGTTAATTAATTAAGTCACCAGCAACTATAAAAGCTACGAAACAAAAACTACGAACAACAAAGCACAAGTGTAACTGTTCTGTGTGCGGAAGTGTGAGTCAATGTACACATCTGGCACGGTTCTTCCTCAATAAGACAAGATATTTTAAATACCATTTACACTGAATTAATTAAATAAAACTGAAAGACTATAATTGCACATAGAAACCCGAATTACAATCTAATACATGAACACAAGCCAGATGCTTTGTTGATTGAAGCTGTGACCAAGAAACATTGTTAGTTAGGAAATTTAAAAAAAAAAATAAAAAAAAATGTTTTTTACCTTCATATATATTGACTAAAAATACTCTCTGATCATTACAACATCTCCATTCGAACAACATCTGCTGTCTAGCCCATCAAAACAACTGCACACGACGTGGCCTCAAATAGTATAGTACATCCTCTCACAAGGGAACCTCCCCATTGCACCCCCCTCAGATTTAGTTATAAGTTGGCACAGTGGATAGGCCTTGAAAAACTGAACTCAGATCAATTGAGAAAACAGGAAGAAGTTGTGTAGAACTGTGAAAAAATAAGCAAAATATACAAACTGAGTAGTTCAAGGTAAGATAAGCAACAATAAGGAGGACAGGAATGCAGGAGAGCCGTGGTCTCGTGGTAACGTGAGCAGCTGCGGAGCGAAAGGTCCTAGGTTCAAATCTTCCATCAAGTGTAAATTTTAATTTTTTATTTTCAGTTTATGTGACAAACTCTTATGTTTTCATCACTTTTTTGGGAGTGATTATCACATCCACAAGAAAACCTAAATCGGGCAAGGTAGAAGAATCTTTTTATCCATTCGCCAAGTGTACAAGTTAGGTGGGTCGACAACATATTCCTGTCATGTGACGCACATGCCGTCACCAGTGTCGTATGGAATATATCAGATGTGTTTTCCTGTGGAGAAATCGGTTGACCTATAACCTTACGATCAAATGTTTTCTGTTCCCATTGGAGAGGCACGTCCTTTCGTTTATAATCGCACGGTTTTGCAGTGCGGTCGCAAAACACAGACACTAAACTTATTGCAGTGAACAGAGACATCAGTGAACGAACGGACAGATAATAACTATGCAAAAATAAAGAAAGTAAAATTTTCAGTCGAGGGAAGACTTGAAACAAGGATCTCTCGTTCAGCAGCTGCTCACGCTACCACGGGACCACGGCGCTTCTAAGCACACTTTGTCCATGATGTTGCTTATGTGGCCCATGGACTACTCAGTTTGTATATTTTGCTTATTTTTTCACAGTTCCACACAACTTCTTCCTGTTTTCTCAATTGATCTGAGTTCAGTTTTTCAAGGCCTATCCACTGTGCCAACTTATAACTAAATCTGAGGGGGGTGCGATGGGGAGGTTCCCTTGTCAGCAAAGCACTAACCACCACAACTTCTGAACAAGCACTGCCAGTGGAGGCGGCGAAATAAAACTCTTTGGCGCGATCTCTGGCGCTGTGACTCAGTGTAGCCACCTTTCACTAGCACTCCTGAAAGAAAGGATACTGCGGAGACATGGCTTAGCCACAGCCTCGGGGATGTTTCCAGAATGAGATTTTCTCTCTGCAGCGGAGTGTGCGCTGATATGAAACTTCCTGGCAGATTAAAACTGTGTGCCGGACCGAGGTTCGAACTCGGGACCTTTGCCATTCGCGAGCAAGTACTCTACCATCTGAGTGCAGCACGCAGAGTGAAAATATTATTCTGGAAACGTCCCCCAGGTTCTATGGCAAAGCCATGTCTGCGCAATATCCTTTCATCCAGGAGTGTTTTGCAAGTTTCGCAGGAGAGCTTCTGTAAAGTTTCGAACGTAGGAGACGAGGTACTGGCGGAAGTAAAACTGTGAGGACGGGCCGTGAGTCGTGCTTGGGTAGCTCAGATGGTAGAACACTAGCCCGCGAAAGGCAAAGGTCCCGAGTTAGAGTCTAGATCCGGCACACACTTTTAATCTGCCAGGAAGTTTCATATCAGCGCACACTCCGCTGCAGAGTGAAAATCTCATAATCAAAACATTTATCCCCGTCAGTCACTTTTACTGTCTGCGAAGACGCGTTTCGAAGACTTAAACCCTCATTAACAGGTGGTTCTGCCTCCTGGTTGTAGCCAGTTCTCTGTTTTAAACTGTATTGCCAAGATGTCCCATCAGAAAGATAACATTCATTATAAACATAGTTACATTTTCATCAATATATGCCTTTCACACGAAAGAACAACAGAAACAGTCCCGAGGTACATCCACTACTGGCCATTAAAATTGCTACACCAATAAGAAATACAGATGATTCATTGCACAAATATATTGTACTAGAACTGACGCGTGATTACATTTTCGCGCAATTTGGGTGCATAGATCCAGAGAAATCACTACCCACAACAACCACCTCTGGCCGTAATAACGGCCTTGATACGCCTGAGCATTGAGTCAAACAGAGCTTGGATGGCGTATACAGGTACAGCTGCCCATGCAGCTTCAACACGATACCACAGTTCATCAAGAGCAGTGACTGGCGTATTGTGACGAGCCAGTTGCTCGGCCACCATTGACCAGACGTTTTCAATTGGTGAGAGATCCGGAGAATGTGCTGGCCAGGGCTGCAGTCGAACATTTCCTGTATCCAGAAAGGCCCGTACAGGACCTGCAACATGCGGTCGTGCATTATCCTACTGAAATGTAGGGTTTCGCAGGGATCGAATGAAGGGTAGAGGCACGGGTCGTAACACAACTGAAATGTAACGTCCACTGTTCAAAGTGCCGTCAGTGCGAACAAGAGGTGACCGATACGTGTAACCAATGGCACCCCATACCATCACGCCGGGTGATACTCCAGTATGGCGATGACCAATACACGCTTCCAATGTGCGTTCACCGCGATGTCGCCAAAAACGGATGCGACCATCATGATGTTGTAAACAGAACCTAGATTCATCCGAGAAAATGACGTTTTACCGTTCGTGCACCCAGGTTCGTCGTTGAGTACACCATCGCAGGCGCTCCTGCCAGTGATGCAGCGTCAAGGGTAACCGCAGCCGTAGTCTCCGAGCTGATAGTCCATGCTGCTGCAAACGTCGTCGAACTGTTGGTGCAGATGGTTGTTGTCTTGCACAACGTCCCCATCTGTTGACTCAGGGATCGAGACGTGGCTGCACGATCCGTTACAGCCATGCGGATAAGATGCCTGTCATCTCGACTGTTAGTGATAGGAGGACGTTGGGATCCAGCACGGCGTTCTGTGTTACCCTCCTGAACCCACCGATTCCATCTTCTGCTAAGAGTCAACCAACGCGAGCAGCAATGTCGCGATACGATAAACCGCAATCGCGATGGGCTACAATCCGACCTTTATCATAGTCGGAAACGTGATGGTACGCATTTCTCCTCCTTACACGAGGCATCACAACAACGTTTGACCAAGCAACGCCGGTCAACTGCTGTTTGTGTATGAGAAATCGGTTGGAAACTTTCCTCACGTCAGCACGTTGTATGTGTCGCCACCGACGCCAACCTTGTGTGAATACACTGAGAAGCTAATCATTTGCATATCATAGCATCTTCTTCCTGTCGGTTAAATTTCGCGTCTGTAGCACGTCATCTTCGTGGTGTAGCAATTTTAATGGCCAGTAGTGTATTAGAACTGCGGATGTTATTCTCTGCAAAATTCCAGAAGTGCTTTATAGGATTTAGATATGAATGATATGGCGATAACTGCGAAATTTTGTCAGTGGAATAAACAGGATGGATCAGGTCCTAACCTGAGCTTTCTTCAGATCTGCCTCTTACTGTATGTCTTTTCTGACCACCCAGGGCCACATTCGCTCTTTAGCGAACTGGAAACATGAAGCCAAATTCATCGGAGCACCCCTTCACCGCCTACATTGAAAAGTGAATATCTCAGGCTACACAATAGGATCACATGTCTTGCCTGTCTCGAAATAGGTTCAGCGTACGGGATTTGTTGCCCCAATTGTTTGAACAGTGTATAAATAAACAAACTAATAAAAATACAAACGAATTTACTCGGATTTTGTTTGACTGTCCTGTCGTTACGGTCCTGTTCCTCTCTAGGTGACACAGCTATCCAGTTCATACTGCCTGTATCACGTGACTTCACTCCCTCCTCCTCCTCCTCCTCCTCCTCCTCCTCCTCCTCCTCCTCCTCACCCTCCATGTCTCCCCTCCCCCCCTCTCCGTCCTCCCTTCCCCCCTCCCCGTCACCCCTCCCTCACCCCTCTCACCACCTGTACCTCCTACACCAGGCATGATTGGACTCCATCGCTACCACTGGTGATGCTTGATCACGGGTTCGTGACACACTCGCGTTTGAACGTCACATATCTCCACCTTAGAACGCACCGATGTCGTTAAAGCTCGTGTAGCAAGCATGACCGTCAGACCGGCTTATTAATGCCTGCACTGCACAGTGAAATCTTCTTAATGAGTACCGATCAGTTTACGGGTGCCAGTCAACATTTGAATTCTTACTCCATTCATAACCCGCGTTGCATGCCTGAGGCTCATCTGCTGCTCTTCAAACAACTGTACTGCCGCCTTCACGAGGGGATCTCGAAATTATTTAGAACCATTCAGTTACACATTTAATTTGTAGTTGCATTCAGTTACATATCTCCAAACCAGTGTCCAGTGTGTGTAATACTCTACACCGAAAGATTCGCACGTTGATGGACACAGTTTTTAAACTCCTATGCAGTTACGTTGCACAGTGCCTTTAGTGATTTTTAATTTACGTTTTTGTGTATTTAATTACACAGGAAAACGATGGAAAAACGTTTTTGCAGACATACTTTATTCTTATCTTTTTTAGGGTGGGAAATCGAAATATGATACTTAAAGAACTGAATCACCCACCATTTCTTCACATTTTACGGTTAAATTTATTAAATTACTCGATTTTTTAAAGAATTTAAGGGGCTCCGGAAAGGCTCAAAATCATGAAAAGTTCAATTTTTACTTTTTTGCGTTTTCTGAATCTGCAGACTATTACCTTTTAATAGATATATAATTTATTCAATTCCGAAGACTACAACTATTTTTAAATTTTTTTTGAAATGTGTTCTACGTGGGCGTGACCCACTGTGGCGCTGTTAAACTGCTGTCAAATGGTATTATTAACGTCTGTGTTCATCAGGTACATTTTAGTGATGTGAGATAAAGTATGTGTTGTGGCTAACCTGTGATGGTTCAATATATATCGCTGGTTTGATTGTCGATTGTTTCATGTTTATTTACTCTGTCGTTATCTCGAAAATATTCGTAATTAATTCTGTTTCTTGAGTCTCTGTTTTGTTGAAGTATAACAATGAGTAAAAGTAATTAGAAATCCTTTGAAGGCTTTTAAGAAAAGGAGAAATGTTGGAAAGCCAAAGGTATATGTTATTACTGTAAACAATAAAGACGATAACCAAGTGAGTGAACCTAACCTCTCAAGTACACCTGCCCATAGCAGTCAAAGTGGGAAAGAAAATACTTCACAGAAGAAGCTTGGTTCAATGAGTGAAAACTATGAATGTTTTATGGGCGAATCGGATGTGAATGAAATATTTGATATGTCGGTTCTCAAAGGAAATTTTTCAAACTGTGTAAGATGTATTCATTGTAGTGAAGTTGGTCTGGAGCTCTCCATAATAAAGCACATAGGACTTGCTAGTGAAATACAACTGAAATGTGATAAGTGTTCATATATGACCACCTTTTGGAACAGTGTTGCAGTAACTGCAACTGAAGAAAATGGTAGCAAAATCTACGAACACAACAACGAGCGATGCTTGCTTTAGACAAGGAACGCCTTCGGGCTGCAGACAGGGCTGTAAAGAGTCTAGAAATACAGGCAAGAGTAAACAGGAGGAGGAACAAGAGAAAGCTGGAGGAAGAGTTTACAGAGGATGAAGATAATCCATCCTATGGACCTGGAATGCACTAAAAAGTTAATCCAATCTTTGTCGCTCGATTCCCAAAACTTTTATTTTCTCATACTAATTACATGTTTTCTAAGGATCTTCCAGACATATTTGTTTCAAACTTTCAGTAAATGTTACACAGTACCTTCTGCATAATTTAACATAGCCTTTTTCCAAAAAACTGTATTTTGAATATATAAATAAAAAATTGCAAAAAAATGTTGTGAATTTTCATTACAATTGAAAAAAAATCATCTTTAATAACTGAACTAAAATTTTGTAAAATCCCTGTGTTAAGTTGTAGCCCATATTCCAATAAATAATCTGTAAAAAAGTTCAACTTCCTACCTCAAATACTTTGTGAGGAAAGATGTAATTTATAAGCGTTATTTTAACATTGCAAGTATAGGGCGTTCCGGAGCCCCTTAACAGCTTTTATGTAGTTAAAGTAAGTAGGAAAGGAGGTGTAATGAAAGTAGATGACGTTGGTAGCACTGCTGAAAAAGCAAAACAAGGTCGATTCTGTTTTTGTGTTAACAGAGTGTGTTTTGTTTACTGTCAACCTAACCTCACTTTCCCGTTTCCTGTACATGTGCTCAGTACAATGTCTAATAGTGGTAGTAAAAACTCTGCTGACAGTTCTTGTTATATGTGTGGTGAATTTGTGATTAAGAAACACCAAACAAACATTACAGACTTTGTGAGACGGTTTATCTAGCATACTTAGGATCTAAACCTGGTGATCAAGATAAATCTTGAGCGCCACATAAGTTGTGTTACGTGTGTGTTGGAGATCTGAGAAAATGGTCCAAAAAGGAGAAAAAAAAGCCTTAAGATTTGCTGTTCCTATGATATGGAGGGAGCCTAGAAATCATTCCGATGATTGTTACTTCTGCAGTGTTGATATTACTGATCATAGCTCAGAAAACAAGAAGGTAATAAGCTACCCTAACCTTGGCGACCGCCATCCGACTAATAGGGCATGGTGTAGATTTGCCGGTTCCTGAACCACCAGATGATTTAAATTCCATTGCAGTAGAAGTATTTTCTGATGTAGAATCAGATTTAGAGAGAGCAGATGATAATTAATTCCATTGTAATACAGAAAGTCTAGAGCGTAGATTGTTTACTCAGACTGAGCTTAACGATTTGGTTAGGGATCTGGGCTTAACGAAAGAAAAAGCTGAATTGCTTGGCTCTAGATTAAAAAAAAAGAAGTTATTGGCAGTTGGAACTAGCATATACGTGTATAGAAAGAGAGAGCAGCAATTTTCCAAGTTTTTTCAACAAGACGATGATTTAGTATACTGCTCAGAGATTCCCGGTCTGATGAATGAGTTTGGTATTGAATGCGAAAAGGAAGACAGGAGACTGTTTATTGATACATCCAAAACTAGTGATGGAAAAACTCTACCAAGGCCGCTGGAACACCGGCATAATGGGGGACTACTGTTGGTCACTTCACCGAGAAGTTCAGCAAGTGACTCATCGTAGAAGCAGCTACACAAGAAGCTTCTAAGAGAAAAGAGAAAGAAAATGCAAACCAATTCCAGCTGACAAGTGAAACCTCTATTAACCCATATAATTGTTTTAAGTAGGTTACTGTAAATACAAACCACGCTTATGTTGTAACAAAGCGTTTCCGAGGAGATTTTATGCATGTCAGGGAAATGTTTTTCCATGTAACATTTTCACGTGTAAACAGTTAAAACAAATTGTCAGCAGTAGGGTTCGAACGCGGGACGTTTGGCACGACGACCTCACGCTCTGCCAAGGCACCCACGCGAGATCTACACAACAATCACTCACAGATACGCCTTTCCTCTGCTCCGTAATTTTGGTGTCACTTTTAATTACCGTTTACGCATGTTCTACTAGATGACGGCGCGTAGCCACCAACTAAATGGGTGTTTTGGTTGATACTCTATTTACGAGGTGCGTTTGAAAAGTGCGTGCAAAAATAAAAACTACTTACGTGTTTCGGGTAAACTAGTCTCCTTTTAGACTTGTACACTTTGTCCAATGCTGTTCTAATTTGTTGATCCCTTCGGAATAGTAGGAATTGTCGAAGTTCGCAAAGTAGCTATTACTTGCTGCAATCACCTCTTCGTTTGAATAAGATCTTTGTCTAGCCAGCCATTTCTTCCATTTGGGGAACAAATAGTAGTCCGAGGAAGCCAAGTCTGGAGAATAGGGGTGTGTGAAACGAGTTGGAATCCTATTTCCATTAATTTTGCGACCACAGCTGCTGAGGTGAGTGCTGGTGAATTGTCGTGATGGAAAACGACATTTTAGCGGTCCAATCGCCGGCATTTTTCTTGCAGCTCGTTCTTCAAACAGTCCAATAAAGATTAATAATATGCACCTGTAATAGTTTTACCGTTTCCCAAATAGTCGATGAGGATTATCCCTTGCGAATCCCAAAAGACAGTCGCCATAACCTTTCCGGCCGAAGGAATGGCCTTCGCCTTTTTTGGTGCAGATTCTGCCTTGGTAAGCAATTGTTTAGATTGTTCTTCGGTCTCAGGAGTATAGTAATGTATCCATGTTTCATCCGCAGTGACGAGACGACGCTGTTAAGTCCTGCGGATTCTTCCTGAACAGCTGCAAACCATCCTTGCAACACTCCACACGATTCCGTTTTTGGTCAAGCGTGAGCAATCGCGGAACCCGTCTTGCGGATAGCTTTCTCATGTCCAAATGTTTATGCAAAATATTATGTAGTCTTTGATTCGAGATGCCCACAGCACTAGCAATTTTATCCATCTTAACTCTTCTGTCATCCATCACCCTATCATGGATATTATCAATGATTTGTGGAGTCGCAACCTCCATAGGGTGTCCAGAACGTTCAGCATTACTTGTGCCCATATGGCCTCTACGAAAATTGTGAAGCCACTTATAAACTGTTGTAATCGAAGGTGCAGAGTCCCCGTAATGTTTATCAAGCTTCTCTTTAGTCTCCTGAGGCGTTTCGCCTTTCATAAAGGAATGTTTAATCACCACACGAAATTCTTTTTCGTCCATTTTTTGACAATCACTGGACTTCCCTGATTCACACGAATGCCGAACGCAAAGAAATAGACCAATATGGCTGAAACTTGGTGTGCATTCTTTCAAAAGATGCTACTAACTAAACATGACCTCGATACGCGCCGGTGGTGCCATCTCCCGGACTTTGCACGGACCTTTCAAACGCCCCTCGTCCATACAACGTTTGGTACCGATCTGAGTGTGTGACATCTGAGTGTTTGGGTGTTAGCTGCGACATAGTGCACCCAAAACTACACATAAGACTCTTACGATCACGTCTGACGCTTGCAATGTATTGAAGATGTTGCACAGCCGCTCTTCGTTTACAACAGCGCAACCTGCAGTCTCTTCTAGCGTCTGCATTTATGTTCAATCACTCATTTCTCGCGGTGTCTGCATCTTTATGTCCAACCCGTGTATCTGCGTGTTGCGGTTGCCTTTATAGCCGCGCGGAGTCCAGTGGCGTGGTCTCGCCTCGTAGATTATCTGCATGTTGGCGGCGAGCTGCGGAATAGGCCGTGAATCTCGGCCCTCACGTCGTCAGTTGGCGAGCAGCTCCAATTGCAGTCAAGTACGGTCCGCTGGCACCAATCCGTTCCACTTGACCCTCGTCTGGCGCTTCTGATTGGCTCGCACGTGCCCGCCGCTCTGCTGCTTGTCTTCTGCTAGAACATACCGACGTAGGTTAGGGACGCTTCTGCCTCCATACATTGCTGTATCTACATATGGTAGCAGCGTAATTTGTCACTCACGTGGTTTGTCGATAAACGGAACTTGGCTATCAAATTAGACTAATCTGAACACGGTGGGACACGCCTGAGACCCTGTCTGCTGCCAACTTCGCGTACACGCAGCACTGGTCCGTAATTTACGGTGAAAGGTTGAAACGCTACAGTAGTTTTCGCTCCATAAGCAGCAGGTTTCGCTGCTCGCTCGCACCGGGAAATACAAACAGAGGCGGCTCCGCAGCCAATTTTATTACACGACGCGGCCGGCCGCGGGTGCAACAGAACCTATGTGGACGGTTGGAAAGATATGTGTCAGGCTTCATAATACGTATTTATATGTGTCGTGTATTATGCATTTCTTGTACGTGAATGTGAATCTGCACATGAACTTTCCTAATCCTCCTCACACCTTTCCGTAAAGCGTGGCCAAATCTTTGTTGGGAAGTAGCTCTGTAGTATAGTAGTGCCAACCTTACTCCTGGGTAGGGGATCAGAGAGACAGCACAGGCAGGTAAAAGTCAAAGACTTTCCAGTGTCACAAGATTTGGGATGGAGAGGTTGGTCACGGCCAAGTGGTTCGACCACCCCCTCCACCGGGGCCCAGGAGGAACTCCGGGTGCCCGGAATATTCTGGGAGTGTTACAGAAGACGGGTAAGTGAGCAGACGTGCCCTCAGTGCGTCTGTCTCAATGTTCACGCATGGAAGAGAGGTATTTGAATATTTGCACTAATTCTTTTATTTCCAGCTTCGGATTGTGTAAGGAAATGAATGAACTCGTCAATTTAGGAAATTTGACCCCCTGTGTTAATGTATCTGGTCCCCAGTTTGCCCGTTATCCTCCTCACATAGTGAATGTCGTACGTAAAATATTGGGAGACTTTGGTGGTACACATTTGGACAACGCAATTCCGTCTTACCCGTAGAGATGTGCGTGCAGATTAGTATATAATATACCCGAGCTATAAGTTGTCAAATTGTAATATCTGTAAACTGAAACAATTGCTGCTATCGCTGTGAAGTCCAGTGATAATGTTTAAAATAAATAGGAAATCAACTATCATCAATCTTTAACATATCTTAAAAATCACAAAGAAGTCAAGTTAAAGGAATTCATTTAAAATAAAAGATATAGAATGCAGGGACCCACACATCAGCGTGTGAGCCCTCCAGCCCCTTGCCTAGTATCGTATAGAAAGTACACGCTCTCTAGGTAGCGCTCTCAAGCTCCCCTCCCCAGTTATCCTTTGTGCAATTTTGATTCAGGGCTTGACGACATCAACTTTCATCTGGCTTCCCTGGGCAAGGAGGTTAGACGGTAAACTGTCAAGGTGCCAGGACAAGGGCACTTACACGTTAGCTTACCAACATTAGTATTAATAATAAAGGGACTGGCAAAGGCATCAGATGATGACTCTATTGAATTATGATAAATATGAGGCACTCTCGAGCAGTATTCCCTGCATGTCTGCATGATTGAGCCACTAACTTAAAGCGTTGGTGAAAAGCGTCGGAAGTTGAGAATTGTGGAATATATAGAGTCGGCAGATGGACGTAGCTCGCCGGGACGCCGTGGGCGGCAGGTAGCGGTCCCCGGAAACGCGGGACAATACGGAGCTTTAAGGGGGTAGTCCGGCATCCGGAGCCACCTGTGCTGGGCCGCCACGGTCGCAGGTTCGAATCCTGCCTCGGGCATGGATGTGTGTGATGTCCTCAGGTTAGTTAGGTTTAGGTAGTTCTAAGTTCTAGGGGACTGATGACCTTACAAGGGAACCTCCCCATCGCACCCCCCTCAGATTTAGTTATAAGTTGGCACAGTGGATAGGCCTTGAAAAACTGAACACAGATCAATCGAGAAAACAGGAAGAAGTTGTGTGGAACTATGAAAAAAATTGGTAAAATATACAAACTGAGTAGTCCATGCCAAGATAGGCAACATCAAGGAGATTCGAAGTCAAGGAGCGCCGTGGTCCCGTGGTTAGCGAGTGCAGCTACGGAACGAGAGATCCTTGGTTCAACTCTTCCCTTGAGTGAAAAGTTTAATTTTTTATTTTCAGTTTATGTGACAAACTCTTCTGTTGTCATCACTTTTTTGGGAGTGATTATCACATCCACAAGAAAACCTAAATCGGACAAGGTAGAAGAATCTTTTTACCCATTCGCCAAGTGTACAAGTTAGGTGGGTCGACAATTTATTCCTGTCTTGTGACGCACATGCCGTCACCAGTGTCGTATAGAATATATCAGACGTGTTTCCCTGTGGAGGAATCGGTTGACCTATGACGTTGCTATCAAATGTTTTCGATTCCCATTGGAGAGGCACGTCCTTTCGTCTACTAATCGCACGGTTTTGCGCTGCGGTCGCAAAACACATACACTAAACTTATTACAGTGAACAGAGACGTCAGTGAACGAACGGACAGGTCATAACTTTGCCAAAATAAACTTTTCAGTTGAGGGAAGACTTGAACCAAGGACTTCTCGTTCCGCAGCTGCTCACGCTAACCACGGGACCACGGCGCTCCTGAGCTCACACTATCCTTGATGTTGCCTATCTTGCGCATGAACTACTCAGTTTGTATATTTTGCTTATTTTTTCATAGTTCCACACGACTAATTCCTTTTTTCTCGAGTGATCTGTGTCCAGTTTTTCAAGGCCTATCCACTGTGCCAACTTATAACTAAATCTGAGGGGGGTGCGATGGGGAGGTTCCCTTGTCAGAAGCGAAATTTTCATCAACGGCTAACCACTTCCAACAACTTACCTAATATTCTCGATCTAGAAGTTATCCTTGCGGGGTGCCGAGTATTTATCAACGTATCTGTCGGTAATAGGGGCGCGTAATTGCAAATTATTAATGTGCCATTCTCAGGAGTGTGTGGGTGGACAAAGAAATTCACATTTTTTTGTAAATTTTGTCAGTTGTGGGGGATATCAAATTAAAGTGCCAGTATTACAATCGAAGCTATCGCCTTCATTGTAACTAGCATGTACCCTGTCCCAGTAAGCTTTACATGTACTCTAGTCACTGCACATCTTACCCAGATGGGAAGGAGAGAAGGTTTGCGGTCTTCTATGTCAGCGACGGACAGATACGGGAATTGCTTGATAATCTTGTAGGCGTCTGATGACACACACCTCACGAAACCTAGAAGAGACTTGTCGAACCACAGCACGCAGAGTCGTTGATATGCAGTGTGTCCCATTTATCTCGACCACCGTAAATAACTGTTTGTCCAGATGCAAATTACAAATTTTTTCAAGCAAATTTTCTTTGGCCGTCAGGGGGACATCAGTCAGCTTGATTGCCTTCGTTGTAGCTTTGTTTTTTGCAAAGATATGAACAGCGGTATGACTTTTTTAAGTGGCACCCTGTATTTTTTTATTGGGTAATTCATTTCCGCTGCTAATGACCTATTCAAAAATCTATCAGAGCTTCACAAATTGAGCAAGTCAGTAACTCGTTGGTCCACCTGTGGCTCTTGTCTCGTCTCGACATTGACTGCCAGAGTTGTTGGATGTGCTCTTGAGGGATATCGTGCCAGATTCTGTACGTTTGCTGCGTTAGATGGTTAAGATCCCGAGGTGGTTCGATTGCGATGCTGATACTGCTGGAAACTTCCTGCATTGGGGAGAGACGCAGCGGCCCTGCTCGCCAAGGTAGGGTTTGGCTCTTGCCGCGGGCGGGCGGGCGTGATCTTCCTGGAATGTAACCTCAGGGTGGCTTGCCACTAAGGACAACAAAACGGGGCGAAGAATATCGTCGACGTGCCACTGAGCTGTAAGAGTTCCGCGGATGACGATGAACGGGATCCTGGCAAATAGCACCACAGACCGTTACTACCGGGGTCCTGTGCGAAGTGACAGGTTGCCATCCCACTGATGTCCGTAACGCCCCCAGACACGTTTCCGGCCTGGAATTTCATTGAGTGGAGTAGAATTGCCTTCAGTGACGAGTCCTGCTTCGATCTGAGCTCCGATGACCAGCTACATCTACATATACACGGTGAGTCACCTAACATTACCGCTGGATATATTTCGTAAAACACATCAAATACTGACGAACCGATTCCACAGACCGAACGTGAGGGGAGGGGCTAGTGTAATTGGTTAATACAAACCATACAAAAATGCACGGAAGTATGTTGTTTAACACAAACCTACGTTTTTCTAAATGGAACCACGTTAGTTTTGTTAGCACATCTGAACATATAAACAAATACGTGTTCAGTGCCGTTTGTTGCATTGTAAAATGTTAATTACATCCGGAGATATTGTAACCTAAAATTGACGCTTGAGTACCACTCCTCCGCTGTTCGATCGTGTGTATCGGAGAGCACTGCAACATACATCGCGTTTCTACAGAATGATCTGCCAACGTTGCTCGAAAATGTCCCACTGGAAACGCGTCGACGTTTGTGGTATCAGCATGATGGTGCACCTGCACATTCCGCAATTAACACTAGGCTGACCCTTGACAGGATGTTCGACGGGCGTTTTGTAGGACGTGGAGGACGCATAAATTGGCCAGCCCGTTCTCCTGATCTTACACCTCTGGACTTCTTTCTGTGGGGTACGTTAAAGGAGAATGTGCACCGTGATGTGCCTACAACCGCAGAGGATATGAAACAACGTATTGTGGCAGCCTGCGGCGACATTACACCAGATGTACTGCGGCGTCTACGACATTCATTACGTCAGAGACTGCAGTTGTGTGCAGCAAATGATGGCCACCACATTGAACATCTATTGGCCTGACATGTCGGGACACACACTATTCCACTCCGTAATTGAAAACGGAAACCACGTGTGTACGTGTACCCCACCCCTCATGGTAATGTACATGTGCGTCAGTGAAAAAGACCAATAAAAAGGTGTTAGCACGTGGACGTAATGTGCTGTTCCAGTCTCTTCTGTACCTAAGCTCCATCACTGTTCCCTTTCGATCCCTACGTAATTCGGTGCTCTCCGACACACATGATCGAACAGCGGAGGAGTGGTACTCAAGCGTCAACTTTAGGTTACAGTATCTCCGGATGTAATTAACATTTTACAATGCAACAAACGGCACTGATTACGTATTTGTTTATATGTTCAGATGTGCTAACAAAACTAACGTGGTTCCATTTAAAAAACGTAGGATCGTGTTAAAAAACATACTTCCGTGCATTTTTTTATGGTTTGTATTAACCAATTACACTAGCCCCTCTCCTCACGTTCGGTCTGTGGAATCGATTCATCAGTGTTTGATGTGTTTTACGAAATATATCCAGCGGCAACGTTAGGTGACTCACCCTGTATACTCCGCTAGCCACCAAGCGGTGTGTGGCGGCGGAGGGCACAATTCGCGCCAAATTCATATTCTCCAACCCCCCCCCCCCCCCCCCCCCCCCCACCTCTCTGTTCCACTCGCGGATCGCGCGCGGCGAAAACGACTGTCTGAACGCCTCAGTACGAACTCTAATTTCCCTTATCTTAAAATCGTGATCATTGCGCGATTTCAAAGTTGGTGGTAGTAATATATCCTCTACATCCTCGGCGAAGATCGGATTTCGGAATTTAGTGAGCAGCCCCTTCCGCTTAGCGCGTCGTCTATCTGCAAGTGTGTCCCACTTCAAACTTTCTATGAGATTTGTAGCGCACTCCCGATAGCTAAATGTACCAGTCACGAATCTAGCCGCTCTTTGTTGGACCTTCTAAATCTCTTGAATCAGACCCAAATGATAAGGGTCCCATACAGACGAACAATACTCTAAGAGGAGCAAACGTATTTTAAGCAATTTCCTTTGTTGAAGCACTGCATCACTTCAGGATTCTACCAATAAACCGCAATCTAGAATTCGCCTTGCCCGTTACTTGTGTAATCTGATGATTCCATTTGAGATCATTTCGAATAGTCACACCCAGACACTTGGCTCATGTTACCGCTTCCAACGTTTATTTTGTACTCGTACATTAATGAGGATTTTCGCCTTGTTATACGCAGCAGGTTACACTTACTAATATTAAGAGAGAACTGCGAGTCATTACACCACGCATTTATTTTCTGCAAATCCTTATTGATTTTTTCACAAATTTCGTGTGATACTACTTTCCTGTAGATTACAGCATCATCGGCAAACAGTCTAATGCCGCTGTCAATACCATCAACCACATCGTTGATGTAAATCGTAAAAAGCAGAGGGACCTATTACGCTGCCCTGGGGCACACCTGAAGTTACGCTTGTTTCTGTTGAAGTCACCCCATTGAGGACGACATACTGCTCTCTGTCTGTTAGAAAACTTTTTATGCAACCGCGTATGTCATTGGATAGACCGTAAGCGCGCACTTTTTGGAGCATGCGAAAGTGCGGAACTGAGTCGATAAATATGGCATCAACCTGGGAGCCGGTATCTAGAGCCTCTTGTATACAATGCACAAAGAGGACCAGCTGTGTCTCGCATGACCGCTGTTTCCTAAAACCGTGCTGGTTTCTGCAGATGAGCTTCTCAGAGTCTAGAAAAGTCATTATGTCTGAACACAAAATATGTTCCATGATCCTACAACAAATCGATGTCAGTGAAATTGGCCGTTAATTATGTGCATCCGAGATTTTCTACCCTTTTTATAGTTTTCTATGACCTGGGCCTTCTTCCAGTCCCGTGGAACTTTCCGCTGTTCCAATGATCTCTGACAGATGATGGATAAGAATGGTGCTATATTTGAAGCATAGTCAACATAAAATCTTACGGGTATACCGTCTGGGTCAGATGTCTTCTTGGCGTCTAAGGATCTTAACTGTTTTACAATCCCAGATACACTAAACACTATGTCAGCCATCCTTGCGTTTGTTAGATAACTGAAAGGGGGAATGGTGCTGCAGTCTTCTACCGTAAACTAGTTTTTGAAAGCTAGGTTTAGAATTTCGGCCTTCCGTTTATCATCAGCAGTTACATTACGGGTACTGTCAGCAAGAGAAGGTATTGAATTATTTGTAGCGTTCATAGATTTTACGTACGACCAAAATTTTTTGGGGTTATTTTTAGAATCTGCAGATAAAATATTGCTGTCAAATTCGTTAAAATAATCTCTCTTTGACCTTCTGACAGCTGCTTTCATTTCGGATACTTCCTGTTTGTCAGCGGTGCAGTGACTACGTTTAAAACTGTGCAAAATTCCTTGCTTTGTTGTACCAAATTGGATCCTTTCCCTCCCCTATATGTTTGCTAGGCATATATTTCTGTAGCATGTGATGGGCAATACCTCTAAATTCCGACCAAAGATGCTCAATATCTTTGTATCCCGCCGTGAATGCTTGGAGCTGACTATGAAGATATTCATTAATTACATTTTTATTTGCTTTTTCAAACAAGAAAACTCTACGCTGTTTCTTTGGCTTTTTTGAAACTTGACATAGAACCCACAAGGACATTATGGTCGCAGTGCTATTAGTGCGTTTCAAATGGTAGTTTCCATTAGTGTTATAACCATCAGTGTGAAGTCGACAGAGGAGCTACCACGGAAGACATCAGGTGAAGCAGAGAGCGCTATGTACAAGGTGTACCGATATGAAATGAGTGTTTTTTTGTGAAAATGAAACACTAATTTTGAATTGGAAAGTGAAACAATTTAATCAAAGTACTCACCATTGCTTTCTATACATTTTGACCACCTTTCTGGCCATTTGTGGACACCACGCGAATAGAAATGTTCGTCTTTTGAAGCAAACCAGACACTCAGTTTTCGACTTCTTCGTAGGAATCGGAGTATTCCTCAGCCAATGCGTGCCCCATTGATGAAAACAAATGGTAGTCGGCAGGGGCCAGGTCTGGTGAATACGGCGGGTGGGGTAGCAGCTCCCAGCCAAGTGTTTTGATTGTATCCTGAACCAGTTCTGCTGTGTGTACAGGTGCATTGTCGTGTAAAAAAATTACTTTGCCATGTCTTCTCGCCCATTCTGGCCTTTTTTCGGTCAATGCATAGTTCAAATTGATCATTTGTTGTCTGCAGCGATTAGTATTCACAGTTTCACCGGGTTTTAGCTCATGCATGATACACCACACCTTTCTGATGCCACCAAACCCAGAGGCATTGTCTTCTTGCCGAATCGATCTGGTTTTGCAGTCGATGTTGATGGTTGTCCCGGATTAACCAATGATTTTTCCCGTTTAGGATTCTTAAAATAAATCCATTTTTCATCGCCAGTTTTTTCGATGCAAAATTGATTTTCTTTCATGTCTTTGAAGCAAAATTTGACAAATGGTTTTTGGTTTTCCATCTGTCTTTCATTCAATTCATGTGGCACCTATTTTCCACACTTTTTGATCTTTCCCATAGCTTTCAAATGGTCAGAAATTGTTTGTTCCGCAACATTTAGCATTGCTGCCATTTGCTTCTGACTCAAAGTATCATCTTCATCCAACATTGCTTGCAATTAGGCGACTTCGAACTTTTTTGGCGGTCTTGCACGATCTTCATTTCTTACATCAAAATCATTATTTCTGAACCGTTGAAACCAATTTCTGCATGTTGCTTCTGATATCATGTTATTACAATGAAATGAACACCCTTAGCTGTTTACAGGCGTTGACATGCGTCAACGGGGACAGATGAAAATGTGTGCCGCGACCGGGACTCGAACCTGGGATCTCCTGCTTAAATGGCAGACGCTCTATCCATGTGAGCCACCGAGGACGCAGAGGATAGCGCGACTGCATGGATTTATCTCTGGCACGCCTCCCGCGAAACCCACATTCTCAACGTATTGTCCCGCACTACATTCATAGTGCCCCCGCCCATTATACTCATTACTCGCGGCGCGTTGCCGATTCCCGTAAGAGTTCAGGCACTGTTTGTGCATTCGCACAGAAGAAGAAGATGGTCAAGTGGCCGGTGAGCCTTAACTTTATATATACTAAGATGGTATCTGTCCTTTCGGACATGTCCGAAAGAACAGATACCATCTTAGTACATGCATATGATGTTTGCAGAATGAGATTTTCACTCTGCAGCGGAGTGTGACGCTGATATGAACCTTTCTGGCAGATTAAAACTGTGTGCCGGACCGAGACTCGAACTCGGGACCTTTGCCTTTCGCGGGCAAGTGCTCTACCAACTGAGCTACCCAAGCACGACTCACGCCCCGTCCTGACAGCTTCACTTCTGCCAGTACCTCGTCTCCTACCTTCTAAACTTTACAGAAGCTCGCCTGCGAACTAAAAATTAACATTTTATCGCCCCTGGTAGGCGTTTGATAGACAATCTCAAGGAGAGCTTCTGTAAAGTTTGGAAGGTAGGAGACGAGATACTGGCAGGAGTAAAGCTGTGAGGACGGGGCGTGAGTCGTGCTTGGGTAGCTCAGTTGGTAGAGCACTTGCCCGCGAAAGGCAAAGGTCCCGAGTTCGAGTCTCGGTGCGGCACACAGTTTTAATCTGCCAGGAAGTTTCACATATGATGTTGTTTGTTCCATGACTTGATGTATACTAAATATCTTTGACAGATGTCATACCAACGTCGGCCGGAGTGGCCGAATGGTTGTAGGCGCTTCAGTCTGGAACCGCGCGACCGCTACCGTCACAGTTTCGAATCCTGCCTCGGGCATGGATGTGCGTGATGTCCTTAGGTTAGTTAGGTTGAAGTAGTTCTAAGTTCTAAGGGACTGATGACCTCAGATGTTAAGTGCCATATTGCTCAGAGCCATTTGAACTATTTTTTGTCATACCAACCAAACAAAAAAAATAATTAAGGCTCGTTCACAACAAATGTTCCCTGTCGACACATTTGTATCTTAACGCCCATTTCATACCGGTACACCTGGTATGAGTTGGAGAGGAGGAGGAGACATCTTGCTGGAGACGAGGCGCGGCGAGACGTGTGTGTATGTATGTATGTATGTATGTATGTGCGGCTCCGGCTGGGCTGGATGGGGACCCGTCCCAGGCCCGCGGGCTTCGCGCAGCGGAAGGGGTTCGCGGCATTGAGGCATTGTCTGCTGCGCGCACTGCGCCATTGTGTACGCATTGCGTGACGCGCTCCCGGGGCCCCTCTTTCCGCCCTCGCAGTGCGTGCATGTGTAAACGACCGGCTTAACAAGCGTTCGTTCGTCGCTCGCCAGCCGCCCTCGTTCCTCCTTGCACACGACCCTCTCGTGTTCGCAGCAGCAGACATCGCCGCGCCGTATCCACACACACTGCTTCTTACGCCTCTGTGAAATATTGCTTGTCCGCTTACGATACGCGATCTACCTTTAAGAACACGTTCTTATTCGCAACTAGTTCTTTGCTCGCTTCGGTTTCGTTCGTACGAGGGCTTGCCGACAAGAAAAGCGTCCCAATTTTTTATATGAGAACTCTTACCAAAGCTTCGCAAGTAAAACAAACCTCACTGACATTCACCATCTGTATTCTTCATTACACATACTACTGGCCATTAAAATTGCTACACCAAGAAGAAATGCACATGATAAACTGGTATTCAGTGGACAAATATATTATACTAGAACTGACATGTGATTACATTTTCACGCAATTTGGGTGCATAGAGCCTGAGAAATCAGTACCCAGAACAACCACCTCTGGCCGTAATAACGGCCTTGATACGCCTGGGAATAGAGTCAAACAGAGCTTGGATGGCGTGTACAGGTACAGCTGCCCATGCAGCTTCAACGCGATACCACTGTTCATCAAGAGTAGTGACTGGCGTATTGTGACGAGCCAGTTGCTCGGCCACCATTGAACAGACCTTTTCAATTGGTGAGAGATCTGGAGAATGTGCTGCCCAGGGCAGCAGTCGAACGTTTTCTGTGTCGAGAAAGGCCCGTACAGGACCTGCAACACGGGGTCGTGCATTATCCTGCTGAAATGTAGGGTTTCGCAGGGATCGAGTGCAGGGTAGAGCCACGGGACGTAACACGTCTGAAATGAAATGTAACGTCCACTGTTCAAAGTGCCGTCAATGCGAACAAAGGGTGACTGCGACGTGTAACCAATGGCACCCCATACCATCACGCCGGGTGATGCGCCAGTATGGCGATGACGAATACACGGTTCCAGTGTGCGTTCACCCCGATGTGGCCGAACACGGATGCGACCATCATGATGCTGTAAACAGAACCTGGATTCATCCAAAAAATGACCTTTTGCCATTCGCGCACCCATGTTCGTCGTCGAGTACACCATCGCAGGCGCTCTTGTCTGTGATGCAGCGTCAAGGGTAATCGCAGCCACGGTCTCCGAGCTGATAGTCTATGCTGCTGCAAACGTCGTCGAACTGTTCGTGCAGATGGTTGTTGTGTTGCAAACGTCCCCATCTGTTGACTCAGGGATCGAGACGTGGCTGCACGATCCGTTACAGCCATGCGGATAAGATGCCTGTCATCTCGACTGCTAGTGATACGAGGCCGTTGGGATCCAGCACGGCGTTCCGTATTACCGTCCTGAACCCACCGATTCCATATTCTGCTAACAGTCATTGGATCTCGACCAACGCGAGCAGGAATGTCGAGATGCGACAAACCGCAATCGCTATAGGCTACAATCCGATCTTTATCAAAGTCGGAAACGTGATGGTACGCATTTCTCCTCCTTACACGAGGCATCACAACAATATTTCACCAGGCAACGCCGGTAAACTGCTGTTTGTGTATGAGAAGTCGATTGGAAACTTTCCTCGTGTCAGCACGTTGTAGGTGTCGCCACCGACGTCAGCCTTGTGTGAATGCTCTGAAAAGCTAACCATTTGCATATCACAGCATCTTCTTCCTGTCGGTTAAATTTCGCGTCTGTAGCACGTCATCTTCGTGGTGTTCCAGTTTTAATGGCCAGTAGTGTACTTATTTCTCAACATAGTCACCCTGGGGTTGTAGTCATTTCTCCGAACGAGAGACCAATTTGTTGATACCGTCACTGTAGTGTGTTTGAGCTACAACCTCAACTCTGCGTGCACCGCTTCATCACTGTCAACGTGAAGTCGTCTAAGGTAGTCTCTTAAATTTTGGAAACAGGTGAAATGGGATGGGGCCAAGTCGGGACTGTTATGGTAGGTGATCGATGACAGTGAACCCCAGGCGCCGCATTGTTGGCAGATGTCGCAGCGCTCGTGTGTGGTCCGGCGTTGTAATGCTGAAAGAGAGGCTGCAGCACGTGTGGACGAACTCTCCGAATTCGAAACTCGATTACAGCACGCAGTTTCTCACGCACCGACATAGTTACTTAACACACCGCCATGTTACACGCTGCAGTTGGGAGCCTTCTAGTGGCAGGCCGCTGTAAATACGGGGTGTTCAAAAAGTCTCTCCGCAGTGCCGTATGATGGTTAGCCGCACGTGCCGTATGCCGCAGTGAATATACCGAAATGAAACTCGGTGAAATACAAGTTAGTAATTCATTTAATATTCATTTTTATTTACAATTTTTCACATTACATGATGAAAGTGTCCCCACTGTAGTTGAATGCACAATTCAGTTCGTCTAATCGTGTTTGCAAACACAAGCTGTAACATTTCTTCTGTAACAAGAGCACTGAAAATGGATATTGCAGTTTTCAATTCATCGATGGATTTTCGACGGTTTTTATAGACGGTTGCTTTCACTGCACCCCAGAAGAAAAAGTCAGGTGGTGTCAGGTCAGGCGATCGTGGAGGCCAAAGTCGCTCTGAAATTATGCGATCACCAAAAACATCAGCAAGCAGTGACATTGAAACGAGAGCTGTATTCGTGGTTGCGCCATCTTGTTGAAAATAACCGTTCAGTATTTCACTTAACAGAAGTTCTCCTATGAATTGACACAGGACATCACTGCAGTATCGTTGTGCGTTTATTGTTTAGTTGGAAAATATGGGACCAACAATTCGACGTCTAGAAATAGCAATCCAAACTCCTATTTTCACAGAATGAAGTGGTTCCTCATGAATGCACAATGGATTTGCAATACTCCACACACGAAAATTTTGCGAGTTCACGTATTCGGATAAATGAAAACACGCCTCATCAGCGAAAAACGTTTCGTTACGAGTGTCCCTTCCATTTTGTTGAACGAAATTTTTGAACCATTCACAATAATGCAGTCTCTTGCCATGATCAGTATTTTTCAGTTCTTGCACGACTGTTACTTTATATGGGAAAAGTTCTCATTTTCTTCCTAAAAGCTGTGTGGGCCGTTTCAAACCAACATCGATTTCCTGGGCGAGTTTTCTTACTGGCTTGTTAGGACTCACGGACATTTTATCGGAAATATCGAGCAGTTTATCCTCATACAAAACGCTAGGACGACCCCCTCTTCGTGCATCTGTCACTGAACCCGTACTTCGAAATTTGTTAATCAAATCTCCCACAGTATCGCAATGTGGGAATGTTGTGTCCGGGAAACCTGAATTAAATGTTTGACGAACTGAAACTGTGTATTGACTGCCAGCTTTGAACACTTGTTCGAATAAAACAGACGTTCTTCAATGGTTAGCATTTTAACGGTGACAAAAACTAAACAAACGAACAATCATACGGCACTGCGGAGAGACTTTTTGAGCACTCCGTAGGTAGATACGAAGACTCAAATAAAAAATTTAGAGGCACTATACTTCACAGCGCCCTCGTACATATGACACACACACACACACACACACACACACACACACACACACACACACGATGTTACAGAAGGACATTTTAAAAATTTGGGAGATTGTAGACGATGAAACTCGGAACATTTTGCAATAAGAAACCTATATGAAACTTCCTGGCAGATTAAAACTGTGTGCCCGACCGAGACTCGAACTCGGGACCTTTGCCTTTCGCGGGCAAGTGCCCTACCATCTGAGCTACCGGAGCACGACTCACGCCCGGTCCTCACAGCTTTACTTCTGCCAGTATCTCGTCTCCTACCTTCCAAACTTTACAGAAGCTCTCCTGCGAACCTTGCAGAACTAGCACTCCTGAAAGAAAGGATATAGCGGAGACATGGCTTAGCCACAGCCTGGGGGATGTTTCCAGAATGAGATTTTCACTCTGCAGCGGAAGGTAGGAGACGAGATACTGGCAGAAGTAAAGCTGTGAGTACCGGGCGTGAGTCGTGCTTCGGTAGCTCAGATGGTAGAGCACTTGCCCGCGAAAGGCAAAGGTCCCGAGTTCGAGTCTCGGTCGGGCACACAGTTTTAATCTGCCAGGAAGTTTCATATCAGCGCACACTCCGCTGCAGAGTGAAAATCTCATTCTGGAAACATCCCCCAGGCTGTGGCTAAGCCATGTCTCCGCTATATCCTTTCTTTCAGGAGTGCTAGTTCTGCAAGGTTCGCAGGAGAGCTTCTGTAAAGTTTGGAAGGTAGGAGACGGGATACTGGCAGAAGTAAAGCTGTGAGTACCGGGCGTGAGTCGTGCTTCGGTAGCTCAGATGGTAGAGCACTTGCCCGCGAAAGGCATAGGTCCCGAGTTCGAGTCTCGGTCGGGCACACAGTTTTAATCTGCCAGGAAGTTTCATATCAGCGCACACTCCGCTGCAGAGTGAAAATCTCATTCTGGAAGAAACCCATAGATGAAGATGTGAAATAAGGTTCCTGTAGAACTACGCAATTTGTGCAGATTTCATAGGTTGAGTAAAACACTAGAATATTCTTGTGGAAAATATTCGTTGAAAAAATTCTACGGTAGAATTAAATACTGTAAACAGAATCTCCGACGTCACTTCTTCAGAGTAAATGTTCAATGTGGCAGCCACCACCTTCGTTACAGTTGTGCAACGAGGAGCCACTTACCTCTGATTCCGTGTAAGATAGCACGCTCCCTTCTGAAAATACGAAACGCTGTGAAAAGGCAATTAGTAGTCATTGGCACTGTGGTACTGCTACTGAGTACACCAAGTATTCTGCGTAAACCCTGTGGAAAATGTCAAGAGGGGTGAGGTCAGAGTAGCGCACCCGCTTCCAGCTACTCTCTGCCTGGAGTTGTCTGGGCGATGCGTCCCGCCCCCGGATGATCAAAGTGCGCTGGAGAACCGCCGTTCTGGAACCACAGACTAGCGTGCAGTTGCAAGGGAACGTGCTCCACAAGTTCAGGCGAGGCATTGTCCAGGAAGCTGAGTACCGTACACCATTCTGGTAACACATGCAGTGCATTAAGATGACCCCCCAGGAATGCGAGCCAAAATGTTTACTGAGAATCTCGCCTGGTAACTTCTCTCGCGGCTTGTGTGTAGAAATTGCATACTGCTGTAGAAACTTTATTTCACATTTGCATCTAAAGGTTCCTCATGACCTGAATTTCATTCTCTATTTTTAAAACTCCATTCTGTAAAGCGCCCAGCCAGCGTCAGTATCGCCGAACGTGTTGTTCTTTTTGTTTCGTCAAACCGAACAACAGAGGGATACAAAAATGGTTCAAATGGCTCTGAGCACTATGGGACTTAAATTCTGAGGTCGTCAGTCCTCTAGACTCAGAACTACTTAAACCTACCTAACCTAAGGACATCACACACAGAGGAATACAAAAATTGGAGATGGCACAGTAGTAATGATTGAACCCGAGCCTTAGGCCGGAGCTGTGACCTGCACTATGAACTACACCATGACAACAATGGCACTAAGAAGGTGTTATTTAAGTTTCGGAAACGGGTGAAAATCGGATGGGGTAAGTCGGGGCCGTTAGGAGGATAGTAGGGGGACAAGGGCGGACATGGCGCCACTCTGCATTGTTGCCAAGACTACACGACGCCATCTTGGGTGACGTGATCGCCGCCATCTTGGATACATCTGGCAACAATGCAGAGTGGCATGATCTCTCCCTACTGAGGATGATCGAGGACAGCGAGCAGAAGGCGTCAGGTTGTTGTCTAGTGATATAATTTTACAGTATTCAGTGATATATCTAGATGATGTATGCAAAGTGTGTTTCGAATAGACTTAGTGGTAAAGAAGTAATAAAGTAAAGCAGTATGCCTGACGTTAAAGTTGTACTGCTCGGACAGCGAAAATGTAGTAGGACATTTTGATTACTTTGTTACTGGTATCAGAGACAAACAGTTTCCAAGAGGTCTCAAATTACGTAAAATTTTTCGGTAGGTGCTAACAGCTCTCATTTTCAAATAGTGGATGGATGTAGTCTTCATAAATTGTGTGTTGTGACTGTCGCTGGCTGAAGATATATACACATGTCCTAACTAAAATACTTGAGTACTTTTGTGTTAGCAGAAGAGCCAACACCGTGTTACGAGTGGAGGCCGAAATGCACGAGTTTTAGGTCAGGCAGGCTGGCGTGAGGAGGGACGAACTATACTGACGTGAGGTCTGGAACATGACAAGGAATGAGAATTCAGAAAGCGGACGTAATTAGTTTGATACTTAACTTTAATCCATTAATGATGACGGTACATGATTCACAATATTATCTCTTCGGAATACATTCTTGAAGATATTACTTATAGTAACTGAATATGGCGCCTTGCTAGGTCGTAGCAAACGATGTAGCTGAAGGCTAAGCTAAACTGTCGTCTCTGCAAATGAGAGCGTATGTAGACAGTGAACCATAGCTAGCAAAGTCGGGCTGTCAACTGGGGAGAGTCCTAGGGAGTCTCTCTAGACTAGACCTGCCGTGTGGCGGCGCTCGGTCTGCAATCACTGATAGTGGCGACACGCGGGTCCGTCGTATACTAACGGACCGCGGCCGATTTAAAGGCTAACACCTAGCAAGTGTGGTGTCTGGCAGTGACACCACGGTTTCGTCCAATCGAACAACAGAGGGATACAAAAATTGGAGACGCTACGGTAGTAAGGATCGAACCCGAGCCTTAGGCCGGAGCTGTGACATGCGCTATGAACTACACTATGAGAACAACAGACACGAACACTTCGAAGGTATTATTTAAGTTTCGGAAACGGATGAAAATCGGATGGGACATGTTGGGACCGTAAGCAGGATGATCGATGACAGCGAGCAGAAGCCGTCAGGTTGTTGTCTAGTGATATAATTTTACAGGAGTATTCAGTAGTATATGTACACTCATGCTCATAAATTAAAAGATAATGCTGAAACATGGTGAAACAGCGCTCTTGTGGGAGGTTTGCGGGTTTAAATCCCCTCGCGGTATGACCATTCGGTGCATCTGACCTGCGGTCGTCGCACGGTGGCGCTGGCGGCAGTCCACATACGCAGAGGTGTGTTGGTGCATGTCAGAGTACGGTGCAGCGAGTAAGTGTGCAGACGTTTTCAGACGTGCTAATGGTGACTGTGCGTTGAAAATGGCTCAAAGAACACATTTGATGACGTTATAAGGGGTAGAATACTAGGGCGACTGGAGGCTGGTCAAACACAGCAGGTCGTAGCACGGGCCCTTCGTGTGCTACAAAGTGTGGTCTCAAGATTATGGCAATGATTCCAGCAGAGAGGAAAAACTTGTCCAGACGCGAAAGTACGGGACGTCCATAATGTAAATCAGCACAAGAAGACCGATGTCTCACCACCAGCGCCCGCAGACAGCCACGGAGTACTGCAGATAGCCTTGCTCAGGATCATAACGCAGCCACTGGAACAGTTGTCTCCAGACACACAGTCTACCGACAACTGAACAGACGTGGTTTATTCGCCCGGAGGCCTCCAAGATGCATTCCACTGACCCCTGGTAACAGGAGAGCCCGTAAAGCCTGGTCTCAAGAACACAGTACACGGTCATTGGAACTCTGGTCCCAGGTTATGTTCGCGGACGAGTCCAGGTACAGTGATTCTCGCCGTTTTCATCTGGCGTGAATCAGGAACCAGATACCAACCCCCTAATGTCCTTGAAAGGGACCTATATGGAGGTCGTGGTTTGATGGTATGGGGTGGGACTATGATTGGTGCACGTACACCCCTGCATGTGACAGAGGAACTGTAACAGGTCAGGTGTATCGGGACGTCATTTTGCACCAGCATGTCCGCCTTTTCAGGGGTGCAGTGCGCCCCACCTTCCTCCTGATAGATGATAACGCACGGCCCCACCTTAAAACAGAAGATACCAGGCGAATGGAGTGGCCTGCCTATTCTCCAGACCTAAACCCTACCGAGCACGTCTGGGATGCTCTCGGTGGACGTATCGCGGCACGTCTACAAACCCTACGACACTTCAGGAGCTCCGACAGGCACTGGTGCAAGAATAGGAGTCTATACCCCAGCAGCTGCTCGACCACCTGATCCAACCCGTTGTGCGGCCTGTGTACGTGTGCACGGTGATCATATGCCACATAGATGTGGGGGTACATGCGCAGGAAACAGTGGCGTTTTGTAGCACATGTGTTTCGGTACAGTTTTATCAACTTATCACAAATACCGTGGACTTGCAGATCTCTGTCGTGTGTGTTGCCTACGTGGCTATGCTATTAGCGCCAGTTTTGTGTAGTGCCACGTTGTGTGGCACCACATTCGGCTATTATCCTTAATTTATGAGCATGGGTGTAGATTATGCCTGCAAAGTGTGTTTGGAATAGACTTAGTGGTAAAGAAGTAATAAAGTAAAACGTTATGCCTGACGCTAAAGTTGTACTGCTTGAACAGTGAAAATGTAGGAAGAGATTTTGATTATTTTGTTACTGGTATCAGAGACAAACAGTTTCCAAGTGGTCTGAAATTACGTAAAATTTTTCAGAAGGTGCTAACAGCTCTCATTTTCAAATACTCGATGAATATAGTCTGCGTAAGTTGTATGTTGTTACTGTCGCTGCCTGAAGATATATACGCAGGCCCTAACTGAAATATCGAGCTTGATGAAATTTTGCACACTTTACCTAAAAGACAAGAGGAAGATGACTGTCCGCATAAGATTCGTAATCTGGGGTGATATATATATATATTTTATATGAAGGGGAAATGTTATTACACAAAATCTCTAATTCAAATTTTTACTCCGTACCCTAATGAACCTGTGGGCGGAGAAGAGTTGGTGCGAAACGTGTTGAAAAGTATTCAGATGAATCAATGAAGAAAATGAATGAAAAAATAAATGTCTGACAAACGAAATATAATTTCTATCGCGAGAATAAATTAAAGCGACAAAACCTGTCTTGAAGATACTATCATCAGACGTCACTAAATAGCGGCATGTGGGAAAGGTCGAGAATTTGACAGAAACATGATTGGCAAACTCTTTTATTTATTGAGTAGTTGCCGTTGTTATGTTTGACGTTTATCCTAGAAGCTATATTAGTCCGTGTTTCATAGTTATATTTATTATTACAATACACAGTGCGATACAAACGCTAAGACAGGTCGTGGATATAGCACCAACAAAAGTCACTAGGTCGTGGGCCGATCAAAAGGTCGAAACCTCGAGATTCCTCGAACTGTGACGTAAACTGTTCGAACAGTTAGAGTCGTGTCAAGCACAGCTCTACTTGAAACTGAGCTGAGACTATAGAAGTTACATTTAGAGCGACTGCAGTTCCCGAAGCGGATTGCATTCGCTAAGACTACCGGCAAGGAACGGGCAGATTAAATGTACGGGGCAAAGTGGGGCAGGGCAGCTAGTAATCTGTACGAGGAAGCTAAGTTCCAGGAAGTCCACGGACAACGTGGCCGGGACGCGCGAGTAATCGGTTCTGGCTACATTGTCATCGTCGCTTGGGATATTGGCTGAGAAAGGTTAACTGGAAGTGAAGACCGGTGCCGACAAGCACACTGGAAAAATATTGAGTCGCCTTGGAGCACTGTAGATTGTGTAAAACTGGTAACGGCTGCTCATGTGACCGTCCCCCGCCGGCTTAAGCCACGACAGTGAGCTGATGTGTATGTACCCGTCGGTTGTATGGAATCTGCTCGCAAGGGGGACGCTCTGACGTGTGGGTCATCGGTTTCGATCAAGTTTTGCAAGGACGTTCTACATTGAAAATAAAGAGACACATTTTTCGGCTTTTTACTGGACACTTTCTAGCTTTTGAAAAAAATCGAGGATAAAGTTGATGATGGGAAATCTTTTTTCGATGCTATTCACGAAAAGTCGTTTAAAAACAATCATTTTTTTAAACGTAATATGGGATCCAAAGTTAATAATGTCCGAGTTATTAACTCTTTTTGTGTTTTCATGATGTGGCATGGGTACTCCTCATACGATGCGTCTAGCAAACCATGGTCATGTGGTCGAGGCATTACAACACCAACTGCTGGACCGTATTAAGTTTTTCGTCGTGGCTTTTTTCCATTCGATGTTCTGATCCTCGGAATACTAATCTCTGCCTTTTTTTGAAGTAAAACATCGGGAGGTCTGATTAATATCGTTCAGGTGGCTCTGAGCACTTTGAGACTTAACAGCTGAGGTCATCAGTCCCTTAGACCTTAGAACTACTTACACCTAACTGACCTAAGGACATCACACAAATCCATGCCCGAGGCAGGATTCGAACCTGCGACCGTAGCGGCAACGCGGTTTCGGACTGAAGCGCCTAGGACCGCTCGGCCACACCGGCCGGCCTCTGATTATGAATCAAATAAGTATATAAATGAATTGACAGTCATTTTCATCGTGATACATAATGCACTATGATACGATTTTCGTAGATGATGATACTTAAACCGCCGTGCACCCTGAAATTGATACCAATGAAATGTACCTCTTTTTGTCAACATCGTGCCGTCTTCTTTTTCCGACAAGTAAGGAATTTCGTCGCAGGATTTCAGAATGATGTAGCGTCACAGCAGAGCAGAGTATTACAAGATATTCATTCGTTGGTCCACAACCTATTGTCAACGCCTGTCTTAGAGATCTGTTTTTAGCACAGTTGGGCATAAATTTAAAAAAAAAAGTTGCCTCCCCACGAAGTGCCAGGTGTAAAATCACCATCTTGTAACAGATCAGTAAATAATCGTGGGAGCGACGTCATATTTACTGAAAACAAGCTTACGTTGGTCTTTTTTTCTGTGATTTAAAGAAGATTTAATGTTCCTGTTGCCAGTGACACACACACACACACACACACACACACACACACACACACACACACACACAAAATAGATGCATTCGTACGTACAAGCCAAAATGCAGTATCCAATGTACACACTGTTCATACGACTTATTTAAATGATTTTGTAAACCGTATATATTAGTTCATAATACCTTCGTGAGACCTAGTGATTTGGGTAGATTATGGGCAACATAGAAGTGAAATGTCATGTACTGTAGCCGGCCGGTGTGGCCGAACGGTTCTAGGCGCTTCAGTCTGGAACCGCGCGACCGCTACGGTCGCAGGTTCGAATCCTGCCTCGGGCATGGATGTGTGTTATGTCTTTAGGTTAGTTAGGTTTAAGTAGTTCTAAGTTCTAGGGGACTGAAGATCTCAGATGTTAAGTCACATAGTGCTCAGAGCCATTGGCCATGTACTGTTTCTTATTGTAACAAATGACATAATATAACACTCAAATATTGTTGGTATGATGCAAGGCAACGGGCACAGTATCTTAGAAACATATTATATTACAGCATTTGCCGTGAGTAAAAGAGTTATTTGTATTTGGGGCTTTTGAGATGAAAATTTTTGACAGAACATTTCTTTCTTTTTCATGCCACATACACTCTCATGAATATGTTGGAATGTAGTCACCATGTGAGCACCTGAGAGACATTGCAAAAATGGGGTATTTGTGGTAACTGTATCATTCATGCAGAAACATATAAATGCATTATAACTGTATGCCTTAATGAAAAAACCCCAAATGGAAGGACTGTACTTTAACTGAACTGTATACACCAGTGAATGATGTTCATCACATAAACAATAGATGCACATAAGGGTAACGCAAAGAAGTTTGGTAGATGACCCAAAAACGTCTACTGGGTACAGTCAACGTTAACAGCCATTATATGATTCAATAACATACATATCCTTGATTTTTTTCCCCTCAGTGTACTGTTCATAAAATGTTCAATTGAAGGCATTGCCAAAAAAAGGGGAAAAAAGAGGATAGCAGTAATTTATATTCTAGCAGTTATAGTGGAACTTAAATTAACAACTAAAATACATACCAACGGATGCCTATTTTTCCTAAGTATGACGTGCTCCCACGGTTATTTACTGATCTCTTACAAGATGGTGATTTTACATCTGGCATTTCGTGCTGAACCAATATTTTTTATTTTAATGTTGGTTAATTCGTACAAAGAAGAAGACAGCAACCAGCCACTGTTAATACTGCTATTTAATTAGGTAAATAGCGCCGTAACCGGTTTCGAACTGGCAATTTCATCATCAGACGGCTGTTCACATTATTTGCAAGATACACTTTACATAATCGTCAGTTTTCGATTTTCATTCTTCCACTGTGGCGAAATGTTTTTGGTGTGTTGGAGCCGTCGGAAATTCCGCGTGATTTTGTTGCGAAGTGGTAGGACTGTATTTTTCAAATATTCCAAGACATATCCAGCGCTTATGTAATTTATACATCACCATATTGTGCAAAGCACTACACACACACACACACACACACACACACACACACACACACACACGCACACACCAAAAAGAGTCTGCCACATGTGAAGTTATCACAAATATTGCAGATTTACAGCTGGTTGCTGTCTTCTTCTTTGTAAGAATTAACCTACATTAATTGTACACAGCCACGATCTCACCATGTCAGTTTTAGACAAAATATCATTTTTTATTTTATGGCCAACTTTGAGGTAGACAACGTGTTAAGTGTCCTGCAATGTATGTTAAATGGCATTAAAGGCCGAAAATTGGATTGTACTTAAATAAACAATAAAACAGCCAAATGGCGGTGTGTACCTTTACAAAGATATTGTTTGACTGTTGCTCAGCAACATCGAAAACCGTATCGTGTATAGCGTTTCGACCTACAAGCACCACGTGGACTTGTCGGATGCTGACAGAAATTGGTAAGTGGCAGGGATCGGAAGCGTTTAGCTGAGCGCGAAATGTGTTGAAACCAGACGGGGTGGCCTCGAATTTCGCGGAATGCGGCGTTGAACGAACGGAAGCCGGGCGGAGCACAATGGGACCGGTGGAGGAGGAGGGGGGGCGGGGGGGGGGGGGGGGTAGGACTGCGCGGCTACACTGGCATAAATACAATAGCGTCGCGAACAAAGCAAAGTAATTCCGACTTACAGCTGCGTCTTTGTCAGCGGCCGCTGCGGCTCAACGGAATTAGCGTGAGGTGCGCGGCGGAGGGTGCTGCAGGCACACCGGCGCAAAAGGCGCCGCCGAATCGCGCACCACACGGAACACAGCGCAGGCGTAAGCGAGCCTTTGACGGCGAGTTAATATCCTGGCGTGGTTAAAGTAAGTCCTGGTATCTAGGGCAGTGGCTGCTGTCATGTAAAAGCCCAAGAGCTCTTGAACACCCCAACTTTTGACACCTTGCGAAGTTTTGGATTATTTTTCTTTGAGCGCTGTTAAACGTTAATGTAGACACCATACGGCGTACTGACGGTCTTGGGAGAGCCAGTCCTGACAAAACTCTACCATCTGGTGAGCAAGACGTATGGGAAAAGCGAAATACCCTCCGACTTCAAGAAGAATATAATAATTCCAATCCCAAAGAAAGCAGGTGTCGACAGATGTGAAAATTACCGAACTATCAGTTTAATAAGTCACAGCTGCAAAATACTAACACGAATTCCTTACAGGCGAATGGAAAACTGGTAGAAACCGACCTCGGCGAAGATCAGTTGGGATTCGGCAGAAATGTTGGAATATGTGCGGCAATACTGACCTTACGACTTATCTTAGAAGAAAGATTAAGGAAAGGCAAACCTACATTTCTAGCGTTTGTAGACTTAGTGAAAGCTTTTGACAATGTTGTCTGGAATACTCTCTTTCAAATTCTGAAGGTGGCAGGGGTAAAATACAGGGAGCGAAAGGCTATTTACAATTTGTACACAAACCAGATAGCAGTTATAAGAGTCGATGGACACGAAAGGGAGTCAGTGGTTGGGAAGGGAGTAAGACAGGGTTGTAGCCTGTCCCCGATGTTATTCAATCCGTATATTGAGCAAACAGTAAAGGAAACAAAAGAAAATTTTGGAGTAGGTATTAAAATCCATGGAGAACAAATAAAAACTTTGAGGTTCGCCGATGACGTTGTAATTTTGTCAGAAACAGCAAAGGACTTGGAAGAGCAGTTGAACGGAATGGACAGTGTCTTGAAAGGGGGATATAAGATGAACATCAACAAAAGCAAAACGAGGATAATGGACAGTAGTCTAATTAAGTCGGGTGATGCTGAGGGAATTAGATTAGGAAATGAGGCACTTAAAGTAGTAAAGGAGTTTTGCTATTTGGGGAGCAAAATAACTGATGATGGTCGAAGTAGAGAGGATATAAAATGTAGACTGGCAATGGCAAGGAAAGCGTTTCTGAAGAAGAGAAATTTGTTAACATCGAGTATAGATTTAAGTGTCAGGAAGTCGTTTCTGAAAGTATTTGTATGGAGTGTGGCCATGTAGGGAAGTGAAACGTGGTCGATTAATAGTCTGGACAAGAAGAGAATAGAAGCTTTCGAAATGTGGTGCTACAGAAGAATGCTGAAAATTAGATGGGTGGATCACATAACTAATGAGGAGGTATTGAATAGAATTGGGGAGAAGTGGAGTTTGTGGCACAACTTGACTGGAAGAAGGGATCCATTGGTAGGTCATGTTCTGAGGCATCAAGGGATCACCAGTTGAGTACTGGAGGGCAGCGTGGAGGGTAAAAGTCGTAGAGGGAGACCAAGAGATGAATGCAGTAAGCAGATTCAGAAGGAGATGAAGAAGCTTGCACAGGATAGGGTAGCATGGAGAGCTGCATCAAACCAGCATCAGGAGGGAAGACCGCAACAACAGACACCAAAATCTGAAATATACTGAACTACACCTACTGCGTAGTGCAACATTGCTCCTCCAGACTCGGGTGAAACTTGGTGTCAGGGTCGTGAGCACACGTTTTAAGGGTGGACGTTGATGAAACTGACCAAAAATGTCAATTTTAGATTTGTTGTTTGTTTGTTTGTGCAACACATGGACAATAAGTTCCCAAAGTTTCAATGTTGAAATCGCATCCGAAGTGCCTGAAAATTAATTAACAGTGTGACGCGGCCTCCCTCCCACGCCCACGTTTTGAAGCGGCACTTCAATAACGGCTCAGTGAACAACGATTCTGTGCATTACTTTCAACCAAACGTGTGCGGGATACATCTAGAAGGCCGTGATACATACTCTTTGATTTTGTAGATCATCTCTGGCCGATGCTTCACTTCTCAAAAAGTGTGTTCATGGCAAAACCCAAAGTCCAAGTAAGTCTCTAAATTCACTCATATGGAAACGATGCCCTAAAAACACATTTGCATCTGCTACAGTTGTCAGAATTTCAACTTACGATGCAGTTGATTGTATTTAATGAGGGGAACGTCGGGAGGATGAAGGAATTAGAAAGAATGGGCTTCAAGATAGGAAATTTTACTCAAGACATCCTGAGAATAATGGATTTACAGCGCGTCTCTGCACCTGAAAAGACAGTTGAAGACCTGGTAAAGGAAAGAAGACAGACAACAAGAAACCAGAACAGAAGCCTTGAAGGGAAAGACGACCCAGAGTACAAATGTTTCGCCTTATGAAGAAGTGACATAAGGAAAAAAGTTAGGTTGAACTTTAAATTGAGTTTCCTGAAAAGTTTGTTTTTTAAAGTTTATGTACCTTTTCTTCAGCTTCTATGAATGTTAGAACTATGAAATTTTGTACACAAATTCCTGTAAACCTACTAAACGTTGTCTCAAGACAAAATTGTGAAATTCTGATTGCAAGCTGAGACATGGGGCAAAGTGCTTGGAATTTTGCATGAATTTAAAATTGTACTTGTGTAATTATAATTTAAAAATTATGAAAATTCTCCTATTTGACCTATTCCAAAAACCCCATGAGAGAAGCTTACAACATATAAAGAGATGAAACAGACAATCTTTTGTAGAAATCTCTTGACTATTTTATGAGGAAAAGGAACATACATTATTTTTTGAAAATAAAACTTCAGATTTCATTAAAAAAAGTTGAATATATATAATAAAAGGATTTTATATATAAATGTGTTTCGTTGATGTACAGCGTGGTACAAAATTTCATTGCCATATCTCCAAAACTGGGGATTTGGTGCATGTTTGAAACAGTGTGTGTTTTTCATCAACGTCCCCCCTTAAGGAGCTTCTGCGCGTGCGCAACCCGCGTGACGTAATTGCCGTTCGGGCCAGATATATACTGAAAACAATTTTGTGGCATTCTGAATGAGATATAGTACATTAAGTTTTGGATTTTATCATAGAGTAATCCATTTGAGGCGCTGACAACCAATAAAGCACATCATCGTCGATTGTGAGACTTGATTTTATGGTGGGTCATGTTTATCTGTACTGTAGGCCCACGAAGACGGTGTGGTTTTGGCCCTTATGGCTCCCGAAGCCTTATTTGTATTCTAGTCAAGTGGCTCTTTGGTAGATAATACTACATGAATTTAATAATTTGCGAAAACAGCAGTTTCTGTTTGAAGCTGGTTGTTCATTGAGCACGAATTGGTGTTCCTGTGCAGTGTCAACATCAGCTCTGTTGAATCTGTAATAATCGCTAAGAGAAAAGAAAGTTACGAGGAAAAAATCAGCCGCAAAGAAAGTGGGTCCTCGCAGACCAGATCCGTTGTGTGAGAAAGTGACGATATCAAATACGTATGGCTACAATCAAACATTTAAAGAAGTGTAGAAGAAGCGTAAGTTGTGTGGGTGCAACATAAGAATGTCTGATTTTCAGCCCGGAAGTTAACTCGTTAACTAATACATGAATTAGGGATCTTGTACATTTGTCCGAAAAAAAATAAAAAAGCACGAAAATTCCCACTTACTGAAAAATACGAAACACAGTGTAGCGAAAGCTTGAACATTATTTCGGTGTTGCCATAAACTGTACTTAATTACGTGCAAAACAACAAAATTCCACAAAAACAGTTCTTTCTGCTTTCAGACAAGTTATGCGTAGTATTATTATTATTATCGACAGTAGCTGAAGTTCTATAAATATGTGGACAAGCATAACTATTCACAGCAAATGCTATTAATCCTACACTCTGATGGTAATCTGTATTTAAAAATTTGTGGACACCCAGAATATATGCCGACGAGTCGCCACTGTATTGGAGAAATACTCACAGAAAAAATGTACTTCGACTGATCGGTGACACAAAACGGAAATGGCATATGGAGTAACGAGAAGAATATTTAAAGTAAACAGCACCTGTCAAGACGTGGAATATAGTGGAAATGAAATAGGCTAATGCTATTTTGTGTAAAACTGAGATGGTGGCAGTGTACAATAAATGTAGGTTACTTCTTACAAAGAAGACAGCAACCAGCCACTATTAATACTGCTATTTATTTAGGTAAATAGCACCGTAACCGGTTTCGAACTGGCAAGTTCATCATCAGATGGCTGTTCACGTGATTTGCAAGATACACTTTACATTATCGTCAGTTTTCGATTTTTATTCTTCCACTGTGGCGAAATGTTTTTGGTGTGTTGGTGCCCTACGGTAGAAAACAGTGTTAGAAGCGCCCTATGTGAAAGTATCTAACCTCCAAACGACGAAATACAGTATGAATAAATTGGTTATGGTACTTACGTCGAAAATTCCGCGCGATTTTGTTGCGAAGTTGCAGGATTGAATTTTTCGAATATTCCAAAATATATCCAGCACTTACGTAATTTGTACATCATCATATTGTGCAAAAGTACCACACACACACACACACACACACACACACACACACACACACACACACATTTTTCGAATATTCCAAAATATATCCAGCACTTACGTAATTTGTACATCATCATATTGTGCAAAAGTACCACACACACACACACACACACACACACACACACACACACACACACACACACACCAAAAAGGATTTGCCACATGTGAAGTTATCACAAAGATTGCAGATTTACAAATACAACAGTGTCAGAGACGTTCTCTCTCAGAGACATCACAATATACAGATTGCTTTGATTTCACAGTATGACTGTTTTTAAAGAATAACGTACGCCGCTGGTGGTCATGGAAGACGCCGTAACGGCTGTACGATACGTAAATGCCATCCTCCGACCGATAGTGCAACCATATTGGCAGCATATTGGCGAGGTATTCGTCTTCATGGGCGACAATTCACGCCCCCATCGTGCACATCTTGTGAATGACCTCTTTCAGGATAGCGACATCGCTCGAGTAGAGTTGCCAGCATGTTCTCCAGACATGAACTCTATCGAACATGCCTGGGATAGATTGAAAAGGGCCGTTTATGGACGACGTGACCCACCAACCACTCTGAGGGATCTACGCCGAATCGCTGTTCAGGGGTCCGCGAGCTATGCCAGAGGGGTCCGCCAGATGCTTTTAGAATAAAAAATATATTAAATATATTTCGTATGATAACAGATTTTTTTTGTTTTGACCGCTTCCTGCATGAGCAGAGCTTTAGCGAACGCTAACTTCTGCGTCTGTGCGTCTTCCTAGAGACAACACACACTAGCGCAAAACTAGAATTAGATAGACGCAAATAGTTCTGCCGTGTGCCGTTAGACAGCGCGCGCTGCCTCTTTGCAGCTGACAACTGACAGTCACTATCCAGAGAAACTCACATTTCAGACGACAATCGGCCATTGTTAATTTATTGCCAGTGCTTTCACAGACCGTGTTGTTTACATATTCAATACTTTGTATTAAAACTGTAGCGTTTGTAAAGCGTTGTTTTTCGCTGAAGCTACAGTTTGCGTAGTTAAAAATGGACCGTTGGTTAAAAAGTGGTTCGTTAAAACGAGAAATGCCTACAGAAATAATCGACTCTAAGGTCAGATTGAACTCATCTCATTAAGAACTGAAAATTAAAACTAACTGTATACTGAAGGAGTACTCTGTTGTAACTGTATTTTTTCAAATAAACAATACCTTGTATGAAATTAGTGTTTTCTTATTTTTCACACATGTCTACTCAATGCAATCTCTAGTGTAATACACTTGAAAGACCAATACACTCAGTTTTAATTTTTTCCTGTCATTTTCAGTTCATACTCAATTTTTATTTTTTTAAGGGGTTTGTTACACTAAACACCCAGATTTGAAAAAAAAATGTTCAAATGTGTGTGAAATCTTATGGGACTTAACTGCTAAGGTCATCAGTCCCTAAGCTTACACACTACTAGACCTAAATTATCCTAAGGACAAACACACACACCCATGCCCGAGGGAGGACTCGAACCTCCGCCGGGACCAGCCGCACAGTCCATGACTGCAGCGCCTTAGACCGCTCGGCTAATCCCTCGCGGCCCCAGATTTGAAGACAAAGATTTTGAGCAATAATCAAAAATTTAATAATGACAATGATGGCTAAATTCAAAAAGTTTTAAGCTCAATATTTTTTCAATAACGAATACGTCAATGTTTTTTCTAAGTACCAAAAATAGAAAACGTATAAAAAGACTCTTGATTTGGCTTTTTTAGGTACTTGATACTGTGATATGACAAGGTACCAATCATGCTCGAAGAGGGTGTCCTCGAGAAAATTTTGTTGGGAACCTCTGATCTGGACCAACAGTGCCTCCATGAGCTTATGGATATTATGCCACGGCGAATACAGGTATGAATCAATGCAAGAGGACGTGCTACTGTGTATTAGAGGCACCGGTGTGTACAGCAATTTGGATCACCACCTCTGAAGGTCTCGCTGTATGGTAGTACAAGATGCAATGTGCGGTTTTCATGAGCAATAAAAAGGGCGGAAATGATGTTTATGCTGATCTCTATTCCAATTTTCAGTAGAGGTTCCGGACATCTTGGAACCGAGGTGGTGCAAAACTTTTTTTAATATGTGCAGAAACTAGGCTCCACCCTTAATGTCAATAGGAAGTACATGTTTATTTAACAAAGAAACGTCCCAAGTTTCCAATAACTTTTACCATCTATGTCACATGTATGTAGCAGCTAACCGTGATTACTGCGAAACCTAACCAAGTTAGTCTGCCGGTGTTGACGAGCGGTTCTAGGCCCTTCAGTGTGGATCCGCGCGACCGCTCCAGTCGCAGGTTCGAATCCTGCCTTGGGCATGGATATGTGTGATGTCCTTAGGTTAGTTAGGTTTAAGTAGTTCTAAGTTCTAGGGGACTGATGACCTCAGATGTTAAGTCCCATAGTGCCCAGAGCCATTTGAACCTAACCATGTTATTTTGTTTGTAACTCTTGTTTCCGTTATTTTCGGAGACCATATGCACAAACTGCTTGCTGTTATAATTTTGCGGACCCCTGGCCTCAGAATGTCTCGGTCCTTAAGAGGACTGAAAGCTTGGACGAAGAACTGGACTGTCCTCCTTTCCTGTGCAGAGCTCTGCAAACGGCATGTCTCTAGGTATCCGTGGATATGTGCTGCAGACGGCGGCTGTCGGAGACTCTAACAAGTGTTTGTATTTAACCAGTAATTATGTGCGTAGACTGATGACGAAGTGTTAAAAAAACAGAAGTGGTTCTCCTGGTTAATAACAATAAAAAATTCGTGTCGTGTTCAAATGTGTTCCAGACATCTATCTACGCCGCCCTGGGCTTTTGTCGGTAAATCATCCCTGTTTTCCAAGGGTCGTGGCGTCCCGACATACACTCGTTACTGCTGGTGGAATTCGTTACCCTGTAGCGCTCATGTTTTGCGCTTGTTTCAACATTCCGTTCCCCCCGGTGCATTTCATTTGTGTTTAATTTAGGGGACAAGTACATAAGCGATGCATATAAATGCCTTCGTAGCTCGGGGTACAAAAACTTTAATACCGAGATTAAATTTTTAAAAAATAATCCGAGCGGAATAATTGCTTTAATTAGATCCGTCTAGTGTCATGTGTACACGGGCTGAACGCGTAATCCACAGCTCCGGCAGGGAACGCGCTGGAAATTAATGAACTGCGGAAACTGACGCGGCTGCATTTTGCCAGTGTCCGGTGTAATTTGTTTTCGCAGCGCGCTACTTGTTACCAAAGACTTGCCTTGAGCGGCAAACATTGACATCTGTTTCTCTTTTTGTTCTAGGTGAGTTCCTGCTTCCGTATTGGGACCTGACCTGCAGAGCCCCTGCCTTACATACGCCGCACGCAAGTATAGTAATTCTGTGTTCCTCTGTTAAAAGTTACCCCAACCGCCGATACATTAAAGGATCCAACTCATTTGTACGAATCAGATTGACACTTGCGATTACTTTTCAGCCGGCCGGGGTGGCCGAGCGGTTCTAGGCGCTACAGTCTGGAACCGCGCTGCTGCTGCGGTCGCAGGTTCGAATCCTGCCTCGGGCGTGGATGTCCGTGATGTCCTTAGGTTAGTTAGGTTTAAGTAGTTGTAAGTCTAGGGGAGTGATGACCTCAGATGTTAAGTCCCATAGTGCTTAGAGCCATTTGAACCATTTGAAGTATTTCGAAGGAGACCATGCACAATAAGTAAACAGTAACCGTAGAAAAAATTTGTGGACAAAGTTCAGGAATTTTTTGAACAGACCTCTTATTATATCCTGGTACCACTGAACGCCATCCTCGAGGGTGTTCCATTTTTTTCCGGCAGTGTGGATAAAAACTGATCGGGCGTGTGTGCGCAGTGCGTAGTGACTGACTTGGAAACTGCGCTGCGGAAGGGTCAGTATAAGTTCGCGAAACAGCCTCCATGCGACGTAATGGCCAGCTCGCTCTTCAGTCTACAGCCTGACTATAACAACAGCCTTTGCAGTTTCCCTCTAGTAATGTTTTTTCGCGCCAAGTGCGTAGCGGCGCCTGTGGCTGTTTGTCGGCGCGCTTTCCAGGAATGGCACAGCTGTTCAGCCCGCTGGTTTATCTGGCAGGGTTACCGATTTCGCGGCGCCCCTGTGTGGTTAGTCACCGCGGCTGCGCAGACTGGCTGGCTGGCTATCTCGGCCTCGCGTCCCCGCGGCGCCGTGATGTGATAGCCGCGTTTCTTGCCCGCATCCGCGCGACCCATTTCGAAACACTCCTTTTTATGAGCTGCCTCCAGAGTCGGAACGGCACGTTCTCCGTTGCCCGACCTTACGAGGGACGCCTTTTAAGAGTACACAAAAATAATGAAAGATAAACATTTTTTTGTACAAATCATTTCTTAGTTTGGCCTACTGAGAACCACATGAAATAACTTAGGTCGACTTTCCTTCCTCCTTTTTTTTCTATCCAGTAGTTTTTTTATTCCTTCCATATGTTGTTTGCTCTATTTTGCCTCCAGAGATTGTACTCTATTTAGCCATCGAGAACACACGTTTACTTAGAATACGTATCTGAAAAGAGAAAATACATAAGTGCATATTTACAGAATGGAAAGGCTCAAGCCGTCAATTTCTTCCACAACATTCGAACATTATGAATTGACTTATTGATACGTAACCGACACGGATTCAGAAAATATCGTTCTTGTGCAACATAAAAAGCACTCCGTCTTCAGCCCACGAGTGGCCTACCGGGACCATCCGACCGCCGTGTCATCCTCAAGGAGGAAGCGGATAGGAGGGGCGTGGGGTCAGCACACCGCTCTCCCGGTCGTTATGATGGTAATCTTGACCGAAGCCCCTTGTATTCGGTCGAGTAGCTCCTCAATTGGCATCACGAGGCTGAGTACACCCTGAAAAATGGCAACAGCGCATGGCGGCTGGATGGTCACCCATCCAAGTGCCGGCCACGCCCAAAAGCGCTTAACTTCGGCGATCTCGCGGGAACCGGTGTATCCACTGCGGCAAGGCCGTTGCCTTGTGCAACATAGCTAGCTCTTTATTCCCGTGGGGACAAGGGATCTCGGATCGATTCCATATTCCTAGATTTCCAGAAGGCTTTTGATACCGTTCCACACAAGCGACTCTTAATCAAATTGCGTGCTTATGGAGTATCGTCTCAGTTGTGTGAGTGGATTCGTGATTTCCTCTTATAGCGATACAGTTCTTAGTGATAGACGGTAACTCATCGAGTAGAACAGAAGTGATATCTGGCGTTCCCCTAGGTAGGGTCCTCTGCTGTTCCTGATTTACATAAATGACTTAGGTGATAATCTGAGCAGCCCCCTTAGATTGTTTGCAGATGACGCTTCAATTTACCGTCTAGTAAAACCATCAGACGATCAATTCCAGTTACAAAATGATCTAGAGAGAATTTCTGTATTGTGCGAAAAGTGTCAATTGGCACTAAACGAAGAAAAGTGCGAGGTCATCCACATGGGTGCTAAAAGAAATCCGATAAATTTTGGGTATACTATAAACTGCACAAATGTAAGGGCTGTCAATTCGACTAAATACCTAGGAATTACGATTACTAGAAACTTAAACTGGAAAGACCACATAGGTAATATTGTGGGGAAGGCGAAACAAAGACTGCGCTTTGTTCGCAGAACACTTAGAAGATGAGACAAACCCACTAAAGAGACAGCCTACATTACACTTGCCCGTCCTCTGCTGGAATATTGCTGCGCGGTGTGGGATCCTTACCAGGTAGGATCGACGGAGGACATCGAAAAAGTGCAAAGAAGGGCAGCTCGTTTCGTGTTATCGCGCAGTAGGTGTGAGAGTGTCAATGATATGATACGCGAGTTGGGGAGGCAGTCACTGAAACAAAAGCGGTTTTCTTTGCGGCGAGATCTATTTACGAAATTTCATTCACCAACTTTCTGTTCCGAATGGGAAAATATTTTGTTGACACTCACCTACGTAGGGAGAAATGATCATCATAATAAAATAAGAGAAATCAGAGCTCGAACGGAAAGATTTAGGTGTTCCTTTCTCCCACACGCCATTCGAGAGTGGAATGGTAGAGTAGTACTATAAAAATGGTTCGATGAACCCTCTGCCAGGCACTTAAGTGTCAATTGCAGAATAATTACGTAGATTTAAATGTAGGTTTTTCATGTTAAGTAGAGTGATTAATCGTACAACCGTACGCATCTTGGTATGCGCAACCATCACTTGAGACGCAATAAGAAGTGGTGTCCCACAATAAACCTTGACAAATTATGGACCGTTGTCACAGAACAGACAAGGCAAAAGTATAAGAAAAATATTGAGGGAAAAGCACCAGTAATTAATGTTGTGAATGCTGGATGCTACAAAGTATGGGGGAAGGGTCGCCTGCCAAAACATCCTGTGATCGTGAAAGCCAAATTCTTCTCCAAACAGGCTGAGGATAAAATAAAAGAAATCGGTGGCTGTTGTGTTCTTGCTGCGTAATGCGGGTGTAGTGTAAGATAGTTTTTTCTTAATAAATGTATCAAACGTCTCCAGTACTTATGCTTTTTTGAAAAGTGCTTACTTTCTGTATGATCCTGTCTCCTGGTGAATAAATTGTGGTGCGAATACATAGAACGAAAGATCCTTTATCATTTAGCTACAATATAGCATGTCAGCAACTGGAAGCAGTTAATTCCATAAATTATCCGGGAGTAGGCATTAGGAGTGATTTTAAAATGGAATGACCATATAAAGTTGATCGTCGGTAAAGCAGATGCCAAACTGAGATTCATTGGAAGAATCGTAAGGAAATGTAGTCCGAAAACAAAGGAAGTAGATGACAGTACACTTGTTCGCCCACTGCTTGAATACTTCTCACCGGTGTGGGATCCGAACCAGATAGGGTTGATAGAAGAGATAGAGAGGATCCAACGGAGAGCAGCGCGCTTCGTTACAGGATCGTTTAGTAATCGCGAAAGCTTTACGGAGATGATAGATAAACTCCAGTGGAAGACTCTGCAAGAGAGACGCTCAGTAGCTCGGTAAGGGCTTTTGTTGAAGTTTCGAGAACATACCTTCACCGAGGAGTCAAGCAGTATATTGCTCCCTCCTACGTATATCTCGCGAAGAGACCATGAGGATAAAATCGGAGAGATTAGAGCCCACACAGAGGCATACCGACAATCTTTCTTTCCGCGAACAATACGAGACTGGAATAGAAGGGAGAACCGATAGAGGTACTCAAAGTATCCTCCGCCACACACAGTCAGGTGGCTTGCGGAGTATGGATGTAGATGTAGTTAGGCCGCTGTTAAGCGCCGAACAATTTTAAATCCGTGCGCCCATCCACCTGCGCAGGTTTCAACAGCATCGTGTTGTGTGGTGCGGCTCGCACTGTGTTCCGATGCTGTGCGCACCCCGGGTCTCCGCACCTTGCATAATGAGCAGCTTACTGCCGCCCCGTAGCAGGGACCCCGTATATTGCATTGTTCCGCCTATCGATCCCGCAGATCGACGCTGAGTGGCTGACGTCAGTGTTATGTGCAATTGGACGACGACGGTGCGAGTTTAGTACACGACTGCCAACAGGGTGGCAACAAACACAGGAGTTAAAAGTAACTGGTGAAGCTCTCCCTTCCTGCAAATCTAATCTGGATCTTTTGCTTGCAAGGAAGACGCCCTTGATCAGGAGGCTTCACTTTCCTGTACCACGATTTGGCAATTACTTGTTCGTTTGCTAGTCAGTTGTTTATTTACCAGGTCTACCGGCATGAACTGAGCGTTAAGATACAAATGTGTCGATAGGGAACATCTGTTGTGAACGAGCCTTAATTTTTTTTGTTTGGTTGGTATGACATCTGTCAAAGATATTTAGTATACATCAAGTCATGGAACAAACAACATGTTTTCATCGTGTTAACAATGTCGAATTTTGTAGCAGAAAGTGATGAAAGCATTAATTTTTTGTTTTCATTTGAAAAAAAAGTGCTGCAAAGTGGCATCGAATGCTTGTTGAGGCATATGGTGATCATGCTCTATCAGAAGCAACATGCAAAAGATGGTTACAACGGTTCAGAAATAATGATTTTGACGTAAGAAATGAAGAACGTGGAAGACCACCAAAAAAGTTCGAAGACGCCGAATTGCAAGGAATATTGGATGAAGATGATACTTTGAGTCAGAAGCAAATGAAAGCAATACTAAATGTTGCACAACAAACAATTTATGTCCGTTTGAAAGCTGTGGGAAAGATCCAAAAGTATGGAAAATGGGTGCCATGTGAATTGAAGGAAAGAAAACCAAAAAAACATTTGTCAAATTTTGCTTCAAAGACATGAAAGAAAATCAATTTTGCATCGAATTGATACTGGCGATGAAAAATGGATTTATTTTAAGAATCCTAAACGGGAAATATCATGGGTTAATTCGGGTCAACCATCAACATCGACTGCAAAACCAGATCGATTCGGCAAGAAGACAATGCTCTGTGTTTGGTGGGATCAGAAAGGTGTGATGTATCATGAGCTTCTAAAACCCGGTGAAACTGTGAATACTAATCGCTACAGACAACAAATGATCAATTTGAACTGTGCATTGATCGATAAAAGACCAGAATGGGCCAGAAGACATGGCAAAGTAATTTTTTTACACGAGAATGCACCTGCACACGAAGCAAAACTGGTTCAGGATACAATCAAAACAACTGGCTGGCAGCTGCTACCCCACCCGCCGTATTCACCAGACTTGGCCCCTTCCGAATACCGTTTGTTTTCATCAATGGGACACGCATTGGCTGAGGAACACTTCGACTCTTGCGAAGAAGTCGAAAATTGGGTGTCTGATTGGTTTGCTTCAAAAGACGAACATTTCTATTGGCGTGGTGTCCATAAATTGCCAGAAAGGTGGTCGAAATGTATAGAAAACAATGGTCAGGACTTTGAATAAAATTCCAAATTAGTGTTTCATTTTCACAAAAAAAAAAAATGCTCATTTCATACCGGTGCACCTGGTCTCACAGTGTTACAGCAGAGAAATAAGCTAATTTTGTCTAGCGGGTGTTTAAAGAAAGTGCTGCATATTGCTTCAGGAGGTAGTACTGATCAATACTGGAAGAAAACTTCCCATAATGATATGTCCAAAAATCAATACCTTCGCAGTGACATGAAATGTCATTTGGCGAGGCCCACCTGGCAGATAGACCCGATCGCCTGGTGTAAGTATTTTGAGGTGACGCCACTTCGTCGACTTGCGCGTCGATGAGGATGAAACTATGATGATGAAGAAGACACAAACTCCCAGTCCCTGAGCGGAGAAAACCTCCAACCCAGCCGGGAATCGAACCCGGGCCCCCTGGCATGACAAGCCGGCGCGCTGTTCTTCGCAGTGATACACGCGCGCTTTCAAATACACTTGGCTCCACTCGGATTGCGTCACGTGCAGTGGCCACATGGCCCTGCAACCTCTGCCGACTGGCCATACACCAGTGCCGATAAATATCCGCATAGCCGGGAATCCCAACGGATTCTTGTCCGGTGAACTGGAAGGCCATGCTACTGGACCTCCTCGACCAATCCATCGTCCACGAATCGTTCCATTGAGGTCATGCCGCACGATCCATAGAAAATGTTACGACACCCCGTCGTGCATAAAACCCGCCAGGGTAGCCGAGGGCGCTAACGCGCTGCTTCCTGGACTCGGGTAGGCGCGCCGGCCCCGGATCGAATCCGCCGGCGGAGGTCTGGCGAGCCTGGATGTGGTTTTTAGGCGGTTTTCCACATCCCACTAGGTGAATACCGGGCTGGTCCCCACGTTCCGCCTCAGTTACACGACTCGCAGACATCTGAACACGCTCGCACTGTTCCATTCATTACACTCGACGCAATCAGCAGGGGTACACGAATTTCGTCCCGGGGGGAGGGGTGGGGGTGGGTACGAGGTGGCGACAGGAAGGGCATCCGGCCACCCCTTTCCACTAACCTTGCAAAATCCGTTCCTAACAATGCCGACCCTGCGTCAGTGCGGGACATGGACCCAGTGAAAGAAAGAAAGAATCCTGCCGTGCATAAGCCACAGTCGTCGTGTTTTCTGCGAGGATAAGGTTCTACAATGGCGCTGGTAACCCATCGCGCAGAAGTACCTCACCCGTTAGACTGTTTGTTAAAGTTAATAGCGCTGTGAGTCTGTCACAGGGGGTTCCTGTCCATACTTGTATACTGAACCGGTCCTGATGGTCCACCTCCACCATTCCTCCAGGATATGCATCTACCCATATGTGCGTATTGTGGTAATTTGCTATGCCATCTATCGTGAATCCTGCCTCATCTGTAAATAAAATGCAAGGCCTGAACTGTGGGTCTTTAGCGGCCCATACTTCAACATGTGTTGCTTTCTGGATTTATTATTATTATTATTATTATTGTTATTGATTTAAGCCCACTAAACGCTTATGACTAGTTCTTCTTCGATGCTCTCTTCTGGTCCCAACATCTCTTCAGCCCTGCTGATAATTTCCTCTTCCTCTCCTGTGACAAGGCCTTCTGACGTTTAGGGTCTCTAGGTGGTCGTGTCAAAGACTCTACCGCAGTACAAAATTTGGAACGATTTTCTACCTCAAGATCAGAGATCCCAGCCGAATCCAAGTCCTTTAGTACTTTATTAAGCCACAGGATCCAGTCTTGTAGCTTTTAACCGATGAGAAGATCTTCTTGGTAAGCCTATTGTTGGTCATTCTTTGTAGGTGCACGTAGAACTTCAGCCTCCTACGTCGCTTGCTGGTGTTGGCTGATTCTTAAACTGTTGATAGAGTTCAGAATTAGACTTCAGTTGATAGGTTCCATCTGGGAGCAGTCTCAAGCCATGAATTTTTCTGAGAATACCTCTTTCGGCTTTCCCCAGGTCATCCATCGTGCCTTTTCTGTTCATGAAGAGGGTCTCTGCGGCATACAGATACTGTGGTCTGACAGCAATTCTGTAATGACAGATCTTAGCATACTTCGAAATGCACTTCTTGTTGTACAGATTGTGGGACAGATGGTATGCTGCGTTGAGTTTGTTACTTTCTAAGATGGAGGTGCCGTCTCTACCACTGGGGTGGACCAATTCACCAAGATAACGAAAGCGATTGGCGCTCCCAATCGCTCCATGTATAGTCCTCAAAGGGATGCTACTGGAGTGCCGGTTCTCAAAGTATTTGGTCTTGTCATACGATATTTGTAATCCAGACTTCACCGCTATCTCGTGCAGGGCTTGGACAGCAACGACAGCATCCTTAGAGTTGTTGGCTGCGATTGCAATGTCATCTGCGAAAGCAAGGCATCTTACGTCGATTTTTCGGGTCCCGGCTCCAATGGCAACTGGTTTGATTCCTCAGCATACATTACCAGGTGTTGATCACTTTATCAAGCACCATATTAAACAGAATGTGTGATAGACCATCACCCTGTCGTACTCCGTTTCCATGTTGAAACTCCGAGCTAGTTCTCCTCTAAACTTCATCTTCGAGGTTCTATCCGTTTGAGTGTCTGTCTGATGAGGGTGTGTGTGTGTTGTAAACCACACCTCGTTCATGGAGTACTAAGAAGAGTGTTTGGCGGTCGATGGAATCATTATAGGACCTTCTAATTGTGACTAATGACACCTCTTGCAGGGATATACGATGGCAACTTGATAAGTCTGATAGAAGAGCTAGAAAAAGTCTGTTTCGGAAACGACTCACCTTACTTCTCGACATAGTCTGCTTTGAGGGATATACACTTGGTTCAGCATTCCTCCAGCTTTTTCATCCCATCGGAAAAATACGTTCTGTCAAACTCTGCAAGGTACACATTGATTGCAACTATCACTTTTTCGTGTGATGAAAATGTCTTCCCTTTAGCGTAAAGGTTCAAAAATGGTTCAAATGCCTGTGAGCACTATGGGACTTGACATCTGATGTCATGAGTCCTCTAGAGTTAGAACTACTTCAACCTAACTAACCTAAGGACATCACACACGTCCATGCCCGAGGCAGGATTCGAACCTGCGACCGTAGCAGCAGCGCGGTTCCGGACTGAAGCGCCTAGAACCGCACGGCCACAGCTAGGGCAAAGGTTGAAGTTAGGTAACAGTTGGGGCTAAGTCTGATGAACAGGGTGCTCGAGCAACCAATTCAAAGCCCAATTCATGGACTTTCGACATTGTTACGCTGGTGTGCGGGATGGTGGATTATCCTGGTGAAAGAGCACTTTTTTGGTCTTGCCAACCTTGATCTTTTTTCCAAGCAACGCAAGTTTCAAACGATCCAACAATGGAGCATTTAAAGGAATCCAGTTGTGGGTGTACCTTTTTCCAGGTAATCTTGGGCATCTTAAAAAAAACAGTGGGCGTCACCAAGCCAGATGATAAAACGGTCTTTGCCTCGTTTGGTGCACTTCCAGCAGCCTTCGTCCGTTGTTTTCACTGCCGTTTTGATTTTGCTGGGTAATGACTGACTCAAATTTTATCGACAGTCACAGATCTGCGTAAAAGGTATTTGGGACTGAGATCAAACATCGCCAGACGTCGTCTTCAAATGTTGCGCTGTGAGGACGGGGCGGCCGCGGTGGTCTAGCGGTTCTGTCGCTGCAGTCCGGAACCGCAGGACTGCTACGGTCGCAGGTTCGAATCCTGCCTCGGGCATGGGTGTGTGTGATGTCCTTAGGTTAGTTAGGTTTAAGTAGTTCTAAGTTCTAGGGGACTTATGACCTAAGATGTTCAGTCCCATAGTGCTCAGAGCCATTTGAGAACGGGGCGTGAGTCGTGCGTGGGTAGCTCAGTTGGTATAGTACTTGCCTGCGAAAGGCAAAGGTCCCGAGTTCGAGTCTCGGTCCAGCACATAGTTTTAATTTGCCAGGAAGTTTCATATCAGCGCACACTCCGCTGCAGAGTGAAATCTCATTATAGTAACAGATGTTAACAGCTGCTGCGGAAGATGGCCACGCAAACAAACGTATTAATGAAACTTCCTGGCAGATTAAAACTGTGTGCCCGACAGACACTCGAACTCGGGACCTTTGCCTTTCGCGGGCAAGTGCTCTACCATCTGAGCTACCGAAGCACGACTCACGACCGGTCCTCACAGCTTCACTTCTCCCAGTATCTCGTCTCCTACCCGAGTTCGAGTCTCGGCCGGGCACACAGTTTTAATCTGCCAGGAAGTTTCATATCAGCGCACACTCCGCTGCAGAGTGAAAATCACATTCTGGAAATGTATTAATAATGACATCGTCATCATTAGCGCTTAATGAACTCCACCGGATCATCGGATATGGTAATTGAGAGAAACTGGTAATTGGCAAGGAGAGAAATAATTACGAAGTGAATGAGCTATCGGGAAAAGGGGGGGTGGGCATTGGGGGAGTTGGCTTACAAATTGTAGATTCAGGAAACCCAGTCTCCAGTCTCTCAGACAGGATATCCACGAGCGAATGTAGCCAGCTACAGCACGGTAAGCCCCTATAGTCGCTGTTTCATTTAGTTTTATCACTTAAACAGTCGATGCACCCGCGTTTTGACCTCCTCTCTCCGTATTTCACGCAGTTAATGACCGACGACAGATGCGTTAAACTAGGTACGCCGGAAATGTTAGCTCGAAAGCAGCTGCCTAATTGCTATCGGCGACGGGGCGACATAAAGGAACAGCGGCTCTGAGCGGCACATAACGGCCCTTCTTTGGGTAGCAACAGGTGTAGCCTTGTAAGGCAAGCGGTGGAGTCACAGCCGGCGCAACGTGTATGAAATGAACAATGCGTGCTAAACCGCTCATTTACGCTAGGCGTCTCGCCAGCATGGAACAAAATACGCACAGGGTGTTAAAAAACAGTGTCCCATACGGTGGTTGTTTCCTAGGTCTGGTACATTTCGACGAGAATATGGAACATTTATGTTGTGTCTTTCTAAGCTTGATTATTTCGAGAATCGCACGAAGAATTTCAACAGCAGAGTCATGGCTTAGCCACAGCCTGGGGGATCCTCTCTTTCAGGAGTGCTAGTTCTGCCTCGGGCATGGATGTGTGTGATGTCGTTAGGTTAGTTAGGTTTAAGTAGTTCTAAATTCTAGGGGACTGATGGCCTCAGATGTTAAGTCCCATAGTGATCAGAGCCATTTGAACCATTTTTGCTAGTTCTGCAAGTTTCGCAGGAGAGCTTTTGTGAAGTTCGGAAGGTAGGAGGCGAGGTACTGGCGGAAGTACAGCTGTGAGGACGGAGCGTCAGTCGTGCTTGGGTAGCTCAGTTGGTGGAGCACTTGCCCGCGAAAGGCAAAGATCCCCAGTTCGAGTCTCGGTCCGGCACACAGTTTCAATCTGCCAGGAAGTTTTACCTGTTACTATAGGTTGTCCGTATTTAGCTGACTGCAGTCTAATTAAAAAGAATTACACCAGACGCGTTCCGCTTTTATTTACAAAGCATCTTCTGTGGTGTTGGTGTTTCTTTACATAATCTGCTCTTCCCGTTCCTGCTAGCAGTGGTTGGTATCGGCAATCTTCATTTCACATCTGGACTTTGCAAATTTTGGCATTTTGCGTTACTTCCTGTGCTACACTACTTACAATAGTCGTTGTTAACTGTTTTTCGTTCTGCACTGCCACTGTGTTTATGACTATTCGTTTGCTTTCGTTCTTCTTGTGAGTGTTGCCAACGTATGAAACGATTTTGTGCGTGTGTGTGTGTGTGTGTGTGTGTGTGTGTGTGTGTGTGTGTGTGTGTGTGTGTGAGAGAGAGAGAGAGAGAGAGAGAGAGAGAGAGAGAGAGAGAGAGAGAGAGAGAGGGGGGGGGGACTTGGTGGAATTGTCTTGTATGTTGGCAGAGACGTGAGAGGAGTGTTTTTTTTCCAACTGGGAGGGGGGGGGGGGGGGTGAGGAAAGACAGGAATGTGCCTGGACAGTGATTATTGGACATAATCTGGGAGGAGATGGTGCCCTATAATCACTGTTCAGGCACATTCCTGTCTTTCCTCACCCCCCCCCCTTGCAAAAAAAAAAAAAAGCCCACACACACACAAAACCGTTTCGTACGGTGGCAACACTCACAACAAGAACGAAAACAAACGAATAGTCATAAACACTGTCGCAACGCAGAACGAAAAGCAGTTAACAAAGTCAATTCTAAATAGTGCAGCACAGGGAATAACGCAAAATACCAAAAATTGCCAAGTGCAGATGTGAAGTGAAGCCTGTTGATACCAACCACTGCTAGCAGGAAGGGAAGGAGCAGATAATTTAACGAAACACCAACAGCACAGAAGATGCTTTGTAAATAAAAGCGAAACGCGTACCCCTAATTTCCTGGGTTCCTTTCATTTCCATTTTCTCTTCAAATCCCGACTGATAGGAGTTGAAAGTGCTCATAGCTCTTAAGGTATGTATTTTAGAGGCCATGTTTACTAGATTTTTCTGCTTCGATTGATGGGTCGCGCTATAACTCTACAGATTGACCATTCCTCCTCGGACACCTGTGTACGTCCTTAATGAGGTAGTACATATTTTCATATTATTTGTTAATGCTTTAATACCTTTCTTGTACGATATGTCTTGTTCAATTTTTTCTCCTGTATACCTGAATTCGTTAGTTAGCGCAATTTCTCCAATATTTATGCTTCTACTTAACACCACCACCACCACTACTACTACTACTACTACTACTACTACTACTGGCACCATTATTTAATTATTACTCCATTTCTCCACACATGTGAGCATTAAAATTCAGTGCACTAACTGGCTACCATTCGAATGCATCCTGTGACAGATTGTCCGCAACCGACACCATCTGTAGACTCCGCGCTCGAGTCCGCTCAACACAAGCAACCGACAGACTCATTTTTGAGCCCAGAGATTCTTAACCTCACGTTCTCTTAGATCGCAGAGGTTATATTTATTCTCGTATCAGACGAGAAGCAGCAAGTGACTTCACAAAGTACACGCCTACAGAGTGTATGACGTGGCACCCATACCTGGGAGGCAGAGTCCTATAAGCCGCATTACTCTGTGGCAGGTGGCGTATCGATTTGAAACCGGGTTTTCCTAAGAGCAGGAAGTTTTCCCCACGTGAACAGGGCAGGGCGTTTCACGTCGACAGGGCCGCAAAATCATCACTACGTAGCGCATTCATATATATATATATATATATGCATGAAAGGCAAGGAGTGGTTGGGAAGGGAGTGAGACAGGGTTGTAGCATATCCCCGATGTTATTCAATTCAATCTGTATATTGAGCAAACAGTAAGGAAACAAAAGAAAAATTCGGAGTAGGAATTAAAATCCATGGAGAAGAAATAAAAGCTTTGAGGTTCGCCGATGACATGGTAATTCTGTTAGAGACAGCAAAGGACCTGGAAGAGCAGCTGAACGGAATGTACAGTGTCTTGAAAGGAGGATATAAGATAAACATCAACAAAAACAAATCTAGGATAATGGAATGTAGTCTAATTAAGTCGGGTGATGCTGCGGGAATTAGATTAGGAAAAGAGACGCTTAAAGTAGTAAATGAGATTTGCTATTTGCGGAGCAAAATAACTGATAATGGTCGAAGTAGAGAGGATATAAAATGTAGACTGGCAATGGCAAGGAAAGCGTTTCTGAAGAAGAGAAATTTGTTGACATCGAGTATTTATTTAAGTGTCAGAAAGTCGTTTCTGAAAGTATTTGTATGGAGTGTAGCCATGAATGGAAGTGAAACGTGGACGATAAATAGTTTGGACAAGAAGAGAATAGAAGCTTTCGAAATGTGGTGCTACAGAACAATGCTGAAGATTAGATGGGTAGATCACATAACTAATGAGGAGGTATTGAATAGGATTGTGGAAAAGAGGAGTCTGTGGCACAACTTGACTGGAAGAAGGGAGCGCTTGGTAGGACACGTTCTGAGGCATCAAGGGATCACAAATTTAGCATTGGAGGGCAGCGTGGAGGGTAAAAATCGTAGAGGGAGACCAAGAGATGAATACAGTAAACAGATTTAGAAGGATGTAGGTTGCAGTAAGTACTGGGAGATGAAGCAGCTTGCACAGGATAGAGTAGCATGGAGAGCTGCATCAAACCAGTCTCAGGACTGAAGACCACAACATTATATATAGTCTAGAGACTGGTTTGATGAAACTCTCCATGCTACTCTATCTTGTGCAAGCTTCTTCATCTCCCAGTACCTACTGCAGCCTGCATAATACACACACACACACATATATATTACATTGAGTTTTTATGTATCAAATGAAATGGATGAGACCTTTTACAATAGACTGTCTTGTGGTTTGTTTATCGTGTTACTACTGCTCTTCAGTAAGGTAATTTAGCGAAAAACGAGTCCTTGAGTGACAATATCAGTTGTTTCGGTAACTTTACTAACAGGTGTCGCAGGCGTGTGAGTGTGGAACTGGGGAAGGGTGCTGGGGAGTGATGCGCGGACGAACAACTCTCATTACCACCCGTATTTGGTAAACTAGAAGCACACTGACGCTGTTGTCTTAACGCTTCCATCTCTGTGACGATTCGGAAAACTCCAGCCACGGTGTGCGTAATGGGGTCCCACTGAAATATTTTCACGGTCATAGTCGTAGTCTTCTCTTGCGCTGGTGTTGGTTGCGCCACGTCCTCCACAACTACTCTTTATGGTCGGAGGGCGTTGGCATGTGGCTAGAAGATGTGGCTCCGACGTTTGCTGAGATTCGGGAGAAAGTGGTTCACACCCAGTTGTCTTGAGTACAGTCACCGTCAGCGGCGGTGCAGTAAGCCATTATTGGGTTCCGCCGACAGATTAGGACGTTTTTCCTTTCTTCAGTGTGCGATGTAACGCTGGAAAAAGTCTTCCGTTCGTCTTGCGCACATTCTAGAAATTTCAGACTGGCCCAGTTTAATATTCGCTGGGGACCCAGTTGTACGTATTTCTTCTACTGTGTGTATTCTGTAGTGATACTCTTCTACCGTCTCTGGCGCGCATTCACTGGAACGCCACAACGTGTTAATACTGGTCCAGAACCAGTTGGGCCGGTCAGGTCTGACGTAAAGCGTTGACGCCTACACATTGCGCTCTGCCGGAAAACACACTACCCTGTCACTGTTGTGTGTGGTTGCGCAGTGCACCGAGCGCATTACGCACTGCGCGGTGCCAAATTCCTGTTCCTGGGAAAAACTGGCTCCAGCCGAACTGGACGAGTCACGAGCGCGACCTTGGAAAGGAGGACGAGGAAATGGAAGTGCTTTTTACCAGTTTGTGACTATTCTATGGCCCCGCAGTGCTGTCATACACGATAAAATGATAAAAGAATAATTTCGACCATAGCGACGTGATTTTAGCACTCCATTGTTAAAGAAATTGTGGAAGTAGGCATGGCGGAAAATACGGCAACAGCTACCAGATGGCTAATGCGTGCAACTCCTTCATTTTGCGGGATACCAAAGGGTTCTCTGGTGCTGAGCAGTTGCTCTCTGCTCAGCACTCGATGCAAGCAGACCAGATGCGACTTTACCTGATGTTGCTCGCGCCTTGGATAGATGGGCTATCCCCAGCTCTGGTTAAAACAATAGCGGCACGTAGGGACAGAATCGAGTCCCGCACGTCTGCTTTCATACCTAGCATGTAACTCGTTGCAGCTATAAAATCAATGACAAATAAATAATTTAATAAAAAGGATTGTATTACAACGTCCTTAATAGATGCAGGAGTTCGAAAATGGTTGAGATGGCTCTAAGCGCAATGGGACTTAACATCTGAGGTCATCCGTTCCCTAGAACTTAGAACTACTTAAACCTAACTAACCTAAGGACATCACACACATCCATGCCCGATGTAGGATTCGAACCTGCGACCGTAGCAGCTGCGCGTTTCCGGACGGAAGCGCCTACAACCGCTCGACCACAGCGGCCGGCGATGTAGGCGTCATAGAATTATGCCGAGTAACCTTCATTCAAAAAATATTACGACCCTCTTCAGCTGTCGGCGGTCTCTGTCAGCCAACAGACGAGATCGACCTGTACGCTTTTGTGCTCTGCGTGTCCCTTCACGTTTCCACTTCACTATCACATCTCAAACAGTGGACCTAGGGATGTTTAGGAGTGTGGAAATCTCGCGTACAGACAACAGACATGTAACACAAGTGACGCCCAATCACCTGACCGTGTTCGAAGTCCGTGATTTCTGCAGAGCGCCCCATTTTGCTGTGTCACCACGTCTAATGACTACTGAGGTCGCTGATCAAGTACCTGGCAGTAGGTGGCAGTTCAATGCACCTAATACGAGAAACGTACGTTTTGGGGGTGTCCGGATTGTTTTGATCACATAGTGTACTTAATCTGTAAGTAGACTCCTTCAGTCAGAAATAATATCATACGAAGTTGATAGCAATCTTTCAGACAGAACTTCGCAAGAAAGTAGTTTTCAAGCAAATGTTTTATTTAAAAAGGAAAAAAATAGCGCCACTACTATGGCAAATGGATATATCGGTTTCATACCCGGTTATATAAAAATATGTAAATAAAAATACCTGTTGTAACAGAAACCAAACGAATACCCCGAAAAGTACCGGTTATTCAGAACTAAATTGCTGGTGTGGGTTTTAACCAGTCCTTTTTTTCCCACTCCTAGTCTAAACGCTTGTTAACAGATGCGAGGGTAATCCCAAAAGCAAGGTATCCTGTTTTTTTTTATAAGTACGTACACCTGTTCATTTCTACAATGGTTTACATCAGTTTACAGCTTGAAGATTAGGTATTTTTCGACATAGTCACCATTTCTGTCGATGCATTTTTGGTAGACGCTGAGGCAGTTTTTGTATGCCCATGTCATACTAGCTCGCCACCATGCTGTTCAGAAAGTTATGAACCTCTTCTTTCACCTCGTTGTCGGAGCTGAATCGTTGGGACCACAATTAACACTGACAGGTACTGTGAAACTGAAAAAACTCAAACGGGCAATTTAGAACCGGAGAAGAGGAATGTTGAGCAAGGGCGTACACATTCTCCATGACAACGCTCGCCCACATATCGCTCGGCAAACCGTTGCTCTCCTATAACAGTTTCAGTGGAACATAATCACCCACCCACCCTATAGTCCAGCCTCGGCGCCCAGTGACTATTACCTGTTCTCTAGGTTAAAAGAACATTTGGCCCGAAAGCGATTCAGCTCCGACGACGAGGTGAAAGAAGAGGTTCATAACTTTCTGAACAGTCCGTAGCTCGTGGTCGTGCGGTAGCGTTCTCGCTTCCCGTGCCCGGGTTCCCGGGTTCGATTCCTGGCGGGGTCAGGGATTTTCTCTGCCTCGTGATGACTGGGTGTTGTGTGATGTCCTTAGGTTAGTTAAGTTTAAGTAGTTCTAAGTTCTAGGGGACTGATGACCATAGCTGTTAAGTCCCATAGTGCTCAGAGCGATTTTCACTTTCTGAACAGCAAGCCGGCGAGCTGGTATGATATGAGCATACAAAAACTGCCACAGCGTCTAGAAAAATGCATCGACAGAAATGGCGATTATGTCGAAAAATAGCTAAACGTTCAAGCTGTAAAGTGATGTAAACCACTGTAGAAGTAAACAGGAGACCTTACTTTTGGGATTACCCTCGTGCAAGCGAATTGCAGTGGACGCTGGCAAATTGTTTTTCTGAATGCGCTTTCGCTCTAGTGATGGGGAGCTCGTGAATGAGTCGTTCAAATGAACGCTTCACTCCAGTGAAGTGTGAACTAACCACTCACTTTCAATGAACTGGTACTTCAGACTCTCCACAGATAGCACACTCCACACTATTTTTCTAGTTCGTTCACTCACTCTCTTACCCTCTCCCTTTCCCAGTACATTGGCGCTACGTCACTCATTCTCCCTTCACTTTGCCGGCCGGAGTGGCCGAGCGGTTAAAGGCGCTACAGTCTGGAACCACACGACCGCTACGGTCGCAGGTTCGAATCCTGCTTCGGGCATGGATGTGTGTGATGTCCTTAGGTTAGTTAGGTTTAAGTAGTTCTAAGTTCTAGGGGACTTATGACCACAGCAGTTAAGTCCCATAGTGCTCAGAGCCATTTGAACCATTTTTTCTCCCTTCACTTCAGTCCTCCCTCTACTGGCTGTCGACGAATCGCGCGGTCAAATACACTGACAACAACAATTGCACTTTGCTTTCCCATCACCTAAATCAGCGAAGAAACCCCAAATTTCACTACTTCTACGCGATCGCGAGTTGCTAGCCATTGTATAAGCGTGAACAGACACAAAAATTGATTTCCGAATAAAACAAAGAGGGATTTTACCTGAAATCGTACCAATGACTACAGGTGACAGTTTACGTTTTGAATTTAGAGGGTTATTATTCTCAACAAAAATAAAATCTACAGGAAAACTTCTGAATAATTACTTAACGTAGGTATATAGACTTTGTGACAGTGGTAAACATACTCATTCTATTTTGGATTAAATTTTAAAAGGAACATAAAATTGGACTGAATTTCGTTAGTAGCCCTAGTTTTCAGTCCATAAATACAACAAATAAGGTTTCACTTGGCAGATGAAGACTCTTTTTGGCGCTTCATGAGAAAATGTCGAGTAAGGTTAAATGTAATACCTTCTTTATATGTGACAGGCTTCTCTATTTATCTTTCCTTTGTCCCCTTCGACCATGCTGTATTTAAGTTAACTCAGACGCTGTAAGACGCAAAACGTTGCGTGGACGTTACTTCATAGTTCGGCCATCTGTTGGTAAAATTATGAAGTATTACGAAGCTTTATTGTACGAGCGAGGCGAAGCGAGCATAGCCGCGGCTGAGCGGCGAACTGGGCAACTTCGCCAGACTTCCGTACTTCATGAATGAACTACTTTATTTGAACGCTTCACGGCAAAGAGTGAAATGAGTGAAGTACTTCACGGGAATGAACAAGTTCGACCCATCTCTATTTCGCTGGAGTAGGGCGCGGCGGTTGGCTGCGGTGTAAACCAGGTTTTTAAAAGGCGACTCTGGCAGCGGCGCAGCTGGCTGTCTGGCTGGGGAGCAGATAAAGCGGACAGGCCGGGACCTGCAGCCTCGCCTCGAGCGTGTACTGGCGTGTCCGCCTCAGGAAAGTCCCGACGTTAAACCGCCGACGTTCCTGAGCAGTGCTGCGTAACGCTGTCGTATCGTGGAGGCGTTATCCTCGCACTGACCTCAAGGCACAGCAGGTTCTAACCGCCTTGCTCGTCCGTCTACTGGACCCAAGTTGGCACGCCTCGCTATTAACGTCAGGGCTTGGGAGGCTGTGGATTTGTACCTCGCTGATTGGCATCAGGGGGAGTGATTACTGTAATCGTGAAAGGAATGTCAGTAGAAAATCTGAAGGTAGAACGTAGAGCGCTTGTTCTGAGACCAGCTTAGCGCGTATTAATACCTGCACGATCCATAATATTTGCCAAACAGAAGACGATAAAGAGCTTTACCCACCTAATCATCGGACACAAATTCCGAACACAACTTATTTACAGCAAAGGTGCCTAACCTTTGTCCGCCCCGATAGCTGATACTTAAATATCAGAATCACAATAAGAAATATGGTAACATGCTCCGAATTGCCTTTAACAGAATGGGTACAGGTTTGGAACTGGATTCCTAGTAGAGAGGGAATGGGTTGGGTAACGTTCCCGACCCTAACCTCACCTGCAAGTCACACATGAAAAGTAAATCAGTAGTACAGCAGAATACAAGAATATGACGGCAAACATCTGGTGTCTGATATAAAGGAAGATCTTGAACTACCTAAACATGCGTTTAGAAGGCTGGAACTGACAAAAAGTAACAAGGCAGTGAAGGACTTAGTGAAGTCGCTGTTCGGGAATGCTCTTCTGTCTACGTAATTTACCCTGGATGGAACACACGTCAAGGATTTGCTGAATGATTAATTTGGGTCTGGGAAATGATGACGAGGAACCTCAGGCCGCAGAAGAAGAAAATGTGCATGCTGAACTGCCACCAGTTGAAGGTGACATTGAAGGTGCTAAATTGTGCTACTGCTAAAGACTGAATATGATTCCTCACTCTTTGAATGCTGTAATTTATGACTGCAATTATCTGTCACCTTATTTATGTCATTTCACTGTAGCCATTTTTGTTACTGTTTTTGTCGAATAAAAAAGAAAGTGCTCAGCGTGACGGGTTCGTTTCCCGGCTGGGTCGGGGATTTTCTCCGCTCAGGGACTGGGTGTTGTGTTGTCCTAATCATCATCATTTCATCCCCATCCGGCGTGCAGATCACCCAATGTGGCATCGAATGTGATAAGACCAGCACCGAGGCGGCCGGACCTGCCCCGCAAGGGGCCTCCCGGCCAATTACGCCAAACGCTCATTTCCATTTCTTGTAACCTCTTAGGTTACTTGAGGATGTCAAATTAAACGCCTTTCAGCCGTTAATTTTCAACTTTATTTCATTTGACAACCAGTTACACATATTTCAAATAGCATAATAGTTGTGATTTTCGTAAAAATCGGATGATTTTTTTTTATATGCCCTTTAGTGTAGGTTCACAGAATGCAACAAAAGTAGTTCGTTTATTAAGCAGTTCCAAAGAAAGCAGACGCTTGTTTGTTTGATTACAATGATTTTAGGGTAGCGAACTGCTAATAACGGAAGACATACGACAACATGTTCGTCTTGAGTCTTCCTTGACGTGAAGCGAAACAATCGAGAACGCCGCGTCTTTCAACATGCCAGTGAAAGCTGTCAACACATCAAATAACCGGTTATTTGACGTAGAATATGAGATATATGCGGACGACGTCGTGTAGCGACGTGTTAGCCGTGCTGTTTCAAGCTATCGATCCAGGCATTGCCCTCTGGAAATTCCGCAACGACGTCTGCTGCACCTTGCAGTTGGATTGGCAGTTCTAGCAGTTGCGTTATGCCCGTTCTGGTCGGCGTTCCTTGTAGCGCGGCAAGGCGCGTTTTCTGTAGTGTCCCACCAAACGCTAAGATGCTTATGCGGAAGTGATGAAGCCAGCGATGCCACTCTGCATGTTGTTTGCATGCGCTTTATTCATTTAATCACTGCGAGGAAATCTGGCGCCGTTTCTTGCGGTGGAGTTCCAGAAAGTCCCCGGACAGTAGCGTTGGCGCGCCAGTAATCACTTCTGGCTACAACGTGAGCGTTTCTAGCGTTGCCGACTGTTTGAGAAAGGCTTCCTGGACGTGAACACCGGTATAACCGTCTGCGAGAGGGACTGGACAAACTACAGGGTGACCTACAGGAGACGGACGGTTTTTAATCAAATAATACTCAGCCAACTTCAAAATTAATGCATGTGTATTTACACAAAATCGAAGCTCATTATTTGCCATTTTAGTTAACAAAGTTAGTTGTGAAAAATGATGTCGTCCAGGTGATGTTAAAAATGGTTCAAATGGCTCTGAGCACTATTGGGCCGGCCGCGGTGGTCTAGCGGTTCTAGGCGCTCAGTCCGGAACCGCGCGACTGCTACGTTCGCAGGTTTGAATCCTGCCTCGGGCATGGATGTGTGTGATGTCCTTAGGTTAGTTAGGTTTAAGTAGTTCTAAGTTCTAGGGGACTGATGACCTCAGATGTTAAGTCCCCGCCGGCCTTTGTGGCTGAGCGGTTCTAGGCGCTTCAGTCTGGAACCGCGCGACCGCTACGGTCGCAGGTTCGAATCCTGCCTCGGGCATGGATGTATGTGATGTCCTTAGGTTAGTTAGGTTTAAGTAGTTCTGAGTTCTAGGGGACTGATGACCTCAGATGTTAAGTCCCATAGTGCTCAGGGCCATTTGAACCATTTGTTAAGTCCCATAGAGCCATTTTTGAGCACTATGGGACTTAACATCAGTCCCCTAGAACTTAGAACTACTTAAACCTAACTAACCTAAGGACATCACACACATCCATGCCCGAGGCAGGATTCGAACCTGCGACCGTAGTGGTCACACGGTTCCAGACTGAAGCGCCTAGAACCGCTCGGTCACAAGGGCCGGGCCAGGTGATGTCCATCATTTCGAATGCAGGACTCAAGTCTCTTCTCAAAATCCTCCATCACACGGACTAAAATCTCTGCAGGGATGGCAGCAATTCCTTGAATGACTGCATCCTTCAACTCGTCCAAATTTCGTGGTTTGTGTTTATAGACACAGTTCGTAAGGTACCCCCACAGGAAAAAAGTCACATACCGACAAGTCGGGAGACCTGGGAGGCGAAGGAACATTGCCAAAACGCGAGATAATCCGGCCAGGGATCATGCGTCTACCAACTGTCATTGAAGTGTTTGTGGTGTGAGGTGTTGCCCCATCCTGCTGGAACCAAATGCGTTTTAAAGAGATTCGTCGTCTTCTTAGTTATGGTTTCAAGAATGTTTCGAGCATATGAATGTAACGAACAGAATTAAAAAAACTGTGGCCCCGTTCTCTAATTAAAAAAAAAAAAAAAAAGTCCAATAATCCAACAGAACCAAGAGCACACCAGACTGTTACTTTTTCTGAGTGTAGAGGACGCTGGTGGATAAGGTGTGATTGCTCTGGAGCCCAGTAACGTGCGTTTTGCTTATTCACAGTCCCGTTTAAATGAAAATGATTTTCATCGCTCATCAATAACATTTTATTTTCATTCGATCCCAAAATCACTTGCATTCTGTAAGCGAAGTCTTCTCGTACAGCAAAATCACTTTCCTTAACTTGTTCGACAATGAGCATTTTGTAGGGATGGAATTTTAATTCTTTATGCAATATTCGTCTAACCGATTCACGATTGATTCGTAAACCCACTAGCATGACGTCTAGCTGACCGTCCTGGGCTTCTGACTGCCGCTTGCCTTACCCTTTCAGCATTTTCTGGTGTCGTTACCCTGCGTCTCGGGCCAGGACGCTCCTTATCCAGTAAGTTTCCAGTTGATCTGAAGTTTTCCACCCATCTGAGGATTGTGTTACAGCTCGGAGCAGCTCCATGTCGACCGACATTAAACCGCGCACGCAACAATCGCTGCGTAGCAATAATAGACTTACCGATTTTCACGAAACTGTCATAGGCAAACACTCGACGTTGGAAGTCCCACTGCTCCATAGTGACCGAGTAAATGAAATGGTGCCTTTATTCGATCCCTGCGAAACCCTATATTTCAGCAGGATAATGCACGGCCGCATGTTGCAGGTCCTGTACGGGCGTTTCTGGATACAGAAAATGTTCGACTGCTGCCCTGGCCAGCACATTCTCCAGATCTCTCACCCATTGAAAACGTCTGGGCAATGGTGGCCGAGCAACTGGCTTGTCACAATACTCTTGATGAACTGTGGTATCGTGTTGAAGCTGCATGGGCAGCTGTACCTGTACACGCCATCCAAGCTCTGTTTGACCCAATGCCCAGACGTATCAAGGCCGTTATTACGGCCAGAGGTGGTGGTTCTGGGTACAGATTTCTCAGGATCTATGCACCCAAATTGCGTGAAAATGTAATCACATGTCAGTTCTAGTATAATATATTTGTCCAGTGAATACCCGTTTATCATCTGCATTTCTTCTTGGTGTAGCAATTTCAATGGCCAGTAGTATATTTGTTGACTCTCCCAGGAAGGTAGGATCTCGGAACTTCAATAGCTGACCATAACGTAATGCAGAACACTTCACTTCTGCAGCGTCTACCACTGTAGTTGGCTGAATATCCCGGTGCCAATTTGACGCTTACTGAATGAACCAATCAAGAAACGGGCTGCTTTTCTCTGGATCTTCTCCATTTCCTGTATGAATCCTGACTGGTAAGGATCCCATACTGATGAACAGTATTCAAGAATTGGTCTAACGGAGGTTTAGTAACGTACCTCCTTTGTGGACGGACTACATTAACTGAGGATTTTTCCAGTGAATATCAGTCTGGCATCTGCATTTCCTGCCATTAGTTTTGCGTAGTCGTTCCCTTTCAATCGCTCCGAATGCGCACGCATCTATAATCCGTTCATCACAAGAATAAACCTGATGTAAACAAACACAACCGCGATGATTGGTCATAAGCTGTAGCACACGTACATCGGCGTTGTTACGCTCTTGGAAGTAGGTCCTGCTTGTGAATTAGATACCTTGTTACCAAGTTACGTTAAATGAATCTTTAAGATATTCAAATGTACTAACAGCCATCAACATTTTTCTTAATCACACTCTAGGTACGTAGTTTATATTTCAAATATTGTGTACAGTCCCAGCCTCTACAGCGTTGTGCTCTGATTGTCGAGCTGCTGATGCTCAGCATGAAAATGGCTGAGGCTGTAGTGAAGCACGCGCCTGGAACACGGCCAAAAAGTACCGAGAAATAGGCTGTTCTTAATGTTGATCATAAGTTTATGGAGATAATCGACTCTGAAGTTGCATATAATGTAGTTGATAAACAATCTAGCATGGAATGTGAAGCGCAGTGGGTAGCGTAATGGAATGTGATCCATATGCGATTATTCGTGCGTTGTTTAAGATTTTCGATTTATCATATCGTTCTCTTTCAATTTGAAGTACCTACACCTCGTAATTATAAAACTCATCCTCATTTTTTATGAATAATGCACGTCTTCTTGTTTCTAATTACATATTGGACGCGAAATTAGTTTCCATTTCAAATACAAATTCTTAATTATCGATGCTTTATGAAAGGCTGTTCATAAAAGTTGTTTAAATTAAGAAAACAACAATTTAATCTTAAGGCAAAAATGAGAAACCAAATCCTCCTTATTTGGACTGTATCCATCGTTCTATACCACAGAGGTAGGTAAGTATCATAGAAACGTGAAAAACAATCATTTTCACACCACCGGGCAGATCATGCAAATGTTGAATTTTTACATTTGCCACTGTACCATTATAATATGAACCCAACAGATCTGATCTGGAGCAAAGCTGTGGGATTTGGCCCGAGAAATAACAAGACTGTTAAGCTGCCAGACGTGCTGTAACTAACGCACCCAGCTTTTTCACACGCTGGCGGGATATAGAACGGCTCGTCATAAAAGAAGAGAAAATGTTGCACCTGGTTGGCTTCGTGGATTATGTTGTTCATGGGCTCGTTATCAAAGTAGCAGGTGACACTTCCAGAACTAAAATGTATTTCTCAGATTCGTATAAGGAAGGAGCTAAGAGATTACCAGACGACTGACTGTAAAGTAATATCATCAGTGGCTTCAATAATACGGTGAAATCCTTCAATACTTCCTTACGTTACACACAACACATGCAGAAACATTACCTTATCGTTAAGTCGGGAATTTTCATCGTTCTTGTTTTAATAGTACGTTAGCTAAAATCAACTAGTTGCGGTTTTCGTATAGCCGTCTAAGGAGCGTATTGTGAGAGATTTGCAGTGTATTACTTCATTCTGCTTAAAAATTAAATGACATTCGAAGCTGTATTGCTCCTCTGCTCGTCTCTGTTTACGTGTGAACTGCAGCTGGCCACGTCACTGCAGGCTAGCTGTACCAGCTGACCAGCCAGTGCTGTCCGAGTTAAATGCGCTGGTAAACCTGTTGTCCCTTATTACCGCTAAGTCGATGTGCGCGTAACGCACAGCACAAAACGTACCCTTATTACTGTACTTGACAGTACTCGAGGCAGCTTGGCGGCAGTTCCACGTGAAACGGAAATCCAATGAGGTTGCAGCAAATGCTGAAGAATACATAGTGCGATGTTTACATTAGGTTTATTCTTATGCTGAACGGGTTATAGCCATCAGTACGTGTCTTCCGCTGGATATAGCTCAGCTAAAGAACGGTGTGGAATCTCTTCGTCGCTGAAGTTAGGCATTACCAAGGCTTGATGCGGGGTTAACAGTATTAGCGTCATGTCCCCCGGGATGACGTCATTTTGGCCAATGTGCTTGTCATCCAGTCGATTGTTGGTGAATTATTTTATGTATTCAGTTTGTGAGCCATCTAATCTAAGCGAAGTTTGTAATAACGTCCACTCAGTTCTCCCTTACTAATCACACGCTGGCGTTTCATTAGATCCTCTCCGACAAGATGAAACGGATACGGGTCTTCGCAGGACACGGTCTGGCCATTTAACCATCAGACGTCGATTGTTCCTGAAGAGCCGTACGATTGTCGATGAGGCGGCCCACTTACACCCCCGTAATGCCGATCCCGGCGGTATTGCATTACTAGCGCTGCTCGGCCGTGTAAAACCGTCGGAGCCTGTCTTCGCCAGCTAATAACTCTGAAAGGCCACGCCACTACGCCGTATTGGCCCGCTTCACTGATGCGAATCGCTGGCAAGTTTTCTCCGGCAGCAGTGACGTAGCGGCTTGCGTCACTGCGAGTACTGCAAACTGGAGATCGAGCCCGATGGGATCTGGAGTCTTCGGCGGTACTGCTGTTACAGTCCATCTGCGGGCTGTCACACAAGTTCGTTTTCAGTCTCGGCTCTGAATCTACATACGCATTTCGCACGGGATGTGTACGGAGAATACGTAGTTGTAGAAGTTCCATTCGTATCTCTTCGTGTTCCGTTCAAGGTAGAATGTTGGCCTTTACATCCTCTTTTCTTACATCCTCTTTTGTTCCTCTTCAACTTTCTGTTCTTCCTCTTCAACTTTCTGTTCTTCCTCTTCAGTTTTCTGTTTATCCTCTTTTTTTCTACGTTTATCAGAGTGGACCTTAGGCATTCTGTGTTTGAAGGTAAGTCTACTGTTACCTTTTTTAAACCGTTCTGAATCCTTCCCGTAAAGTCGCGCACATTTTCGTCCTTTTATGATTTTCATCCTTCCTTCCTTCCTTTGTTTCTTTTCGTTTATATGTGCCATGCTCTTTCGCTTATATGTCCTCCATTCCATGCTCCCTGCTTGCTCTTTGTTCTCTTTTTCATCCTTTTCCTTCTCCTTCTTTTCTTCTTCCTCCTACTCTTTACCCTTTCCTTCTTACTTTTCTTTCTGCTCTTCATCCTCATTTTCCTTCTACTATTTCTCTTCCTCGTTTTCCTTCTACTCTTCCTCCGTATCTTCTGCGTATTCCTCATCATTATTCTTCTACTCTTCCTCCGTATCTTCTTTCTATTCCTCATCATTCTTCTTTTACTCTTCCTCTTCTTCCCTTAATTCAACGGCCGTGCGGGGTAGCCATGCGGTCTCGGGCGTTTTGTCACGGTTCTCGCGGCTGCCCCCGTCGGAGGTTCGAGTCCTCCCTCGGGCGTGGGTGTGTGTGTTGTCAGCGTAAGTTAGTTTACGTTAGATAAAGTAGTGCGTAAGCCTAGGGACCAATGACCTCAGCAGTTTGGTCCCATCTTCATCCTTTTCCTTCTTCCTCAGCTTCTTCCCTTCCTCATCAGCTTCTGTTCTCCCTCTTCTACTTTATGTTCTTCCTCTTCAACTAATTGTTCTTCCTCTTCAGCTCTCTGTTCTCTCTCTTCAAGTCTCTGTTCTCTCTCTTCAAGTCTCTGTTCTCTCTCTTCAAGTCTCTGTTCTCTCTCTTCAAGTCTCTGTTCTTCCTCTTCAGTTTATTGTTCTTCCTCTTTTTTTCTTCTTCTTTTGTCTTCTGTTCTTCTTTCTTCTAAAATTTATTCCTTAGTTACCAATGAGAATGTGTGCACTTTTTGCTAAGGAAAACAATTTCATTTCTAGACTGCTTTTGAACGTTGACGTTTTATTCACGTATCCATATCTGACAAGGATCCTAGAAGCAAAAATCAACAGTCAGACTGATGAGAGTTTTTAAGTGACGATACTTCTAGGTCAGGGCACAATTTATCCATTCCAGTAAATGACATTGGTAGACTTATGGGCTGTAGAGTCATTTAAAGGCGTACCATAATGTGATCAGTTTCAGTAGTCAATCGCTGCTGATCCTTTGACACAGTCTGAAATGGTTAAACGTTGAAAGCTTGTGCTCCGCCTGTAACAACTTCGCCTTCGGTGGGATGTTACAGTTTCAAATTCATTCCTTCCATTTTCAGAACTCCAGACCAGTCACCCATTCACCTGCAGTGTGTGGTGTCACCGCCAGACACCACACTTGCTAGGGGTAGCCTTTAAATCGGCCGCGGTCCGGTAGTACACGTCGGAGCCGCGTGTCGCCACTGTCAGTGATCGCAGACCGAGCGCCACCACACGGCAGGTCTCGAGAGACTTACTAGCACTCGCCCCAGTTGTACGGACGACGTTCATAGCAATGGTTCACTGACAAATACGCTCTCATTTGCCGAGACGATAGTTAGCATAACCTTCAGCTACATTTGCTACGACCTAGCAAGGCGCCATAGCTTTGATAATTAATATTGTGAAGCATATATCATCAAGAGCGATTTTCTACAAATGTGGATTAAAGTTAAGTATTACAGCAACTGCGTCCATTTTCTAAGTTCTCATTTCCTTTTAACTGTTCCAGACCTCACACCAGTCAGCGTGTAATTAAACGCGTGCATTTCGGCCTCCTCTAGAAAAACAGTGTTGGCTCTTCTGCCAACACTACACAGTGAAACTAAGGACAACTTGTAGAAAGCTGTAAACACACACATGTTAAATTTTGCAGTTAAGAACGACTCGTCCACTACAGCCGTGCCAGTGGTAGACGGATTTCGGAAATGGGTCTTACAGGAATGGACAAAACTACGGAAACATGAAAAACACAGCATGTCACGATGCCTAATAAGGTGTAGAAAAGCTATTGACCTACAAAACAGCTTACAATCGTTTCGGAATTCATAAATATAGGTCCTCCATCGATTTTATGGGAACCATTACTATTGTTACTGCAAAGCAGTGGTAAGTTCAAGTAATGATGCTGGAGATGGATAGTGATGAAGCAACCTTCTCTCCGAAGTAGTTCACAAAGGCTCAATAATACTGAGATCTGCCAACTACGGTGGTCACGGGAGATGCCGCAGTTCGTCCTCGTGCTGACAAAACCAGCCTGGACCGTGCGTGCTGTGTAAACATGGGCTTTGTCGTCTTGGAACGCAGCATCACAACCGGGGAACAAACATTGTACCATGAAATGACTGCCGGCCGGAGTGGCCGAGTGGTCCTGGGCGCTACGGTCTGGAACCGCGTGACCGCTACGGTCGCAGGTTCGAATCCTGCTCTGGCATGGATGTGTGTGATGTCCTTAGTAGGTTAGTTAGGGTTTAGTTGTTCTGAGTTCTAGGAGACTGATGACCTTCGACGTTAAGTCCCATAGTGCTCAGAGCCATGTGAACCAGCCATGAAATGACTCTGATCTCACACAGTTCTTGGCAGCATTGCGATCTTGTAGAGTACCCATGTGGCGCGTGGAATATCAAGATATGACTTCTCAAATCATCACCGAACACCCTCCGTGTTTCACTCTTTGGATGCAAACTCAGTCAGATGTTGGGAATGGTGTGCAACAAGACCCATCCGACCAAATAAGTTTCTCCCCACAGTCCAGATTTTATGGCTTTCTCCCTACGTTTTCCAGCTGCAGGACTTTGCATCACGGTTGAGCAATTTCGGAATTCTTGCTCGCCCTCCAATTCCCTCCTGCTGGGGCTCCATTTGTGTTGTTTTGGTGCTGTCAAGGTTCGCAGCGACTTTGGCAGCTGTCTGTGGTGTCACCGCCAGACACCACACTTGCTAGGTGGTAGCCTTTAAATCGGCCGCGGTCCGTTAGTATACGTCGGACCCGCGTGTCGCCACTATCAGTTATTGCAGACCGAGCGCCGCCACACGGCAGGTCTAGAGAGACTTCCTAGCACTCGCCCCAGTTGTACAGCCGACTTTGCTAGCGATGGTTCACTGACAAAATACGCTCTCATTTGCCGAGACGATAGTTAGCATAGCCTTCAGCTACGTCATTTGCTACGACCTAACAAGGCGCCATTACCAGGTACTATTGATGCTGTAAAACATGTATCGTCAAGAGCGATGTTCACCATTTGTGGATTGAAGTTAAATATTCCACAGCTACGTCCTTTTTTGCTAGTCTAATTTCCTTGACCTGTTCGAGACCTCACGCCAGCCTGCGTGAGCTAAAACGCGTGCCTTTCGGCTTCCTCTCATACCGGGTTGGCTCTCTTGCCAATCCACAACACTGTCATCTCCTTTATTTTTCGTCACAATCCTCTCCAATGAGCATCTGTCACGATCGCTCAATACACACATCCGTCTGCTTTGTGACTTGGGGGATGATGCTTTCCCGATGTCTCTGTAACGCAGTATAAATCTTGGACACGGTACCTCCTAAACCACCAAACACTTCGACTCCTTTGGTTACAGTAGCACGCACCCTGCGAGCACCCAAGTTCGCAATCACTTACTTCATACATAATGCAATCTGAAGTACATTTAACACTGTCGGTTTTTTGGGATATGCGTGGGGTTATTTTCACTGATTTTCTTCAAGAAGGAAAACCAACAAATGGTGAAATTACTGCGGCGTTTGAGTGATGAAATTAAGCAAAAACAGCCACATTTAGCGACACATACGTTTTGTTGCTTCACGACAATACTCCAGTTCACACTTCCGTATTTGCAATTCCCAAAATCAATCAGTTAAAGAGTTGGAATTGCTTTCTCATGCAACCTGTTCACCAGATTTAGCTCTCTTTGATTGTTTTCTGTTTCCAAAATTGCAGAAACGGCTTGGTGCTAAAAGATTTGCCAAAAACTAAAAGTTGGTGCATGCAATTGACGGCTATTCTGCAGAGCTCGGTGGTTCTCACTAAAACAGGGTATCGAATACATCGAACACCCATGGATAAATTGTATCGAGAAGAAAAGAGGCTATGTAGAGAAACTAAGGTTAGAACTTTTATGGTTTCTTTGTTAGGTCAGGCAACGGCCTTGCCGCAATGGATACACGTGTTCCCGACAGATCATCGAAGTTAAGCGCTGTCGGGCGTGGCCAGCACTTGGATGGGTGACCATCCGGACCGCCATGCGCTGCTCCATTTTTCGGGGTGTACTCAGCCTCGTGATGCCAATTGAGGAGCTACTCGACCGAATAGTAGCGGCTCCGGTCACAGAAAACCATCATAACGACCGGGAGAGCGGTGTGCTGACCACACGCCCCTCCTATCCGCATCCTCAACTGAGGATGACACGGCGGTCGGATGGTCCCGGTGAGCCACTTTTGGCCTGAAGACGGAGTGCTTAGTTATGTCACATACTTTGTGGACAGCGCTCGTGTATTGAGAACCTTAAAGTTACTGGTGCCTCTTCTTTCTTGGGCCATTCCCGATGCCACTTTCGTTTCTCCTCAATGAGAAATCCCCTTCAGTTAAACAGGCGAGGTTAAAATTACAACTCAGAAAATACCTATGTTTCAGCAACTGCGACATAGTCGCGTATACAAACAGTGTTCCAATACTGTCAAATGTTTTTTAATCCAGTCTTTGATCCCAATATAAATTAATAAGTCACAGCTGCATAATACTAACGCGAATTCTTTACAGACGAATGGAAAAACTGGTAGAAGCTGACCTCGGGGAAGATCAGTTTGGATTCCGTAGAAATGTTGGAACACGTGAGGCAATATTGACCCTACGACGTATCTTAGAGGCTAGATTAAGGAAAGGCAAACCTACGTTTCTAGCATTTGTAGACTTAGAGAAAGCTTTTGACAGTGTTGACTGGAATACTCTCTTTCAAATTCTGAAGGTGACAGGGGTAAAATACAGGGAGCGAAAGGCTGTTCATAATTTGTACAGAAACCAGATGGCAGTTATAAGAGTCGATGGACACGAAAGGGAATCAGTGGTTGGGAAGGGAGTGAGACAGGGTTGTAGCCTCTCCCCGATGTTATTCAATCCGTATATTGAGCAAGCAGTAAAGGAAACAAAAGAAAAGTTCGGAGTAGGTATTAAAATCCATGGAGAAGAAATAAAAACTTTGAGGTTTGCCGATGACATTGTAATTCTGTCAGAGACAGCAAAGGACTTGGAAGAGCAGTTGAACGGAATGGACAGTGTCTTGAAAGGAGGATATAAGATGAACTTCAACAAAAGCAAAACGAGGATAATGGAATGTAGTCAAATTAAATCGGGTGATGCTGAGGGGATTAGATTAGGAAATGAGACACTTAAAGTAGTAAAGGAGTTTTGCTATTTGGGGAGCAAAATAACTGATAATGGTCGAAGTAGAGAGGTTATAAAATGTACACTGTCAATGGCAAGGAAAGCGTTTCTGAAGAAAAGAAATTTGTTAACAGCGAGTATAGATTTAAGTGTCAGGAAGTCGTTTCTGAAAGTATTTGTATGGAGTGTATCCATGTATGGAAGTGAAACATGGACGATAAATAGTTTAGACAAGAAGACAATAGAAGCTTTCGAAATGTGGTGCTACAGAAGAATGCTGAAGATTAGATGGGTAAATGACGTAACTAATGAGGAGGTATTGAATAGCATTGGGGAGAAGTTTGTGGCACAACTTGACTAGAAGAAGGGACCGGTTGGTAGGACATGTTCTGAGACGTCGAGGGATCACCAATTTAGTACTGGAGAGAGTGGAGGGTAAAAATCGTAGAGGGAGACCAAGAGATGAATACACTAAGCAGATTCAGAAGGATGTAGGCTGCAGTAGGTACTGGGAGATGAAGAACCTTGCACAGGATAGAGTAGCATGGAGAGCTGCATCAAACCAGTCTCAGGACTGAAGACCACAACAATAACAACAACAACATCAATTCTTTACACGATGACCGGTTTCAGTCCCTAATGACCATCCTCAGTTCTTCCTTGCAACCATGTCCTAAAGTGATATGCCATAATGGCAACGTCAAAAAATATAAATATAATTAGCACATCATCGTCACATAGATCTAAAATAAGGTGTAGAATAGGCCACATCGTCCACACAATAATGACTGTGTGGACGATATAATGAGCACAATATCGTCCCATAGATGTAAAATAGGGTGTAGAATAGGCCTATTCTACACCTTATTTTAGATGCTGTGCTGATTATATTTATATGTTTTGACGGTGCCATTATGGCCTTATCACTTTAGGATATGATGTAAGAAACATCTGAGGATGGTCATTACGGACTGAAACCGGTCATCGTGTAAAGAATTGATATTGTGATCAAAGACTGGAATAAAAAACATTTAAATACCTACGTGGTAAAATTCGTTGCGTATACTGAACGATTATCACGGCAAGCCCACTGTGGCATGCACAGTACAACAATTGTAGAGTTGTTAGGCAGTACAACACAAAGGCTCCGGAGAAGCCCTTGTTGTGTTTATGGCGCCTTTGTTCTTGCCTTTTACTGTATGTAACCCCACCCCTCACCGGCCACAGTTCGGTATTCTTGTGTAGGCACAACATTGTACTTTCTGCAACAGTCGGCTACCGAAATAATACAATAGCGCCCTCGCTCATGCATTACGGCGCACACACACACACAGGAAATGAAATAAATAAAAAATTAAAAACAATGGCATATTTTCCACGAGTAAACACACAACTCCAGGCGAGAAAGAATATGCGTTTCGGCCTCGGATGCATAGCAGCGCACTCCCTCTCAATTTTAATGTGATTAGCAGCGGCTTTGTGTTTACTTTATTAATTAATTTCGCAGCGCCGACCGCCGCTCGCGTAATTCCGCAGAACACAGCAGCTTTCCGGCGCTGATACTGGAGCAGCTAATCCGGTAGACCGTGCGGAGACGAGGGAGTTTCTTTGCATAAAAAAAAAGGTCAAGTACATACGGAGGGTGAACCAAAATAAAACTGGCCCGGTGCAGTATTTTCTGCTGTTCGAATTGTTTTCGGATAGTTAGGACTTTTACTCGCTACAGAGACCGTTTACGCCAATTTGCCACTACTTTTCTATTGCAGACTTTGGTGGGGGTTTTGCTGAACGCTACCAGTTTTGAAGTCTATCGCTCCGTGACGTATGCTTGTATAAGACTTGACAAAGAACATTCCAGATCTTTGCTAAACTTTTCAAACGGTTCAAATGGCTCTGAGTACTATGGGGTTTAACATCTGAGGTCATCAGTCCTCTAGAACTTAGAACTACTTAAACCTAACTAACCTAAGGACATCACACACATCCATGCGTGAGGCAGGATTTGAACCTGGGACCGTAGCGGTCGCGCGGTTCCAGACTGAAGCGCCTAGAACCGCTCGGCCACAACGGCCGGCTTAAACTTTTCCTGGCCTACATGCTTAACGTCATCTGTTTAATAGATTAAGTCGTTAGGGGAGTGATCAGACGTTTGAAGTTGTTTTATACTTGGGAGTTCGATTCTAAACCCTTACGACAAGAAAGGAAGAATGAATTGATTGTTCGTGTTAATATCGACCATCCTCCTTTACTTGCATTACTGCAGATGACGTGTCACTGAGCACATTTGTTCTTTGCATGCAGTGCACGTGAGACGCCTAGTTGTTTCCACTGCACTGTGTGGATGTGGTGTGCGTACTGTAAGACCTTAGGTACGTTAATCTTATTCTCACATACCTGATACTTGACAGTGTCTATACATTTATCTTAATGGCTATGTACAGGAATATGGTAATCTTATTAGCCGCAGACTGAAACTTGACAATAGACTGGTACAGACTGGTGCAGACAAATGCAGACTGACTAATCGAAGGTCTGTACACTCGTTATAATACCTCGCGCATTCAGGTATCACTGCGTGAGTGTGATCGGTGAGGAGAAAAGGTTCTGCGTTAGCAGCAATCTCATTGGCTGCGTTATATATTAATACGTGGATTGGCGGAAGCAGAATTTGGTCCGTCTCTATAGCAGCGCCATCTCGTAGTGTGGAGACGGACGAGCGCTCTAGTGGGAAAGTTGTGTACGCGCTGACTACGCGGAACTATCTACACAACAGTGGAATACGAAGGTTCTGTTATAGTTGACTAACCTGCTGTCTTCAAGTTGATGTCTCCAGCGCAGAAAACAGCACGCAGGTCGTAGGTTCTGTATCTAGAGGCTGAAACTGACTTTTAGCGAGGTTCTGTTCTGAAATAATGTATCACTTCTTTGGGATGCCACTCGCGTATTTTAATATAGCCACACGAGGAGACTACATGATCTTAATACAACACAATGTTTACGAAAATGTATCTTTACACTATTTCTGGCAAGCGTCTGTGCCTCATGACTACCGGAGTGAATCTTTTAATACTGAGTATTGACAGACACAGCCTGCCACAGACAACATGACTGTACATCTCGACCGTCTAATCCAGAGTGACGAACAGGAACTTAAATAAAAATTGGAAACACATCCTACGTCAGACAACATGTTTGTTCTTCTCGACTGCCTAATCCAGAGTGACGAACAGCCCGAAACACTTCGCGCGCCATACCAGAAAAGGCTTGACCCAAACGCTTCCGAAGTGCTTCGTCTGCAATCTCGTCAGTCTTTTGTTTTGATTTAAATTGTTTTCAATAATTCTAAAATGACTGAGTGATAGTCAGCTGTTGAGAGATATTTACATTAAAAAGTTAAGTCATTCCAATGAGTCCTGAGACTGGTTTGATGCAGCTCTCCATGCTACTCTATCCTATGCAAGCTTCTTCATCTCCCAGTAATTACTGCAACCTACATACTTCTGAATCTGCTTAGTGTATTCATCTCTTGGTCTCCCTCTACGATTTTTACCCTGCCCTCCAATACCAAATTGGTGATCCCTTGATGCCTCAGAACATGTCCTACCAACCGATCCCTTCTTCTAGTCAAGTTGTGCCACAAACTTCTCTTCTCCCCAATCCTATTCAATACCTCCTCATTAGTTATGTGATCTACCCATCTAATCTTCAGCATTCTTCTGTAGCACCACATTTCGAAAGCTTCTATTCTCTTCTTGTCCAAATTATTTATCGGCCATGTTTCACTTCCATACATGGCTACACTCCATACAAATACTATCAGAAACGACTTCCTGACACTTAAATCTGTACTCGATGTTAACAAATTTCTCTTCTTCAGAAACGCTTTCCTTGCCATTGCCAGTCTACATTTTATATCCTCTCTACTTCGACCATCATCAGTTATTTTGCTCCCCAATTAGCAAAACTCCTTTACTACTGTAAGCGTCTCATTTCCTAATCTAATTCCCTCAGCATCACTCGACTTAATTCGACTACATTCCATGATCCTCGTTTTTACCTTTGTTGATGTTCATCTTGTATCCTCCTTTCAAGACACCATCCATTCCGTTCAACTGCTCTTCCAAGTCCTTTTGCTGTCTCTGACAGAATTACAATGTCATCGGCAAACCTCAAAGTTTTTATTTCTTCTCCATGAATTTTAATACCTACTCCGAATTTTTCTTTTGTTTCCTTTACTGCTTGCTCAATATACGGATTGAACAACATCGGGGAGAGGCTACAACCCTGTCTCACTCCCTTCCCAACCACTGATTCCCTTTCGTGTCCATCGACTCTTATAACTGCCATCTGGTTTCTGTACAAATTGTAAATAGTCTTTCGCTCCCTGTATTTTACCCCTGCCACCTTCAGAACTGATAATAACAACTATACTTTAACGTATTGGCGCCCTTGCTCCGAAAACAGCAGCCAGTCAATGAGCAGCAGCATTAAGCAGGCGGTCTTTCTCACCAGAATGGTACCGAATCTAACATCTGTCACAGCTACCTCACACCACCTCTATATGCTTCTTGCATCTCCACTGTTCTGGGAACAGGTTCTTCAAGCCTAATATGATGGCTGACTAAGCCAGAAATATTACATCCTGCAGCGCACATGCCCACGACAGCGGACAGCTGGTAATGGTCTCTTCTTCGGCGTTTTCAAGTCTGTCCTGAGTCTGCAAATGGACACAATCCACTCTAGCGGACACTCCGTACTAATGTTGTGCCCTGCGTGCATTTTCAGCCTCCAGGACTGATTGAAAACGCGAATGAAGCGAGTATTACCAGATGTCCGCTGCAGTACATATGTGCGCCAAAGGATTAACACTAGGAGGACAGCAAGCAGGCTACTGTCTACAAGGACCGACAGGGCCAAATTGGCCCCATGCTAATTTCTGTTTATTTGATCAGATTGTGATAGGTAATGGAATGTAACACACTTATATACACTACTGGCCATTAAAATTGCTACACCAAGAAGAAATGCAGATGATAAACTGGTATTCATTGAACAAACATATTATACTAGAACTGACATGTGATTACATTTTCACGCAGTTTGGGTGCATACATCCTGAGGAATCAGTACCCAGAATAACCACCTCTGGCCGTAATAACGGCCTCGATACGCCTGGGCATTGAGTCAAACAGAGCTTCGATGGCGTGTGCAGGTACAGATACCCATGCAGCTTCAACACGATACCACAACCGAGCGAGGTGGCGCAGTGGTTAGCACACTGGACTCGCATTCGGGAGGACGACGGTTCAATCCCGTCTCCGGCCATCCTGATTTAGGTTTTCCGTGATTTCCCTAAAATCGTTTCAGGCAAATGCCGGGATGGTTCCTTTGAAAGGGCACGGCCGATTTCCTTCCCAATCCTTCCCTAACCCGAGCTTGCGCTCCGTCTCTAATGACCTCGTTGTCGACGGGACGTTAAACACTAACCACCACCACCACCACGATACCACAGTTCATCAAGAGTACTGACTGGCGTATTGTGACGAGCCAGTTGCTCGGCCACCATTGACCAGACGTTTTCAATTGGTGAGAGATCTGGAGAATGTGCTGGCCAGGACAGCAGTCGATCGGTTTCTGCATCCAGAAAGGCCCGTACAGGACCTGCAACATGCGGTCGTGCATTATCCTGCTGAAATGTACGGTTTCGCAGGGATTGATTGAAGGGTAGAGCCACGGGTCGCAACACATCTGAAATGTAACGTCCACTGTTCAATGCGAACAAGAGGTGACTGAGACGTGTAACCAATGGCACCCCATACCATCACGCCGGGTGATACACCAATATGGCGATGGCGAATATACGCTTCCAATGTGCGTTCACCGCGATGTCGCCAAACACGGATGCGACCATCACGATGCTGTAAACAGAACCTGTATTCATCCGAAAAAATGACGTTTTGCCATTCGTGCACCCAGGTTCGTCGTCGAGTACACCATCGCAGGCGCTCCTGTCTGTGATGCAGTGTCAAGGGTAACCGCAGCCACGGTCTCCGAGCTGTAGTCCGCGCTGCTGCAAACGTCGTCGATCTGTTCGTGCAGATGGTTGTTGTCTTGCAAATGTCCCCATCTGTTGACTCAGGGATCGAGACGTGGTTGCACGATCCGTTACAGCCATGCTGGTAAGATGCCTGTCATCTCGACTGCTAGTGATACGAGGCCGCTGGGATGCAGCACAGCGTTCCGTATTACCCTCCTGAACCTATCGATTCCATATTCTGCTAACAGTCATTGGATCTCGACCAACGCGAGCAGTAATGTCGCGATACGATCAACCACAATCCCGATAGGCTACAATCCGACCTTTATCAAAGTCGGAAACGTGACGGTACGCATTTCTCCTCCTCATACGAGGCATCACAACAATGGCTCTGAGCACTATGGGACTCAACATCTTAGGTTATAAGTCCCCTAGAACTTAGAACTACTTAACCTAACTAACCTAAGGACATCACACACACCCATGCCCGAGGCAGGATTCGAACCTGCGACCGTAGCAGCCTCGCGGTTCCGGACTGCAGCGCCAGAACCGCACGGCCACCGCGGCCGGCAACAACGTTTCAACAGGCAACGCCGGTCATCTGCTGTTTGTGTATGAGAAATCGGTTGGAAACTTTCCTCATGTCAGCACGTTGTAGGTGTCGCCTTGTGTGAATGCTCTGAAAAGCTAATCATTTGCATATCACAGCATCTTCTTCCTGTCGGTTAAATTTCGCGTCTGTAGCACGTCATCTTCGTGGTGTAGCAATTTTAATGGCCTGTAGCAAGATATATATTATTATTAATATTTTCGATTATTCCCGTTTGAGAGAGCAATTGAACTTGAGTAGTCATGATTTCTTCTACGTTCTTCCCAAATTCTCATCTTACTTTCACTGTGTTCCCTCTTGCGTTCTTCCGACCTTTCTTTCCGTTCTTTGTTCTTCTTTAAGTGCGTGTTTCTTTATGATGTTTCTAAACTGTTCTCTGTTGTTTATGTTGTCTTGTGTGATCTCCAGTTCTTTAATGCCTTCTTCTGCTTCAGCGATCCACTTTGTCTTGTTTTTGCTCCTGTTTACTATCTCAAAGATTTGTCTTGTGAGCCTGCTTTTATTCATCCTGCTGATATGTCCACAAAATATCATCCTTCTCTTTCTAATGGTTTCATTGTTTCTATGTCTTTGTAAATCTCTGTAGTTGGCCCCTTCGTCCAAATTATTTCACGAAACACTGATCCATATATTTTCCTCGGAATTTTTCTTTCCTGCATTTCAGTCTCTCTGATCTTCGTATGACCATGAATCACTGTAGTTTCTGCAGCATAAAGTGGTTCTGGTAGGAGTACTGTGTTATAATGCGTTAGTTTCGCACTGACAGAAATAGATTTCTTATTATAGTGATTCCAAGCGAACGTATATGCTTTTTGCGATCTGGAGATTCTATCTTTATTGGCTATTGAGTTCAGTCCTGATGGTTGGATTATCTCTCTCAGATATCTGAAGTGGGCAACGTGTGCCACTTTCCCGTATTGAGTAGTAATGGGGAGATTATCTACAGGTTTTCCATGTACTGTGTTTTCTGGTAGGAGATTTGTAGCCCAGTTTTCTGTGAGATTTAGTGTAGTTTTTCCAAGGCAAGTTCGGCTTCCTCTCTATTGTTCGTCAGAATGGCAAGATCGCCCGCGAAAACCAGACACTCCACCCTAATTCTCTGCTCTTTGTTAATCCCAAGCTGAATTCCTTTGATACCCTTTTCCCATGCCCTCACAATTTTTTCCAGAACCATGTTAAACAGAAGGGGGGACAATCCAACTCCTTGGCGAACACCAGTATGGATATGAAATGCTTCTGATGTTTCTCCTACGAATTTAACTTTGGAGGTTGTATGTGTTAACGCCTGTTGAATAACTGACCTTGTTCTCCTGTCAAACCTGAACTCCTCTAAAGTGTGGAATAATGTTTCTCTATCTATTGAATCGTACGCCTTTTTAAAATCGTCAAAAATTACCACATATATTCACTGTATTCAAATTTGTGTCTGTGTCGTGGTGTAACCTCCGTTTGCAAACAGCGAGCGACCTACAATGACAGATGATTCTGCACAGCTTACTCTGTTAGCAGCCGAAAGGAAGTGGCTCTCAAATGGAAACCGCAAACGTTGGAAGTGGCTCTCGAATGGAAACCGCGCAATCGTTTGATGACAAGCCGACAAGTCAACTGTATCTTCCATCGGAAAACACGGCTGGTGTGTCATACACGACCTTAGTCGTCATATTACAGGAATCTCTTACCGACGCACCTAATTTGTACCCCTGGTGAGTGAGTGAGATATGCCTCCTTGCCTGATTTACGTGTTCGGATGGATATGAATGTGGTCACTCCCAAGCATATGATGAAAACATCATAGTTTGTCACATAAGCTGCAACAGGTGAACGCAACAGCTTCGCAATCACACAGTTCCTCTGTGCTCTGTCAGGGCATGTTTTTAACGTTTCTGAAATTACGTCGCTGTTTGGAAGTCTTGACTCTTGAATTGCTTTGGTGCAACGTACTTCACACCTGTCTATTTGTTGTTTTCATTTCTGTGAGGCATCTATGTGGTGTCTCGCCGCCTCTCATTATTCATCGCATTTACTTGCGATGGTAACGTATTCATACCACAGGACTCGTATTCTATAACCATTGTACAGTATGACAACTGCAAAGACTACAGAAAGAGAAAAATCGGTTCAATTACCGGATGGGAAATTCATAATGTTCTGAAAAAATAAAAATAAAAATAAATGACGCGAGGGAGTTTTGAACACGGTTCGTTCTGTTTACAAAAAAAATGGTTCAAATGGCTCTGAGCACTATGGGACTCAACTGCTGAGGTCATCAGTCCCCTAGAACTTAGAACTAGTTAAACCTAACTAACCTAAGGACATCACAAACATCCATGCCCGAGGCAGGATTCGAACCTGCGACCGTAGCGGTCTTGCGGTTCCAGACTGCAGCGCCTTTAACCGCACGGCCACTTCGGCCGGCGTTCTGTTTACAGTCCCACACCCTGACTACTTGACCACGGCACCGCGCCTGTTCAGTTTCTCTCGATATTGCACTTAGAGCGTTCACATTTTTATTTTGAATTTTTTTCAGTGTTCAGTACACCTCCTTGTTTTCGTGCTTGACCACGGTTCAGTTTTTGACGGGGTATCAACTGGACCATCTTACCGCTAAATCAAAGGGTGGTGCGATGGGGAGTAAGAGTTAAGTAAATGCAGATGGATGTACACTACTGGCCATTAAATTTGCTACACCAAGAAGAAATGCAGATGATAAACGGGTATTCATTGGACAAATACACTCCTGGAAATGGAAAAAAGAACACATTGACACCGGTGTGTCAGACCCACCATACTTGCTCCGGACACTGCGAGAGGGCTGTACAAGCAATGATCACACGCACGGCACAGCGGACACACCAGGAACCGCGGTGATGGCCGTCGAACGGCGCTAGCTGCGCAGCATTTGTGCACCGCCGCCGTCAGTGTCAGCCAGTTTGCCGTGGCATACGGAGCTCCATCGCAGTCTTTAACACTGGTAGCATGCCGCGACAGCGTGGACGTGAACCGTATGTGCAGTTGACGGACTTTGAGCGAGGGCGTATAGTGGTCATGCGGGAGGCCGGGTGGACGTACCGCCGAATTGCTCAACACGTGGGGCGTGAGGTCTCCACAGTACATCGATGTTGTCGCCAGTGGTCGGCGGAAGGTGCACTTGCCCGTCGACCTGGGACCGGACCGCAGCGACGCACGGATGCACGCCAAGACCGTAGGATCCTACGCAGTGCCGTAGGGGACCGCACCGCCACTTCCCAGCAAATTAGGGACACTGTTGCTCCTGGGGTATCGGCGAGGACCATTCACAACCGTTTCCATGAAGCTGGGCTACGGTCCCGCACACCGTTAGGCCGTCTTCCGCTCACGCCCCAACATCATGCAGCCCGCCTCCAATGGTGTCGCGACAGGCGTGAATGGAGGGACGAATGGAGACGTGTCGTCTTCAGCGATGAGAGTCGCTTCTGCCTTGGTGCCAATGATGGTCGTATGCGTGTTTGGCGCCGTGCAGGTGAGCGCCACAATCAGGACTGCATACGACCGAGGCACACAGGGCCAACACCCGGCATCATGGTGTGGGGAGCGATCTCCTACACTGGCCGTACACCACTGGTGATCGTCGAGGGGACACTGAATAGTGCACGGTACATCCAAACCGTCATCGAACCCATCGTTCTACCATTCCTAGACCAGCAAGGGAACTTGCTGTTCCAACAGGACAATGCACGTCCGCATGTATCCCGTGCCACCCAATGTGCTCTAGAAGGTGTAAGTCAACTACCCTGGCCAGCAAGATCTCCGGATCTGTCCCCCATTGAGCATGTTTGGGACTGGATGAAGCGTCGTCTCACGCGGTCTGCACGTCCAGCACGAACGCTGGTCCAACTGAGGCGTCAGGTGGAAATGGCATGGCAAGCCGCTCCACAGGACTACATCCAGCATCTTTACGATCGTCTCCATGGGAGAATAGCAGCCTGCATTGCTGCGAAAGGTGGATATACACTGTACTAGTGCCGACATTGTGCATGCTCTGTTGCCTGTGTCTATGTGCCTGTGGTTCTGTCAGTGTGATCATGTGATGTATCTGACCCCAGGAATGTGTCAATAAAGTTTTCCCTTCCTGGGACAATGAATTCACGGTGTTCTTATTTCAATTTCCAGGAGTGTATATTATACTAGAACTGATATGTGATTACATTATCACGCAATTTGGGTGCATAGATCCTGAGAAATCAGTACCCAGAACAACCACCTCTGGCCGTAATAACGGCCTTGATACGCCTGGCCATTGAGTCAAACAGAGCTTCGATGGCGTGTACAGGTACAGCTGCCCATGCAGCTTCAACACGATACCACAGTTCATCAAGAGAAGTGACGGGCGTATTGTGCGAGCCAGTTGCTCGGCCACCATTGACCAAACGTTTTCAATTGGTGGGTGATGTGAAGAATGTGCTGGCCAGGGCAGCAGTCGCACATTTTCTGTATCCATAGAGGCCCGTACAGGACCTACAACATGCGGTCGTGCATTATGCTCCTGAAATGTAGGGTTTCGCAGGGATCGAATGAAGAGTAGAGCCACGGGTCGTAACACATCTGAAATGTAATGCCCACTGTTCAATGTGCCGTCAATGCGAACAAGAGGTGACCGAGACGTGTGACCAATGGCACCCCATACCTTCACGCCGGGTGATAGGTCAGTATGGCGATGACGAATACACGCTTCCATTGTGCGTTCACCGCGATGTCGCTACCAAACACGGATGCGACTATCGTGATGCTGTAAACAGAAGCTGGATTCATCCGAAAAAATGACGTTTTGCCATTCGTGCACCCAGGTTCGTCGTTAAGTACATCATCGCAGGCGCTCCTGTCTGTGATGCAGCGACAAGGGTAACCGCAGCCATGGTCTACGAGCTGATAGTCCATGCAGCTGCAAACGTCCTCGAACTGTTCGTGCAGATGGATGTTGTCTGCAAACGCCCCCTTCTGTTCACTCAGGGTTCGAGACGTGGCTGCACGATCCGTTACAGCCATGCGGATAAGATACCTGTCATCTCGACTGCTAGTGATGCGAAGCCGTTGGGATCCAGCGCGGCGCTCCATATTACCCTCCTGAACCCACCGATTCCCTATTCTGCTAACAGTCATTGGATCTCGACCAACGCGAGCAGCAATGTCGCGATACGGTAAACCGCAATCGCGATAGGCTACAATCCGACCTTTATCAAAGTCGGAAACGTGATGGTATGCATTTCTCTTCCTTACAGGAGGCATCACAACAACGTTTGACCAGGCAACGCCGGTCAACTGCTGTTTGTGTATGAGAAATCGGCTGGAAACTTTCCTCATGTCAGCACGTTGTAGGTGTCGCCGCCGGCGCCAGCCGTGTGTGAATGCCCTGAAAAGCTAATCATTTGCATATCACAGCACCTTCTTCCTGTCGGTTAAATTTCGCGTCTGCAGCACGTCATCTTCGTGGTGTAGCAATTTTAATGGCTAGTAGTGTATGTCAACTAAGAGATGTTTCATAGGGTACCCCTGTGGACAGAGGCGGTGGACCTACGAGAATTACGTGACTAGCGGTATCACGTCTTTGCCAGGTCTTTGTGCAGGTCTGTAGGGTCAAGACTTGCGGACGCGCTGAGTTGTGGGTTGCATTGTGTCGGCCGCCGCTGCACCGCCAGCTAGCTGGTTCGCCCGTCACGCGGGCACGTGTGTGGAAGGCAGGCAGGTGTATATTTAGTTGGCCGGGGCGCCAGCGGTCGATGCCGCCCGCGAATCGACAAGCTGCCTGTTGAGCCGGCGGCGCGGCGGTCAGCTGACACCGTCTCGCGTCTCACCCCCACCCACACAAAGTCCACCCCCACCCCGGGTCCCCGTCTCGCCCTGTATAAAGTTACGCTGCGCTGATGTGTGGCCAAATGTTTACTTCCCCTTGGCAGCGTGCCTGGCGCAATCGCGCAGAAAACAAGCTGTGATTGCTTCTGCAAAATTGAGGGTCATTCTGTGCCGGCCTGGGTGGCCGAGCGGTTCTAGGCGCTACAGTCTGGAACCGCGCTACCGCTACGGTCGCAGGTTCGAATCCTGCCTCGGGCATGCATATGTGTGCTGTCCTTAGGTATGTTCTAAGTCCAGGCGACTGATGACCTCAGAAGTTAAGTCCCGTGGTGCTCAGTGCCATTTGAGTCAGTTGCACGTGCGCACGCTTGTGTGTGTGTGTGTGTGTGTGTGTATGTGTGTGTGTGTGTGTGTGTGTCAGCCGAATGTAATTTCCAGCCGCCAGCGCACTTGTGGCCTTAGCTTACTAAATTACCCTATCAGCCCATAAAATTACATCATCAGCAAGCATAGAAAATATCGAAATCTCGCTTGTTGTGCTTTCACAGTGCAGATGCCAGAATAAATCATCGTTTTTGTTTGTTTTTTTTTTGTTTTTTTTTTTTGGGGGGGGGGGGGCGGGAGGGGGGGCTGTGTTACAGACCGTGCGAAACTTGGTAGGTACGCGAACAGTCATCTGTGGCTCCAGCCCAGTTGGACATCAAGTGGAACTCAGGTTGGGTGATGGTACACACCCGTCATTTTATTTTATATCTCGTGTTCTGTAGGACCAAATTGAGGAGCAAGTCTCCATGGTGATGGAACGAATCAGTATATGAAACTATAACAGACTAGTCGTCATTTGCTTTGGGCCATTCTCCCACTTCAATGTGGGGTCGGTCTTGTTACGATGTTAGTGTCAGAAGGTGGACGTTGCCCTTCCTGAATGAAATTTTCACCCTTCAGCAGAGTTTGCGCTGATATGAAACTTCCAGGCTGTGGGTAAGCCATGTCTCCGCAATATCCTTTCTTTCAGGAATGCTAGTTCTGCAAGGTTCGCAGGAGAGCTTCTGTAAAGTTTGGAAGGTAGGAGACGAGGTACTGGCGGAAGTAGAGCTGTGAGGACGGGGCGTGAGTCATGCATTGGTAGCTCACATGGTAAAGCACTTGCCCGCGAAAGGCAAAGGCCCCGAGTTCGAGTCTCGGTCTGGCGCACAGTTTTAATCTGCCAGGAAGTTTCAGATCCATTCCTGTGTCCTCTCCATACCCTCTGGGAAGAAATTAGTGTACCCCAGCTGTCTGCGTCTAATGTAAGCCATCAAATAGTGCGAACGTGTTGCATGTGTCTGCAAGTCATGTAACTGAGGCGGAACTTGGGGACCAGCCCGGTATTCACCTAGTGGGATGTGGAAAACCGCCTAAAAACCACTTCCAGGCTGGCAGGCACAACGGCACTCGTCGTTAATCCTCCGGGCGGATTCAGTCCGGGGCCGGCGCGCCTACCTGAGTCCAGGAAGCAGCGCGTTACCGCTCTCGGCTGACCTGGCGGGTCTGAAATTATAATGAGTAATATAGATGAAATGAAACGTATATGAATTGTATGCAGACGACGAGAAAAAAGTTCAAATAAATGTAATCGACAACGTAACACAACAATTAGAATGTATGAGTGGAGTGAACACTAAGTGCGCTAATGTCACCGCAGTGCATTACGGTCACCTGGAAATTACAGAAGGCAGAACGTGGATATTAAAAGGGTGTGTGTGAGCACGATGAATGCCGATGCATGATGAGCAGAACGCAGCCATGCTGGCCAGCTGTTAGGTATGAAGTTCTTGTAGTGGGGCGTTCTATTCCTCCTCCAGCGGGGTTGATAATTGGTGGATGTTCGTTCGTGTATGTGGACGGGGTTCAATACGTCTCCCCAACTCATGCTCAGTGGGACGTGCAGGTGAGTCTATTCGCCGAACATCCTCTCATCACAACAGCTCCGCTACCTGCGCTGTTGGGCGCGGTCGCGCAGTGTCATCCATGGAAACGAATTCAGGGCTGAATGCACGCCCAAAAAGACGCACATGGGGAAGCAGTATAGTGTCACTATAACGTTGATCAGTGAGATTAGGGGTACAGCACGCCAGTGCAACCGTATGCATCTGAGTAGTAGGGTAATGGGCGTTCTGATCCCAGTCGCAGACTTCATTATGAACATTCACGGAATTCTGATATTATGATGATAATCGTGTTCGGTACTGTTCCTGGGTGCATTACATAATCCGACGTCCCGCCATGTAGGGGTACGTGCACCATTATCGAACGTAATCCTCTGGTGGTACAAGTGGTTTTGTGTGGGGGTGCCATAATGCTGACCGAGTGCTGATCTGCAAATCTCTGAAGAAGGTACCCCAGTCACCGGTCAGTGTTAGGTAACACTGTAGTTCTCTCTCCACAAATTCGTCTTTTCTGCTCTGGGTTCGGCCCTGACTTCATTTTCATGGACGACGTCTTGGAATGGGAAGGCATTCTGCGGGTGGACTGGCCTGCCCATTCCCAAGAATTAACTTCGGCCGAGCACGTGTGGGCTGCGTTTGGGGGAGACTTATTGCAGGATGTCCAAATGCCTTACCAACCTTCTGGCGAGCGTGGGAGCACGTTGCAGGTTGTATTGCCATCTGTGGTGATCAGACACGCTATTAAGAACCATGTCCCGTGCTTTGTACCGGGGGACTACCAGCAATCGGTGTGAGATGAATGTAATGGAATCGGTTGTTATGAAACGGTCGTAAGTCCATAAAACATGATTTTGAGATATTCAAAGAAAACTGTTTTATGCTTCAAAGGCAGAAGATATGAAGTAGTTGGACTTTCGTACTCTGGTTTACCAGGAAAGCATTAAATCTGCATCTTCAAATCATCAATTTTTTTCACATTCTTCAAATTATTTTTTTTTTCTCTTGGACACATGACCTTTTTGAACCAAATTAAAATAAATAATTGTACAATTATAGAATTTTGAGAATTTATTGATAAACACAAATTACAAATGGTATTTTAACATAATCATCATTACAGATAAGCATTGTTGTAAGATTTTCTGTATGTTTCATCTTCTTCAGCTGTTGTAGGCTAAGTGAATAAATCAATATAACAGTTTTTGTGCTCCTCTCGGATGTACTGTTCCAGTTTTTTTTATGTCGTTTATGTGGTCATCAGTCCCGAGGCAGGATTCGAACCTGCGACCGTAGCGGTCGCGCGGTTCCAGACTGAAGCGCCTAGAACCGCTCAACCACAAAGGCCGGGGAGGACTTAACATCTGAGGTCATCAGTCCCCTAGAACTTAGAACTACTTAAACCTAACTAACCTAAGGACATCACACACATCCATGCCCGAGGCAGGATTCGAACCTGCGACCGTAGCAGTCGCGCGTATCCGGACTGAGCGCCTAGAACCGCGAGACCACCGCGGCCGGCAAGGTTGTTGGGAGTCTGATATTTGCTAGGGGGTTCAAAAATCTAAAAGAGTTTTGAGTGAGTGCATCAATGAATAATTGGGGTACTAATCCCCCTGGGCTGTGGCTGTCATACTCAAACATGTTGTACTGTGCAACACTGACGCAGACTTTCATTGAACTGTCTTTTCCCATTGTTTCTAAACTCTGGGAATTACACTTAAAAACATCCGGCCACGAGTCCTTATAGTTCTTAACAGTGTTCTTATCCTCAAGGTAGTTGACAACGAATGAGTTCTTTTTATTGGCAGAATGAAGAATAAGTTGAATATATTCTTTCACAGTGTAGACTCTATCAGTTCGTTGTAACTTTCTTCTTATACCCCCCAAAGACCCTATCGCAAGGTAGGAAAGAGTGCTCCCGTAAAGGAAAGCATTGAAAAAAATTTTCAAACATACCAGTTGCAGGAATGTTTTGTCCTCTGTAATTTGCCCAATGAGTATCCGTTATCATCTGCATTTCTTCTTGGTGTAGCAACTTTAATGGCCAGTAGTGTAGATAAGAAATGAGAGTCTCGTGACGTTTTTTTATCCATCTCATACGGCCGAGCGTTTTGTGGAGCTATATCACTTGGCAGTGGGTCACGGTGCGGAAGCTGCTTTCGTCCTGAACTTCTGCGCGCTTCCCAAATTCGCGTCCAGCGCCGGGATCGGCCAGTGTGTGCGTGGGGATGGGTGGCTGGCGCGCTCGCCCGCTCTGTCTGCGCTGCGAGTTCCATAAGCGGGGCGGCCCGGCCGCGGGCGGTGTGCGCCTCAAAGGGCCGCCGCCTGCGCCCTAAAGGGCCGGCAGCGCCTAGCAGGGCGGCCCTAGGCGCCGCCAGGCCGGGGCCAACCCGCCGCTTCCCGCCTTTGTAGTGGCGGCAGCAGCAGCAGCAGCAGCTACTACTGGCTCCTGGCCCTGCTGGTGCTGCACTCTAAGGCGCCTATACCGATAACTTAAAAACCTGCCGTCATGTGACAGCGAGCGGACTGCAGTGTTGTCCGGCCGGAGTGGCCGCGCGGTTCTAGGCGCTACAGCCTGGAACCGCGAGACCGCAGGTTCGAATCCTGCCTCGGGCATGGATGTGTGTGATGTCCCTAGGTTAGTTACGTCTAAGTAGTTCCAAGTTCTAGGGGACTGATGGCCTCAGAAGTTAAGTCCCATAGTGCTCAGAGCCACTTGAACCATTTTGACTGCAGTGTTACCGCCAGCATACTCCAGTTGCGGCTACACACACAACCTGACAAACACTTGCACGAAGACCTGAACGATACCCAACAGTAACCAAACATCCACGAAGACAAATCACCAAATCTCACACACACACACACACACACACACACACACACAGCCGACTCGTGAGCGATCGGCGAGCCAAAACGCGTCGTCCGGTAGAACGACCGACCGACGATCCAGCAAGGCCGTGGCCCGGCTCAAGTGATGCGTGGCGGCAATGGTGGGGCGAGACATGTCGACGCAGAGCTCACTGCTGCTCCAGCCCGACTGCACCAGCGCCGCATTGCAACTCCCCGACTGGCAGGTCCGGACTGCGCTCCAGACACGTTCCAACTTACTGGCAGACCCGAACTCGCTTACGACAGACAACGACCGAGAAGTAATAGCAGTCGAGCAAAGATACTACGAGAGGGGATATATCGATACGCGCTGCTAACGCCGCTCACGGTCAGGCAAAGCAGCAACTCAGTGACAGTAGTAATTTAAATTAACGTAGTACGGTAAAAACAGGGTGTACAATACATGATGGCGGGAACATGAGCCACGCATGGCTCAGATGCTTTTATAATACACGTTCCCATTCTGGTACCGTTTTCTGGTCCACCATCAGTCTAATAGCATTCAAACTGTGGCAGGCTGCTGTCAACATTCATAGGAACACATTATGCCTCTCGTTTTATAGTTTGGACTACATCTGAGGAAATAGAAAGACCCTTATTATACCACATTACTATTTTTATTTATTAAAAATACAGAATGACAAACATAGATCATTTCTGCGATGCATTAGGCATAATAGGAAGATACTCTCCCATTCTTCCCTTGAGAGAAATTTGGTGAACATGGATAAAAACATTGTGAACTTATATGTACCTGATGTTCCGAAAGTGGAGTTTCGAGAAAATGAGAAAAGAATGTTCGCAGTGTTTTTGACTCACTGTGTGCCTCTTCCAGAACATTCCAGCAGCATAATCTTGCTGGCCAGCTGCTTCATTATCCTCTGTAGACTTCTTCAGGAGCCCAGAATGAGATTTCCACTCTGCAGCGGAGTGTCCGCTGATACGAAACTTCCTGGCTGATTAAAACTGCTTGCCGGACCGAGACTCGAACTGGGGACCTTTGCCTTTCGCGGGCAAGTGCTCCACCAGATGCGCTACCCAAGCACGACTCACGCCCCGTCCTCACAGCTTTACTTCCGCCAGTACCTCGTCTCCTACCTTCCAAACTTTACAGAAGCTCTCCTGCGAACCTTTCAGAACTAGCACTCCTGAAAGAAAGTATCCGGGACTCTGTATATTATGCAAAATTCTCCGACTGCTTCATAATTTCAGCGTTTCTTTTTCACGAGTAAATAGAAATAATTTATTTTCGATACACATAGTCATTTTTTGTTATCGTACATCATAGAAATTGGCAAAATAGAATACACGGGCAGTGCCAGGTTTGTCGCTAGTAAAAGTAATAGTAGTAGTAATAGTAATAATTGGCCTCTACTGCTATAAATACTATATTTTCTAGTGTTCTAACTCTTCTGCTTCGTCCGAAAAGAATATACATACATAGAAGCACTCACAAGTACATGGCAGATGTGGTGTCACCGCCAGACACCACACTTGCTAGGTGGTAGCTTAAATCGGCCGCAGTCCATCTAGTACATGTCGGACCCGCGTGTCGCCACTGTGTGATCACAGACCGAGCGCCACCACAAGGCAGGTCTGGAGATACGATATAGCACTCGGCCCCAGTTGTACGGACGACATTGCTAGCGACAATACGGACGAAGCCTTCCTCTCAATTGCCGAGAGACAGTTAGAATAGCCTTCTGCTAAGTCCATGGCTACGACCTAGCAAGGCGCCATTAGCCTTACCTAGTTTGAGAGTTATCGTATAAATGTCTCAAGAAGAACGTTGTAAACCAACAAAGAATAAATTTAAGTATATTCCAAAGCTACGTATTTTCTTGATAGCAGTCATAACGTATCCTGTTCCAGACTTGACGCCAGTCGGCGTGTGTGTACGCGTGCCTTTCGGCTCCCTTCTCAGTGTGGCGTAGCTAGCTTGTTACGCCACAACAGCAGATTCTACTGAAAGATGGTAGCGAGTACATTCAATATATCAAATGTTAGGAATTCTTTCCGTTAAGTATGAATCTTGGCAACGGCCTTGCCGCGAGATCACCGAAATTAAGCGCTGTCGGGCGTGGTCGGCACTTGGATGGGCGACCATCCAGCCGCCATGCGCTGTTGCCATTTTTCGGGGTAGCACTCAGCCTCCTGATGCCAACTGAGGAGCTACTCGACCGAATAGTAACGGCTTCGGTCAAGAATACCATCATAACGACCGGGAGAGCGGTGTGCTGACCCAACGCCCCTCCTATCCGCATCCTCTACTGAGGATGACACGGCGGTCGGATGATCCCGGTAGGCCACTCGTGGCCTGAGGACGGAGTGCTAAAAACTGCTTCCTAAGATTGTTCTGGAATCGTGTAATCATCGAGTAGTGGGCCTTTCTGTCTATGTGCACGGAGTATGTTACATTTGTCAACATGTAATCGCTGCCCCAAGCGTAGATCTTCAGGAGGTCTTGCAGACTCTCGTTACAATTATCTAGGGCTGCGGCTTCTCCGTGATGGTCCCGCTGAGTTTTGCACTAGTCAGTTTGTGTATATTGGTTCTATAACACTACCTTGCGGCACACCTGAAGTTACTTTCGCGTGTGAAGATTTCTTTCTGCAGCCGAAGCCTTCCTGCCCGCCACAGTGACTCGCAGTAGGAATAGTGGAGATGGCCCTGAGCACTATGGGAGGTCATCAGTCCCCTAGAACTTACAAGGGGAGGCCGCCAATTGTGAAATTCAGATTCGATTCATACTGCGCATAATAAAAGCTCATGGCCAGGGGAGTAATGTGGCAAAGCACGAAGATGCACTTTTCAGCCGTTGTCGAGAAAATCGACAGTTAAAAGAAACCGTTGCGGTGAAATACTCTCTACGATTAATAATTTTCTGCAGCGTCGTGGCGCAGCGGTAAGCGCTCGGGTTCGTAATCCGGAGGACACTGGATCGAATCTCGCGCCATGCAATTTTTTTATTATTAGTTTTTGTAATTCATATATATAAACTATTAATGAATTGCTTATGCATGTTGGTGAAGGCGGATCGCTCTCCAATTGTACGCCTCCATTTTCCCTTTTTTTTTTTTTAACAGGGTGTACCAAAGCTTTCCCGTCCGCACTGATTTTCGACGATGTTATAAGTTGCGCTAGGGACCGCATCTACCTTCTTTCGAAGTTAGCACGCAACTACGCTGTTATGCGGCGGCTCGTTTCGGCCCATTCAACATCTGTCCTTCAAGTGTAACGAGCGAGTAACGGAGTTTATATTTCATACCTGCCACAGCAAATTTGTGTTCGTGGGGTCTCTATTCTAATTCGAACGTTTGACTTACGCTATATTCGTTTCGGAATATCGTTTCTACGTCTTCCGTTAACTATACGTGGTTAACATTATGAAGACAATAACATTTGTGAAATACAACTTTGTTTGCGGAAAACATAATGATGTCTCCAGTTTTTCCACGACAAACGACTTTCAACAACTTATTATATGCATAATTGTTGCAACTGATTGCCGGGAATTAATTATATATATATATATATATATATATATATATATATATATATATATATATATTTGAATGATAAAAAACAAATACTTAAAAAAAAATTGCATAGCGCGAGATTCGATCCGGCGACCTTCGGATTACGAACCCGAGCCCTTACCGCTGCTCCACGACGCTGCAGAAAATTATTAGTCGTAGCGAGTATTTCACTGCAACGGTTTCTTTTAACTGTCGATTTTCTCGACAACGGTTGAGAAGTGCATCTTGGTGCTTTGCCACATTACACCTCTGGCCATGAGCTTTTATTATGCGCAGTATGAATCGAATCTGAATTTCACAATTGGCGGCCTCCCCTTGTTAGAACTACTTAAACCTAACTAATCTAAGGACATCACACACATCCATGCCCGAGGCAGGATTCGAACCTGCGACCGTAGCGGTCGCTCGGTTCCAGACTGTAGCGCCTAGAACCGCTCGGCCACCCCGGCCGGCGGTGGGGTTTGAGAGAGAGGAATTAGAGTTTTACAGATGTTGACCCAGATACTCGTATCAGTTTTTTCCGCATCCATCGTAACTGGATTTCACTTATTGAAGATTTTTCGAATGAACCTCGCCCTGGTGTTCAGTGGGGTAGCAAACATAACTGACGCCCGGGACGACACTTCATTGCCCCCACCCCCTCTTTATCGGCGCCCGAGGCACAACACTTCATTGGTGCATCCCCACCCGTCCATAAAGACATATGTTTTCCGAAAATTTGGAGACCATTTGGGCCCCATCTGCAAGTGGCACCCGTGGCTTAATAGACCCCCCTCCCCCATGACACCGCCGTCCCCCAACGATCCCACACCCCCTCCTCGCTATGATACTGCCGGTATTTCGCTTACCTGCGATTAGTTCTGTTTGTCGTTCCACTTTAAGTCGATCCGGACGCATTCTCGTAGCTATTTTGTGGAACTATCTGCTTCCAAGGCAACGGCCTTGCCGCAGTGGATACACCGGTTCCCTTGAGGTCACCGAAGTTAAGCGCTGTCGGGCGTGGTCTGCACTTGGATGGGTGACCATCCAGGCCGCCATGCGCCGTTGCCATTTTTCGGGGTGCACTCAGCCTCGTGATACCAATTGAGGAGCTACTCGACCGAATAGCAGCGGCTTCGGTCAAGAATAGCATCATAGCGACCGGGAGAGCTGTGTGCTGACTCCACGCCCCTCCTACCCGCATCCTCAACTGAGGATGACACGGCGGTCGGATGGTCCCAGTAGGCCACTCGTGGCCTGGAGACGGAGTGCTATGTATGAATCTTAAATGCATAGTTGGTTGCCGTCATTAGACTTATCTTGTCATCACGGCCCCCACGAGTACGATACACTGGAGGCTGTGATATATTTCTACACTCCAAGAAATGGAAAAAAGAACACATTGACACCGGTGTGTCAGACCCACCATACTTGCTCCGGACACTGCGAGAGGGCTGTACAAGCAATGATCACACGCACGGCACAGCGGACACACCAGGAACCGCGGTGTTGGCCGTCGAATGGCGCTAGCTGCGCAGCATTTGTGCACCGCCGCCGTCAGTGTCAGCCAGTTTGCCGTGGCATACGGAGCTCCACCGCAGTCTTTAACACTGGTAGCATGCCGTGACAGCGTGGACGTGAACCGTATGTGCAGTTGACGGACTTTGAGCGAGGGCGTATAGTGGGCATGCGGGAGGCCGGGTGGACGTACCGCCGAATTGCTCAACACGTGGGGCGTGAGGTCTCAACAGTACATCGATGTTGCCGCCAGTGGTCGGCGGAAGGTGCACGTGCCCGTCGACCTGGGACCGGACCGCAGCGACGCACGGATGCACGCCAAGACCGTAGGATCCTACGCAGTGCCGTAGGGGATCGCACCGCCACTTCCCAGCAAATTAGGGACACTGTTGCTCCTGGGGTATCGGCGAGGACCATTCGCAACCGTCTCCATGAAGCTGGGCTACGGTCCCGCACACCGTTAGGCCGTCTTCCGCTCACGCCCCAACATCGTGCAGCCCGCCTCCAGTGGTGTCGCGACAGGCGTGAATGGAGGGACGAATGGAGACGTGTCGTCTTCAGCGATGAGAGTCGCTTCTGCCTTGGTGCCAATGATGGTCGTATGCGTGTTTGGCGCCGTGCAGGTGAGCGCCACAATCAGGACTGCATACGACCGAGGCACACAGGGCCAACACCCGGCATCATGGTGTGGGGAGCGATCTCCTACACTGGCCGTACACCACTGGTGATCGTCGAGGGGACACTGAATAGTGCACGGTACATCCAAACCGTCATCGAACCCATCGTTCTACCATTCCTAGACCGGCAAGGGAACTTGCTGTTCCAACAGGACAATGCACGTCCGCATGTATCCCGTGCCACCCAACGTGCTCTAGAAGGTGTAAGGCAACTAACCTGGCCAGCAAGATCTCCGGATCGGTCCCCCATTGAGCATGTTTGGCACTGGATGAAGCGTCGTCTCACGCGGTCTGCACGTCCAGCACGAACGCTGATCCAACTGAGGCGCCAGGTGGAAATGGCATGGCAAGCCGTTGCACAGGACTACATCCAGCAGCTCTACGATCGTCTCCATGGGAGAATAGCAGCCTGCATTGCTGCGAAAGGTGGATATAAACTGTACTAGTGCCGACATTGTGCATGCTGTGTTGCCTGTGTCTATGTTCCTGTGGTTCTGTCAGTGTGATCATGTGGTGTATCTGACCCCAGGAATGTGTCAATAAAGTTTCCAAGTTTCCCCTTCCTGGGTCAATGAATTCACGGTGTTATTATTTCAATTTCCAGGAGTGTAGATTGTTCCTAAAGTACAATTAAAAATGTAAAAAAAAAAAAAAAAAAAATTAGGAAACGCTGTTCGTGGCTAACCGTCATGCAAAGATTGGTGCGATCATACCTAGCGAGTACAATCACTCAGTCGCAAGTTGAATTTAGGGGTGGCGGGGGGATACGACTCGTTGTTAACGTTTTGCAGAGCCAGCCTACCAAAAGGCGCTTTGCTTGTCTCCGCGGTGACATTGTGGCGTGTTGAAATGCCCACTCGTCTCTCCCACTATATTGCAAGCCTCCCCCATGTACACACAGAGACGGCGGTAAATCTCGACAAACAGCGCCTCGAGACACACACACACACTTTTAATCTTAAAGCACGCCTCCTCCCCCCTACCCTCCCCCTACCCACAGCCGCCCCTTTGTTATTTGTTTTCCGCGGATCTCGGGCGCCGCTTAACTCGCCTTGTCTGCGTTTCTTTGTCTCACTTCTGCGAGCGTCCCCGGCGCGGTTTTAGCGCGCTGGCGCGCCTTTCGTGTTTGCGGGTAAACTTCCCAGCTCCGGCGTTTCGCCCAAAGCCTGCCGTCGTCAGGAATCCCGCGTCCTCCCCTCCTCTGTGCTGTCCCGCGGCCCCGCGGCCGTGTAAAGGAGCTCTGCCAGTCTCGCCGGATGCAGGCGCGAGCTGCGATGAGGTTTCTACACCTAAGACTGCCGCCCATTAAAACTATAGCGCCACTCACGCACACTGGACTCGCATTCGGGAGGACGACGGTTCAATCCCGTCTCCGGCCATCCTGATTTAGGTTTTCCGTGATTTCCCTAAATCGTTTCAGGCAAATGCCGGGATGGTTCCTTTGAAAGGGCACGGCCAATTTCCTTCCCCATCCTTCCCTAACCCGAGCTTGCGCTCCGTCTCTAATGACCTCGTTGTCGACGGGACGCTAAACACTAACCACCACCACCACCACTCACGCCTGCAGCAGACGTCAGGCTAGGGTGAGCACGTGCTTAGATACACGATTGTTGTCCAGAAATGGAAACCACCATGAAAACCAGAAACGTTTTATTTGCAACAGTTATGTAGACCTTTCACCTACTTCTCTACATAGTCGCCGCTACAACTTTGAGTTCTGTCGTAGTGTTCTATCAACTCTGAAATATCCTCGTCGTAAAAAGCAGCCGCCTGTGCTTTCGGCCAGTTATCTGCACCGGTCTGCAGCTCGTTGTCTGTGGAAAAATATTGTCCTGAAAATTCCTGGCAGATTAAAACTGTGTGCCGGACCGAGACTGGAACTCGAGACCTTTGCCTTTTGTCTTCATAGCCAGCGATTCTGGTTAGCAGAGATGAGACTCAAGCCGAGCCAATTACGACGTTTTTGAGATTCCCGATTCTGGCGCAATTTCTCTGCTGCTGATGTGCAGATTAGCCGCGACAGCAGCTAAAACACCTACTTGGCCATCGTCATTTGTTGCAGGTCGTGGTTGACGCTTCACATGAGGCTGAACACTTCCTGTTTCCTTAAATAAAGTAACTATACGGCGAACGGTCCGGACACTTGAATGATGTCGTCCAGGATACCGCGCTGCATATATAGGACACGCCCGTTGGGCGTTTTGTTCACAATAGCCATACATCAATACGATATCGAGCTTTTCCGCAATTGGTAAACGGTCCATTTTAACACGGGTAATGTATCACGAAGTAAATACCGTCCGCACTGGCGGAATGTTACGTGATACCACGTACTTATACGTTTGTAACTATTACAGCGCCATCTGTCTCAAACAGAAAAAAGTGGTCCAACCAAAACATTCATATTTCTTTACGTACTACACGAATGTGTAATAAAAAAAATGGGGGTTCCTATTTAACTAAACGCAGTTGATATCAGTTTGAGCTATGGCAGCGACATCTAGTGGGCCAACCATAGCGCCATCTGGTTTCCCCCTTCAAGATAGACGAGTTTCGTTCTTTGTAGCTTTTTCGTTTGACTCTTATGTCGTGAGATACCAGGTGTACCGGTAGGAAGTGAGCGTTTTATTGTGAAAGTGAAACACTAATTTTGAATTGAAAAGTAAAAACATTTTATTCAAAGTACTGACCATTGCTTTCTATACATTTTGACCACCTTTCTGGCAATTTATGGACACCACGCCAATAGAAATGTTCGTCTTTTGAAGCAAACCAATCAGACACCCAATTTTCGACTTCTTCGTAGGAATCGAAGTGTTCCGCATCCAGTGCGTGTCCCATTGATTAAAACAAATGGTAGTCGGCAGGGGCCAAGTCTGGTGAATACGGCGGGTGGGGTAACAGCTCCCAGCCAAGTGTTTTGATTGTATCCTGAACCAGTTCTGCTGTGTGTCCAGGTGCATTGTCGTGTAAAAAAATTACTTTTCCATGTCTTCTCGCCCATTCTGGCCTTTTTTCGGTCAATGCATAGTTCAAATTGATCATTTGTTGTCTGTAGCGATTAGTATTCACAGTTTCACCGGGTTTTAGAAGCTCATGATACACCACACCTTTCTGATCCCACCAAACACAGAGCATTGTCTTCTTGCCGAATCGATCTGGTTTTGCAGTCGATGTTGATGGCTGTCCCGGATTAACCCATGATATTTCCCGTTTAGGATTCTTAAAATAAATCAATTCTTCATCGCCAGTAACAATTCGATGCAAAATTTATTTTCTTTCGTGTCTTTGAAGCAAAATTTGACAAATGGTTTTTGGTTTTCCATATGTCTTTCATTCACTTCGTGTGGCACCCATTTTCCACACTTTTGGGTCTTTCCCATAGCTTTCAAACGGTCAGAAATTGTTTGTTGTGCAACATTTAGGATTGCTGCCATTTGCTTCTGACTCATAGTATCATCTTCATCCAATACTGCTTGCAGTTCGGCGTCTTCGAACTTTTTTGGTGGTCTTCCACGTTCTTCATTTCTTACCTCAAAATCATTATTTCTGAACCTTTGAAACCACCTTTTACATGTTGCTTCTGATAGAGCACGATCACCTTATGCCTCGACAAGCATTCCATGCGACTCTGCAGCACTTTATTTTAAATGAAAACAAAAAAAATAATGCTTTCCGCAAATCATCACTTTCTGGTACAAAACTCGACATTGTTAACACGATGAAAACATGATGTTGTTTGTTCCCTGACCTGATGTATACTAAATATCTTTGACAGATGTCATACCAACCAAACAAAAAAAAAAAAATTAAGGCTCGTTCACATCAAATGTTCGCTATCGACACGTTTGTATCTTAACGCTCATTTCATACCGGCACACCTGGTATTTTGCCCAGTCACTATCAATGAACCACCCTGTAGATAGTTTAGTTTCAAAAGCCGATCGCACCGCTGGGGACTACTTGTTGTTAGACAGTAACGTGGTGTGTCTATTTGCGAGCGGCGATGTGACGGTCGTGTTTGCTCTTCTGTTGCAGGTAAGTCGCGGCGGCTGGTCGGATGTTGCGGAAGCCCGGCGCACTGTGGCAGCCGGAGTTCACACAGGGGAGGCGGGCGCCTTTGTCCCGCGCGTGGGCGAGGCCGGTCCGTGGCACGAAGTTACACTTTTCCTCCTCGCGCAGTGCTGCCTGCCTTGAGAGACTGCTTCGCAGCGCGCTCGCTCCACGCCGGCAGCGCAAATTGCATTCATTTGGCGGCGCTGCGGCACCGCTGCTGCTGCTGCTGCTGCTGCCGCGCCGTTCGCTCGCCAGCTTCCTGTGTCTCCCAGAGTGTTCAGACTCAAAGGAGAGCTGCGCGCACTTCCAGCTCGCCGCTCCTGCTGTACCTGTCTGTACTCCACAGTCCACGGTGTGTGACGGAGTGGTCTTCGTGTACCATCATCACTTGTCTCCTCTCCTGTTCCAGTCTTGAGTGTCGACAGGAAAGACCGACTGGTGGCAGATACCTGTGTGAACGCGAATCTCCCCAGTTTTACCGAATGTGTGTGAAATGTTGCCGGACTTTCCTGCTAAGGTCATCAGTCTCTAAGCGTACGCACTACTTAACCTAAATTATCCCAAGGACAAACACACACACCGATGCCCGAGGGAGGACTCGAACCTCTGCCGGGACCAGCCGCACAGTCCATGACTGCAGCGCCTTAGACCGCTCGGCTAATCCCTCGCGGCCAGTTGTACCTACATGGTCTTTTCTCTGCATACAGGGCGACTTTTTCCACCGTGTGCAAACTGTAGCAATTGACCGGTGAGATGATACGGAACGCAAAACGTCAAGGGAACTTCTGTCGAAAAATGAATCGTTTCCATGCTAGACTTAGTTACAGAGACCGCGGTCCAATACGCGCTATACCACGCAGCCACAGTTACAGTATGCACGGTTTCCTCCTAGAGGTTGATAGTGTTGTGACTTGGCAAGACAGCCAAGCCACTATGATTGGTAGCCGAAAAGCACGCGTTAAGCTCACGCAGGCTGGCGTGAGGTCTGGAACAGGACAATGTAATTAATATAGCCAATAAGGTGCGTTGCTGCTGGAATACTTAACTTTAATCCATAATTGGTGAACATCGGTCTGACGGTACATGCATCACAAGATAAATAGCAATTGATAATGGCGCCTTGCTAGGTCATAGCAAATGACGTAGCTGAAGGCTATGCTAACAATCGTCTCGGCAAATGAGAGCGTAATTTGTCAGTGAACCATCTATAGCAAAGTCGGCTGTACAACTGGGGCGAGTGCTAGGACGTCTCTCTAGACCTGCCGTGTGGCGGCGCTCGGTCTGCAATCACTGACAGTGGCGACACGCGGGTCCGACGTATACTAGCGGACCGCGGCCGATTTAAAGGCTACCACCTAGCAAGTGTGGTGTCTGGCGGTGACACCACAGATACTGTTCCTCATACGTCATGACCTAGCACCCTTTCCTTCGACAGTAATTGGTAATGTTGTGTCCGATTCACTCCTCTTGCTGACTCACTTTGTAGCGGACGTGATACAGCGTTGTACACAATGGTCCCGTATTCGAATCGAGAGCCTGCCAACATGTTGTTTATTTACAGAAAGGGAAATGCCAATGGCCGGCGGGCAACAAGGTTGTATCAGGAGACCTATCCCCACCAACAACCACCACAGCATTCAGTATCTGCAACAGTATCAGCAAGGAGGAAGTCGTGAAGGACGTACCCGAAATGTTCGGACACCAGACTTGGAGGAAAATTAACGTTGTGGAAAGCGCCCGCAAGTACAGGGTAAGCCAGACGACAGTGTGGAACATTCACCATGACAGCTGTTACTACCCTTATCACTTACACTGTGTGCAGAGCTTATATGCGACAGACTTTCCACATCGGCACCAGTTTTGCCACTGGTTTCTTCACCAGGCAACCACGATTCCGCGATTTGTTTCATCCACCCTGTTGACAGATGAGGCCATCTTTACGCGGAGTGGTATCTTCAACTTTCGTAACAGTCATCAGAGGGATGGTATGCACAACTCCCATGCTATGGTGACAGCGTATTATCAGCATCAGTACAGCAGGAATGTGTGGGCCAGGAAAACTGGCGACCGTATTTTGAGACCAGATCGCTTGCACGTCGCCTGACAGGCCGGAACTATTGACATTTTTGGTGGTGACTTTGCCTCCCCTGCTGGAAGAAGTGCCATTGATGATTCGAAGGGTTATGTGGCTGCTACATGATGGCGCTCCAGCCCACTTCGCCGTTAACGTCCGGACGCATCTCGATCGTGTCCTCCCTGGTCGATGGATCGGACGAGGGGGTCCAGTTGCACAGCCTGATCATTGACCGGATCTCAACCGGTGCCATTTCTGGTTATGAGGCCATCTCAAAAGTATCGCGTAATCAGAGCCCACTCCGAATGTGGAGACACTGAAGCAGCGTATTCGTACTACCTTTGACACAGTTAGGAAGAAGCCTGGCCGATATGAACGTGTGAGTCGGAACAAGCTACGGCGCGTGCACACATGCGTTGAGGTACGAGGGTGAGTCAAATGAAAACCTTAAACTTGTAATAACAAATCGAAATTTCGCGTCGTTAACGTGTAAGTTGGTAAGCGTGCTAAAAACAGCGTGCAGAATGGCCTGTAGGTGGCAGCATAGTGCAGATGCACACATACCGTCGTAGTATCAGTATAAATATGGCCGCCTCACTTACGACTTGCACCATGGAAGAACATCGTTCTGGTATTCGATTTTTGCATAGCGAAGGTGTGAAATCCATCGACGAATGCAGGTTCAGTATGGTGATGCGTGTTTGTCACAGCAGCAAGTCTACGAATGGAGTAGGAAGTTCACAAATGGTGTGACTTCAGTGGAAGATGCTCCTCGTCGAGGTCAGGCACAACGAGTTGTGACTCCACAAAACATTGCAGCAGTTGAAGTCATACTGAAGGAAAACCGCCGAGTGACACCGAATGACATTTCAGCGTCTTTACAGATTAGTCGTGGGTCAGCACACCACACTGTGCATGATGTGCTCCAGTTTCACAAAGTGTCTGCAAGATGCGAGCCACGGCAGCTGACTCCTTAAATGAGAGAACGACGTGTTGATGCTTGTGAAGAACTTCTTCCGCGGTTTGAACGAGATGATGATGGCTTCCTTGCACGAATCGTTAGTGCGGAAGAAACCTAGGTTCACTTCCACCAACCGGAAAAGAGTGTCTTCCTCACCCACCATATTCACCAGACCTTGCCTCAAGTTATTTCCTTATATTTGGACCACTAAGAGACGCAATGGGAGGAAAGAAGTTCCGTTGTGATGAAGAGGTACGCCACGCGGTGCATGAGTGGTTGAGCGGACTACTAAAAGAATTTTTTTCTAGAGGAATTTATGCACTTTGTAAGCGCTGGAGGACTTGCATAAGGGCGTGGGGCAGATTATATTGAAAAGTGATACAGCTTTATACCACTTCTGCACAATAAATAATATTTAAAAAAATATTTAAGGTTTTCATTGGACTCACCCTCGTATATGGAAACTATTTTCAACACGTACTGCAACTATGGCTGCATGGTACAGCGCACATTAGATCGCAGTCTCTGTAGCGATGTATGATTGAATAAATAGTTTCTAGCATGGAAACCGTGCATTTTCGCACATAAGTTCATCGGACCTTTTTTGTTCCGCATCGATCAGTCCCTAGAGTTTGTACACGGTAGAAAAAAATCACCCTGCATACATAGGAGAAAGCAATGTATTTGATGATTCTTCTAGTAACGTATGTTCTCGGAATTTTGAACCTTTCCGTGATGCGAACGTCCCTCTTTTTAGCTTCTGCCGCTGGAGTTGGAGGTAAATCTCCTTGTCGCTTTCATACTTAACAAGCGTACTTGTGAGGAGCCGGCCGCGATGGTCTAGCGGTTCTCGGCGCGCAGTCCGGAACCGCGCGACTGCTTCGGTCGCGGGTTCGAATCCTGCCTCGGGCATGGATGTGTGTGATGTCCTTAGGTTAGTTAGGTTTAAGCAGTTCTAAGTTCTAGGGGACTGATGACCACAGTAGTTAAGTCCCATAGTGCTCAGAGCCATTTGAACCAACTTGTGAGGAAATTCGTTGACCTTCTTTCGATCTCCTCTGTTTGCTCTTTCAGTCCCAACTGTTACGGTTTTGTAAGCTACCTCCTTCGTGGATAGGCTACATATCGTCAGTATATTCGAATGAATCTCAGTATGGCGTCTGGTTTACAGGGGCCGGCCGTTGTGACCGAGCGCTTCTAGGCTCTTCAGTCCGGAACCGCGCTGCTGCTACGGTCGCAGCTTCGAATCCTGCCTCGGGCATGGATGTGTGTGATGTCCTTAGGTTGGTTAGGTTTAAGTAGTTCTAAGTCTAGTGGACTGATGACCTCAGTTATTCAGTCCCATAGTGCTTATAGCCATGTGAACCATTTTGCTTTATGGGGCCTAGACCAAAATATGGAAACACCTCTATAAATGGTTGCTTGAACATAAACGAAGATGCCAGCCAGGCCTGCACCTGTATGTGAGCATGAACGCCACTTGTGCGACGTCTTCAGTAGGCTGCAAGGGTCAGTCGCGGTCAGGACGGTGTTCTGTGTACTTGTCAGTGCATTCGAACGTGAGCAAATTGTTGGTGCTAGTATGGCGCGTGCTTCCGCTACCAAGGTAGTCCAAGTGTTAGTTGTTTCGGGAGGCCCTGTACCAAAGATTTATACAGGGTGAAAATTATTTATACCGACAAACTGTGGGAGGTTGTAGGGGACATCAAAACAAATATTTTCCCCTAATGTCATTTTTTTCTATGGGGATTATTTAAACCGGTGGAGGCCGTATTACGCTCTTCAGTTGTTAGAGGCCGTATTACGCTTGTTAGACGGCGTATTACGCTGTTCAGTTGTAGGCAACTGCTGTCCACCAGTGTAGTAGTGCATTGTCTCTGTTTACTAATGGATCGATACACCCGGAGTGAGTACACTGATATGGTTTTTTTTTTGTTATTTCGTTTGGCGTCAAGGATACATTACTTGAATTGAACAGCAATGATGTTACTGGTAACACAATATGCATATACTACAAATAAAATAGGTCACATTTATTTATGGTAATAAAAGTCTTAAATTAGATCGATAAATCAATAATATACATATGGATAAAAACACTAGGATGAGTTACATGTAAAAGATAAAATGTGGTTTCCATAAACAGTAATATTGACAAACAGAGCTTCAAGTTGTAATAAAAACTATAGGTTAATATCTAAAGTATCCAGCCAGGAGATTGCTTCCTCAGAGACCTCATGTATGCTGTATATGGTTGTTGCGTACTACGCAGCGCACCACAACGGACGATCTGCACAGCGGGTTTATCAACAACAATATCCTAATCGCCGTATCCCGCATCATACGACCTTTGCTGCTGTGTACCAACGTCTGCGTGAGACCGGGTCATTTAGCAGATTACCTGGACAGGGACGCCGTCCCACGGTAAGAACGCTGCAATTTGAGGAAGCTGTCTTGCAGCATGTGGAGCGGGATCGTTCAATCAGTACTCCTGCAATTGCACGTAACATGGGGACGAATCAGACGAATGTGAGAACAGTCCTTCGAGAGCAGTTGTTACGTCCATTTCACTTACAGCGTGTCCCCAGCCTGGAACCACTTGATTATCCACCCAGAGCACAGTTTCCGCACTGGTACCTGAAACAGTGTGAAATGCATCCTACATTTCCATCCTCTGTGTTGTTTACGGATGAAGCAAAGTTCGGGCGTGATGGAGCCTTCAACATGCACAATTCGCGTGTTTGGAGTGAGGATAACGCACATGCCACAGTTACTAGCGCTCATCAAGTGCGTTTCTTCGTTAATGTGTGGGTCGGTGTTGTCGAGGACTGTTTAATTGGGCCGTATCTGCTACCTAGGCCATTAAATGGCAGGCACTATTACAATTTTCTCGCTAGAGCATTGTCAGAATTGCTGGAAGACGTCCCGCTCCCTACAAGACAACGCATGTGATTCCAACATGACGAGGCGCCGGCACATTTCAGTCGTCGTGTGCGTCGATTCCTGGACCGACTGTTCCCAGAAACGTGAAATGGCAGAGGTGGTCCTGTATCATGGCCTGCTCGATCCCCAGATATGTCCCCTCTGGACTTGTTTGTGTGGGGAGAGATGCGCAACCTGTTGCATCAGAAGAGGATTTGGTTGCCCGGATAGTAGCAGCAGCAGGAACAATTCAGGATACTCCTGGCGTTTTTGCCCGTGTCAGAAGAACATGATCAGATGGTGCAACCTTTGTTTACGTGTCAATGGAGGCATTTTTGAAAATCTACTGTGATTGAAATTGGGTTGTGTTAATGTGTTGTCTCTTGGTCATAAAAAAATGGAAAAGTATTTGTTGGTTTAATTAATTTGCCGCCAGAGAAATCTTGCTCTACCGATTTAAATACTCCTCATAGGAGAAAATGACATTAGGGAAAAATATTTGTTTTTATCTCCCCTACAACCTCCCAGAGTTTGTCGGTTTAAATACTTTTCACCCTGTATAGGAGAAAAAAAGAAGCCGGTGAAAATGTGTGTTAATCATCTGAGAGACCGATACTCAAGAGTATTGTAATGAAAAATAAGATGGCGACAGCTGCAAAAGTCACCGCAAAACTGAATGTCGCACTCACGAATCCTGAGCAAAACAACAGGAAGGGCACTCTGTAGGCAGGGAATAGGAGGGGGAACTGGACGCCCAGAACCACATATCAGCGATGCAAATTTCCTTAACAGGAAAACGTGGCGCCTAAGCCATAAAGGCTACACAATAGCGTCATTTGGTCTTGTTCCTGGCCGAGAATACGTCCCAAGAGTGAAACATGGCGCTGGTTCGTTGATGATTTGGGCAGGCATATTGTAGCATTCCATGGTCACTCTGCAAGCTCACATTGGTGGAAAGGATTATGTTAGCATTTTGGGTGTTCAGGTCCATTACCTGGTACAACTTGAAACATCCCCCTTAGAAAAATTTTATAAATGACAGTGCTGGAAAACCTGTACGTTATTTGATTTTCAAACAGCTGAGCAAAACTCAACGTACTTAGACATTCACTAAACTGACACGCAACATTTTTAGCGCAACGCAGTCTGACTTTCAACAATCCCTACAAAAGAATGGCCCTGACTAACAATAACCTATACCTCACATGAATCACTTACCTCACAAAAATGTTCATTACTCGAACTACTGCAATATAGCGAGCGCCACTACTGCCAGCTAAATAAAAGATTCTAGCTACTGAAGGCACTAACTACTGATAGGCATACTTAACAAATGAAAGATTTTAATAGAGAACAAACAATGTATTTACCATAATGGTGTTCAAAAGTCATAATATATATCAGTTCATGACATCCAGTCTTACAAATTTACTCTTTCTGATGGACACACGTCCAGATCATCCGCTCTCAAAACTCTGCCATCTCTCTCCCCACATCCACCACTGCTGGCGGCTCACCTCCAACTGCGCAACGCTACGCGCTGTTCACATCCAACTGCCCAACACTACAATAGCGAATATTTCAACAATGCCAACCAGCTACAGACTACACACAGCACAGTCAGTGATTCTCATACAGAGCGCTACGTGGCGTTCTCAACATAAAAACGTAAACAGTGTAGTGTTGGCAGAAGAGCCAACACCGTGTAGCTAGAGGAGGCCGAAATGCACGCGTTTAATCTCACGCAGACTGGCGTGAGGTCTGGAACAGTTAAGGGAATTTATAGGAGCAAATAAAGTACGTAGTTGATGCAATACTTAACTTTAATCCATAATTGGAGAACATCGCTCTTGTTGATACATTAATAACAATCTCAATATAAACTGGTAATGGCGCCTTGCTAGGTCGTAGCAAATGACGTAGCTGAAGGCTATGCTAACTATCGTCTCGGCGAAAGAGAGCGTATTGTCAGTGATCCATCTCTGTAAAAGTCTGCTGTACAGCTGGGGCGAGTGATAGGACGTCTCTCCAGACCTGTCGTGTGGCGGCGTTCGGTCTGCAATCACTGACAGTGCCGACACGCGGGTCCGACGTATACTAACGGACTGCGGCCGATTTAAAGGCTACCACCTAGCAAGTGTGGTGTCTGACGGTGACACCACAAACAGCCTACTTACAAACTTTTGTCTCTGAATGGTGGTTCTGTGTTCGAAGGCGACAAACCTCTGTTCACTCAGCTCGCTTAGTTCACGATTGGTTTTCTGAGCACGAGGATGAATTGTTCACCAGATCTGAATACTATTGAGCCTCTTCGGTCTACCGGAGACAGAAGGGTACGTGATCACCATCAGCCTCTATTATCGTTGCCAGAAAACACAACTGCCCTGCAGGAGAAGTGGTGTAAGATTCTTTGTAATCCATACAGCACTTATTTTTATCCATTCCAAGACGACTGCAAGTTGCTCCGACAGGCAGTGGTCTATCTACATCGTGCAAGGGATGCTATTGTTTCCGTATTTCTGTCCAGCCCGGTTAGCTTTATGTGGTCGTTGCGCTTTAAATCGCTCGATACGCGTATACCCAGATCCGTAATGGATGTAATTGCTTCCTGTGAGTGTTCTGCAATCGTTTGATCATACAATAAATACGCTACTGGCCATTAAAATTGCTACACCAAGAAGAAATGCAGATGATAAACAGGTATTCGTTGGACAAATATATTATACTAGAACTGACATGTGATTACATTTTCACGCAATTTGGGTGCATAGATCCTGAGAAATCAGTACCCAGAACAACCACCTCTGGCCGTAATAACGGCCTCGACACGCCTGTGCATTGAGTCAAACAGAGCTCGGATAGCGTGTACAGGTACAGCTGCCCATGCAGCTTCAACACGATACCACAGTTCATCAAGAGTAGTGACTGGCGTATTGTGACGAGCTAGTTGTTCGGCCAACATTGACCAGACGTTTTCAATTGGTGAGAGATCTGGAGAATGTGCTGGCCAGGGCAGCAGTCGAACATTTGCTGTATCCAGAAAGGCCCGTACAGGACCTGCAACATACGGTCAAGCATTATTGTGCTGAAATGTAGGGTTTCGCAGGGATCGAATGAAGGGTAGAGCCACGGGTCGTAACACATCTGAAATGTAACGTCCACTGTTCAAAGTGCCGTCAGTGCGAACAAGAGGTGACTGAGACGTGTAACCAATGGCACCCCATACCATCACGCCGGGTGATACGCCAGTATGGCGATGACGAATACACGCTTCCAATGTGCGTTCACGGCGATGTCGCCAAAGACGGATGCGACCCTCATGATGCTGTAAACAGAACCTGGATTCATCCGAAAATATGACGTTTTGCCATTCGTGCACCATGGTTCGTCGTTGAGTAGAGCATCGCAGGCGCTCGTGTCTGTGATGCAGCGTCAAGGTTAACCGCAGCCATGGTCTCCGAGCTGATAGTCCATGCTGCTGCAAACGTCATCGAACTGTTCGTGCAGATGGTTGCTGTCTTGCAAACGTCCCCATCTGTTGCCTCAGGGATCGAGACGTGGCTGCACGATCCGTTAGAGCCATGCGGATAAGATGCCTGTCATCTCGACTGCTAGTGATACAAGGCCGCTGGGATCCAGCACGGCGTTCCGTATTACCCACCTGAACCCACCGATTCCATATTCTGCTAACAGTCATTGGATCTCGACCAACGCGAGCAGCATTGTCGCCATACGAAAAACCGTAATCGCGATAGGCTAGAATCCGACCTTTATCAAAGTGGGAAACGTGATGGTACGCATTTCTCCTCCTTACACGAGGCATCACAACGACGTTTTACTAGGCAACGCCGGTCAACTGCTGTTTGTGTATGAGAAATCGGTTGGAAACTTTCCTCATGTCAGCACGTTGTAGGTGTCGCCACCGGCGCCAACTTTGTGTGAATGCTCTGAAAAGCTAATCATTTGCATATCACAGCATCTTCTCCCTGTCGGTAAAATTGCGTGTCTGTAGCACGTCATTTTCGTGGTGTACCAATTTTAATGGCCAGTAGTGTACATACCACAACAAAAGTTTGGGACATCATATAGTTTACTGCAATGACTTCTTATACTACACCCATTGAGTGTTCACCTCCTATGATAAGTCCCATAGTGCTTAGAACCGTTTGAACCATTTTAGCATACGTATTCAAGTATGTAACTAGGCAGAAGACGGCGCTGCGGTCGGCAATGCCTGTGTAAGACAACAATTGTCTGCCGTAGTTGTTAGGCCGATTACTGCTGCCACAGTGGCAGGTTTTCAAGATTTAACTGAGTTTGAACTTGGTGTTATAGTCGGCGCACGAGCGATGGGGCACACAGCATCTCCGAGGTAAGGTAGCGATGAATTGGGGATTTTCCCGTACGACCATTTCCCGAGTGTACCGCAACTATCAGGAATCCGGGAACACATCAAATCTCCGACATCGCTGCGACCGAAAAAAGATCCTGCAAGAAAGGGACCAACGACAACTGAAGAGAAGTGTTCAACGTGACGGGAGTGCAACCCTTCCGCAAATTGCTGCAGATTTCAGTGCTGGGCCATCAACAAGTGTCAGTGTGCGAACCATTCAAATCGCTCTGAGCACTATGGGACTTAACTTCTAAGGTCATCAGTCCCGTGGAACTTAGAACTACTTAAACCTGACTAACCTAAGGACATCACACTCATCCATGCCCGAGGCAGGATTCGAACCTGCGACCGTAGCGGTCGCGCGGTTCCAGACTGAAGCGCCTAGAACTCTCGGCCACTGCGGCCGGCGCGAACCATTCAACGAAACATCATCGATATGGGCTTTCGGAGCCGAAGGCCCACACGTGTACCCTTGATGACTGCATGACACAAAGCTTTAGGTCTCGACTGGCTCCGTCAATGCCGACAACGGGCTGTTGATGGCTAGAAACATGTTGCCTTGTCGGACGAGTCTCGCTTCAAATTCTATCGGGCAGATGGACATTTACAGGTATGGAGACAACCTCATGAATCCATGGATCCTGCATGTCGGCACGGGACTGTTCAAGCTGGTGGAGGCTCTGTAATGGTGTGGGGCGTGTGCAATTGGAGTGATATGGGATCCCTGATACGCCTAGGTACGATTCCGACAGGTACGTAAGCATCCTGTTTGATCACCTGCATCCATTCGTGTCCACTGTGCATTCCGACGGACTTGGGCGATTCCAGCAGGACAATGCGACACCCCACACCTGCAGAATTGCTGCACAGTGGCTCTGCTGAGTTTAAACACTTCCGCTGCCCACCAAACTCCCCAGACACGAACATTATTTAGCATATCTGGGATGCCTTGCAACGTGATGTTCAGAAAAGGTCTCCACTCCTCGTACTCTTATGGACTTATGGACAGCCCTGCAGGATTCATGGTGTCAGTTCACTGGAGTCCATGCCACGTCGTGTTGTGGCACTTCTGCGTGCTGGGGGAGCCCTCCACGGTACTAGGTAGGTGTAACAGTTCCTTTGGCTCTTCAGTGTACATATTGTAGGACATTTGTCGCCATCTGTCCTGCGCGTGATGCGTACTGGAACGTCTGTTTCATGCAGTTACGATCTCAGTAGGCACGATGTAAGGCGCTACGCCTCAGAGGGAACTGAAAAACTTCGTATTGTGCCGCGTCTGACCTCCGTCAGTGCTTTTCTGACCAGTTTCGACCGGCGGTTAATGATGCGCCGCATCACACACGGCAACAGTTCTGCGAAGTCGCCATCCCGTGCGCGTGTTAATGCTGCCGCCGCTGTAATGTTTTATTGCGCGCTCCGTGTCCGGCGCGAGAAATGGCCGACTCACCAGTTGGATTCTCGGCTAAGCGCTTTCATCCGTTTCCCTCACAAATGAGTAAACCGTTCCTCGGTAAACGGTTCGCGTCATTCTTTTAGCACCGCTCTTATCTGTTTGCCGTTTCGCGTTTCGTGAATCACACTCGAGCCGTCTTCGCGGAGGTGTTGCGAAACGAGACGCCACTATTTGCCCCGCTATCTGAGTGGCCGTATGCAGATGGATCTCGCACTGCCCGAGAGCTGTTTTACTGTCGCACGGAGCGTTAAGATAGCTGTGCAAACGTACTTAGTGCAGCGACTTCTCACGTCAGCGCGGCCGACGTTGATAGACGCTTGCTGGGTGACAGAACACTGCAATAGGTCGAGGCACGGTATTAAGCGCTGCGTGCGTAGTTCTGTAGCTATTTAGAGAAAGAAGTAGTTTCGGTGTGAGTTTGTAAGGAGTATAATGAGTCTGTACATATAACAAATTAAAATCCTGTGCCGCGCTTTTCTGTCTGTATGTCAAGATTAATCTCAGGAGCGACTGTATGGATTTTGTTAGGGTTTGCACTAATAGAGAGACTGGTTCGCGAGGATCTTTTGCGCACATCACTATACGAGATGACTTCTGTACATTTTTCCTTGAATAATTCGAGAACTACGGCGTCTAACGAACTCCTAATAAAGAATAGAGTTTGACGCTCGCGTACTAGTGCACAGAGCAGCTACGCGCGTTAACGTAACCCGTCAACTTGCTGGCAACTCCAGTAAACAAACTGGAAGACAAGAAAAATGCGCAATGGTCATTTACGAGGGCAGTTCAATAAGTAATGCAACAAATTTTTTCCTGAAACAGGGGTTGTTTTATTCAGCATTGAAATACACCAGGTTATTCCCCAATCTTTTAGCTACACAACACTATTTTTCAACGTAATCTCCATTCAATGCTACGGCCTTACGCCACCTTGAAATGAAGGCCTGTATGCCTGCACGGTACCATTCCACTGGTCGATGTCGGAGCCAACGTCGTACTGCATCAATAACTTCTTCATCATCCGCGTAGTGCCTCCCACGGATTGCGTCCTTCATTGGGCCAAACATATGGAAATCCGACGGTGCGAGATCGGGGCAGTAGGGTGCATGAGGAAGAACAGTCCACTGAAGTTTTGTGAGCTCCTCTCGGGTGCGAAGACTTGTGTGAGGTCTTGCGTCGTCATGAAGAAGGAGAAGTTCGTTCAGATTTTTGTGCCTACGAACACGCTGAAGTCGTTTCTTCAATTTCTGAAGAGTAGCACAATACACTTCAGAGTTGATCGTTTGACCATGGGGAAGGACATCGAACAGAATAACCCCTTCAGCGTCCCAGAAGACTGTAACCATGACTTTACCGGCTGAGGGTATGGCTTTAAACTTTTCCTTGGTAGGGGAGTGGGTGTGGCGCCACTCCATTGATTGCCGTTTTGTTTCAGGTTCGAAGTGATGAACCCATGTTTCATCGCCTGTAACAATCTTTGAGAAGAAATTGTCACCCTCAGCCACATGACGAGCAAGCAATTCCGCACAGATGGTTCTCCTTTGCTCTTTATGGTGTTCGGTTAGACAACGAGGGACCCAGCGGGAACAAACCTTTGAATATCCCAACTGGTGAACAATTGTGACAGCACTACCAACAGAGATGTCAAGTTGAGCACTGAGCTGTTTGATGGTGATCCGTCGATCATCTCGAACGAGTGTGTTCGCACGCTCCGCCATTGCAGGAGTCACAGCTGTGCACGGCCGGCCCGCACGCGGGAGGTCAGACAGTCTTGCTTGACCTTGCGGCGATGATGACACACGCTTTGCCCAACGACTCACCGTGCTTTTGTCCACTGCCAGATCACCGTAGACATTCTGCAAGCGCCTATGAATATCTGAGATGCCCTGGTTTTCCGCCAAAGGAAGCTCGATCACTGCCCGTTGTTTGCAACGCACATCCGTTACAGACGCCATTTTAACAGCTCCGTACAGCGCTGCCACCTGTCGGAAGTCAATGAAACTACACGAGACGAAGCGGGAATGTTTGAAAATATTCCACAAGAAATTTCCGGTTTTTTCAACCAAAATTGGCCGAGAAAAAAAATGTGTTGCATTACTTATTGAACTGCCCTCGTAGTTAACCGTCTTCAAATAGAGATTTTTGAAAGAACTGTGTACTCCAATGAATAAAGGCTAGAACTGCTGTTCATCTATGGAGAATGCAAATTAGCACAATATTAGTTGCAGTAATGGTTTCTTATTTAGCAATAGGGATACATGTAGTAGGTGGCAACGGCGTTGCAGCAGTGTACACACCGGTTCCCGTCAGATCACCGAAGTTAAGCGCTGTCGGGCGTGGCCGGCATTTGGACGGGTGACCATCCGGGCCGCCATGCACTGCAGTTTTCGTTCCACTGTGAGTCATTGATTTCACCGCTTCCACAGAAGCTTGGTGAAAAACACTTAGTTTTCTGACGCCCAGTACATGTGAAATGTTGTATTGCGCTTTAATAAGAAATGAAACCCAAGACTATCCATAATGTTCGGTTTTTACACAAAATAGGGGTTTACGTTTAATGATCTTGCCCGTACCGCTGTCACTTTATGCAGCCCGCAGTGTTATAGTTCGCCTTTATAAACCACGCACGAAATTTTCATTCACTCGCTCGCTACGCACAAATTATCAGCCTTACAGAAAAAATTGAACTGGACCTTTTTATAGGAAATTTAAGGTAGATAATTTTATTCTGGAATACGTTTCGCCAAAGGCCATAGTTTCCGAGTTGTTCAAGGAAAACTTACAACAGTGAGCTTCAAACGCACCTACACACAACCGGGTTTCTTGTATAAATGTTGGTGGCACTCCTCCCATAGCTGTCCAGGAATTTGAGAGTGCATAAATTATTTGCCACTTTTTACTTTTTTTGGTCTTCGTTGAGTGGCCTTATTACGCCACCGGCTTAGTCGAGCACTTACAAATCGTAAAACTGACGTTTGTGTGAATTTTACCTAGCAGTTTTCTAACTTCCTAAAATAAACACATAATTTTATTCGTCAGGCCTTCTTAGTACGAAACTACCGTGCTTATAAGGGTTAAGTTTGGAGCGAATTATCAATTTAATTAGTTTTAAGACAACGTTTACAAAAGTTGTTTTTAGAATGAGATTTTCACTCTGCACCGGAGTGTGCACCGATATGAAACTTCCTGGCAGATTAAAACTGTGTGCCGGACCGAGACTCGAACTCGGGACCGTCGCCTTTCGCGGGCAAATGCTCTACCATCTGAGCTACCCAAGCACGACTCACGCCCCGTCCTCACAGCTGTACTTCTGCCAGTACCTCGTCTCTGCCTTCCAAACTTTACAGAAGCTCTCCTGCGAAAGGTCCCGAGTTCGAGTCTCAGTCCGGCACACGGTTTTAATCTGCCAGGAAGTTTCAAAAGTTGTTTTTCTTTCATTACCCTCTCATGCACGTTTAAATTGATAATGTTAACGAATAGCCGACTACGCAGGTGGGGTAATTGTCTAGTCAGTGGAGACCAAAAATAGGTCGAATATCGCGAATAGTTGGTGAAGTTGGAAATTTTTGTACAGTGGTAGGAGGGACTGCCACGAAGAAGGTAGTAGATATCCTCACTGGGGAGGGATGGGCGTAAGGGTGAAGGTGCACTTGAAGGTCATCTTTGTATGTAGTTGTGAATAAATCGAAAACCGTGGCCTCGAGTGAAAACGTCTCCCAGTACAAATTAGTTTTAGCGTAGCGAACGAGAGAATATAAAAATCTCGTAACATCGCGGGTTGCATAAAACGACAGCGGTAGTGGCACCTGTATGTTTGAAAGACATTGGTAAAAGGGAGAACAGTTGCAGTGAATTAGATAATAAGATACTAATGTCTCAAAATCTTCATTTATCAAATTTTTGATCTTCGGAGCAACTACATCCTCAGTTAAAAAAAAAAAAAGAAAGTGTTTGGGAATGTCTTTTGTACTCTTAAAGCAAGTTTAGGTGTGGAGTGGTTGGGTTGTTTTGGGGGAGGGGACCAGACAGAGAGGTCATCGGTCTCATCGGATTAGGGATGGACAGGGAAAGAAGTCGGCCGTGCCCTTTCAAAGGAACCATCTCGGCATTTGCCTTGAGGGATTTAGGGAAATCCCGGAAAACCTAAATAAGGATGGCGGACGCGGGATTGAGCCGTCGTCCTCCCGAATGCGAGTTCAGTGTGCTAACCACTGCGCCACCTCGCTCCGTGTGTGGAGTGAAATATTGCTTCTTTCCACATATCTTCTGGCGCGACTAAAAGCTACACTAGATTCCCCAACTGTAATAAAGAAATCTATAATGAAATTACTGCAGTTGAGATAAAGATAAGTGGCACGTTTTTCCAGAAGTCGCCCGCAAATGGATGTCGCCACTAGTCAGCTGATCGAGATGTTTGTTTCAGTGTAGCGACGTCTTGCAGGTTCTATTATTAACCGTCGTGCAAGCGTGTACGGACAACTAGTGTTCGTGTGACGTCATCGGACTGACGTATGCGCGTGGTAATGTAGCGGAACGGCGAGCGTGCGCGAGGACAGCGGGCTGTGTGTGTGCTGGAGCGGCCGCTGGGGGCCAATTATTGGACTGGAGGGGAGGCAGGGTTCTCGCTCCAGCGGTCTGGAACTGTCCGGCAGTGGCCGGAGCGGGCAAAAACAGCAGCACAGCACAGCAGCGCCAGCAGGGCTGTGTGTGTGTGTGTGTGTGTGTGTGGAGAGTGAGAGAGCGGCGGGGAGGGGGGGGGGGGCGCTTCATGGCTCGTTAGCGCCCTCCCAGGTGTCTCTTTCTTCCTGTCTTTGTTCCAAAGTCTGCAGGCGCGCACTTCTTCCTGGATCTGTGGTAGGAGAGAAAGCTTCGGGGCTCTAGGGGTAGTCATCGTGTAAGGACCCCAGTAAAAAGTTTAGCCACCCCAGCACACATCGCACTCAATACCGTGCAGCCCCGTCTGTAGGCTTACTTTTCCTCCTCCAAAACGTGGGTTATGCATTTTTGTCGTCGACCAACAGTACACACTGAACCAGGACTTTATTTAGGTTACCAGCTCGTCGATGTTGTAGGGCAGTCCCATTTCTTGGGCCTTATTTTTGATAACAAGCTGACATGGGTGCCCCAGAAATGCCACCTAAAGACTACATGCATGTAGAACAGCCGGCCAGTGTGGCCGAGCGGTTCTAGGCGCTTCAGTCCGGAACCGCGCGACCGCTACTGTCGCAGGTTCGAATCCTGCCTCGGGCATGGATGTGTGTGATGTCCTTAGGTTGGTTAGGTTTAAGTAGTTCTAAGTTCTGGTGGACTGATGACCTCAGCAGTTGAGTCCCATAGTGTTCAGAGCCATTTGAACCATTTTGAACTGAAGCCTCCCCACATCGCACAAGCCTTAGCCGAATCTGTCGATTTGCTGCACAACGTTTGGCAGATACCGCTAGTCACGGGTCTCCACACACGAACACGGCAATCACCTCGTGACAGGAGATATCTGGACTCGTCAGTGAATAACACGTTTCACTAGTGACGGAGTTGCCGGTTAGAACGGTAACGCCAGAACTGTTGGCGAGATACTTGCCCAACTTTCTTTGCTTACTGACTTGTCTCCTTGTAGCGTGTGGACGACACGTGGACGACACGTGGAGAGGCATTGGCTTCTGCAGCAACACAACCCAAAGCCCGTCCATTGTAGATCAAACAGATCGTCCTTGCAACTTGCACTGCGCCAAGATGTCGCATTGCAAGTGCTTCGTTGAATACAACTTTGGCAAATGTCAACTGCCGTCTGTGTACCTTACTACACAAAACTGGGGACACCGGTACTCAATTGCTTCTGAGGCGTCACCTCACACTGTAATGCATCACAACCCATAAAAATGTATTTTTGTTACTAGATGTGCATTTTTTTTTTGCACCGTAATCGTCTTACAAACATTTAAGACACTCAGCCTAACTACCTATTGCACAGTGGACAAAATAACGCAGGTAAAAATTTAAACGAAAGACGGGTTTATAAGTGAAACGGAATTCAGGCGAAATAAGAAACAGATACAACGAACACAGTGATGTGGACGGAAAACGGGCTATTAAAACAGAAGAAATTAAATCGAAATTAATACATAACATTAATCAAAAACACTCGAACAAATATTTCAATATGACGATGAGAGGAAGAGAAAGAGAGCAAGTGAAGAAGTTGATATTATGATTAAAACTTATGTATCAAATGAATGGAATTAATTACATTTAAATGAATTAATAAAAATGTGATAAAAGTTATTTAGATAAACATTTAAAAATAAAAATAAAATGTTTTACGATGACAAGATTCGATCTCACAACCGCCAACATGTGATGCTGCTGTTCCTACCTGTTACGTCACACAGCCAGACTAGACCATACAACTTTTTTAACGGTATTAAGTGTCGCACAAAATTCCAGTTTTTGTTTCGTCAATTACTGGCAAACCAAGGTGAATGGCTGCTGTGTGTGGTTCCTGGGATCTCAACCTACATCGCAGTATACAGGGTGGTCCATTGATCGTGACCGGCCAAATATCTCACGAAATAAGCATCAAACGAAAAAACTACAAAGGCGAAACTTGTCTAGCTTGAAAGGGGAAACCAGATGGCGCTATGGTTGGCCCGCTAGATGGCGTTGCCATAAGTCAAATGGATATCAACTGGGTTTTTTTTTTTTTATAGGAGCCCCCATTTTTATTACATATTGGTGTAGTACGTAAAGCAATATGAATGTTTTAGTTGGACCACATTTTTTGCTTTGTGATAGATGGCGCTGTAATAGCCACAAACATATGGCTCACAATTTGAGACGAACAGGTGGTAACAGGTAGGTTTTTAACATTAAAATACAGAACGTAGGTACGTTTGAACATTTTATTTCGGTTGTTCCATTGTGATACATGTGCCTTTGTGAACTTATCATTTCTGAGAACGCATGCTGTTACAGCGTGATTGCCTGTAAATACCACGTTAATGCATGAAATGCTCAAAATGATGTCCGTCAACCTCAATGCATTTGGCAATACATTTCTCTCAACAGCGAGTAGCTCGCCTTCCGTAATGTTCGCACATGCATTGACAATGCGCTGACGCATGTTGTTAGGCGTTGTCGGTGGATCACGATAGCAAATATCCTTCGTCTTTCCCCACATAAAGAAATCCGGGGACGTCAGATGCGGTGAACGTGCGGGCCACGGTAAGGTGCTTCGACGACCGATCCACCTGTCATGAAATATGCTATTCAGTACCGCTTCAACTGCACGCGAGCTATGTGCCGAACATCCATCATGTTGGAAGTACATCGCCATTCTGTCATGCAGTGAAACATCTTGTAGTAACATCGGTAGAACATTACGTAGGAAATCAGCATACATTGCACCATTTAGATTGCCATCGATAAAATGGGGGCCAATTATCCTTCCTCCCATAATGCCGCACCATACATTAACCCGCCAAGGTCGTTGATGTTCCACTTGTCGCAGCCATCGTGGATTTTCCGTTGCCCAATAGTGCATATTATGCCGGTTTACGTTATCGCTGTTAATGAATGACGCTCCGTCGCTAAATAGAACGCGTGCAAAAAATCTGTCATCGTCCCGTAATTTCTGATGTCCCCAGTGGCAGAACTGTACAAGACGTTCAAAGTCGTCGCCATGCAATTCCTGGTGCATAGAAATATGGTACGGGTGCAATCGATGTTGATTCTCAACACCGACGTTTTTGAGATTCCCGATTCTCGCGCAATTTGTCTGCTACTGATGTGCGGATTATCCGCGACAGCAGCTAAAACACCTACTTGGGCATCATCATTTGTTGCAGGTCGTAGTTGCCGTTTCACATGAGGCTGAACACTTCCTGTTTCCTTAAATAACGTAACTATCCGGCGAACGGTCCGGACACTTGGATGATGTCGTCCAGAATACCGAGCAGCATACATAACACACGGTGTTGGGCATTTTGATCACAATAGCCATACACGAACACGATATCGACCTTTTGCGCAATTGGTAAACGGTCCATTTTAACACGGGTAATGTATCACGAAGCAAATACCGTCCGCACTGGCGGAATGTTACGTGATACCACGTTCTTATACGTTTGTGACTATTACAGCGCCATCTGTCACAAAGCGAAGAAAATGGTCCAACTAAAACATTAGTATTTCTTTACCTACTACACGAATATGTAATAAAAATGGGGGTTCCCATTTAAAAAAACGCAGTTGATATCCGTTTGACGTATGGCTGCGAGCCGGCCGGTGTGGGCGAGCGGTTAAAGGCGCTTCAGTGTGGAACCGCGCGACCGCTACTGTCGCAGGTTAAAATCCTGCCTCGGGCATGGATGTGTGTGATGTCCTTTGGTTAGTTAGGTTTAAGTAGTTCTAATTTCTAGGGGACTGGAACCATTTTTGATCATGCAGAACCTTAATGCTCTCCGCCTCCTGGCCCACCCATCTTGGGGTGCAGACCGTTCCACTGTTCTCCATCTTTACCGTGCTCTGGTCTTGTCCAGACTCGATTCGGGTAGACAGCCATATGGCTCAGCAGCTCCTTCTGCTTTGAAACTCCTTGACCCTGTCCATCCTTGTGGGGTGCGTCTGACTATTGGTGCCTTTCACGCTAGTCCTTTTGATACTCAAAGAAGCATGGATTTCCCCCTCTACACATCCGACAGAGCCAACTCTTCGTTTCTTACGCAGTCGGCATTCGCCAATTCCCTCAACAACCTGTGTACCCTGTGCTCTTTGCCAATGAGGGATGTCTCCCTCCTAACACCTGCCCACGGGTGGGATTGCCGGCTGGCATACGTCTCACTACCCTCCGCCTGGATCTCCATCTGCACATACTGGACTGCACCCCGTGTCTTTCCTCCCATAACCTCCCCCCCCCCCCCCCTCACCCCTTGAACGGTGTCTAGACCGCGGAGTAGGACCGCTGTCTTCCAGGACCCTAAGGTCTCTGTTGCTCCAATGTTTTACCAGCGTCTTGTATGTGCCATCCTTGCACGAGTTCCAGGGTGCCGCCATCTTTCACACTGATAGAACTATCAGTGTGAAAGATGGTGGCACCCTGGAACTACTGATAAGGTGGGATACACTTTCACGCTTCCTACCGGCTTCGAGCACCATTTGTAGCCATGATCATGTAGTGTTATTTACTGTAGAGCTTCTAACCATTCACATGTCCCTCCTTTTTGTTTCTCAGGCCTCCCTCCATAGTGTTTTAATTTGTTCCGACTCCATGAGCAGCCTGCAGGCTATCGATAGATGCTACTCTCACCCCTTGGTCCCTGCCATCCATGACTTTCTCTCTGCCCTTGAGCGTGCCGCCTGTTCAGTCGTCGTTGTCTGGGTCCCGCGTCATGTGATAATCCCAGGCAATGAATTGGCTGACCGTTCGGCTAGAGAAGAAAATACTTACACCCCCCCCCCCCCCCATTTCCCCATATCCTTTCAGGATTCCAAAAAAATGGCTCTGAGCACTATGGGACTTAACTTCTAAGGTCATCAGTCCCCTAGAGCTTAGAACTACTTAAACCTAACCAACCTAAGGACATCACACACATCCATGCCCGAGGCAGGATTCGAACCTGCGACAGTAGCGTTCCAGACTATAGCGCCTAGAACCGCTCGGCCACCCAGGCTGGCTCAGGATTCCAGCTGCGGATATGCGGATCTACGTTGAATCTCTCTTTGCCCAACAGTGGAATGCCATCTGGAGCGCTACCGCTCATAGTAATAAACTCCGCACAATCAAGGAGCCTACTGCAGTTTGGGGCACTTCTTTCCGCCCCTCTCTGAAAGAGTCCACTGTGTTATGCCGTTGAAGCATTGGCCATACCCGGCTCACCCATTGTTTCCTCCTACGTAAAGACCCACCCCCACAATGCGATTGTGGCTCTAAACTGACGATATCTCACCTATTGGTGACATATCCCCTTCTTTCGACCCTTCATGCTAAGCATAGTCTTCCTGCATCCTTAAATTTGATATTAGCAAACGATCCACGGTTGGTTGACCTGGTCATTGGTTTCCTCCGTGAAAGTGGTCTTTATTTCCAGATATAAGGTTCTCTTGGAGCAGGGGCTGGTTGTTTGTGGTTCAGACTCCTTTTGCAGTGTTCACGGTCTGTACCCCATGACAGCCACACTTTTTTCCAGTTTTTAAATTTTGTCTCATCTTTATGGTTTTTCGGGGTGCACTCAACCTCGTGATGCCAATTGCGGAGCTACTCGACCGAATAGTAGCGGATCCGGTCAAAGAAAACCATCATAACGACCGGGAGAGCGGTGTGCTGACCACACGCCACTCCTATCCGCATCCTCAACTGAGGATGACACGGCGGTCGGATGGTCCCCGTGGGTCACATGTGGCCTCATGACGCAATGCTTTTTTCGTGGTTTTACTATGTGTGTTTAATGTTCATTCTTTTATAATTTGACTCCTCTGACTGACTACGTCCACTTTTAGCAGACCATCTTTCTTATGTAACCCACTTTGGAATCGCGAGACTGATGACGTCGCCGTTTGATCCCATACTTTCTCAATCAGTGAAACAATCTACAGGCTCGCGAATGGTCCCAGTTCGGCGAGGAAGAGACTCCACAGCCCTGTTCAGGTATTACCGTATGCTGGCGAAGTCACCTATTGATGATTAGATTCCGCAGAGCCTCCATACTGTGCGGATGCTGATCGCTGGTTCAAGTGTTCCCAGACACTTTCTGTGGGTTTGAGATTGGCTGATTTTGTAGGTCAGTCGAGATCGGATATGCTGCCCGATTGTTCGTCAAAATCAGAAACGTAAGATTGCTGGCCTGTGGAAACCGCTGTTGTCATCGTGGAAGATGGTAGTCCTCTTGAAGACGTAGAAGAAAGAGCGGAGATTTGGTCACTGAGAACACTGAAATCAGCGACCTCATTCGTGGTCATGGCAACCTGAATGAAAGGACCCACGTCACAGTGAGAAAGACACTCCTATAACAGTACAGCACTCCCTTGACCCTGAAGGTACCTACCATCCATACACTGTGGTTAAACGCGAAAGTCGCGGCTTACCGGACCACCCTTCACACCTTCAGTGAGCTACTTGTCGGTTTCTGTGTTGACTGACCCACTGTTGACTTGTAACTTTATGTGTGAGCAATGAACTATTGCGAGGTACCTGATTTTATACTACCACCACATGTACAAGAGTTGCAACTTAATAATGGCAACCGTTTAAGTACAACTTACACGGAATAGATACTTTTTTTTTAAAAAAAAAAAGATTATTCCAGTCCTCTGTGGTGCGGTGGTACAGCAATCTTATACTGTGATTAATATTAAGAAACAGTCCTAGGTTTCACTGTGGAATTTTCACTCTGCAGTGAAGTGTGCACACCTATACTGGATGACAATTATTGAAGTTCTTTCTTTCTCGGGGCCTTTGTCCCGCTCCAACGCGGGGTCGGCTTTATTATTACGGATGTGGCAGTGTTGCAGAGGGTGGCAACAGTTCTCTTGCTCATTTGGTTCAAATGGCTCTGAGCACTATGGGACGTAACATCTGAGGTCATCAGTCCCCTAGACTTAGAACTACTTAAACCTAACTAAGCTAAGGACATCACACACATCCATGCCCGAGGCAGGATTCGAACCTGCGACAGTAGCAGCAGCGCGCTTCCCGGCTGAAACGCCTAGAACCGCTCGGCCACAGCGGCCGGCTTTCTCGTGCTCGGTACATCAAATGTCAGAGGAGTTTCGTCCATATACGCTATTTGGCGTAGTTCTACACTGGTTTTCTTTCGATGTGGAATAACAAAGTGGTGGATAGATAATATTTTCTCTCCATAGTCGTGTGGCATTTTCTAAGATATTTTGGTTTTGGTTCGCATGCTAGGTCGATGACGCTTCATAAACCTGTAGCACCAACCAGCTCCATCGTCGAAGTCTGTTAAGTTCCTCTGTAGCAGTAACGAGCGTGTATTTGAATCATTTGTGTATTAATTCCATTGTCATTTTGACGGTGTCTCTGAATCAATTTCAATACATCATCCAGTTTAGGCCGCTTTGCATACAGTCGTATATTTGCACATTTAGTCTTCCTCATTTTTTTTCAGTTCTTCCTTACCAACGTCCGCCCCCGTAGCTGAGTGGTCATCGCGGCGGTCTGTCACGCCAAGGGACCCGGGTTCGATTCCCGGCTGGGTCGGAGATTTTCTCCGCTCAGGGACTGGGTGTAGTACTGTCCTCATTATCATTTCATCATCATCAGTGGAAGGCAACGGGAAAACCACCACTGGAGTCACTTCCCTAGTCGCTCATGCGGTGGACCTCTCTGACGAGGCTTTCCGCATGACCAGACCTGCCGTAAGGCAGAACACAAAGTTAAAGAAGAGAAGTTCCTTACTAACCCGCCAGTCGCGAGTGGTTTTTTCCGTTGGTGGAGGGCCGAAATGCCGCTCAGCTCCTGTGTTTACATGTTCTTCTGCATGCTACTTTCAATTTATAGCCCGCATCAGATGAAAACCTTTTATTTTTTCCCGTTACAAAAGTATTGTTCTGTTATCAGTAACCCAAATGATTTTCAGTTCAGATTCACTTGTACCGTAGACTGCACTGACGCATCATAGGCTAGACAGTGGTGTAGCTTTCTGATGTCGGGACGAAAGGGGGACAGTGTTATCAAGCTTGTGAATCTCCGACAATCATGTTCGTTGCGTCTGTGCACTCCCGCAGCCATTTGAATCCAGAGTTGCCAGATCGAGATATGTTTTCCGCTTTATAGATTATGTGGCCGTTTTTATGACTGGCGGTAATTTTAAAGCAAACATTGGACATTTTTATATTACACTACTGGGCATTAAAATTGCTGCGCCACGATGATGACGTGCTACTGACGCGAAATTTAACCGACAGGAAGAAGATGCTGTGATATGCAAATGATTGGCTTTTCAGAGCATTCACACAAGGTTGGCGCCGGTGGCGACACCTACAACGTGCTGACATGAGGAAAGTTTCCAACCGATTTCTCATACACAAACAGCAGTTGACCAGCGTTGCCTGGTGAAACGTTGTTGTGATACCTCGTGTAACGAGGACAAATGCGTACCATCACGTTTCCGACTTTGATAAAGGTCGGATTGCAGCCTATCGCGACTACGGTTTATCGTATCGCGACATTGCAGCTCGCGTTGGTCGAGATCCAATGACTGTTAGCAGAATACGGAATCGGTGGGTTCAGGAGGGTAATACGGAATGCCGCACTGGATCCCAACGGCCTCGTATCACTAGCAATCGAGATGACGGCCATCTTATCCGCACGGCTGTAACGGATCGTGCAGCCATGTCTCGATCCCTGAGTCAACAGATGGGGACGTTTGCAAGACAGCTATCATCTTCAGGGAACAGTTCGACGACGTTTGCAGCAGCATGGACTATCAGCTGCGGTTACCCTTCACGATGCATCACAGACAGAAGCGCCTCCCAAGGTGTACTCGACGACGAACGCGGGTGCACGAATGGCAAAACGTCATTTTTTCGGATGAATCCAGGATCTGTTTACAGCATCACGATGGCCGCATCCGTGTTCGGCGACATCGCGGTGAAAGCACATTGGAAGCGTGTATTCGTCGTCGCCATACTGGCGTATCACTGGGCGTGATAGTATGGGGTGCCATTGGTTGCACGTCTCGGTCACCTCTTGTTCGCATTGACGGCACTTTGAACAATGGACGTTACATTTCAGATGTGTTACGACCCGTGGCTCTACCCTCCATTCGATCCCTGCGAAACCCTACATTTCAGCAGGATAATGCACGACCGCATGTTGCAGGGCCTGTACGGGCCTTTCTGGATACAGAAAGTGTTCGACTGCTGCCCTGGCCAGCACATTCTCCAGATCTCTCACCAACTGAAAACGTCTGGTCAATGGTGGCCGAGCAAATGGCTCGTCACAATACGCCAGTCACTACTCTTGATGAACCGTGGTATCGTGTTGATGCTGCATGGGCAGCTGTACCTGTACACGCCATGCAAGCTCTGTTTGACTCAATGCGCAGGCGTATCAAGGCCGTTATTACGGCCAGAGGTGGTTGTTCCGGGTACTGATTTCTCAGGATGTATGCACCCGAATTGCGTGAAAATGTAATCACATGTCAGTTGTAGTATAATATATTTGTCCAATGAATACCCGTTTATCATCTGCATTTCTTGTTGGTGTAGCAATTTTAATGGCGAGTAGTGTATTTTAGAGTATAAAACGCACCTGATTTTGGAGGCAATTTTTCGAGGAAGAAAGTGCGTCTTGTAGTCAGTAAAATACGATACAGAGACCACTTGACTGCCGCAACTCGGGAGAGTTCTGACGATAACGTAGCGAGTGTCAGTTAGTGAGGCCCTGTGTGACGCTGCGGACTTGCAGACGGCGAGCACGGTGACGACAGCAGCTGGTACGAATAGGGCGACGGCTTTGCAGCACAGTGGAGGACATCAGTTGCACTGCAGCAGAAGGCATTCCCGCGCCATGACGTGCAGCGCCTCGCTCGCAGCGTTACGGCACGCGGCTATCAGTGCGACGAGACACGCCACGTGGCGTGTCCCCGGCAGGCAGCCACTTAACAAATTCAACAACAATAAAGTGGACAGATAGTGGGCGGCAGTTTTGTTTAAGTAGCGCGGCGGCCCTGCGCCTTCTAAACATTCAGTCTCGAGCCGCGGGACCGCTACGGTCACACGTTCGAATCCTGCCTCGGGCATGGATGTGTGTGATGTCCTCAGGTTAGTTAGGTTTAAGTGGTTCTAAGTTCTAGGCGACTGATGACGTCTGATGTTAAGTCCCATAGTGCTCGGAGCCATTTGAACAATTAACCCTGGGTGATTTGACCTAGTAGATAGTGTCGGAAGTTCCATGCGGCTTTTCCCGGATGATGCTGTAGTATACAGAGAAGTTGCAGCATTAGAAAATTGTAGCGAAATGCAGGAAGATCTGCAGCGGATAGGCACTTGGTGCAGGGAGTGGCAACTGAACCTTAACATAGACAAATGTAATGTATTGCGAATACATAGAAAGAAGGATCCTTTATTGTATGATTATATGATAGCGGAACAAACACTGGTAGCAGTTACTTCTGTGAAATATCTGGGAGTATGCGTGCGGAACGATTTGAAGTGGAATGATCATATAAAATTAATTGTTGGTAATGCGGGTACCAGGTTGAGGTTCATTGGCAGAGTCCTTAGAAAATGTAGTCCATCAACAAAGGAGGTGGCTTACAAAACAATCATTCGACCTATACTTGAGTATTGCTCATCAGTGTGGGATCCGCACTAGATCGGGTTGACGGAGGAGATAGAGAAGATCCAAAGAAGAGCGCCGCGTTTCGTCACAGGGTTATTTGGTAAGCGTGATAGCGTTACGGATATGTTTAGCAAACTCAAGTGGCAGACTCTGCATGAGAGGCGCTCTGCATCGCGGTGTAGCTTGCTCGCCAGGTTTCGAGAGGGTGCGATTCTGGATGAGGTATCGAATATATTGCTCCCCCCTACTTATACCTCCCGAGGAGATCACGAATGTAAAATTAGAGAGATTCGAGCGCGCACGGAGGCTTTCCGGCAATTGTTCTTCCCGCGAACCATACGCGACTGGAACAGGAAAGGGAGGTAATGACAGTGGCACGTAAAGTGCCCTCCGCCACACACCTTTGGGTGGCTTGCGGAGTATAAATGTAGATGTAGATTTGCAAAACAAAACAGAAGATTTAAAGAAAGTGATTTAAATCAACAGTAGGCAACTGACAAACAACGAAAATAGTATCTACAAATGAGTAACGACAAAAAAATATCAGAACGAATGAGAAGATAATCGGAGAGAAAACCTTTTGCATCGCGTATGGAAGGCGGCGCGTCGGTCTGCTCCTGAAAACTGAAAGGTTGGCCGAATGAAGGAAGTGAGTAGGAGCAGGAAATGGTAATACACGTCGGTACTGCAAAAAAGTAAAAGTGGTTTACTGGTGCATGAATATATACAGGGCATACATAACTTTGTACTGAGGTGCGAAGCCTTAAACCCGTCGTAAGTTGAGCAAAGTATATGAAGCGTCAATGCGGGTTGGAAGCGAAGAACTTGACACTTCCAAGTGGCCGGCGTATTTCACGCGGTTCGTACAACTTACACCATATTGTAAAAATCGATCGGGAAACATATTTTTGCCGGTTTTTCGCCTTCGGAAAGCAAAAACGGACCACTAACATCGTTCAACTAATGTGGAAAAGCTGGTATGCCATCGGTAAATGCACTGTTAAGGTTAGTTTTTACCCGTCAGCTGTTTTCATCTCATCCCAGTAATGCCAACGTAAGTCGTGAAAGTAGCCCGCGCGGTTAGCCGTGCGGCCTAACGCACGGCTTTCCGGATTGGGGAGGAGCGCCTGGTCCCCGGCACGAATCCGCCCGGCGGATTTGTGTTGAGGTCCGGTAAACCGGCCAGTCTGTGGATGGTTTTTAGGCGGTTCCCCTTATTCCGCGTCAGTTACACTATGTCGGTGATTGCTGAACAAACAAGTTCTCCACGTACGCGTACACCACCATTACTCTACCACGCAAACATAGGGGTTACTCTCGTCTGGTGTGACGTTCCCTGGGGGGGTCCACCAGGGGTCGAACCGCACAATAACCCTGAAAGAGTGGTTCGGTGTGGGGCGGCGGAGGGGTGAAGTGGACTGCGGTAGTCGTCGTGGGGTTATGGACCACTGCGGCTGCGGCGGGGACGACACCTGTGGTGTCACCGCCAGACACCACACTTGCTAGGTGGTAGCTTTAAATCGGCCGCGGTGCATTAGTACATGTCGGACCCGCGTGTCGCCACTGTCAGTGATCGCAGACCGAGCGCCACCACACGGCAGGTCTCGAGAGACTTACTAGCACTCGCCCCAGTTGTACGGACGACTTAGCTAGCGATGAAACACAGACGAAGCCTCGTTTATTTGCAGCGAAGATAGTTAGAATAGCCTTCAGCTAAGTCAATGGCTACGACCTAGCAAGGCGCCATAGCAATTGATATCGTATGAAGCATGTCTCATCAAGAACGATGTATACAAATGATGGATTAAAGTTAAGTATTCAGGAAGCTACGTACTTTTCTTTATAGCATTCATTACGTATCCTGTTTCAGACCTCACGCCAGCCTGCGTGAGCTTATAGCGTGCATTTCGGTCTCCTCAAACCACACTGTGTCGGCACTTCTGTCGACACTTCAAAACCTGTCGGTCGTTTCTAGGCCCCCGGTTAACAGACAATACAATACAATAATGAAAGTACAAAACCCGTTCTACAAGCTCTTTAATTTCGACATCAAGTAGCCTCTTTAATTATTGAATCTCCCTCGTATCACTTGACCGTGAATCCTGCAATGATCGAACGTGCGGACACTCTCATTAAAGGCGATCGACGAATCACAATGAAACACCTCGCTGCTCAATTGGACGTCTCCGTTGCTAGTGCTGACACTCTCGTTCACCAGCTGGGGTATGCAAAGCTGTGTGCGTATCCGCTGCGTCCCTTGCCGCCAAACATAAGACCATAGAGGGCAATAAAATTGCTTTCGCGTTACTACGCCGAACGCGACAATTTTTTTTTATCAAACATCGAGAAAAGTACTTAGAAGTACTTAAACCTAAGGACATGACACTCATCCATGCCCGAGGCAGGATTCGAACCTCCGACCGTAGCAGCAGCGCGGTTCCGGACTGAAGTGCCTAGAACCGCTCGGACACCGCGGCCGGCTCATTCACAACATTAATCATGAAGACCGATGTGTTGCAGTGGAACATACACCAAAACCAGTTGCAGTTAGTCTTGCAATAAGTCTTGCCACAGTTCATAATGTTACAAGTATAGCACCACAAGTGCAAGGTGGGTCCCGATAGAATTAACCCAGCAACGCAAGGAAACAAGGCTCCTAGTGAGTACATACAGGGCTATTACAAATGATTGAAGCGATTTCATAAGTTCACTGTAGCTCCATTCATTGACATATGGTCACGACACACTACATATACGTAGAAAAACTCATAAAGTTTTGTTCGGCTGAAGCCGCACTTCAGGTTTCTGCCGCCAGAGCGCTCGAGAGCGCAGTGAGACAAAATGGCGACAGGAGCCGAGAAAGCGTATGTCGTGCTTGAAATGCACTCACATCAGTCAGTCATAACAGTGCAACGACACTTCAGGACGAAGTTCAACAAAGATCCACCAACTGCTAACTCCATTCGGCGATGGTATGCGCAGTTTAAAGCTTTTGGATGCCTCTGTAAGGGGAAATCAACGGGTCGGCCTGCAGTGAGCGAAGAAACGGTTGAACGCGTGCGGGCAAGTTTCACGCATAGTGATGTGAAAGATTCAGTGTTTAAACCTCCTCTACCAAGAAACGTGCCAGAACTGCGAGCTCGCGTCAACAATGCTTTCGAACTCATTGATGGGGCATGCTGCGCCGAGTGTGGGAGGAACTTGGTTATCGGCTTGATGTCTGCCAAATCATTAAAGGGGCACATATCGAACATTTGTGAATACCTAAAAAAACTTTTTGAGTTTTTGTATGTGTGTGCAAAGCATTGTGAAAATATCTCAAATAATAAAGTTATTGTAGAGCTGTGAAATCGCTTCAATCATTTGTAATAACCCTGTTCTTGAAATAACTGAATGAACGGGAAGGTATGTTCTTTCTAAACAAGATTTTAACGTGTCATGAAATTTTGCTTCACCGTTTTGAACCTGAGTCCAAAAGCACGCATGAAGTGGTGGCATTGGAATTCACCATTCCGAAAGAAATTCAGAACGGAAGCATGAGTGGGAAAAGTCATGTTGACAGTCTTTTGGGATACCCACGACGTCCTCTTTTGTGATTATTTTCAAGATGAGCGCACAATAAACAGTGCCTGCTACTGAGACATGCTGATGAAAAAAGTACAGGCAGCAGTGAGAGAAAAATGTCGTGGACATCAAAGAAAACGCGTAATATTGCTTGCCCTCACATCACCAACTGACCCAAGAAACCATTGAAAAACTTAGGTATGAGATACCACTTCATCCTCCCGACACTCCAGATTTCGATCTTTCGGATTTTCACTTATTTAGTCCACTTAGGGACACGTTACGCGGGAAACGGTACAGCAGCAACGAGGATGTAAGAGAATTTATGGCAGAACGGCTCAGACAGCAAGATAAACACGTCTTTGCGTAAGGTATAAAAAAAAGTAGTACTTCGTTGGGAAAAATGTATTAATGTTGGTGAGATTATCTTGAGAAGTAGTAAAAGTATCATTTTGTAAAAATATACAGTTTTTTTTCTACATCAGTTTGTCCGTTTAATTATTGAACGTCCCTCGTACGACGGGCAAAAAACAAAAACTACTTACGTGTTCGGGATAAACCTTTTTATTATTCGAAATAGTCCCCTTTCAGACTTGTACACTTCGTCCAACGCTGTTCTAATTTGTTGATGCCCTGCGAATAATAGGAATTGTCCAAGTCAGCAAAATAGCTATTAGTTGCTGCAATCACATCGTCGTTTGAATAAGATCTTCGTCCTGCCAGCCATTTCTTCAAATTAGGAAAGAAATAATAGTCCGAGGGAGCCAAGTCTGGAGAATAGGAGGGATGTGAAACGAGTTGGAATCCTATTTCCGTTAATTTTGCGACCGCAACTGCTGAGGTGTGTGCTGGTGCATTGTCGTGGTGGAGTAGGACTTTTTTGCGGTCCAGTCGCCGGCGTTTTTCTTGGAGCACGGATTTCAAACGGTCCAATAAATGCTTCAAATGACTCTGAGCACTATGGGGCTTACGTCTGAGGTCATCAGTCCCCTAGAACTTACAACTAGTTAAACCTAACTAACCTAAGGACATGACTCACATTCATGCCCGAGGCAGGATTCGAACCTGCGACCGTAGCAGTCGCGCGGTTCCGGACTGAAGCGCTTAGAACCGCTCTGCCACTCCGGCTGGCAAACGATCCAATAACGACGAATAATATGCACCTGTAATAGTTTTACCCTTTTCCAGATAGTGAATGAAAATTGTCCCTTTCGAATCCCAAAAGACAATCGCCATTACCTTTCCGGCCGAAGGAATGGTCTTCGCCTTTTGTCGTGCAGATTCTCCCTTGGTAAGCCATTGTTTAGATTGTTGTCTGGTCTCAGGAGTATAGTAATGTATCCCTGTTTCATCCACAGTGATGAAACGACGCTTAAAGTCCTGCGGATTCTTCCGGAACAGCTGCAAACCATCCTTGCAACACTTCACACGATCCTGTTTTTGGTCAAGCGTGAGCAATCGCGGAACCCATCTTGGGGATAGCTTTCTCATGTCCAAATGTTTATGCAAAATATTATGTACCCGTTCATTCGAGGTGCTCACAGCACTAGCAATCTCACGCGCCTTACCTCTTCTGTCATCCATCACCATCTCATGGATTTTATCAATGATTTCTGGAGTCGTAACCTGCACAGGGCGTCCAGAACGTTCAGCATCACTTGTGCCCATATGGCCACTCCGAAAATTTTGAAACCCCTTTGTGCGCGCGGGCGCTTCTTCCCGTGTGGCACATTGAAGTGTGAATGTATAGTGCGAGAGAACTTACTGTCCTCCCCTTGTTTCCACTCACAATAACTAGACGGAACAAGTAGTCTGTTATAATTGTTTATTGCATTAAACGTTACAACTTGCACAGGCAGCGCGCCAACTGCGGCTCCTGGCTTAGCTGGAAGACATACACGCCCGTCCGCTACGGGGTCTCGCAGCTACCTGCTCGGCCGTTACAACGGCTAATCCTACCTGCGCATACCAAGGACCTGGGAGGTCCACTTCCGCACATAGGTTGCAAATTCTTCCTACAGGGAGCAGACTATACTGGACAGTCTGACCTGGCCAGTCTGAAGCTGCCACTAGATGGCAGTTGGAGTGAGTAGCAGAGTCCACTCTAGGTACGAGATCAATGCACATAAAACATGAATACACTAACATTTTTTACAAATAACCAACATTCTAACAAACATCAACACCAAAACAAGTAAACAATAAAAATATAACTAGACACAATATCAATGCGCATAAAACATGAATATACTAACATTTGGGATGCCCACATCACCAAACACCACTGTCATGCTGCATGTGAAACACGATGGGTACTAACATGCAGGACACAAAACAATAGAGTATTAATATTATACTGCATAAAAACATGTTATCAATACTAACAGCAGTTAGTCCACAAGAAATATCCACAGCCTGCCAAGCTGATTTTATGAATTATGAGGTTATTCCAGTAAATGACAATTTGGCAGTGGCTCTGTATCATATATCACCACACAGATCTGAGGGAACACTTAACTGATTCACTGTTTAGGTAGGGGACACAATTTTGCTATAGGCCTCTTAATATGCCCATTAGCAGTTTTTACCATTACCACACGCACACACTTATCAGGACCGGGAAACAGCTGGTCAATGACACCCAGCCTCCACGCCAAGGGAGGCAAATTATCCTCCTTGACCAGCACATGATCGCCGATCTGGGGTTGCCATGCTCCTTCCGATGTCCATTCTCTGCGTTGCTGCAGATCATGTATATATTCTGTGGACCACCTCTTCCAAAAGGACTGATGCAACTGCTGCACAAGTTGCCATCTGTGCAACCTGTTGGCGGGAACCTCAAGGACAGAGGGTTCAGGATGAGCACAAAGGGGCTGTCCGATTAGGATATGACCAGGAGTGAGAGCAGCAGGAGAATCTAGGTCATCAGAGAGAAGACACAATTGCCTTGAATTCAAGCATGCTTCTATCTGAATTAACACAGTAGTCAGTTCTTCAAATGTCAACACTGCATTGCCGACGACGCGTTTGAAATGCGACTTCATGCATTTGATTCCTGCCTCCCGGAGTCCACCAAAGTGAGGGGCATTAGGTGGAGTGAACCTACAACTGATTCCCTCTGAGGTCGAATAATTCACCACACCTTCAACAGTAACATCGTTGGAGAGAAAACGTTTAAGCTCATTGTCTGCACCTAAAAATGTGGTACCATTGTCACTGTACATGTGAGAAGGTTTCCCTCTTCTTGCAATGAATCTCCTGAGGGCGGCCAAAAATGAACCAAGTCACTAACTAATTCTAAGTGGATGGCCTTGGTTGCCATGCAAATGAATAAAGCTACATAAGCCTTGGTGGTAACTTTACTCCACCTTCCACCATGCTCTACAGCAATAGGGCCTGCATAATCTACTCCACAGTGCTGGAATGGATGAGACTGGTTTACTCTAGCTGCAGGTAACTGACCCATGAGTTGAACTGCTGTCTTGGACTTAAGCCTAAAGCATTTTAAACATTTTGTGATAACTCCCTTGACTGTGTTACGCCCATTGGGGATCCAAAACCTCCTACGCAACGTAGCCAACAAAATTTGTGACCCAGCATGCAACAGATTTTCATGTTCACGTATTATGAGAGTTTTGTCAAATGATGCATAGGCGGTACGATAATAGGATGGCGCTCATCATATGGTACACTAGCATTCATTAATCTCCCTCCCACTCGTAAAATACCTTCGGCATCAACAAACGGGTGCAAATCCCTTAATTTGCTATTATGTGGAATAGGTGAACTGTCCATCAGCAAAGCGATCTCATTACCATATTCATGCATGAATGCAGCGTATTCCTTCTGCAGATTCGGTTGCCTTTTAAACCTCCTCTCAAGATGCGCCGATCTCCGAGATGCTTGTTGTCGTGATTCGCCTAATGATTTACAGTCAGGTTTCATTGGTAGTCGAACCACAAATCTCCCTTCTTCATCTCGTGCCGTGTGGCGCTGAAAGTGAGCCTCACATATTTTATCCTGCTTACTAATGGTTTTCGTAGACAGTTCCTCTAACTCGCAAAATCTTTGCAGTTTGGCATCTAAGTTGTCACCTCTAACAAAGCACGAGGTTACTGTAGAACGAGGCATGTTGCATGAAACTGAAGGCATCCTACCAGACAAAATCCAGCCAAATTTTGTTTCGACCAGTGAGGGATGACCTGGTTTCACCAGCCTTTCCTTACAAACAACGTCAAAGAAAACCTCAGCACCTAGAATTAAATCTACTGTGGCAGGCTTGTTGAATTCTGGATCAGCGAGCGGAAGATTACTTGGGACACTCCAGGACCTTGTGTCTATCTTACTCGCTGGTAGATCACTGGTGACATGATCTACGACAGCACAAGTGGTTCTGGCACGAAAGTCGTTGACCCTAGACGACAGTTCAACATCACAAGTGTAAGACACTGAGGCAGCAAAGGCATTGTTTATACCCTTCACAGGAAACGAATGTTTACATCGTTTCAGTTTTAATTTCTCTGCCATGCCCTTAGATATAAAGGATAGCTGACTCGCACTATCTAGCAGAACTCTGCAAACCTGCTGTCTGCCCATGCTGTCCTTAATGTTGACAACAGCTGTTGCTAACAAAACATTACAATGGATGTTTGCCTTCCCGTTCGTAGTTTGATGGGCCAGGGAATGGCCTCCTGGTTCACTATTCTGCCCATTCCTTGGTTCAGCAGGCTTGTGGAGCAGTATGTTGTGCCTTCCTTTACAGTTCTTACAAGGAGAAATCCTGCATTTAGTCGAGAAATGACCAGAGCGGATGCACAAAAAACAAAGCTTATTTTTTGTCACATATGCCCGCCGCTCATCGACATTTAGTGCTTGAAATCCCTTGCATTTAGTGATAGTATGAGGTTCACTACAAAAATTACATGATTCCTCAGCATCAGCATTAGCGAGATGAGCCCTCCTCACATGTCTCGTTTGATTTAAATTATTAATATTTTCTTGCAAATCCCTTGAGGTGTTATCCCTGAACCTGATCAACTCAAGGGCCTGACATTTTGTTTCCAAAAAATCTATTAGTTGATTTAATGTGGTGAATGTCGACCCAGACATCTTTACCTCCCACTCATGACGATCTGTGGGTCGCATACTGGACAGAATCTCTTCTGAAAGAATAACTTCATGAAGTGGAACATCAGGTTTGAGAGCTTCTAAGGCCTTCAAATGGCTGCATACGTGATTAATTAGTTGCCTATAATCGCTTGCTGCGCCATGGCCGACTGTAGGCAAGGCCAACAAAGCCTTAGCATGTCTGGCTGCAATTATTTTTGGGTTATTATACCTCTGCGTAATAAGTCCCCAGGCTATCGCTAGATTTCCTGCTGTGGCAGGTATATGTTTCAAAAGGTCCTTAGCTTCACCTCGCAAAGACGAATTAAGGTAATGAAGTTTTTGAACGTCATCAATTGAATTGTTATTCATAATGAGACTCAAAAACGTATCCCTGTATGATGACCACTTAAGGTAGTCACCTTCAAAATTTGGCAAGTTAATAGCGGGTAGTTTCAAAGAACTGACACTGCCTGATGGATTCGAGCCCAAAGGCTGCGGAATCTGGGTGTACCTCTTCATTGAACCCTTGAGAGTGGATTCAATAAAGTCCCACGAATCCTCGAATTCTGCCCTGTCCTTACTGTGATCTGCTGATTCGTCTTCAATTTCCAGCCGTGTTTGAGACGACTCAAAATCAGTCTGAATCCGCGTCAATCGATTTAATTTTGATTCCAACATTTCGATGCTGGCACTGTCTGCAGACTGCACAAAGCTCGCTAAGCACGCGAGAGCGGCCTTTGCTACACCTCTCTGCTTGACTAATTTTGTTTTCTCTGAGGGCTCCATTTTAGGACCAGGAAGATGGTAGTAGGAAGCCAACAGTTGCGCTTACCAGGCTGCAGCGGCAGTACGGACTGGAACAGCAGCGGCGTCACGGACACTGGCAGCTGGCGTGGCAGGCGTTGCAGTCTCCGACGGCGCGAAGTTTCGGCGGGAGCAGGAGGTGACGTCACCGACGATGCTGCACCGACGCGTTTCTGTGCCTCCCGCGTTTGAATTAGAGACACATTAAATGTTCACAAGTATGTCCCCGATCGTCGTTGTTAAGGCTGTTATTGTCGAAGTCCCGAACAGGCCTTGGGACACTCGACAGCAGGCAACAACGAAACCGATCACGTGCGCAGCTCACACGTGGTTTTTTAGAAGTTCACAAATACCGGAAAACAAATCCGCGCGAACGTAAATTCCGCGTGGTCACTGTATCCGGCCCGGAGGACCAAAAAATGTGCGCGCGGGTGCTTCTTCCCGTGTGGCACATTGAAGTGTGAATGTATAGTGCGAGAGAACTTACTGTCCTCCCCTTGTTTCCACTCACAATAACTAGACGGAACAAGTAGTCTGTTATAATTGTTTATTGCATTAAACGTTACAACTTGCACAGGCAGCGCGCCAACTGCGGCTCCTGGCTTAGCTGCAAGGTTGGGCTTAGCTGGAAGACATACACGCCCGTCCGCTACGGGGTCTCGCAGCTACCTGCTCGGCCGTTACAACGGCTAATCCTACCTGCGCATACCAAGGACCTGGGAGGTCCACTTCCGCACATAGGTTGCAAATTCTTCCTACAGGGAGCAGACTATACTGGACAGCCTGACCTGGCCAGTCTGAAGCTGCCACTAGATGGCAGTTGGAGTGAGTAGCAGAGTCCAAACACCCTTATAAACTGTTCTTATCGAAGGTGCAGTGTCACCGTAATGTTTACCAAGCTTCTCTTTAGTCTCCTGAGGCGTTTTGCCTTTCACAAAGTAATGCTTAATCACCACACCAAATTCTTTTTCGACCATTTTTTGACAATCACTCGACTTCCTTGATTCATACGAATGCCAAACACAAAGAAATGACCAATATGGCTGAAACTTGGTGTGCTTTCTTACCAAGTAAACATGACCTCGACACGCGGCGGTGGTGCCATCTCTCGGACTTTGCACGGACTTCTCAAACGCCCTTCGTGATTTGTACCCAGCTCACAGAATTTTCATAAATGTCTTTTATATTTGTGCGTCACGTAGAATTAATCTTTGTAAAAATAAAATTGTTTTAATGTTAGTGAATCGTCAATCGGAGACACCATCAGTGTCAGGGCCTGATCTCCTCCCCCTTTAATTCTGCCCACACACTCCCCCCTCCTCGCTGTCCTCTCCACCCCTTTCTGACTCTGTAACGTCTCACAGAAATTATAGCGTGCGTCGGCCGTCATCAGATTTATCCGAGTCCTAGGCGGTTTGTTTGGAAAGGGCGCTGACTCCCAGCGCGCATTGAATGATCGCCTCGCCTTCTCGCCCCCTATTACCGACAAATTAATGCAGTTCTTAGAGTTTCCATTTAGAGTGGGTTTCGTTTAATGGGACGGCGGGGCTATAAAATCGGTCTGAATTACGACTGGGGCGCTCACTCGGGGCCCAATTAAATTATCCGAGCCCTCTTGAGCAGCAGCCCAGATTCTAGCGGAAGCTTCGCCGCCGAAGTGCTGCAGGAGCTGCGTTCGATTCGTCGCAGACCGCGACACTGATGTTGGGGAAGATGCCGAGTCGCGTGTGTCGAACCGCGGTTACTGGCGACAAGGGAGACTCACCCACACTTAAAAAGATAGGTGTTGTTGTTGCTGTTGTGGTCTTCAGTCCTGAGACTGGTTTGATGCAGCTCTCCAAGCTACTCCATCCTGTGCAAGCTGCTTCATCTCCCAGTACCTACTGCAGCCTACATCCTTCTGAATCTGGTTAGTGTATTCATCTCCTGGTCTCCCTCTACGATTTTTACCCTCCACGCTGCCCTCCAGTACTAAATTGGTGATGCCTCAGAACATGTCCTACCAACCGATCCCTTCTTCTAGTCAAGTTGTGCCACAAACTTCTCTTCTCCCCAATCCTACTCAATACCTCCTCATTAGTTACGTGATCTACCCACCTAATCTTCAACATTCTTCTGTAGCACCACATTTCGAAAGCTTCTATTCTCTTCTTGTCCAAACTATTTATTGTCCATGTTTCATTTCCATACATGGCTACACTCCATACAAATACTTTCAGAAACGGCTTCCTGACACTTAAATCTATACTTGATGATAACAAATTTCTCTTCTTCAGAAACGCTTTCCTTGCCATTGCCAGTCTACATTTTATATCCTCTCTACTTCGACCATCATCAGTTATTTTGCTCCCCAAATAGCAAAGCTGCTTTACTACTTTAAGCGTCTCATTTCCTAATCTAATTCCCTCAGCATCACCCGACTTAATTCGACTACATTCCATTATCCTTGTTTTGCTTTTGTTGATGTTCATCTTATACCCTCCTTTCAAGACAATGTCCATTCCGTTCAAATGCTCTTCCAAGTCCTTTGCTGTCTCTGACAGAATTACAACGTCATCGGCGAACCTAAAAGTTTTTATTTCTTCTCCATGGATTTTAATACCTACTCCGAATTTTTCTTTTGTTTCCTTTACTGCTTGCTCAATATACAGATGGAATAACATCGGGGAGAGGCTACAACCCTGTCTTACTCCCTTCCCAACCACTGCTTCCCTTTCATGCCCCTCGACTCTCACAACTGCCATTTGGTTTCTGTACAAATTGTAAATAGCCTTTCGCTCCCTGTATTTTACCCGTGCCACCTTTAGAATTTGAAAGAGAGTATTCCAATCAACATTGTCAAAAGCTTTCTCTAAGTCTAAAAATGCTAGAAACGTAGGCTTGCCTTTCCTGAATCTATTTTCTAAGATAAGTCGTAGGGTCAGTATTGCCTCACGTGTTCCAATATTTCTTCGGAATCCAAACTGATCTTCCCCAAGGTCGGCTTCTATCTGTTCTTCCATCCGTTTGTAAAGAATTTGTGTTAGTATTTTGCAGTCCTGACTCATGAAACTCATAGTTCGGTAATTTTCACACCTGTCAACACCTGCTTTCTTTGGGATTGGAATTATTATATTCTTCTAGACGTCTGAGGGTATTACGCGTGTCTCATACATCTTCCTCACCAGGTGGTAGTTTTGTCAGGACTGGCTCTCCCAAGGCTGTCAGTAGTTCTAATGGAATGTTGTCTACTGCGGGGGCCTTGTTTCGACTCAGGTCTTTCAGTGCTCTGTCAAACTCTTCAGGCAGTATCATGTCTCCCAATTCATCTTCATCAAGAAAGGTGAGGGGAAAGAAAATAGGTTGACTAGGAAACAATATTATGTAAATAGGAGGAGGGGGAAAGGAAATCATGATGACTGGAACCCGGGATTTCCCGCTTAGTCTCCTATTTTTTAATAAGTACATAGACCTGTTTATTTCCTCAATGGTTTACATCAGTTTACAGCTTGAACATTTAGCTATTTCTCGACATAATCACCATTTCTGTCGATTCATTTTTGTAGACGCTGTGGCAGTTTTTGTATGTCCATGTCATACCAGCTCGCCGCCATGGTGTTCAGAAAGTTATGAACCTCTTCTTTCACCTCGTCGTCGGAGCTGAATCGCTTTCCGGCCAAATGTTCTTTTAACCTAGGGGACAGGTGATAGTCACTGGGTGCCATGTCAGGACTATAGGGTGGGTGGGTGATTATGTTCCACTGAAACTGTTGCAGGAGAGCAATGGATTGCCGAGCAATGTGTGGGCGAGCGTTGTCATTGAAAATTTGTAAGCCCTTGCTCTACATTCCTCTTCTCCGGTTCTGAATTGCCCGATTTGAGTTTTTTCAGAGTCTCACAGTACCTGCCAGCGTTAATTGTGGTCCAAGTGGGCATTAAGTCGACCAACAATACCCCTTTCCGATCCCATAAAACGGTTGTCATGACTTTACCGGCAGACTGTGTTTGTTTGAATTTCCGCGGCTTTGGCGAAGAAGGATGCCACCACTGGCGTGATTGTTGTTTGGTCTCAGGTGTAAAGTGGAATGCCCAGGTGTCGTCACCCGTGACAATTGAGTCCAGAAAGTTGTCCTGTTCGGCTGAAAGGCGGTGAAGAAATGTGCGGGAAGCATCAACTCGTTGCCGCATGTGGTCCTCAGTCAGCATGCGTGACACCCATCTTGCTCACACCTTGTAGTTCGATGTTTCCGTTAAAATTCTGTGAGCGGTGCTTCGGGAAACCTCAGGAATCGACGTGCAGAGATCATCTACTGTGATCCGCCGATCTTCACGCATGCTTTGCTCAACCTTCAACAGTGTCTCCTCAGAAACTGACAGCCTCTCGCTCCTTTTTTCGTCGTGAATTTCGGTCCGACCAGCTGCAAACTGTCTACGCTCACATTTTTGACATTCATGCACGACCCACCATACACTTCCGACAGTTGACGATGTATTTCAATCGGTGCAGTGCCTTTTGGGTTCAAAAACCGAGTAACTGCGCGCAATTCGCACTTGGCGGTAACATCCAACGGGAGCTCCATTCTCAACGGCTGCCTCAGCGCGGCGTGCGCACGTTTACACTCGGCGGGTGAAGCACTCTTCATAACAGTGTGACCAACTGCGACACAAACAGAGTTCTGTAATTATAAAAAAATAGGAGACCTTACTTTTGGGATTACCTTCGTAACTGCGCAGAGTATATTAGTGTGCCCCTAGGCCTACCCACATCTCACCCAGCGCCATCTGTCCACAGTCGCCGCCCATGTCCTTGATGCTCGCTACTTTGTAGAGATGGGCAAACTCGTTCATCCTTGGGAACTAGTTCACTGCTGATCGTTCTTTTTTGGGAACCGTTCATTTTTACTCGTTCACCGTTCATTTGTGCTTGGTATATGGTTCTTACGAAAAACTGAAAACTAGTAGTGTAGGTGACTGAAGGATGGAGGGCACCAAGAGGGGCACTTGCCTCCCCCCTGGAGTATAGAGTTTTTATTCATTACAGATTTCTTACACACTTTTAGAAGTAATTTCTGTGATTCTGCAGAACCTCTCGTTTAGCCAACTGTAGCGTTGTGTGGCTGATCGCAGGGAAATAATATAGGGTGGCGCACGGAAAACCGGCCCCGAGTACAGACTGCTCGCCAATTACGGACGATGTGTTGCCCGTTACGAGCAGATACAACAAACAGACAATCATGTAATAATTAGGCAGTGAAGAAATAACAAGCTAATGCAAGCAACAATTGCGAAACAGTCGATGACGATGTTTACAGAGCTGGAGAAGGGAACATGAAAATCTCACGCGACGCGCATGGCCTATAGCTCATGTAGTCTTGTAAACCTGTTGGTGGCTGTTTCCCAATTTAATAGACCACAAGTGTCTTGTATAAAATTCTTCGTTTCGACTTCCACTACATAGCTATGCTACGTTGTAAACAATAATCGTTTACATCCTATATATACTTCACGTTGTCTCTGGGTTCGTAGGCGAAGTAGAGACTTTATGGAAGCATAAAATAAAACGTGGTTTTCTCATCATACTTGGCGGTGTACTGACCACACGCCCCTCCTATCCGCATCCTGAGCTGAGGATGACACGGCGGTCGGTTGGTCCCGATGGGCCACTTGTGGCCTGTAGACGGAGTGCATCATACTTGCGTCACACGCTGAGTAAAAATTAGGTTTTTATGTTGCATTATTAAAGTTAATGCAGCAATAATAATAATAATAATTAATTTCGCAATAGTAAAGTTTTTGGTTTGAAAGCTCCTTCTGAACAAATGTTTTTGAGATCATAAGTAAATACGAGTTTATGGCAATCTATGTCTTTTCAAATGGAGAGGCACCGTTTTTCCTACTGAGTCAAAATGACCCACAACCAACTATTTTTTTTCCAAAGAAACCAGCAGGTAATGCTCGTTCCCGGGAACTATAACTAGACCGCCGCGACCGAAGTGAACTATGAACCGATCGCTCCTTGGAATTCGTTCCTCGGTCCTCTCGTTCATCTTGGTGGACCGTTCCTTTGCACGCGTTCGTTCGCGAACTACCCATGTCTACTACTTTGAGATTTCCGCCCATAGAGGCGGCTCAGTCATATGAATGCGTGGTGTCTGTTCTTCCAGACAACCACCACCTGCCGTGCAAATGCGGAGTCACGTTCGACCTCCACCGGGAATCTCAAAGTGGCGACCGTGAAGGACATGGGCGAGGTCTGCTGATAGGTGCCGCTGCGTGGGAATCTAGTTCGGCCGAGGGACGTAGCGAGATAGCCCACGCAATTGCGATAAGCACTGTGCACGGGTGGCGAAGTGGTTACGCACCTGCCTAGCAAGCGGGAGATCCCCCGGTCCGAATCCAGGAGGAGTATACATTTTCACTCGGCGACACTGACTCCACATGAGGTTTCGATGCAGCTGATATCATCAGTTCCTTTCCTTTCTGCCCTTCACCTGCGGTCTACCTGATGTGTGTCGCAGCTGTGGATTCCGAGTGGTACCTGTTCTTTCGGACATTTCTGAAACAACAGACACAACGCTTTCATATAATATGAAGTAACGGTCCCATGTTTGCAGATATACTGCGCAACAAATGTAAAGGATCACTTTTTCGAAACCCTGTAATTCCCAGTCGTTGTGACGCGAAAGTTATTTGGCTCATAGGTGTGTAAAACATTCCTCTGTAATGATGCAGCCGGTCGGCGTGGCCGTGCGGTTCTAGGCGCTTCAGTCTGGAACCGCGTGACCGCTACGGTCGCAGGTTCGAATCCTGCCTCGGCCATGGATGTGTGTGATGTCCTTAGGTTAGTTAGGTTTAAGTAGTTCCAAGTTCTAGGGGACTGGTGAACTCAGAAGTTAAGTATCATACTGCTTAGAGCCATTTGAACGCTTCCAACCTCAAAGTGTCGAGACACACACACACACACATACACACACACACACACACACACACACACACATATATATATATATATATATATATATATATATATATATATATATATATATATTCACACATCAAAAAAAGGTTTGCATCACCTCGGTTCTGCGATTCCGGTGGAATAATCAACACAAACATCATTTCCGCCCTTTTTTGCTCATGAAAACCACACATTGCATCTTCTACCACCATACAGCGAGACCTTCAGAGGTGGTGCTCCAGATTCCCGTACACACCGGTACCTCTAATACCCAGTAGCACGTCCTCTTGCATTGATGCATGCCTGTATTCGTCGTGGCATCCTATCATCAAGGCACTGTTGGTCCAGGTTGTCCCACTGCTCAACTGCGATTCGGTGAAGATCCCTCAGAGTAGTTGGCAGGTCACGTCGTCCATAAACAATCCTTTCCAATCTATCCCAGGCATGTTCGATAGGGTTCATGTCTGGAGAACATGCGGGCCACTCTAGTCGAACGATGTTGTTATCCTGAAGAAAGTCATTCACAAGATGTGCATGATAGGGGCGCGAATTCTCGTCCATTAAGACGAATGCCTCGCCAATATGTTGCCGATATGATTGCACTATCGTTCGGATGATTGCATTCACGTATCGTACAGCCGTTACGGTGCCTTCCATTACCACCAGCGGCGTACGTCGGCCCCACATAATGCCGTCCCAAAACATCAGGGAACGTGCACCTTGCTGCAATCCCTGGACAGTGTGTCTAAGGCGTTCAGCCTGACCACTTTGCCGCCAAACACGTCTCCGACGATTGTCTGGTTGAAGGCGTATGCGACTGTCATCGGTGAAGAGAACGTGATGCCAATCCTTAGCGCACCATTCGGCATGTTGTTGGGCCCATCTGTACCGCGCTGCATGGTGTCGTGGTTGCAAAGATGGACCTCACCATCGACGTCGGGAGTGAAGTTGGGCATCATGCAGCCTATTGCGCACAGTTTGAGTCGTAACACGACGTCCTGTGGCTGCACGAGAAGCATTGTTCAACATGGTGGCGTCGCTGTCAGGGCTCTTCCGAGCCATATTCCGTAGGCGGTCGTGATCCACTGCAGTAGTAGCCCTTGGGCGGCCTGAGCGAAGCATGACAGTTGTGTGGGATGTGAGAAAATTATCATTTCAGGGTCGAGCGGCTGCTCATAAGCCGCATATCATGCCGGTAAATGCCAATCGATGCCTCGCTTGGTGTAAGGAGCTTAAATATTGGACGACTGAACAGTGGAAAAATGTTGTGTGGAGTGGCGAATCACGGTACACAATGCGGCTATCCGATGGCAGGGTGTGGGTATGGCGAATGTCAACTGCCAGCGTGTGTAGTGCCAAGAGCAAAATTCAGAGGCTGTGGTTTTATGGTGTGGTCGTGTTTTTCACGCAGGGGGCTTGCACCCCTTGTTGTTTTGCGTGGGCCGCAGTGGCCGAGCGGTTCTAGGCGCGTCAGTCTGGAACCGCGGGACCGCTACGATCGCAGGTTCGAATCCTGCCTCGGGCATGGATGTGTGTGATGTCCTTGGGTTAGATAGGTTTAAGTAGTTCTAAGTTCTAGAGGACTGATGACCTCAGGTGTAAGTCCCTTAGTGCTCAGAGCCATTTGAACCATTTTTGTTTTGCGTGGCACTATCACACAGCACGGGCCTACATTGATGTTTTAAGTGCCTTCTTGCTTCCCACTGCTGAACAGCGATTTGGTGATGGCGATTGCATCTTTCAACACGATCGAGGCCTGTGGCGGAGTTGTTACACGACAACAACATCCCTGTAATGGACTGGCTTGCACAGAGTCCTGACCTGAATCCTGTAGAACACCTTTGCGATGTTTTGGAACGGCGACTTCGTACCAGGCCTCACCGACCGATATCGATACCTCTCCTCAGTGCAGCACTCCGTGAGGAATGGGCTGCCATTCCCCAAGAAACCTTCCAGCACCTTATTGAACGTATGCCTGCGAGAGTGGAAGCTGTCATCAAGGCTAAGGGTGGGCCAACGCCATATTGAATTCCAGCATTACCGATGGAGTGCCCCACGGACTTTTATGTCATTTTCAGCCAGATGTACTTTTGATCTCATAGCGTATAAAAACGCGTATTGACGTGTTTACTGTTAACATAGTTCGTAGTGCTCCGTTATTACTCTAGTATTAATTCGGCGTCCGCGGCTCGTGGTCTTTCGGTTAGCCGGCACGGTAGCTCAGTGTGTTCGGTCAGAGAGCTGGTTGGCTCTGTAATAATAATAATAATAATAATAATAATAATAAACATACAAGTATGCACCACAAAATGTACTGGAGAACGATGAATACAAATTATAGTGGAACAGAACCATTATAACAGATAAAACAACACCACACAAGAAACCTGACATCATACTCACCAATAAAAAGAAGAAATTAACACAACTAATCGAAATATCCATACCCAATACAACAAATATACAAAAGAAAACAGGAGAAAAAATTGAAAAATACATCCAACTGGCTGAGGAAGTCAAAGACATGTGGCATCAGGATAAAGTTGACATTATACCAATTATACTATCAACTACAGGAGTCATACCACACAATATCTACCAGTACATCAACGCAATACAGCTACATCCAAACTTTGTATACAACTACAGAAATCTGTAATTATTGACACTTGTTCAATTACCCGAAAGTTCCTAAATGCAATGTAACATATACCGTACAGTTAAAAGGAAGTCACGCTTGATGAAGGTCCGCGTCACTTTCCATTTTTAACCAGACATAACGTCTGAGAAAGGAAAGAACATAATAATAACAATAACAACTGAGTGACAGGAAAACGAATTTGAACGGATGTCATGTGCAGTCCGCAACGACCAAACTCTACGACAAAAAAAAAAAAAAAAAAAAAAAAAAAAAAAAAAAAAAAAAAAAAAAAAAAAAAGCGTTTTCGCTTCCCGCGCACGGGGACCCGGGTTCAATTCCCGGCAAGGTCAGGGATTTTTTATGCCTCGAGATGACTGGGTGTTGTGTTGTCGTCATCATCATCATCATTCGTCCCCATTACGGTCGGAGTAAGGCAATGGCAAACCACCTCCGCTAGGACCTTGCCTAGTACGGCGGTGCGGGTCTCCCGCATCGTCCCCTACGCTCCTCGGAGTATGGGACCTCATCATCATTATTTATTCGGGACATGGTGAAAATTTAAAAATATGTTTAATGTATGCGGGATTAGTTACAGAAAGTAGAGTGGGGGGACTCTTGGGGGAAAAAAACTGCTTTCAGACGACGTAATTAGCTGTGCAAAATGTTTACTGTGGTGTCACCGCCAGACACCACACTTGCTAGGTGGTAGCTTTAAATCGGCCGCGGTCCATTAGAACATGTCGGACCCGCGTGTCGCCACTGTCAGTGATCGCAGACCGAGCGCCACCACACGGCAGGTCTCGAGATACTTACTAGCACTCGCCCCAGTTGTACGGACGACTTTGTTAGCGACTACACTGACGAAGCCTTGCTTATTTGCAGAGAAGATAGATAGAATAGCCTTCAGCTAAGTCAATGGCTACGACCTAGCAAGGCGCCATTAACAGTTGCTATTATTTATACCGTACCGTCAAGAACGATGTATACAAATGATGGATTAAGTATCCAGCAGCTACGTACTTTTCTTTATAGCATTCATTACGTATCCTGTTTCAGACCTCACGCCAGCCTGCGTGAGTTTAAGCGCGTGCCTTTCGGTTACCCGTCACTGTGGATTGGCTGTCTTGCCAGTCCACAACAATTACCTTTCTCTCCTGTTTTGCACAAACAAAGGGGGATGTCAGTTGTGTCAGAGTGTGTGCTCTTAGTGTGCAGTCGTGTTGCGTGTTAGTCGCTGGATGTGAGGCCGTGTGGCGGTGGTTCCCTGCAGTGGTACGCAGGCGAGTAATGGCAGTGTCTCGTTGCCTGGCGTCGCCGTTGGCTAACCAGCGACGTAGCGCGGCCGCCGTATCCAGTACCTGCTCGGCTCGCTTGCGTGCGTGCCGTTGTTTTTACCTCCACCGGACGCGACAGCGGCTCCGCCTGCGTTGCCCAAACCTCCTGCCGGCCGTAGCGGCCGCACGCTTTCCCGTCGCGGCTCCGCGACCGCGCTGAAGGTCGTCTCGCGGTTGCGAAAAAACCCTCTGCCGTCTGCGGCGTTTTACACAACCCCGCGCTGCCCCAAAACCGGGTTTGTGGCCGCAGCATTGTTCAGCACGAGAGTTACAGCTCGCGCAAGGTACGGTGGACGATGCGCACTGACCAGTTTTCGAGCAAAGCGCCGGGCGAGTTCATTCGTTTCTTCAGAGGGGAGGCCGACAAGTGTTTTGCCACATTTCGGCCGGTCGGTGGTGATGACAGAATCGACTCGCATGCCCTGCGATTTTTCTGAAAACATTGTGTGGTGTCACCGCCAGACACCACACTTGCTAGGTGGTAGCCTTTAAATCGGCCGCGGTCCGTTAGTATACGTCGGACCCGCGTGTCGTCACTGTCAGTGATTGCAGACCGAGCGCCGCCACACGGCAGGTCTAGAGAGACTTCCTAGCACTCGCCCCAGTTGTACAGCCGACTTTGCTAGCGATGGTTCACTGACAAATTACGTTCTCATTTGCCGAGACGATAGTTCAAAAATGGTTCAAATGGCTCGGAGCACTATGGGACTTAACAGCTATGGTCATCAGACCCCTAGAACTTAGAACTACTTAAACCTAACTAACCTAAGGACAGCACACAACACCCAGGCATCACGAGGCAGAGAAAATCCCTGACCCGGCCGGGAATCGAACCCGGGAACCCGGGCGTGGGAAGCGAGAACGCTACCGCACGACCACGAGATGCGGGCAGACTATAGTTAGCATAGCCTTCAGCTACGTCATTTGCTACGACCTAGCAAGGCGCCATTATCAACTGCTATTTATCTTGTGATGCATGTACCGTCAGACCGATGTTCACCAATTATGGATTAAAGTTAAGTATTCCAACAGCTACGTACTTTTTTTACTAGACTCAACTCCTTTAACTGTTCCTGACCTCACGCCAGCCTGCGTGAGCTTAAACGCGTGCCTTTCGGCTATCTCATAGTGGCTTGGCTGTCTTGCCAAGTCACAACACATTGTACAGGAACTACTCCTTTACTTGTAGCTTTGTATGTCAAGTTCATTATGATGCGCCCAACATTTCATCAGTGGTCATAGAAATTGGGCGACCGCTGTGGCCGTGCGATACTAGGTAGGCGCTTCAGTCCGGAACCGCGCTGCTGCTACCGTCGCAGGTTCGAATCCTGCCTCGGACATGTGTGTGTGTGTGTGTGTGTGTGTGTGTGTGTGTGTGTGTGTGATGTCCTTAGGTTAGTTAGCATTTCGATGCGCTTCAAATATGTTGTAGAGGCACTTACCCTGGGTACCTGTCTGTCCGTTTTTTTTTTTTTTATTTTGTTTAGCGACCGGCCTTCATTTTTGAGAACATCGATTTTGAAGTTCACTGCGTGCTGTATATACCCGTAACATTACATGTATTTCCAGCAAGTCAGCGTAGCGCACTGGTGAAGCTTCACGGCTACCGCGCTGGAGGTTCAAAATGGCTCTGTGGTCATCAGTCCCCTAGAACTTAGAACTACTTAAACCTAACTAACCTAAGGACATCACACACATCTATGCCCGAGGCAGGATTCGAACCTGCGACCGTAGCGGTCGCGCGGTTCCGGACCGCGCTGGAGGCACCGTGTTATAATCCTGCTCCCATAGGTTTTTTTATGTATGTAAGAACCGTCCGTAAAATTTGGTCCTAACGTTAAAAAACAAGTACACGAATTGACTGGCAAATACAGAAGTGTAGTCGTGTCCTGCACGAACTCCGGTAAGTTCACGAAACTGGTGTACGAAAAACTTTTGTGTTCTGTAATTCTTCCGTACGTGGGACAGAAAAAATTTTCGTACGTTTTCGATTCGTGGAGAGGGCAAATCGATTCAACTTTATGCGATCATCTATTCACTGATGAAAGGAAAGCGAGCACCTGCATCCTAAAAGTGGTACCGCCTAAGTGCACTCCTTATTGCCAGCCCTTCGGTGTTTATTTTTACCGACGGGTGAAAATCTTCACGAAAATTATTTTGAATGCTCCCGACTTGATGAAAGACAATAGAGAGATCGCCTGCAGGGAAGATTCGATAAAGTTACGTTCGCTACTCCTACATCAATTCAGCGCACCTAGTTTTGAAAGCATGATTAGATACGCATGGTTCGCATCGAAATTAGCGGATGAAAGAGAAATTATTTTGTATGCAAAAGAATTGTGTTACCCGGTATCGCTCATGAAGAAACAGTGCGCCTGCAAGACGATTGCTTTCATAAAATGCTCTTGCTGCTGAGAAAATTTGGTTGCTTCTATGATATCACCCACAATATTGTTCTGGCACATCAAGCAATGTGGACGATGAGAAATAAGATTTTGTAATACTGTATGACAGAAAAAATTAATAACTGAAAATACCTTTATAATTTCGCACACCTTACATTGTTTATTGATATTCCTTAAAATTAAATAGAACAATTCGGTCAATTTTGAAAAAAAAAAAACAAAAAAAAAAGTACACGAGCAGGATTCGAACACGCTACCTCCACGTCGCTAGCCGAGAGCCTTCAAGGTTGCGCACGTTGACGTGCTCGGAACATATGTCGGCTATACAAAGCACGCAATGAACTGCAAAATAGATTTCCTCAAAAACCTAGGCCCGTCGCTAAAAACCCGGATAGCCAGGTACTCAAGGTAAGTGCCTCTACAACATATTTGAAGAGCACCAAAATCCGTGATTTACAGTATGGAGGGTCCCCTTGTAAGTCTAGGGGACTGACGACCTCAGATATTAAGTCCCATAGTGGTTAGAACCATTTGATAGTTATTGGGATATGTACTTGGAGCCGGCCGCGGTGGTCTAGCGGTTCTGGCGCTGCAGTCCGGAACCGCGGGACTGCTACGGTCGCAGGTTCGAATCCTGCCTCGGGCATGGGTGTGTGTGATGTCCTTAGGTTAGTTAGGTTTAAGTAGTTCTAAGTTCTAGGGGACTTATGACCTAAGATGTTGAGTCCCATAGTGCTCAGAGCCATTTGAACCATTTTTTGTACTTGGAAGTAAGACGCTGCGCGAAATTCGATAAGGTTTGAAATGAAAAATAGGGGTAACTATGACTTTGCGTTTGGTGCACATTACGTAATATGTTGCTGCGTGTGAAATTTAACTAAGGTATTGAATTTTTCTTTGGACTTGGTTGGAGGTCTCTATCTGTCACCAATCTCGAGAAAATTGAGCTGAAGTACCGCACTCATTTGTGATCGCACCGCGCTAGCGATAAAGCCAGAATAAAATACACAGCATTCGTCATATGGTTCAAATGGCTCTGAGCACTATGGGACTCAACTTCTCAGGTCATCAGTCCCCTAGAACTTAGAACTACTTAAACCTGACTAACCTAAGGACATCACACACATCCATGCCCGAGGCAGGATTCGAACCTGCGACCGTAGCAGCAGCACCAATTGTTAAAAGCTAGGAACTTTGTACGTGTCGTGGAGCATCGTAACTCACGGCGCGCAAATTGCCCAGACTATATTCGTCCAGTTCTTGAGAATGAGAGTGCTTAGCGCCTTCCAGTAAACGTTACGCATAATTTCAGTCATTTTCGGAACTATTTCTCGCCGACATCGTCCACCAAATGATGAAAGGATTCAAGTTTATCACATCACTGTTGATGGTGTTCGCTTCAGCACCAGACATGACGTTTCAATTCATTATTCCTTTGCTACGAAGTATAGATTAGATTAGATTTACTTTCATTCCAATTGATCCGTAGTGAGGAGGTCCTCCAGGATGTAAAACGTGTCAGAAAAACAATAATACATGACAAATATTTACAACTGAAACAAATAAGCTAATGTACCTTCCACAGGTCCCAAGTGGAAAGATCGTCAATTTTTTTTAATGAACGCTGTATGAAAGAATCATTTTACAAACACTAATGCACTGAATTAAAAATAAAAAGTTTTTTTATTTGTAAGGTTATAAACATGTAGTAGAACTACTACAATACCTATTTACAATGAACGCTTTACTGCACTGAAATGGTGCAGAAGTTATATTGAACTCACACAAATCACTTGGTTTTACTGAGAAATTCATCAATGGAGTAGAAGGACTTGGTCACCAATAAATCCTTTAGGTTTCTCTTAAACTGAATTTTATTGATTGTTAAGCTTTTCATGGCTGCTGGCAAGTTATTGGAAATGTGTGTTCCTGAATAATGCACACGTTTTTGTACAAGAGTAAGTGACTTTAAATGCTTGTGAAGATTATTATTATTTCCAGTATTGATTGCATGGATTGAACTGTTGGTTTGAAAAAGTGATGTATTTTTAATGACAAATTTCGTTAAGGAATAAATATATTGGGATGCAGTAGTTAGTATCCCTAGTTCCCTAAACAGGCTTCTGCAGGATGTTCTTGGCTTCGCACCACATATAACTCTTACTGCACGTTTTTGTGCCCGGAATACTTTAGCTTGGCTTGATCAATTACCCAAAAAAATAATCCCATATGACATTATGGAATGAAAGTAAGCATGGTATGCCAGCTTTTCATTTTTATATCCCCTATGTCTGACACAATTCGCATTGCGAATAGAGATTTGTGAAGACGCTTCAGCATTTCTGTGGTGTGCTCCTCCCAGTTGAATTTATTATCAAGCTGTAATCCCAAGAATTTAACACTGTCCACGTCTTCTATCTGCTTGTCATCGTACATTAGACATATACTCGCGGGACATCCCATACAAGTCCTGAACTGCATGTAGTGTATTTTTTCAAAGTTTAGTGACGTGATTAATGTCCACAAATATATTATTAGCCGATCTTTCTAAGACTACACGTGATTTGCTATTTATTGCAATGTTTGTATCATCCGCTAAAAAAACGAACTTGGCATCTAGTAATTCAATAGTCTGGGAATTCTGACATTGCCCTCACAGTATATATTTTCTTTAATGTCGTTTGTTGTTAGCAATATTAGCCTATTCCCAAGAGTTAGCGGCTTTACTTCTAGTATTACAGGTGATTCAAAAATATTTCTGTTTGCTGATGACACCAGCTTGGTAGTGAAGGATCTTGTGTGTAACATTGAAACAGTATCAAATAATGTAGTTCATGAAATAAGTACGTGGCTTGTGGAAAATAATTTGATGCTAAATCACAGTATGACTCAGTTTTTACAGTTTCTAACTCACAATTCAACAAGAACTGATATTTTGATCAGACAGAATGGGTATATTATAAGCGAGACGGAATAGTTTAAGTTTCTAGGCGTTCGGATAGATAGTAAGCTGTTGTGGAAAGCCCATGTCCAGGATCTTGTTCAGAAACTAAATGCTGCTTTATTTACCAGTAGAACTGTATCTGAAATAAGCGACACTTCAACACGAAAAGTAGTCTACTTCGCATATTTTCATACGCTTATGTCGTATGGTATTATTTTTTGGGGTAATTCTTCTGATTCAGAAAGGGTATTTTTGGCTCAAAAACGGGCTGTTCGAGCTATATGTGGTGTAAGTTCGAGAACCTCTTGTCGACCCCTATTCAATAGTCTGGGAATTTTGACATTGCCCTCACAGTATATATTTTCTTTAATGTCGTTTGTTGTTAGCAATATTAGCTTATTGGCCGGCCGCGGTGGTCTAGCGGTTCTAGGCGCGCAGTCCGGAACCGCGCGACTGTTGCGGTCGCAGGTTCGAATCCTGCCTCGGGCATGGATGTGTGTGATGTCTTTAGGTTAGTTAGGTTTAAGTAGTTCTAAGTTCTAGGGGACTGATGACCACAGATGTTAAGTCCCATAGTGCTCAGAGCCATATTAGCTTATTCCCAAGAGTTAGCAGCTTTAACTCAGTTAAGACTAGGCTGAAATGAAATCTGCATGTGGAATGCACTTCCTTGACTCTTGCGCAGAAAGGAGTGCACTATTCTGCTGCATCCATTTTCGATAAGCTACCACAAGAACTCAAAAATCTTAGCAGTAGCCCAAACGCTTTTAAGTCTAAACTGAAGAGTTTCCTCATGGCTCACTCCTTCTATTCTGTCGAGGAGCTCCTGGAAGAGCTGAAAAATTAAGCAAATTCCAGTGTTACATTGTTGATTTTCTTTATTTTAATTTACGAATTGTCGCCTGAATACGTTTCTTGTATTTCATTTTATCTGTTTCTACTATCTTGTTATAATTTCAAGTATTGACTCGTTCCATGACCATGGAGACTTCTCCTTAATTTGGTCCCGTGGAACAATAAATAAATACGAGGGCCGTTCAGAAAGTAACCTCCGGTTGATTTAAAAAAATACACCAAGTTAAATAAAAATATTTTCATATATACATCTTAGAACTACATCTTTGCACTATTTTTCTACATAGTCTCCATAGCGATTGAGGCACTTATCGTATCTCTTCACAAGCTTTGAAATTCCTTCTGCATAAAAATCCCCCGCTTGTGCCTGGAGCCAGCCTGTGACCGCATATTTGAGCTCTTCGTCGTCATCAAACTGCTGTGACCCGAGCCATTTCTTCAAATGCATGAAGAGGTGATAATCACTTGGCGCCAGGTCTGGGCTGTAAGGTGGATGGTTGATAACGTCCCACTTGAAGGACTCAAGAAGGGCCGTTGTTCTGCGAGCAGAGTGAGGACGGGCGTTATCGTGCAAAAAAACGATACCGGAAGTCAGCATACCACGGCGTTTGTTCTGTATAGCCCGTCGTAACTTTTCTATTGTTTCACAGTACACGTCTTGATTAATGGTCGTACCACGTTCCATGAATTCAACCAACAACACCCCTTTGGCATCCCAAAACACCGTTGCCATCAGTTTTCTGGCAGAAAAATCTTGCGAGGCTTTTCTTGGTTTGATAGGCGAATTTGAATGTGCCCACATCTTTGATTGCTCTTTTGTCTCAGGGTTCACGTACTTAATCCAGGTTTCGTCACCGGTCACGATTCTGTTTAACAATGGTTCTCCTTCGTCCTCATAACGTGACAGAAAGTGTAATGCAGAGGCCATTCTTTGAGTTTTGTGGCGGTCGGTAAGAATTTTGGGCACCCATCGTGCACAGAACTTACGGTAACCCAATCTTGCTGTCACTATCTCGTACAAGAGAGTCTTAGAAATCTGTGGAAAACCAGTAGACAACTCCGACATTGAGAAACGTCGATTTTCACGAACTTTTGCATCAACTGTCTGAACGAGTTCGTCAGTCACCAATGATGGTCTACCACTCCTCTCTTCATCATGAACGTTTTCTCGTCCACTTTTAAATAAACGTACCCATTCACGGACAACTCCTTCACTCATAACTCTTGGTCCGTACACGGCACAAAGCTCACGATGAATAGCTGCTGCAGAATATCCTTTGGCTGTAAAAAACCTTATGACAGCACGCACTTCACAGTTGGCGGGGTTTTCTATTGCAGCACACATTTCAAACTGCCACAAAAACTAAACTAGCGCAGGTACGACGTTCACTCGACCACGGCTTGATGCCGACTGACCTGTTGAGTGCGTGAACGCACAGATGGCGTCGCTACTCCCCCCACAACCCGCACTGTGACCAATCGGAGGTTACTTTCTGAACCGCCCTCGTAAAATAAATAAAAATATACACAGTATTCGCATCACATTTTACAGACAGTGTCCACATTCACCACTGAATGTACCGGGTGATTCAGAAAGAAAGAAAAGGTTCAGATCGTTCGTTAGGGACAAAGTACAAAAGATAGAAACGCACTACACATGCCACTGGGTACAGGAGGGTTCAACGTTTTGACACCGCTGCGCTGTTGTTTGTTTGCAGCAACGCACCGGCCTAAAAACGCCGCAAGAGGACTCATTCTGTGAGTTGGAATTTGCGCGAAGTCAGTCCATTGTTCAAGTGCAACGTGCGTTCCGCCGGCGATTCAGCAAGAAACCGCCTCTGCACAGTACACACGGAGCGCGCGGAAGTCGACAAGACAGCCAGGCTAGGAACTTGTTTCCTCGAACAACGCCGTGCGGTGTTCTGAAGCGACACCTGTATGTCAAATGTTGCAAGTTGCAGTTACTGCACCAGTTACGTCCCGGCGACAATAACAGAATGTACAAATTTTTCATTTCAGTCCTCCAGAATATGACACAGGACTTTTTTTAACTGCTCATCTTTTAGGACGTTTCATCTGTCGGGTACAGTATAAACCGCTATAATGTAACAATTCGGGGGTCTCAGAATTTTTTGCGTCGTCGACGAACATGAAAGAGACTGAACGAAACTGAATGTGTTTTGCTCCGTTTCTGTTCAGAAATTTTACGGATATTTCATTTCTGCGGAGGAAGCTGCGACAGCATTATCATAAATTCTTTGTTTCTGGAAAATTCTCTATTTCCTTAACTTCACGGAGTTCCCAATGATTTCATTTTTATGCATGATGACACACCGCCTTACTTTCATCTTGAGGTGCGGCGTTATCTTGACAGCACCATCCCATAAAGTTGGATTGGAAGAGGTGGACAGCAAGATCTTAACCTGTGTGCCGGACCGAGACTCGAACTCGGGACCTTTGCCTTTCGCGGGCAAGTGCTCTACCAATGGTAGGAGACGAGGTACTGGCGGAAGTAAAGCTGTGAGGACGGGGCGTGAGTCGTGCTTGGGTGGCTCAGATGGTAGAGCACTTGCCCGCGAAAGGCAAAGGTCCCGAGTTCGAGTCTCGGTCTGGCACACAGTTTTAATCTGCCGGGAAGTTTCATATCAGCGCACACTCCGCTGCAGAGTGAAAATCTCATTCTGGGAACAAGATTTTGTTTATTGCTTTTGGCCTCCCAGGTTGCCAGACTTCACACCTTGCAATTTTTTTTCTGTGAGGTACATAAAAGACAGTCTTCGTCCCACGTGCGGTAACTACTTTTAAAGATCTGAGAAATCGACTCGTCGAAATTCTTGATTCAAAAAACGGGATCCTGTTGATTCGTGTGTGGAATGACGTTTGTCGAGCACGATCTAGTGTCTGCGCGAACATAAAACTTTGAAGCATTTTCTGTCCACTGACATGCGCAGTGCGTTTCTTTCTTTTATACAGGGTGTTTCAAAAATGACCGGTATATTTGAAACGGCAATACAAACTAAACGAGCAGCGATAGAAATACACCGTTTGTTGCAATATGCTTGGGACAACAGTACATTTTCAGGCAGACAAACTTTCAAAATTACAGTAGTTACAATTTTCAACAACAGATGGCGCTGCAAGTGATGTGAAAGATATAGAAGACAACGCAGTCTGTGGGTGCGCCATTCTGTACGTCGTCTTTCTGCTGTAAGCGTGTGCTGTTCACAACGTGCAAGTGTGCTGTAGACATCATGATTTATTCCTTAGAACAGAGGATTTTTCTGGTGTTGGAATTCCACCGCCTAGAACACAGTGTTGTTGCAACAAGACGAAGTTTTCAACGGAGGTTTAATGTAACCAAAGGACCGAAAAGCGATACAATAAAGGATCTGTTTGCAAAATTTCAACGGACTGGGAACGTGACGGATGAACGTGCTGGAAAGGTAGGGCGACCGTGTACGGCAACCACAGAGGGCAACGCGCAGCTAGTGCAGCAGGTGATCCGACAGCGGCCTCGGGTTTCCGTTCGCCGTGTTGCAGCTGCGGTCCAAATGACGCCAACGTCCACGTATCGTCTCATGCGCCAGAGTTTACACCTCTATCCATACAAAATTCGAACGCGACAACCCCTCAGCGCCGCTACCATTGCTGCACTAGAGACATTCGTTAACGATATAGTGCACAGGATTGATGACGGCGATATGAATGTGGGCAGCATTTGGTTTACTGACGAAGCTTATTTTTACCTGGACGGCTTCGTCAATAAACAGAACTGGCGCATATGGGGAACCGAAAAGCCCCATGTTGCAGTCCCATCGTCCCTGCATCCTCAAAAAGTACTGGTCTGGGCCGCCATTTCTTCCAAAGGAATCATTGGCCCATTTTTCAGATCCGAAACGATTACTGCATCACGCTATCTGGACATTCTTCGTGAATTTGTGGCGGTACAAACTGCCTTAGACAACACTGCGAACACCTCGTGGTTTATGCAAGATGGTGCCCGGCCACATCGCACGGCCGACGTCTTTAATTTACTGAATGAATATTTCGATGATCGTGTGATTGCTTTGGGCTATGCGAAACATACAGGAGGCGGTGTGGATTGGCCTCCCTATTCGCCAGACATGAACCCCTGTGACTTCTTTCTGTGGGGACACTTGAAAGACCAGGTGTACCGCCAGAATCCAGAAACAATTGAACAGCTGAAGCAGTACATCTCATCTGCATGTGAAGCCATTCCGCCAGACACGTTGTCAAAGGTTTCAGGTAATTTCATTCAGAGACTACGCCATATTATTGCTACGCATGGTGGATATGTGGAAAATATCGTACTATAGAGTTTCCCAGACCGCAGCGCCATCTGTTGTTGAAAATTGTAACTACTGTAATTTCGAAAGTTTGTCTGCCTGAAAATGTACTGTTGTCCCAAGCATATTGCAACAAACGGTGTATTTCTATCGCTGCTCGTTTAGTTTGTATTGCCGTTTCAAATATACCGGTCATTTTTGAAACACCCTGTAGTTTGTCTGTGATAAACAGTTGAAACCTGTTCTTTCTTTTTGAATCACCCTGTACTTGCGGAGTTTCTTAGTTCGGCAGGGGCGACGTCATAAATACTGAGATGTGAGAACTAGTTATGCTTAAAACGGAACAATTCTATTCTTCATTCAATCGGGGATGCCTGAGAGGGAGCTACTAACTGAGACAGTGCACCTAAACTAACTAAATAGTCTATTCATCAGAAGCGAGCAGTAAGAATATTGCCCAAAGCAGACAGATATTTTCCAAAAGCCTTTTCAACGATCTCGGCATTGCGACACTCAATTCCCAGTACAAGTACTGCTTAATGTCTTTCATTCCTGGTTATGAAAAACGCGAGGGGAGGTACCAGCAAGAGCAGAGGTGTGAGACCGCGTCCTGATTCACCCTTCTGCGGAAGACAGAGGTCGCAGGTTCTAGTCCTGCTCCGGCAAACAGTTTAAATCTGCTGGGAAGCTTCGATGATAGTTTCAGCTGGACTTTGATTTACACGGTCACGTTACTAGACACAAAAAATATATTCATGGTCGTGTCAACCAGTGCAAACGAAAATCAAAATAAACTTCATTAACCACTATTGCCTTTTCTTTTTCTGAGCAGCGCGGGGTAGCCGAGCGGTTTGAGGCGCCTTGTCACGGTCCGCGCCGCTACCCCCGTCGCAGGTTCGAGTCCTCTCTCGGGCATGGGTGTGTGTGTGTGTGTGTGTGTGTGTGTGTGTGTGTGTGTGTTGTCCATAGCGTAAGTTAGTTTAAGTTAGATTATTAAAGTGTAAGCTGAGGGACCGATGACCTCAGCAATTTGCCCCGTAAGACCTTACCACAAATTTCCAATTTTTTCTTTTTCTGAATATCGAGATTCAGGGATTGAAAAGTTCTTAACCTACGTGGCAAGGAGGAATATTTTCTGTAAAGCTGCATGGCGAATAGTCGTGTCCTGAAACTTATTTGTCCGTATGGCCACACATTTCCTTTTAAGAAATACCGATATAATCTGGTAAAAATTCAGCGACCAATAAGGGATAAACATAAATAGTTGAGTATCCCTGAAGAGGCAGCAACGTCTTTCAGACTAACACTCTTCTTCGTAAGTTACGTGATTAAAAGAAGCGGCATAAGCATGAACAACATTAAGCAGTATATAGGGATAGCTTTATGTTAATATACCGTGCAGGTAAAATTTCTAAGAGTTCCTTGTGTCTGCGTAATACCTTAACTCCGTCCACATTCTAGAACGTTTGCCTCTCTTGACGAAAACTACGGAACACTAATGAATGAATGAATGAGTAAATAAGTTGTTGGGAAGAAAGTTTTGGCGGTGACGTTAATGAGCGACGCTCGCTTCGTCTACTAACTTCGGAAGTGATTTAGATTCCACAGTATCTGGATAAGGATAAAGGTCACCCGTGAAATGCTGAACCAGTTTTCATTAGAAAACTTTTTTATATGTGAAAAGTCTGCTCTGTTGAAACAACAAAAATGTAGTTATTTTTGGCGTTGAATGGAACTGGGAAAGAAAGCAAGGCAAAGAGGATGAAGTAAAGCGGCTCTTTTCTTCGCCTTCTAAATATTCTTGTATGTATTTGTTTGTAGATATAAATGTCTATGTTTTGAACTGTGTGGACGTCACTTTTACTATTTTATTTCGCTATCGGTAACGTTGAACATTATCCATGCCATCTTTGTCATGAGGAGCCGTTATGAATTTTTCTTTGGTCGTTAATAAACTCTGCTACCTTTTCAAGCTGGTTAAATCTGACTCTTTACATTGCACATGTTGTCTCCTAATCCAAACTTTCCCTTTAATGTTGTTCTTTTTGTCAATCCTCAATTGGTGCTAACATTATAATTTTCGAGTTAGGACTGTCGTTATGTAACTGAATAAAGGCAATATGTGATTCGTGAGATACATTCTGCATTAGTCTGTTAAGGATCGTCAGTGACTCTTTGTATTGATATTCTTACACATGAGGGCGCCTTGTCACGGTTCGCGCGGCGCTCTCCGTCGGACGTTCGAGTCCTCCCTCGGGCATGGGTGTCTGTGTTGTCCTTAGCGTAAGTTAGATTAAGTAGTGTGTAAGCCTAGGGACCGATGACCTCAGCAATTTGGCCCCACAGGGAACTTACCATAAATTACCAAATTGTTACACATGAGCTGTTGTTCTGCCGCTGTGTTGCCTGCAGCACTAAAAGTGTTCAGCAAAGGAAACACACACACACACACACACTCTCTCTCCATCTACATCTACATGGTTACTCTCTGCAATTCACACTTAAATGCCAGGCAGAGGGTTCGTCCTACTTCTATACCATTACACTCTCGAATGGCGTGTGGAAAGAGGAACATCTAAATCTTTCCGTTCGAGCTCTAATATCTCTCATTTTATTATGATGATCATTTCTCCCTACGTAGGTGGATGTCAACAAAATATTTTCGCATTCGGAAGAGAAAGTTGGTGATTGAAATTTCGTAAATAGATCTCGCCGCAAAGAAGACCACCTTTGTTTCAGTGACTGCCACCCCAACTCGCGTATCGTATCAGTCACACTCTCACCCCCATTGTGCGATAACACGAAACGAGCTGCCCTTCTTTGCACTTTTTCGATGTCCTCCGTCAATCCTACCCGGCAAGGATGCCACACCGCGCAGAAATATTCCAGCAGCGGACGGAGAAGTGTAATATAGGCTGTCTCTTTAGTGGGTTTGTCGCATCTTCTGAGTGTTCTGCCAACGAAGCGCAGTCTTTGTTCGCCTTCCCCACAATATTATCTGTATGGACTTCCCAATTTAAGTTGCTCGTAATTGTAATTCCTAGGTATTTAGTAGAATTGACAGCCCTTAGATTTATGCGATTTATCATATACTCAAAATTTATTGGATTTCTTTTACTACCCATGTGGATGACCTCGTACTTTTCTTTGTTTAGTGCCAATTGCCACTTTTCGCGCAATACAATAATTCTCTATGGATCATTTTGTAATTGGAATTGATCAAATGGTTCAAATGGCTCTGAGCACTATGGGACTCAACTGCTGAGGTCATTAATCCCCTAGAACAGAACTAGTTAAACCTAACTAACCTAAGGACATCACAAACATCCATGCCCGAGGCAGGATTCGAACCTGCGACCGTAGCGGTCTTGCGGTTCCAGACTGCAGCGCCTTTAACCGCACGGCCACTTCGGCCGGCTGGAATTGATCGTCTGATGATTTTACGAGACAGTAAATTACAGCATCATCTGCAAACAGTCTAAGGGGGCTGCTCAGATTATCACCTAGATCATGTATGTAATTCAGGAACAGCAGAGGGCCTATGACACTAGCTTGCGGAACGCCAGATATCACTTCTGTTCCACTCGATGATTTACCATCTATCACTACGAACTGTGACCTCTCTGAGAGGATATCACGAATCCAGTCACACAACTGAGACGATACTCCATATGCAGGAAATTTGATTAATAGTCGCTTGTGAGGAACGGTATCAAAAGCCTCCTGGAAATTTTAGGAACATGGAATCGGTCTGAGATCCCTTGTCGACAGCACTCATTACTTCATGGGAATAAAGAGCTAGCTGTGTTGCACAAGAACGATATTTTCTGAATCCGTGTTGGTTATGTATCAATAAGTCATTTTCTTCAAGGTGATTCAGAACGTTCGAGTACACTTTATGCTCCAAAATCCTACTGCAAATTGAGGTCAGTGATATGGGTCTGTAGTTCATTGGGTTACTCGTATTTCCTTTCTTGAATATTGGTGTGACCTGTGCTACATTCCAGTCTTTAGAAACAGACCTTTCGTCTCTCTCTCTCTCTCTCTCTCTCTCTCTCTCTCTCTCTCTCAACTCCATGTCAATTTCCCCTGTTCAGTACTGTGCCGTGACCTCCACACTACGTCTATATAGCTATTCCGCAAGTCACGGTACGCTGCGTGGTGCTGTGTACCTTTGTAGCACTAGTAGTCATGGCCTTTCCTGTTCCACTCGCAAATGGAGCGAGGGTAAAACGGCTGTCTGCATTCCTCGGTACGGGCCTTGCTTATGTTCGCGGTCCGTAGGGGAAATGTACGTTGGTGGCAGTAGAATCGTTTTGCAGTCACCTGCAAATGCCTGTTCTCTAAATTCTGTCAGCAGTGTTTTGCAAAATTGAACGTCGTGTTCCCTCCAAGGATTGCCAGTTATTCAACGAATCAACCGGTGAGACGCCTTTCCGCGGGATTAGCCGAGCGGTCGGGGGCGCTGCAGTCATGGACTATGCGGCTGATCCTGGCGGAGGTTCGAGTCCTCCCTCGTGCATGGGTGTGTGTGTTTGTCGTTAGGATAATTTAGGTTAAGTAGTGTGTAAGCTTAGGGACTGATGACCTTAGCAGTTAGCTCCCATAAGATTTCACACACATTTGAACATTTGAGACGCCTTCCTTTAATTGGACCTGGCGAGGATCCCACACATTCAAGTCGCACTCATGAATGGGACATCCTTTGTACATGAGCTGGACTTTCCCAGATTTCTCGTAATAAGCCGCGGTCGACCATTCACCTTTCCTACTGCTGACATTACACGCTCGTACTGTTTCGTATCGATTTGCAACTTCACTCCCAGATATTTAGTCGACGTGGCAGCGTCAAGGAGCAGACCGCTGTATTCGAACATTACACGGTCGTTTTTCCGAGTCTTCTGTATTAACTTACGTTTTTCTCTACATTTAGAGCTATCTGTCATTCATCACACGAACTTGAAATATTTCGACAGCCACTCAACTACACCTTCCCGTACGCGACCGCGTCATTAGCAAACACCTGCAGATTGCTGCTCAACCCATCAATCAGATCATTGATGTTTATAGAGAAGAGCGGTCCTATCACACTTCCGTGCAGCTGACCTAATGATGTCCTTGTCTCTGGTGAACACTCGCCGTAGACACAAGTTTCTCCTGGTGTATACAATTTTCAAACAGCTTACGGGAATTCAGCCAGGTAATGTTCACAGCGATCGCCGATATTTCGGCGGGAGTACACCCCGCCATTTTCAAGGCACAAGGTTACCGAAATCCGTCACCTCCTGCATGTATCTCTTTTTCTCAAATGGAGCACTCAGTGACTCCAGATGTGCATTGCCCACAGTTAACACTCACAGTTTTCCCTCTTACCACAGCCGGCCGCGGTGGCCGAGCGGTTCTAGGTGCTTCAGTCTGGTACCGCGCGACTGCTACGGTCGCAGTTTCGAATCCTGCCTCGGGTATGGTTGTGTGTGACGTCCTTAGGTTAGTTAGGTTCTAGGGGACTGATGACCTCAGATGTTAAATCTCATAGTGCTCGGAGCCATTTGAACTATTTGAACCCTCTAGCACAGTCCATTTAGGAGTAACCTAGGAAGACCGCACCACTATTGATAGAATTAAGAAAGCCTCCTTTCCCCAGGATACAGCAAAAACATGCCCTGGCGTACACCATAGCCACAGGCCGAACACACAGGCACGACCATGAAATGACAACTTACCTTGTAACCTTCATGTGTGAAGCCTGTCAGTGCATGTGGTTTTTGTAATTTTGATTTATTTGATCTAGCACGGTGGTGGCGTTGGTGGTGGTGGTGAGGGTGGATGGTGTTGCATACCTTCTCTCACTTAGCCCTGGCTTGCAGACAGGAACCTTTGAACGCAGCCCGGCGTCGCATGGAGTTTCTTCCCAGGCGCCACGCTCCGTGCTATCCGAGAAAGCCGGAAGTAATAAAGTGATATCCTGCCGTGTCTTTTCGCAGTGAGCTTCCCCTCAGGCTCGCGATGTTCCTCACGTATCTGCTGCGCCATTCACAGCGATCAGTAGGCGCTTGCGCTGTTGCGTCCGCGGCAGTTTTGATTCCCTAGGATGCTCGTATTACACGACCCAAACACGACAGAGATATTACCGGACCTCATTCAGCCATTATCATCCCTGTGTCTTAAATACCGTCCTTGAAAACTATCTAGAGGAAAGCCCACTCATGACGGCGGTACCAGCATACAGGCTGTTTCAGTTGCACCACCATTGTTATTCTGTGCAACACGCAATGTTGTGTCTGGCCTTCAAAAGCCACGCGCGAGTTTCTCATATTCTCGCGCTCGCTATGCGCAAACTACGAGGGTGGTTTAGTGAGTCTGGTAAAAAAAACAGCAAAAGATGTTTCGTAAGCAACTGACTTTTCTTATCACTAGCGGGATATACAATTGGGCCAGCCGATGCTTCAGCATTTTCATTCCATCGGAAAAATTAGTTCTGTCAGACACCACAGAACACTCGTTGACGACAACAATCACTTCCTCATGTGATGAAAGTGTCTTCACATTAGGCCAAAGGTTCGAGTTAGGGAACAGGTGGAGGCCACTTTGGGCTAAGTCTGTCAATAGGTTGGTTGAGGAACCAGTTCAAAGCCAAATTCATTGATCTCCGCCGTTGTTATCGCTGGTGTGTGAAAATGTTCAAATGTGTGTGAAATCTTATGGTTCTTAACTGCTAAGGTCACCAGTCCCTAAGCTTACACACTACTTAACCTAAATTATCCTTAGGACAAACACACACACACACACACACACACACACACACACACACACACACACACACACACCCATGCCCGAGGGAGGATTCGAACCTCCGCCTGGACCAGCCGCACAGTCCATGACTGCAGCGTCCCGACCGCTCGGCTAATCCCGCGCGGCACTGATGTGTGAGATGGTGCATTATCCTGCTGAAAGAGCACTCTTTTGTGTGCCAACCTTGGTCTTTCTTCAGCCAACGCAACTTTCAGACGATCCAACAAGGAAGCGTAACAGGGTCCACGTATAATTCTGCCTTTTAACAAATGGTCGATGAGGATCACTCCTTGGGAATCCTAACGAACAATGGCCGTCACCTTACCAGCTGACAAAATGGTCTTTGCCTTCCTGTTCAAAAATGGTTCAAATGGTTCTGAGCACTATGGGACTCAACTGCTGAGGTCATTAGTCCCCTAGGACTTAGAACTAGTTAAACCTAACTAACCTAAGGACATCACAAACATCCATGCCCGAGGCAGGATTCGAACCTGCGACCGTAGCGGTCTTGCGGTTCCAGACTGCAGCGCCTTTAACCGCACGGCCACTTCGGCCGGCTGCCTTCCTGTCTTGGCTGTCGTTTTGATTCTGGTGTGTAATGATAGATTCAGGTTTCATCCGCAGTCACAAATCGGAGCAAAAAAGTCTTGCGGATTGCGTTTCAACATCGGGAGACGTTGTGTTGAAATATGGTGCCGGACCACGGTGTTATCGACTGTGGGCAATGGCGGAGCCCACCTCGTAGCCAATTCTCTGTACGGATTATTATTCACTGGCTCAGTTGAAACGCCTAGTCTCAGCAATCTCATGATTTTTTTTTCCGGCGTATATGCATTAGGATATCATGGATTTCGTCGATGGTTTCCTTTGCGGTGACCTTAGCTGGACGGCCGTAGCTCACTTCCGTCTTCGCTGCTTGTCCGTCCGCCTGTAAATTCATGTATCCAAAAGTAAACGTCTTTGATGGTGTGCCTAAGAGTCCCCGTGAACTTCACCCAATTCTGTTTTGATTTGTGCGGCAGTCCAGCCCTTCAAATAAAAATGTTTAATAACAGCACGAAACACGGTTTTCTCCATCGTCAATTGCAGTCGACACATTGACAAATTGAGACAGCTGTCAACAATGAAAGGTATGCTCTACATTGTTGAAATTCTTCATACGATCCTTCGGATAATCGAGCTTACCAGCCGTGAAGGCGCAACAAAAAATGTTCCATTCTGTCATCGAAACTTACGAGGCTTAACAAACCAATCTCGTATTAGTCCCACAGAAAAAAATCAGTAGGCATTTTTATAGGAAATTTATTCTAGCTACGTTTTGTACTGTGATAGGTTTTCGCTAGAGGATGTAGTTTTCGAGTTATTCAATAAAACAGTACAGAAGTGACCTTCAACACCCCCCACTCCCACACTGCGCCTCCACCGGTCAGGATTTCTAGTATGTTGTTCATAGCACTTCCTCCCACCACTGTCCAAAAATTTGCGACTGCACGAATTGTTTACAACATTTCCTCTCTTGGTCTTCATTGACTGGCCTTATCACACCATCGGCTTAGGTCAACACTTAGAAATTCATAATCGACGTTTGTGTAAATTTTACCAAGACCTTCTGAGTAGGAAAGTGCTGTACTTGTAACGGTTAAGTTTGTATCACATATTCAACGTAGTTAAGTGTAGAGTACAATTTATAAAAGACGGGGACGTTTAAATTCATATGTTTACGAAATAGCCGACTATGCTGGTGCCGTAGTAGCCCAATCAGTAAACAGCATAAAAAGTGGAATATCGGCAATAGTTTGTGTAGCTGTAAATTTTTTTACGGTGGTAGGAGATAGTGCCACAAATAACTTACTAGAAATGTGACTGGTGAGGGATGTGTGTGTGTGTGTGAAGGGCGGGGGGTGCGTTTGAAGGCTAATCTTGTACGATTTTGTTGAACAACTCTACAACTGTGGCCTCCAGCGAGAAGGTATCCCAGTACAAAGTTTAACTACATTACATTACGAAGAGACAGGTCCGGTTCATTTTATCTGTAGGACTAATACACACATGAAAAAAAAGTTTTGCATCACCTCGGTTCCGAGAATTCCGGAACCTGTACAGAAAATTGGAATAGAGATCAACATAAGTGTCATTTCCGCCCTTTTTATTGCTTATGAAAACCACACATTGCATGTTGTACCACCATACAGCGAGACCTTCAGAGGTGGTGGTCCAGATTGCTGTACACACCAGTACCTCTAATACCCAGTAGCACGTCCTCTTGCATTGATGCATGCCAGTATTCATGGCATACTATCCACGAGTTCATCAAGGTCCAGATTGTCCCACTCCTCAACGGCGATTCGGCGTAGAGTGATTGTTGGTCACGTCGTCCATAAACAGCCCTTTTCAATGCATTCGATATCCTGAAGGAAGTCATTCACAAGATGTGCACCATGCGGGCGCGAATTCTCATCCATGCCGGGCCAATATGCTGCCGATATGGTTGCACTGTCGGTCGGAGGATGGCATTCACGTATCGTACAGCCGTTACGGCGCCTTCCATGACCACCAGCGGCGTACGTCGACCCCACATGATGCCACTCCAAAACTCCACCTTGCTGCACTCGCTAGACAATGTGTCTAAGGCGTTCAGCCTGACCGGTTCAAATATGGTTCAAATGGCTCTGAGCACTATGGGAGGTCATCAGTCCCCTAGAACTTAGAACTACTTAAACCTAACTAACCTAAGGACATCACACACATCCATGCCCGAGACAGGATTCCAACCTGCGACCGTAGCGGTCGCGCGATTCCACACTGAAGCGCCTAGAACCGCTCGGCCTGACCAGGTTGCCTCCAAACACGTCTGCGACGATTGTCTGGTTGAAGGCATATCCGTCACTCATCGGTGAAGAGAACGTGATGCCAATCCCGAACGGTCCATTCGGTATGTTGTTGGACTCATCTGTACCGTTTTGCATGGTGCTGTGGTTGCAAAGATGGACCTCGCCATGGACGTCAGGAATGAAGTTGCGCGTAATGCAACCTATTGCCCATAGTTTGTGTCGAAAGACGACGTCCTGTGGCTGCACGAAGAGCATGATTCAACATGGTGGCGTTTCTGTCAGGGTTCCCCCGAACCACAATCCGTAGGTGGCGGTCATCCACTGCAGTAGTAGCCCTCGGCCTGAGTGAGGCATGTCATCGACAGTTCCTGTCTCTCTGTGTCTCCTCCATGTCCGAACAACATCGCTTTGGTTCACTCCGAGACACCTGGACACTTCCGTTGTTGAGAACCCTTCCTGGCACAAAGTAACAATGCGAACGCGATCGAACCGCGGTATTGGCCGTCTAGGTACGGTTGAACTACAGACAACACAAGCTGTGTATCTCCAGCCTGGTGGAATGACTGCAACTGATCTGCTGTTGGACCCCCTCCGTCTAATAGGCGCTGCTCATGGATGGTTTAGTGACATATCTTAACAGTCAAAGGGACTGTGTCTGTGATACAATATTCACAGTGAATGTCTGTCTTCAGGAGTTCTGGGAACCGGGGTGATGCAAAACTTTTTTGACGTGTGTAGTATGCCTGTAGCGAGCGAAATAATACGAAAATGTCGCACGTGATTTCTGAAGGTCAGATATAACGTTGCGGATTCCATAAAATGACATCGATAGGGGGAGGTGGATCACTGTGCATTTGCAGGGTGTTCCAAGAGGAATACCCAATATTCGGGGATATGTCAGGAGCGATCATTACAAGCAAAAACGTTTTGTAAAGATGGGCTTTGAAATGCAACATGAAGAGTTACGAGCACTTATCCGCTAATGGGAACACCTGCCCTCTGTTGAGCAAGTGCTCATAACTATGGTGTGCACTTTAGAGGCCGGCCGCTGTGGCTGAGCGGTTCTAGGCGCTTGAGTCCCGAACCGCGCGACTGCTACGGACGCAGGTTCGAATCCTGCCTCAGACATGGATGTGTGTGATGTCCTTAGGTTAGTTAGGTTTAACTAGTTCTAAGTTCTAGGGGACTAACGACCTCAGATGTTAAGTCCAATAGTGCTCAGAGCCATTTGAACCATTTTTTGAGCACTTTAGAGCTCATGTTCATTACAAATTTTTGCTTCTAACGATCGTTTCTCTCTTATCTCCGAGTACTGACCACTCCTCATGGGATGATATGTAGTTTACTAAAGGCTAAAACGGTGCAAATTCTGAGTTGCAGGCTGGCTGCCCAACCGCTTCGAAGGCAGTAAAAATTTGATTTTCGATATTCCGCATAGTTATCGATGGAATTTAAGTAATTTGAAATGCTGTCATAATCTACTCGGTAAGAGGTATTATCTCGTGGTAAACATTTAACATGAGTCAAGTACTGAAGTTAAAAACTATGTATACGTCTTGAGACCGCGTAATTCACGGCGCACAAGTTACCCAGACTGTACTGACCCAGTATTTGAGAATCAGAGCACTTAGAAACTTCCTTAGAAAGCTTTACACTTAACTTCAAATTTTTTTCGAAACTCGGTTGCTATTGACTATCCGTCTTCAGCTTACTGCAGTTTAATTAAAGAGAATTGCATCAGAAGCGTTACTGCAGAATGGCAAGAACTGCCAATTGCATATGTAAATTGTAGTCTTTCCACGTCAGCCGCTACTAGCGAGGAATGAAGAGGCAGAATATGTAAAGACACACCGTAAGTAACGTGCTCACCAACTTTACATACAAAACGCTGTTTCTGACTTAAAACATCCAAAAATGTATAAACGTATGTATCCAGTTTGCAGAATAACCACGAAGGATGCTTTATAAATAAAAGCGAAACGCGTCGAGTGTAATTCTCTTTAATTAATTAACTTTTTTACCTGGGACTCACAGTCATGTAGAACTTTATAAAAGACATATTTACGCCAGTGACTGTAACACTCTTTATTTCACAATAAATAACAAAGAAATAAAGAAAGTTTTATAGTCAGTGGCGTAAATATGATGTCTTTTGTAAAGTCTCTTTAATTAAATTGCACTAAGCTCAAGACGGATAACCAATTGTAATTGATTTTAACAGCTGCTGCGGAAGACGGCCACGCAAACAAACGTATCTTTTCTAAACTTTTTCTCCCTGATACCCACCACAAAATGATGAAAGGAGAAATGGTTATTGTCGGGCATGACATTTTAATTTGTTACTTCCACGCTACTAACTCTATTCAGAACATTTGCAAAGTAAGAAATATGAAAAAATAATTACACGCCGCAGTTATTTGCATTGTAGGCATGTAATTTTTTTATGTATCCGTATTTTTTATTTTATTTGTTGTTCCTTCTTGAAGCTGCTATAACTTTTGATACTGTTTTTTCGAGCAGGTTACTTGATAATAGCGTAGGGGACGAAAGTAGTCCATAGCTGCATTGTGAAATAGACTGTTCATTTCAAATAAAAAAGAGCCTATGCAAGAAAACGTGTTCTCCCATCAAATTTACAGCGACTGTGTAGACAGGAGTTTAAAATATAATCTGTTATAATGACTGTAATTTGAAAGCTGCAGTCGACCGCAAGTATGAGATATGAAAGTGTATTTCCAGTTAAAAAAATGGTTCAAATGTCTCTGATGACTATGGGACTTAACATCTGAGGTCATCTTTCCCCAGAACTTAGAACTACTTAAACCTAACTAACCTAAGGAGATCACACACATCCATGCCCGAGGCAGGATTCGAACCTGCGACCGTAGAAATCGCGCGGTTCCAGACTGAAGCGCCTAGAACCGCTCGGCCACGGCGACCGGCTATTTCAAGTTAAGCATTAAAAAAAAAAAAAATAATCCATCGCCACGTGGCTCCTACAAGCTTTGTGGTCGTAAAGTGTTCCGTACTGTAAGGATACCGAAAATAACTGTGTAAAATTTGGTAAACATATCGAGAAGATCTGTTGTTTGAGGAATAACGTAGACTATTAATTGACTAATATATAATATGGCGAAAATTTTATTACGTCCATACAGTTTATACAGCGTCTGTGAAAATTAACGTTTTTGTTTACGGACGTAAAGATGTGGGATGTTTTGTGGTTTTTCATCGTAGCGTGTGGTGCTTTACAGCTTAGAATGCTTATAAGACCACACTTAGTGAACTGCCTAACATTTGGGGATGATCCTGCCATACTTTTGCCGGCCGGAGTGGCCGAGCGGTTCTAGGCGCTTCAGTTTGGAACCGTGCCACCGCTGCGGTCGCAGGTTCGAATCCTGCATCGGGTATGGCTGTGTGTGATGTCCTTAGGTTAGTTAGGTTTAATTAGTTCTAAGTTCTAGGGGACTTATGACCTCAGAGGTTGAGTCCCATAGTGCTCAGAGCCATTTGAACCTGCCATACTTTCTAATAGCATGACAGATTCAGCGGTGCAAGTCAGCATTCTGGAAGAGACAGCAATAACGGGCTTAAGAATCTCTGCAATGAAATCAAGATTTATGAAAAAATATTAAAAGTATGTAATAATATTTAAAATAGATAGGTGCGAAATAGAAGAGCTAAAATAATTGAAAAATTTGGAGTGGGACTATATTCAAGAAAACTGTTTGGAGAAATCTGCTTTAGAGGAAAGGATCCACAAGATGTGAAAATCGTATAGTATAACAAAGAATAGCTACAATATGAAGTTCTTATCTAAAAAAATTGAAGTAAAGAATTAGAACTGTGTGCCAGACCGAGAGTCGAACACGGGACCTTTGCCTTTCGCGAGCAAGTGCTCCACCAACTGAACTACCCAAGCACGACTCACGCCCCGTCCTCACAGCCTTAATTCCGCCAGTACCTCGTCTCCTGCCTTCCAATCAGCGCACACTCCGCTGCAGAATGAAAATTTCATTCTTGAAGTAAAGAAATACAACACATCAGTGAAAGGAGAGTGCCTGTACGCTAGCGAACGTCCAGTATTAAATTATAAGGCTGATAAATTATAAACATTAGAAAGAAGAATTAGACGGGAAATATTAGGTCACCAGGAAAACGCAGCATCTTGGAAATTAAGAAGTAACGATGAAATTTGTCAGAACATGGAAAACATTCCAGAAACAATAAAGTGGAGAAGGTTACTATTTTTTGGACGTATTTACAAAATGGATGACAATAGACTCACCTAGCGCATCTTGAGTCATTCTAGGGAAAAGAAATTAGTAACGGCCTGGATTGCAGAAGTTGAGAAAGACTTGGAAAGGAATAACGTAGCAGAAGAAGTGTTAGAAAGAGATTCTTAGGGAAACGGGTTGAAAACCAGGAGTAGTAGGCGGCAAGAGGGAAGAGAAAACGGGCACAACGTGGTCTGAAAATGTTGTGGACTGGCAAGACAGCCAATCCACTATGACAGGAAGCCGAAAGGCACGCGTTAAGCTCACGCAGGCTGGCGTGAAGGTCTGGAAGAGGTCAAGTAATGGAGACTAGCAAATAAAGTACGAAGCTGCTGGAATACTTAACTTTAATCCATAATTGGTGAACATCGGTCTGACGGTACATGCATCACAAGATAAATAGCAAATGATAATGGGGCCTTGCTAGGTCGTAGGAAATGATGTAGCTGAAGGCTATGCTAACTATCGTCTCGGCAAATGAGAGCGTAATTTGTCAGTGAACCATTGCTATGAACGTCGGCTGTACAACTGGGGCGAGTGCTAGGAAGTCTCTCTAGACCTATCGTGTGGCGGCGCTCGGTCTGCAATCACTGACAGTGGCGACACGCGGGTCCGACGTATACTAACGGACCGCGCCCGATTTAAAGGCTACCACCTAGCAAGTGTGGTGTCTGGCGGTGACACCACAGAAAATAATCAAACAATGAAGGAAAACAGGAAGAAAATGGGAAAACAACAAAAGATTAAGAACTGAAACTGGAACACGGTCCATAGAAGGCCTCAACGCAAGAAGAAGAAAAGAAGAAGAATCGTACAGTACCTAAGCAATGGATGTTCAACAGGTCAAGATGTAGATTGGCACAATAGAAATATTCGACGAATGCGTCGCTCATTAAGACAGACCGTCTAAGTCTACCAATAAAGTAGTTATTACTGTGGACCCCTGTATCCGCGCAGACCTGTAGCTATAACGGCGTCTGCAGCTATTTGCGAGTCGAGGTTACTGGAGATGATGTGCCATGTCATTTGGCGCGGAAACTGGCAGAAAAAACCTGTCAGCCGGCGTCGCGAATGAGCGATCCGCTACGGAAGAGAGCGGTTCCGCGTTTCAGAGCGATGCCCCGGCGCCGCGACATCTGTCAGGCGTGAGGTGGCAGGGCCGACAGGGGACGCTGTAATAGCGGCAGGCTGCGGGGGAGCTGATACACGACCACTAGACTGGTACCACGGGGTGTCGCCGTAACTTCTGATCAGTACGATGTCTGTTCAGAAAATTCCGGAACTCTGTCTACGCTTATCTCTTTTGAGCCGGCCGCTGTGGCCGAGCGGTTCTAGGCGCCACAGTCCCGAACCGCGCTGTTGCTACGGTCGCAGGTTCGAATCCTGCCTCGGGCATGGATGTGTGTGATGTCCGTAGGTTAGTTAGGTTTAAGTACACTACTGGCCATTAAAATTGCTACACCAAGAAGAAATACAGACGATAAACAGGTATTCATTGGACAAATATATTATACTAGAACTGACATGTGATTACATTTTCACGCAATTTGGGTGCATAGATCCGTAGAAATCAGTGCCCAGAACCACTACCTCTGGCCGCAATAACGGCCTTGATGCGTCTGGGCATTGAGTCAAAATGACCTTGGATGGCGTGTACAGGTACAGCTGCCCATGCAGCTTCAACACCACAGTTCATCAAGAGTAGAGATCTAGAGAATTTACCGACCAGGGCAGTAGTCGAACATTTGCTGTATCCAGAAATGCCCGTACAGCACCTGCAACATGCGGTCGTGCATTATCCTGGTGAAATGTAGGGTTTCGCAGGGATCGAATGAACCGTAACACATCTGAAGTGTAACGTCCACTGTTCAGAGTGCCGTCAATGCGAACAATAGGTGACCGAGACGTGTAACCAATGGCACACCATACCATCACGCCGGGTGACACGCCAGTAAGGCGATGACGAATACACGCTTCCAATGGCGTTCACCATGATGTCGCCAAACACTGATGCGGCCATCATGATGCTGTAAACAGAACCTGGATTCATCTGAAAAAATGACGTTTTGCCATTCGTGCACCCAGGTTCGTCGTTGAGTACACCATCGCAGGCGCTCCTGCCTGTGATGCAGCGTCTCAAGGGTAACCGCAGCCATGGTCTCCGAGCTGATAGTCCATGCTGCTGCAAACGTCGTCGAACTGTTCGCAGATGGTTGTTGTCTTGCAAACGTCCCCATCTGTTGACTCAGGAATCGAGACGTGGCTGCACGATCCGTTACAGTCATACGGATAAGATGCCTGTCATCTCGACTGCTAGTGATACGAGGCCGTTGGGATCCAGCACGGCGTTCCGTATTACCCTCCTGAATCCACCGATTCCATATTTTGCTAACAATCATTGGATCTCAACCAACGCGAGCAGCAATGTCGCGATACGATAAACCGCAATCGCGATAGGCTACAATCTGACTTTTATCAAAGTCGGAAACGTGATGGTATGCATTTCTCCTCCTTAGACGAGGCATCACAACAACGTTTCACCAGGCAACGCCGGTCAACTGCTGTTTGTGTATGAGAAATCGGTTGGAAACTTTCCTCATGACAGCACGTTGTAGGTGTTGCCACCGGCGCCAACTTTGTGTGAATGGTCTGAAAAGCTAATCATTTGCATAGCACAGCATCTTCTTCCCGTCGGTTAAATTTCGCGTCTGCAGCACGTCATCCTCGTGGTGTAGCAATTTTAATGGCCAGTAGTGTAGTTCTAAGTTCTAGGGAACTGATGACCTCAGATGTTAAGTCCCATAGCGCTCAGAGCCATTTGAACTATTCATGATCGTGGGACGAACTTGGGGGCAACACGGTGCGTACCAAGATGCTGTGTCAGGATTTCATGACGTGATGCAACTGAAATGTTACATTCTTCTGCAACCTCTCGGACAGTCAGTCTTCGATTGGCACGCACAATTTCGTTGTTTAACGAGTTCCTCTTTTCGTTATTTAGGGTCAAGTGTCACTTTTCGCATCATTCAGATATTTTTTCTAAATCGTTTTGCAATTTGTTTTGATCTTCTGATGACTTTGAGTTGTTAAACTACAGCGTCATCTGGAAACAACCGAAGACGGCTGCTCAGATTGTCTACAAAATCGTTTATATAGATAACGAACAGTGAAGGGCATATAACAGTACCTTGGGGAACGCCAGATATCACTTCTGTTTTACTCGATGACTTTCCGTCAATTACCACGAACTGTGACCTCTCTAACAGGAAATCACAAATCCAGTCACATAACTGAGACGATATTGCATAAGCATGCAATTTCACTACGAGCCACTTGTGTGGTACAGTGTCAAAAGCCTTCCGGAAATCCAGAAATACGGAATTGAAGTCCCTTGTCAATACCACTTTACACTTCGTGTGAACAGAGAGGTAGTTGTGTTTCACAGGAACGATGTTTTCTAAATCCATGTTAACTATGTGTCAATAGACCGTTTTCTTCGAAGTAATTCATAATGTTCGAACATAATATATGTTCCAAAAATCATGCCGTATATGGACGTTAACGATATGGGCCTGTAATTTAGTGGATTACTCCTACTACTTTTCTTGAATATTGGTGTGACCTGTGCAACTTTCCAGTCTTTCAGTACGGATCTTTCGCCGAGAGAACGTTTGTATATGATTGTCAAGTATGGAGCTATGCATCAACATACTCTGAAAGGAGCGTAACTGGTATACAGTCTGGACCCGAAGACTTGCTTCTATTAAGTGGTTTAAGTTGCTTCACTACTCTGAGGATATTTACTTTTACGTTACTCATGTTGGCAGTTGTTCTTGATTCGAATTATGGAATATTTAGTTCTTTTGTGAAGGCATTTCGGAAGGCTGTGTTTAGTATCTACTGTCTGCGATAGTATCTAAAACTCGACCCCAGCGTACATGCATTTCGTAGGCGGATTGGGCCGCGGGAGGGGGGGGGGGGGGGTTGCTATGGGGCTACTACTATCTGGAGGAAGCTGCTAACGTCGGAAGTCTGTAGCGAGGACTGGTGAATGGTGCAGGCTCTGGCAGTTGGCCGTAAGGTATCACGCGCGAACAGACGGGGAGATCCATTACTCTTGAATTACGCTGTCGGTGAAAAAACACTGCAGACAGTAACTAGTGTTAAATACCTAGGTGCAACAATCCGGAGTCATCTAAAGTGGAGTGACCACTTAGAAGAAATTTTAGAAAAAGCAGGTACTAGGCTGAGATTCACTGGGAGAATCTTAAGGAAATGTAATTCATTCATGAAAGAAGTGGCTTACAAATCACGTATTCGACAGAGTCTTGAGCAGTGTTCATGAGCCTGGGACTCTCACCAAGTAGGAATTATGTATCGGGGAGAGAAGAATCAACGAAGAGCGTCGCGTTTCGCCAAGTGGTGGTTTTGCAGGCGCGAGAGCCTTACGGAGATGCTGAAGAAACTCTAGTGCCATCGCGGAGGAGGTAACTCTTGAAATTTGGACATATTTTATTCCGAGAAGAATCGGACAACATGTTGCTTATTGTCATATACTTCTCGCGAAATCACCGGGACGAGAAAATGGCTCCGGCCGGGTGGCCGTGAGGTTCTAGGCGCTACAGTCTGGAACCGCGAGACCGCTACGGTCGCAGGTTCGAATTCTGCCTCGGGCATGGATGTGTGTGATGTCCTTAGATTAGTTCGGTTTAAGTAGTTCTAAGTTCTAGGGGACTGATGACCTTAGAAGTTGAGTCCCATAGTGCTCAGAGCCATCTGAACCATTTTTGTTGTTGTTGAGAAAATGGGAGAAATTAGAAGTCGTATGGAAGTCTTTGTTCCCCCGCACCATTCGCGAATGGAAGGAGAAAGCTGGGATCAGATAGTCGTACCACAAGTGCCCTCCGCCACGCACCGTAATTTAGTTATGCGAGTGTAGATAAAGATGAAAACGCGGGCGCACGTATGTACGGACCAGACTCTATACGGACCACGTGTCTAGCCACATTAACAGGCTGCCCCACAATCTGGCACAACGGGACACAACGGGGTTACCTCATCAGTGCTCATTACTCCTCATCGCTCCTCATCAGCTCCGAATGAGTGACAACTGCTGAGGCGCGCCACTCGATTCAAGCAGGCACCAGCCCTCATATCCCCCCCCTTCTCCCCGTGCTTTCTTTTTTCTTTCATGTTTTTACAATGCAATAAATTACTCCTTCCATGTTTAGCATTCGTCGAATTCCATAACGGCAAACATTGCGCTCAACCCAATACGCTGTGTAATCTCATTACGCTCGTTGGAACTGAGTTTCGGTTTCATCTCCTTCCGCGAACGAACAACAAAACGCAGCCCCTGATTTAATATGCGTCCAACTTCCCAGAACTGCCAGACAGCCACGTGAAAAGCGAATTTCTTTTTAAATGCGATTCTCAAATTCTGTTTCCTGGTCTTCGTTCCGATGTAGAGCTGAAGCTAACAACGCAGGAATTCTATTTCCCTGACCTCTTATAAATTCTTTGCTCTACGCTGTGAGGAAATACAACAATGAAACCTGTTGTTCGGCACAAATGCAGCTGGCGGCACATCACAGGTACTCCGAGACCGTCGAATTCTACGTGTATACGTAATCGGCGAGCCACCGTGTCGTGCGTAGCGCACGGTATCTTGCACCACTACTTGTCTGGTATCTTGCACCACTACTTGACGTTTCCTTTCCCGTTCCATTCGCAAATAGAGCGAGGAAAACCGACTGTCTGTGTGGCTCTGTATCAGCCCTAATTTCTCGAATCTTCGTGGTCCCTATGCAAAATGAATGTTGGTAGCAGGAGAATCGTTCTGCAGTCAGCTTCCAATGCAGTTCTCTAAATTTTCTCAATAGCGTCGTCCGAAAAGAACGTTTGAGTTGCCGAACTATCTCCATAACACACCCTACCGGTAACAAATCTAGTAGCCCGCCTCTGAATCGGTTCGGTGTCTTACCTTCAATCCGACCTGGTACAGATCCCAAACACTGGAGCAGTACTCAGGAATAGGTCGCACCAGCGTCCTATATGCAGTCTCCTTTACAGGTAAACCACTCTTTCGTAAATTTCTCCCAATAAATCGAAGGCGACCACGCCTTTCCTACCACATTTCTCACATTCTCATTCCACCTCATATCGCTTTGCAACGTTACGCCCAGATATTTAAACGAAGCGACTCTGTGAAGCAACACACTACTAATCCTCTATCCGAACTGCTTTTCGTACTCATTCGCATTAACTTACATTTTTCCACATTTAGAGCTAGGTGCGATTTATGACAGCAACTAGAAATTTTTGTCTGAGTTATGTTGCATCATCGTACAGGCACTCGTCTTCGACACTTTCTCGTACATCAGAATCTCATCAGGAAACAACCGCAGATTTCTGCCCACCTTGTCCGTTAGATAAGAATAGAGCAGTCCTACCCTGGGACACTCCTGACGGCACCCTTGTCTTTCATGGGCACTCGCTCTCCAGAACAGCGTACTAGATTCTGTTACTTATGAAGTCTTTGAGGCACTCACATATCTGTGTATGTATTCCATACGCCCGTACCTTCGTTGAAGTCAGCAGTGTATCGATGTTCTCTTTTTCTTGTGCCTCCCTCCCACAACTTACGCGGGGTCGGCATGCCTAGTTTTCGGAATTGTCATGGTTAATTTAAGGAGTGATCTGGCGCCCTTTCTGTCACCGTCGCGTTAGCCCCACGAAGATAGAAGTGTACTCAGACTGCGAGTAGTGTTGGCCATGTGAAATTGTACGAACATTTTCTAAATGTTTGCGAATCGCGTAACTGAGAGGGATTAGGGTATCGGCCAGGTATTCACCTAGTGGGATGTGGAAAACCGCCTAAAACCCACATCCAGGCTGGCCGGCACACCGACCCTCGTCGTTAACCCGTCCCATAAGCGAGCGCTTTAACACGTACGTCTATGCGGGCAAGTGTTCTTACTGGCGATGTTAAACCATGAATTTATAGAACTGCATAAAGACAACATACAGATACGTCCAGTATCACATTTATTAATCAATAAATTCGGCAATACTAAATACACTCCTGGAAATTGAAATAAGAACACCGTGAATTCATTGTCCCAGGAAGGGGAAACTTTATTGACACATTCCTGGGGTCAGATACATCACATGATCACACTGACAGAACCACAGGCACATAGACACAGGCAACAGAGCATGCACAATGTCGGCACTAGTACAGTGTATATCCACCTTTCGCAGCAATGCAGGCTGCTATTCTCCCATGCAGACGATCGTAGAGATGCTGGATGTAGTCCTGTGGAACGGCTTGCCATGCCATTTCCACCTGGCGCCTCAGTTGGACCAGCGTTCGTGCTGGACGTGCAGACCGCGTGAGACGACGCTTCATCCAGTCCCAAATATGCTCAATGGGGGACAGATTCTGAGATCTTGCTGGCCAGGGTAGTTGACTTACACCTTCTAGAGCACGTTGGGTGGCACGGGATACATGCGGACGTGCATTGTCCTGTTGGAACAGCAAGTTCCCTTGCCGGTCTAGGAATGGTAGAACGATGGGTTCGATAACGGTTTGGATGTACCGTGCACTATTCAGTGTCCCCTCGACGATCACCAGTGGTGTACGGCCAGTGTAGGAGATCGCTCCCCACACCATGATGGCGGGTGTTGGCCCTGTGTGCCTCGGTCGTATGCAGTCCTGATTGTGGCGCTCACCTGCACGGCGCCAAACACGCATACGACCATCATTGGCACCAAGGCAGAAGCGACTCTCATCGCTGAAGACGACACGTCTCCATTCGTCCCTCCATTCACGCCTGTCGCGACACCACTGGAGGCGGGCTGCACGATGTTGGGGCGTGAGCGGAAGACGGCCTAACGGTGTGCGGGACCGTAGCCCAGCTTCATGGAGACGGTTGCGAATGGTCCTCGCCGATACCCCAGGAGCAACAGTGTCCCTAATTTGCTGGGAAGTGGCGGTGCGGTCCCCTACGGCACTGCGTAGGATCCTACGGTCTTGGCGTGCATCCGTGCGTCGCTGCGGTCCGGTCCCAGGTCGACGGGCACGTGCACCTTCCACCGACCACTGGCGACAACATCGATGTATTGTGGAGACCTCACGCCCCACGTGTTGAGCAATTCGGCGGTACGCCCAAACGGCCTCCCGCATGCCCACTATACGCCCTCGCTCAAAGTCCGTCAACTGCACATACGGTTCACGTCCACGCTGTCGCGGCATGCTACCAGTGTTAAAGACTGCGATGGAGCTCCGTATGCCACTGCAAACTGGCTGACACTGACGGCGGCGGTGCACAAATGCTGCGCAGCTAGCGCCATTCGACGGCCAACACCGCGGTTCCTGGTGTGTCCGCTGTGCCGTGCGTGTGATCATTGCTTGTACAGCCCTCTCGCAGTGTCCGGAGCAAGTATGGTGGGTCTGACACACCGGTGTCAATGTGTTCTTTTTTCCATTTCCAGGAGTGTATTACATGTCGCACGACTTTTCTTTATAGGCTGTAAAAACTACGTTTTTTGAGAAGAGCTTCCCCTTCAGTCTATTGGGTTGTTAAGAGAGAGCATATCGTGCTTTTGAGAAGCCGACGATGTGGCCGTGCGGCTCAACTGAGTGCGATTCTCGCTAGGAGGAACTATTTTCTGTTGTTTAAATTCCATATTTATTTTCAAACGGCAATACTGATTAACAACTATTGAATCCTAATGTTTTAGTAAAATGTCCTTTTATTTTCAATTAAAAACATATAAAAATTGAGATATTCACAGACAAAATTTATTACAAAAATGAGAAAGATGAAATACAAAATAAAACACTTTATTATTTCTAAGACATTACGGATAGGAAAAGCGTAATATTAAAATAATATTTATTTTTCTCTTATAGCAATAACACATTCCCAATTTCTGTACCAAATTTTAATTTGTTATGAACACATTATCGTGACATTAGTAATTGAAACTAAAGAGAAGTTATTATTATTAAAATTGCAGTTGAGTATTTGTTTATTAACTTCCGATATTTTGTGAAATATATAATTTGAACAGAAGTAAAAAATATTGCTGCTAGCGGGAATGTAACCAGCAATGAATATCGGGGTTTTATCGCTTTATAATATTTATTACATTAAATTTACAGTTATAAATGATATGTCAAATGAAAGAGCAACACAGACGGTTTTACCAAGAACCTTATAAGTATTCAGTGTGAGCACCATTTGTGAATAGAATTGGGGAGAAGAGGAATTTGTGGCACAACTTCACCAGAAGAAGGGATCGGTTGGTAGGACATGTTCTGAGGCATCAAGGGGTCACCAATTTAGTATTGGGTGGCAGTGTGGAGGGTAAAAATCGTAGAAGGAGACCAAGAGATGAATACACTAAGCAGATTCAGAAGGATGTAGGTTGCAGTAGGTATTGGGAGATGAAGAAGCTTGCACAGGATAGAGTAGCATGGAGAGCTGCATCAAACCAGTGGACTGAAGACAACAACAAAAACAAGAAGAGGCACCACATCGAAGATTCGTACCACATACAGGGAAAGAGGGGGAAACATCATCCGCTAAGTCACAACACGGATGTTTTTGGAAAATGAACATCTCTTCTGTAAAAATGGACATGGATTCCGCAAACAGAGATCCTGCGAAAGTCAGTTCGCTCTGTTCCTTCGAGACATCCACAGCGCAGTGGACAGCGGCGCTCAGGCTGATGCCGGGATCCTGGATTTCAGGAAGGCATTTGACACCGTCCCATACTACCGTTTAATGAAACAAATACAAGCTTACGGAGTATCGTAGCAGAGCTGCGAATGGATTCAAGACTTTCTTGCGGATGGAACTCAACACGTCGCTCTTAACGGAATTAAATCGACAGATGTAAAGGTTATATATCCAGAGTACCATAGGGAAGTGTGGTAGGGCCGTTGCTGTTTGCAATACATATAAACTATCTAGTAGAAAGTGTCGGATGCTCTTTAAGGCTATTCGCACATGATGCAGTTGTCTGTACCAAAGTAGCAGCGCCAGAAGATGATAAAAATTTGCAGAACGACTTGCAGAGAATAGATGAATGGTGCAGGGTATGGCAAATGTAACATATTGCGCATACATAGGAAATGAAAGGCACTACTGTACAGCTACACTATTGATGACAAACAGCTGGTGACAGCATCTGCCGTAAAATATCTAGGCGTAACCGTCCAGAGCGACCTTAAGTGGAATGACCATATAAAACAGATAGTGGGAAAAGCGGACACCTGATTCAGATTCATCGGAAGAATCTAAATGTAACTCATCCACACGAAAGAAGTGGCTTATAAGGCGCTCGTTCGCCCGATTCTTGAGTATTGTTCGTGTATCTGGGATCTCTATCAGGTAGGACTGATAGAGAGAGAAGATCCAACGAAGAGCGGCGCGTTTCGTCACGGGATCGTTTAGCTGGTGAGAGAGTATTACGGAGATGCTGAACAAACGTCCACTGGCAGACGTTACGAGAGAGGCGTTGTGCATCACGGAGAGATGTACTATTGAAATGCCACTGTAATATGCTTTCCTGTTTTACTCTCTTCTGTTTCTAGCGTCTCTGTGTTTTCTTGTCCTCTTTTGTTCTTTTTATTGTTAATTGCCTTGCTTCGTTCTTGTGGTTTTTGCTTTCTTTCCCTTTTGTGTTATATGTCGCGTCCGTTTTATTCTCACTCTTGTGGCATTGTTTTATTAGGAACAAGGGACCGATGACCTCGTAGTTTGGTCGCTTTCTCCCTCTTTTAATCCAACCATATTACCTCCCCCCACATATATGTCGCTTATTGACCACGAGGAGAAAATTCGAGAAATTAGAGCCAATACGGAGGGTTACCGACAATCATTCTTCCCACGCACTATTCGCTAGTGGAACAGGGTTGGTGGGGGGATCAGATAGTTGTACCGAAAGTACCCTCCGTCACACACCATTAGGTGGCTTGCGGAGTATGATGTAGATGTAGAAACTGTGTTGAGCGATCGTGACAGACGGTTATTGAAGAGGACTGTGATGAAAAATGAGACAATGGCAGGTGCAGAAGTCACTCGCGGTCCGTGTCAGCACCGAAACACCACCAAGATAGCGACGGACAGCTCTTCCATTACTGTGTGCTTCACCATACAGAAGGATTATGTATACTGAACTGTGTTGCTCTAATACAAAGACGCGAATGACGTTCGAAACAGGTCAGAGACGTAGGATAGACGTCAAATGACATCAGCCGATCCGACGTAACCACCCCCCCCCCCCCTACCATGACTATCCTGTTGCATACCTACCTAGCAAACATGTTTTGAAACGGCTGTTGCACGGAAACGGTACGTTGCTGGACATCGGGTCCTATTCAAAATATTATGCGCTCACTCCCCTCTACAAGCCCTAGGAGTTTTTAGGCGAATTTACGAACATCCTGTGTAGCTCAACTAGCTCTGAGACGAATATAAGCTGATATAATAACTGTGGCGTTTCTCGTATTTAATGGAGGATAGAAGCACTGGGTTTAATTACTAACTGTCCTAGCATTCGGTTTCGGAGCGCTTCACAGATAAAATTTTTCTGGCTCGGGTGAATCGTCCGTCAGAAGGGAGCCGAGACACAAAATCTCCGATAATGCGTAATCGATGATTGTTTAAAAGCATAGTAGTGGCCCTAAATGTTCATCTGACTTCGAACGTCAGGTAATGGTTCAAATGGCTCTGCGCACTATGGAACTTAACATCTGAGGTCATCGGTCCCCTAGAACTTAGAACTACTTAAACCTAACTAACCTAAGGACATCACTCACATCCATGTCCGAGGCAGGATTCGAACCTGCGACCGTAGCAGGCGCGCGGTTCCGGACTGAGCTCCTAGAACCGCTCGACCACCGCGGCCGGCCATCAGGTAATGCTTCCTGTCGTAACGAAGTTCTAATCTCAGATAGGAATTAGCGTAGTCTCAGAATAATAAACACTCAGTATATCACATCTCACTCTTTTCTTAAGAAAAAACTTAGCTCTGATACATTAATACATTCGTAGGGAATTATAGGATCTCAGAAGACTACTGATGCAATTTGGGAGAATAGGAAAATCAGGATCTCTACAAGTACACCGAAAAATTAACGGACATAGTGTGAAAACGACGCTTTAAATTTTATGGGCACCTACCACGAATGGACGGACGCCGGTAGCGCAAAAAGATGTTCCATTATAGCACATCATTGAAGTGCACCTATTAGTGGGTTGAAGTGGTCAAAATAAATGTTCAGTAAACTGGGATTACACTAGATACGATCCAAAACAGGGGAGAATTCAGAGGCAAAGTCAACAGCATAAAATCATTTGAAGAGAAACCACTAATGAGGAGGTCTACACATTTCCGAAGAGAAGAGAAAGATGAAAGAATGAGGAGGAGCTTCTGGGAAACGAGGAAACGAAAGGCCAGAAAGCCGTAAGTTCTACCAGGTTTGTAGATGGCCAAATTCGTAAAAAAAGAACAAAAGAACATGCTTAGCTCTTACCACAGTGGTCGCAACTTGTAAAGTTAAAACAAGTGATTTGCGGAACAGATAATTAGGAATATTTTCTGAGAAACCACTAAAGACAGCTGGCCGTTGTGGCCGAGCCGTTCTAGGCGCTTCAGTCCGGAACCGCGCTGCTGCTACGGTCGTAGGTTCGAATCGTGCTTCGGGCATGGATGTGTGTGATGTCCTTAGTTTAGTTAGGTTTAAGTAGTTATAAGTCTAGGGGACTGATGGCCTCAGATGTTAAGTCCCATAGAGTTTAGAGCCATTAGAATCATTAAGGACACTACGTGCCTCCTAAATTCTACCTATCCTTTCTTTACCTCAGATTCAGTTAATAACAGTTTCAATCAAATAATCTGACTTGGCACAACCAGTATCATTACGTCAGTCAGGTTACTGATATGTAGTGCGAAGACTGGCGTCTTACAATGTATTTGAAATCTTAATTAAACAGCTGTGGCGTCCGAGCATGTAAAGTTGCTGTCACAGTTCACGCTGCATACGATCAGGTAGTAACGTTCCCCGGCGTGTCGAATTACTGCGTGGCGACCCGCAACTTATTCTAAGCAATTTTTCAAATAAATTTATACAAGGGCACACTCCCTGTAAAAGCTGTAATTCGATCGTTCAGCGGACATTTTCTCAGCCTCGCACTAACTTTATTACTTTGCATGAGGAAATAAAAAGGCGCACTTATGGTAGATATATTTGGAACGTCACACAACTCACCCTAATTCTCTGAAACTGTGCACAGAAATGCTCTCTCTCTCTCTCTCTCTCTCTCTCTCTCTCTCTCTCTCTCTCTCTCTCTGTGTGTGTGTGTGTGTGTGTGTGTGTGTGTGGGGGGGGGGGGGGGGGGGGGTTTAGGGGGTATCAGAACTGTGTGCATGCCTTGCTGCTTCAACAGTGTTGATTTAATACCGACAGTAGCGGCTGTGGGCATGGAAACGTAGCGGATAGCATCAGACCAGACTGGTCCAGCTGAATACAGCCAGCACAGTGTTCGCCTGCAGGCGGCGGGATATGCAACCCACCGTCCTTGCACGCTTTGCGGAGCAGTCGAGTTGCAATGCTCAGGCGCTGTACGGCGTGTCGCAGCCCGCACGCGCCATTACACCGCAGCCATTAGCACGCACATACGTTCAGTCAACGAAGATCGAGCCGTGCTTTCTCTCCAATCTCTGCCGAACGTTCTGGCCACACCGCTTCATTCGCGCGGCTTGTCACTGGACGACTGAGTCAATTACTCTGTCACTCCGTGAACACAGAGCATCTGTTGATATGGCTAATACGTTTCGCCTGTCTGCAGCAGAGGTTTTTGTATTTACTAACCACCTACAATTACTGTTGCCGCTGACGAATTCCGATGCATGAAGAGTAGATTAATATCGCTAATGTATGGTGTTGTTGTTATTGTTGTTGTCTTTACTTCGAAGACTGGTTTAATGCAGCTCTCCATGCTACTGCATCCCGTGCAGTCCACTACAAAATAAACGAATCTTAGATGCCTTAGGATGTGTTGTGCGATCTGATCAATTCTTTTGGTCAGGTTGTGCCGTAAATGTGTTTTCTTCCCAATTCTATGTAGTACTATTTTATGGACCATACGTTCGTCCCATTCGATCCCCAGTATGCTTTCGTAGCACCACATTCCGAAAGTTTCTCTTAACTTCTCGTCAGAACGCCTTATCGTCCAAGTTTCACTTCTGTACAAGGCTACACTCCAGATGAATACCTTAAGAATAAGCTTCGTAACGTTTATATTTACATTCGATGTTAACAAGATTTTTATTTCAGAAATACTTTTCTTGCCATTGCCAGTCTTCATTTTGTTATATGCTCTCTACTCCGGAAACCGTAAGTCATTTTGGGGCCGCAACAGCAAATCTCGTTTACTACGTATAGTGTATTATTTCTTAATGTAATTCCCTAAGCAACCACTGATTTAACTACGCTCCATTATATTTCATTTGTTCTAGTTGATGTTTATCTTAGAACCTCCTTTCAGGACACTATCCGATCCAGTCAACTGCTCTTCGAAGTTTTTAATCGTATCTGACTGAATTACAATGTCATCAGCAAACCACGTAAGTTTTTATTTCTTAATTTTTAAATGAACACACCGCCATTTGGCTGCATTGTTTTTTATTTAATTACGACCCAGGTTTCGGTCTTTTATATAATTTTCAGTTATTGAGTTTATGTACATATACTGCAGCACACAAGCTCAAAATTTCGTGAATGTCAGATCCGACATACGGCATGTAATGGGGGAGCCAACATTTTTCTTAATTTATGGCCAGTTTTCAGCTTCTTGTGCTGCAGTATACGTTGATGACATAAACTGGATCACCTGAAAATAACATAAAAGGCCGAAACCTGGGTCGTGATTAACTAAACAACAAACAGTCAAATAGCGGTGTGTTCATTTAAAAAAGTTTTATGTCTTCTTTCTGAACTCGAATTCTCTTTCCAAATTTCTCCTTTGTTCCGTCCACAGCTTGCTCAGTGAAGAGATTCAATAACGTGGGGGATAGGCTGTTTCTCTCCCTTCTCAAGAACTGCTTTTCTTTCATTTTCTTCGTCTGCAGTCTGGTTTCTGTACAATTTGTAGGTAACCTGTTGCTCCTTTGTATTTTTATCTGCGTCTTCTTTAGAGCTCCAGAAAGCGTATTCCAGTAAACTTTGGCATCCATAAGTTTCTTGAACTACCTAGGCAATAAATTTAGGTTCTTTCTCTCTTCGTGGAGTCGATGATACCGAAAAGAACCTACATAAATTATAACGTTTTTAATAAAAAGTAGTATTTTACAACTTAGTTTCTTTTGTTACAATGGATTTTGTGTAGCTGGATGCCATTTTTTTCTATTCCCTCAAAAAAGTAATTTCCTTCTAACTCTTCATACGGCACAGGCAACCTCCCCATTCCTCTAAAGTAACTGATTTCATTATCTTGGAGGCTTAAAAAGTAAAAAAAAAAGTGAAATAAGGCCGGCCGGAGTGGCCGAGCGGTTATAGGCGCTACAGTGTGGAACCGTGCGACCGCTACGGTCGCAGGTTGGAATCCTGCCTCGGGCATGGATGTGTGTGATGTCCTTAGTGTGGTGTCACCACCAGACACCACACTTGCTAGGTGGTAGCCTTTAAATCGGCCGCGGTCCGTTAGTATACGTCGGACCCGCGTGTCGCCACTGTCAGTGATTGCAGACCGAGCGCCGCCACACGGCAGGTCTAGAGAGACGTCCTAGCACTCGCCCCAGTTGTACAGCCGACTTTGCTAGCGATGGTTCACTGACAAATTACGCTCTCATTTGCCGAGGCGATAGTTAGCATAGCCTTCAGCTACGTCATTTGCTACGACCTAGCAAGGCGCCATTATCATTTACTATTTATCTTGTGATGCATGTACCGTCAGACCGATGTTCACCAATTATGGATTAAAGTTAAGTATTCCAGAAGCTACGTACTTTTTTTACTAGACTGAACTCCTTTAACTGTTCCAGACCTCACGCCAGCCTGCGTGAGCTTAAACGCGTGCCTTTCGGCTTCCTCTCATAGTGGCTTGGCTGTCTTGCCAAGTCACAACACTTAGGTTGGTTAGGTTTAAGTTGTTCTATGTTCTAGTGGACTGATGACCTCAGAAGTTGAGTCCCATAGTGCTCAGAGTCTTTTTTTTTTGTGAAATGAGGCAAAACAGGGAAAGTAGGGCGCGCATGGTTGTGAGAATAAGCGGACAGTTTGTCATTGGCGCCAACATGCAAGCTTATGGATTAGCGGACCAAGTGAATTTAGCAGAGAGGTGACTCACTATTTTGGCCTGTGCTTCTGTGTTAATTTATTGTACAAACAACAGCTCGAATGTTTTACTTCTTTTTTAATATTGTCGATTTTTGTGTAGGGCATCACAGTTCTTTTTCGTCGTGTGTCGAAGCGGTGGATTTGATGTCATATAACGCAGTTAACATTGTATGAATGCTCTCATTAAAGATGCGACTGATAATTCCCTTTTTAAATGCAGTAAAAGGTTGCCGCTGTTGAAACTTGTCAATAGCTGGTTAATGCATTCGAACGCGACGTAATGAACACGCTAGCTGCGCTGAAATGATCTCCGTAATTCACCGGTGTCACGAAAAACAACAAACATTCCCGGCAGTGCGTGTTTGGGATTTTCCACTTTCATGATCGGAAAACCGAAACTTTTTACCAGTTTAATACGTGGTGTACCGGCTTTGCAAAAAAAGTAAAAATCTCACCTGTGAATGTACTATCAGAAAGCGAATCATTTTTGCTGGGTGTGACCAGGAGTGTGAACCATCGTTTTATGAAAAGTCACATTATTTGACCGCAGTTTCACGATCTTCTTGTGGCTTCCAGGAATAGTTCCGTACCGTGCTACCAACGTCAATGAGTCATTGCGTGCGCTGCACAGTTGTTGCAGCAGTAACTACAGCTACCTAAATGCCTCCGAATCTGTTTAGTGTATTCATCTCTTGGTCTCCCTCTACGATTTTTACCCTCCCTCGAGCACTAAATTGGTGATCCCTTGATGCCTCAGAACGTCTCCTACCAACCGATCCCTTCTTCTAGTCAAGTTGTGCCACAAACTCCTCTTCTCTCCAATTCTATTCAATACCTCCTCATTAATTATGTGATCTACCCATCTAATCTTCAGCATTCTTCTGTAGCACCATATTTCGAAAGCTTCTATTCTCTTCTTGACTACACTGTTCATCGTCCATGTTTCACTTCCGTTCATGGCTACACACCATACAAATATTTTCAGAGAGGACTTCCTGACACTTAAATCTATTCTCGATGTTAACAAATTTCTCTTCTTCAGAAACGCTTTCCTTCCCATTGCCAGTCTACTTTTTATATCCTCTCTACTTCGACCATGAAATGTTTTCCTCGCCATTGTATCGATATGCATGGAAAACTTGCTTAAAATGGAGCGCAAATTACGCGGACTACATTCATTTAGTGTTTCATAATGAGAGCAGTAAGGCGTCTAACACATTATAATCATAATTTCAAACCTTTCCGAAATTTTGTATCGCTTATTTGCTTAACGTCAGATATTTAACACACAACTCATTTGTAAATTAGTGAGACGTTTGAAGCAGTTTTATGCGTGGGAGCTGGATTCTTCGTGGAATCGGTTTCATGGAGCTTCGGGCGATATGCACAAAATGATATTACAGTAACGGCCCTGTAATTCGCCATTGATGTGTTGCAGAAAATAGCTTCACAAGTGTCGATTTGCGTCAAGAGCAATGTGTTGAGTTCTATTTGCAAGGATTTCTCGGCGGGAAGGAGCGCCTGGTCTCCGGCACGAATCCGCCCGGCTGACATGTGTCGAGGTCCGGTGAGCCGGCCAGTCTGTTGATAGTTTTTAGGCGGTTTTCCATCTGCCTCGGCGAAAGCGGGATGGTTCCCCTTATTCCGCCTCAACTACACTACGTCAGTGATTGCTGCGCAAACAAGTTCTCCATGTACCCGTACACACCACCATTACTCTACCACGCAAACATAGGGGTTACACTCGGTCTGGTGTGAGACGTTCCTTGGGAAGTGGACTGCGGTAGTCGTCGTGGGGTTGTGGACCACTGCGGCTGCGGTGGGGACGGAGCCTCTCCGTCGTTTCTAGGCCCCCGGTTAAGGGGACCACACCCTGCCTATCTAACCCATGTTAATTTAGGCAAGTATTTGACCCATTTCTGAGCAAAACTATTTGATGCAGGACCTTAATATTTTTACTCTCTGTTACATGATGCTAATAGTCATCTGTACTAAAATGTACTTTATCCATTTTATAGTTTTTAAGAAATACTTTTTTAATTATATTAATACAAAATATTACATTTTTTCTGCAGAAAATATTTTTTTGTGAACTTCCTAATGAGGAAATGTTAATGAATGGAGTACCAGAGGTGGCTTTTTATGCTATGCAGAGCCTCTGAAAATTTCATTCATTTATCTATGATGTAATGGGGCACATGTACTGAAAATGTTAGTTGGCGGGAAATTGACTTTAAAGAAAAAAAACTTTTGAAATTTGTTACTTACAGTTAATTAAAACTGTCCTGCTGCATATGATGGCCATTCTTTGGCCTCTAGCAGGTCTTCCAGCTTCTTTTTCACCTTCCTGGATGTTTGTCTTGCTTTCTTGGCCATAGTAGGTGCAGACCGGTCTGCATAGGCTATCCTCATTTTATCGCATTGTTGCAGCTCAGTTATCATTTTTTCACCAGCTTTTTCAATACCCAACACTTTGCAGTATTACCACAACTGAATGTAATAACAGCGTCATGAACTGCTAGTTTCTTTGTATGCATGCCTACAAATACAGTTTTAGGAAGGTGGTTCCAAATTATGCTGTTGAAAGATTAATTTAGGTTGTGTGTCTGCCCATACAGACATTTCCTTAGAAGGTCAGGATGAGCTAAGTCTCTGAAAATCGGTTTAATTGCTGTAATAACAGCAGCAGGAAGAGAATGCTGGTGAGATTAAGATTCTCCAGTTGCCTGAGCCCTGTTGTATTTGCACCACGAATTTTCTCCTGATGGACGCAAGCCATGACATGGCTTTTCATCAGTAGAGGACTTATGGAAGAATATGGCCCAAACATCTCTCATCATTGCCTCCAGATTTTCTTTATTTCTCCTAATTGCCTGCCCATAGTATACCTACAAGTTTTTTTTATTTCAGTTTTAGTTAACCGACCCTGTCCGGTCAAAAATCTTCCATCTTCTAATTTTTTTCCTCTCACATCAACAGTTTTCTCAGCCTTGTCCCCGAACGTTTTTGAACATGGCCTACACATTCTATTTTGCTAATAATGGCATCTCCTTGTGGCTTAGAGTTGACAGTGGGTGGGTTGACAGTGGGTGACAAAAAAGTGAGCGTGGCACATAAACTCACGTGGTAGGAAAATGCTCTTTAAATGCTCGAAAAAAAATTTTTCAGCAAAATCCTTTTCAGGGTACTTAAATAAAACCTTAATCTATCGAAACATGATGAAAACCGAAAATAGTTTTTTTTCGACGTGAACCACGGTGTGGTCCCCTTAACATACAATAGAATTTGCAAGGGCGTCCTGAATCCGATCACATCTCTGGATCGATACTCCTTAATCTGATATCTTGTTCACTTATGGTGACACTGCATATAGTTTAAATCCGTGGTGCGACTGAGTGTTAGTCATTGGAGATGGGAAAATGGCCTAGCAGTGAATGGGTTGTGGCAAGCAGTTAGTTAGCGTCGATCTTATCGAGGAACTCCGATATCTGCGTTGTTCTGCGGTCGGTGGTTAGTAGTGGACTGCAAAACAAAGCGTGCTGCATCATTCCACATCGGCGCTTAACACAGAGCTCAGTATGCGTTCCAGCCGACCGTCTGCGCTCGACCTGTGGCAAGGGGATGCTAATTCGGAAGCGACAGGTGAATAAGCGGAAGGCCCTGTCAGATTCCTGCGAGTTTGCGGACTGGAACGCTGCGCCGAATTCCGCCGTGGTCTCTCTCTCTCTCTCTCTCTCTCTCTCTCTCTGTCTCTCGCCTGCCCTTTTATCTGAAGACGCCCAAACTCTCAATACCGCGCGATCGCAAAACCCTGCCCGCTACAACTTCCTCCAGCCACTGCTCCGGCGTCGCTTGGCATCAGAGGCCGTTGTTATAACCGCGGCGCTAACTTTGAGAGCCTTCTTTGCAGCTCCGCGCCACCTCCGCTGCCGCCAGGGAGAAAACTTTCGGAGCATCTCTCCCGTCGCCGCGGAGATTTGTTAGGCGCGCGCCCCAGGCCTGCAACACGCCGCCGGACTTTTTCCTCGTCTCTTCGATTTAATGCCTCGAAAGCGAGCGCTTCCGCAGATAAACACAATCGGTGAGACGGCGGAGAAAGTTCCCCTAGTCCGTCCGGCCAAGGTACGTTTACACTTGGTCACGTCGCAGACTGTCTGCGTCCTCATTTGTTTCCCCTCATGAGACAGTGTGCTGGTGCTGTTTTCCAAGATGACAATGCTCGTCCAGGCACCACATACGTCGCTAGGAACTTCGTGTGTAATGTTTTCTGTCGTAGGAGTGTTCCCGGAATCCGTTCAGCAAAGGCCCTTCGACACTTGGTCACGTCACAGACTTCCTGCGTATTCATTTGTTTCCCCTCATGAGACAGTGTCCTGTTGCTGTTTTCCAAGATGACAATGCTCGTCCAGGCATCACATACGTCGCTAGAAACTTCGTGTGTAATGTTGAGGCACTTCTGTCGTTAAAGGCGCTACAGTCTGGAACCGCACGACCGCTACGGTCGCAGGTTCGAATCCTGCTTCGGGCATGGATGTGTGTGATGTCCTTAGGTTAGTTAGGTTTAAGTAGTTCTAAGTTCTAGGGAACTTATGACCACAGCAGTTGAGTCCCATAGTGCTCAGAGCCATTTGAACCATTTTTGAACTTCTGTCGTAGGAATGTTCCCGGCATCCGTTCAGCAAAGGCCCTTCGACATTTGGTCACGTCACAGCTACGTTCTGCAACACTATGTGTTTTCCCCCATGAGACATTATCCTGCTACCATTTTCCAACAAGGGAACGCTCGTGCACACACTGCACATGTCTGAAGCAGCTTCGTGTGTGACGTTGGGGTACTCCATTCCCGTAGCAAGGTTCTCCGATCCTTTCCCGATAACACTTCAGTTGCCAATCCATCCATGGGGCAGTAAGGTAGGGAGGCCTAATATCGTCCGCCCTCGTAATTTCAGTAGCCTAGGAATTTCCGGTTTTCACATTTGGTGAAAAATGTTTAGACGCGCGAGCCGTCCGTAGTGTTGTTGAGAGAGAGTGCTGTGTGTAGTGCGTTTAGCTTCCGTGTACGAAGGTAGTTAGAACAGCAACCAAATTAACAGCCTGCTATTGTTACTGCGAGCACTGGTTTGCGTTCAAATACTGGGCTGTACCGCTATTGTCAAGGGTTTGGTCTCTTATAATACATATAGCGATGTTGCTTACTACGTCCCCATTGCGTTTCCTATTTTCATCCCAGGAACGAAATTTGGCACTTCGTTAAAAAAAAATCTTTTTATTTGCTTTTTCTAAAGGTTACTTGCCTTTTCCTACGGAGAAGCTCAAGCGGATTATTTGCACAAAATGTTTAGTTTGTTATCACCAAACATGCCCTTATTTTTACACACAAAAAACAGAAACCGTCCGAGCAGGCCTTGAAGCTCCAACGTACCGACCGACACGATCGCCTTTGCTAGCAGCACGACGTCGCCTACAGGGCCTTTCCTGGCCTCGTGACCATATCGGTTGGACCCTAGACGACTGGTAAACCTTGGTTTGTTCAGAGGAGTCCCGATTTGAGTTGGTATGAGCTGATGGTGGGGTTCGAGTGTGGCGCAAACCCCACGAAGCGATGGACGCAAGTTGTCAACAAGGCACTCTGGAAGCTGGTGGTTGCTCCGCGTTTTTACATGGGACGGACCGGGTCCTCTGATCCAGCCGAACCGATCATTGACTGGAAATGTTCTACTTTGAGGCCATTTGCCGGCATTCGTAGGTGTCATGTTCCCCGACAATGATGGAATTTTTATAGATGACTGTGCACCGTGTCATCGGGCCATAGTTGTTCGCGATTGCTTTGAGGAACGTTCTGGACACTGTGAGTGAAAGCTTTGGGTAGCCATATCGCCCGACATGAATACCATCGAACTTTTATGGGACATAATGGAGAGATCAGCTCGTGCACAACATCCTGCACTGGCAACACTTTCGCCGGGCGGTGTGGCCGTGCGGTCTAGGGCGCCATGTCTCGGATTGCGCTGCCCCCCCCCCCCCCCCTCGCCAGAGGTTCGAGTCCTCCCTCGGGCATGGGTGTGCGTGTTGTTCGTAGCATAGGTTAGTGTGAGTAGTGTGTAAGGCTAGGGACCGATGACCTCAGCAGTTTGATCCCTTAGGAAGTCACACACATTTGAACATTTTCGGCAACACTTTCGCAATTATGGACGGATATACAGGCACCATGGCTCAATACTTCTCTAGGGGACTTCCAACGACTTGTTGAGTCCATGCACTACTCTGGGCAAAGTGAGATCCAACGCGATATTAGGAAGTATCGCCTGACTTCTGTCGCCACAGTGGATTTTTCAAGAGGTATGACATTGTAAACATTGAGGTGCCTGAAAGTCTAACTTTTGCCTGAAGTTTGATTCTTTACGTGGTGTCACCGCCAGACACCACACTTGCTAGGTGGTAGCCTTTAAATCGGCCGCGGTCCATTAGTATACGCCGGACCCGCGTGTCGCCACTGTCAGTGATTGTAGACCGAGCGCCGCCACACGGCAGGTCCAGAGAGACTTCCTAGCACTCGCCCCAGTTGTACAGCCGACTTTGCTAGCGATGGTTCACTGACAAATTACGCTCTCCTTTGCCGAGACGATAGTTAGCATAGCCTTCAGCTACAATTGCTACGACCTAGCAAGGCGCCATATTCAGTTACTTTGTCTTCTGAACAGATAATATTGTGACTCATGTACCGTCAAGAGCGACGTTCATCATTAATGGATTAAAGTTAAGTATCAAACTAATTACGCCCTCTTTCTGAATTCTAATTCCTTGTCATGTTCCAGACCTCACGTCAGTATAGTCCTTCCCTCCTCACGCCAGCCTGCGTGACCTAGAACGCGTGCATTTCGGCCTCCACTAGTAACACGGTGTTGGCTCTTGTGCCAACACTACACTTTAAATAAGCGGTGGGGTGTTCAATTTTCCATATGATGTCTGTACTTTATGTACCATTTTTTGCTTATCGTGAATACTCATATTTTCTTGGTCTATACGGGAGTGATGTTTAATTTTTTTCTTCCTCTCCGTGACGATCGCCCATAGCTTAAACAAGCTAGCCACCACTTCGCATCACTGTATATTTTCGCTATCCGATGTCAGCCCTATTTGCTGTGGTCTCACAGATTCTAGTTGGGGTAACACCAGTGATTTGTCAGCGGTCTTTCTGTATACTGATTGCAATATCCAGTATCCTAGCAATGAACTGAAGTCTGGCACCTTCATACTAAGCGTATGCAACCGTTCCAGTTCATATCCCTACAAATTGTTACAATCGAGTACTTCTATCAGTTGGCTGCTTCGGAATGTGAATGGTGATCTTGTCTTTATTTTTTTATTTAGAGGTGGAGCCCCTCCACGCCCACACCTCAAAAGGTCTACTGCCATTTTTCCATAAGGGTTAGTTTTCACTAGAGTGAGGTGTCACAGGATGTGGGTACTGCGATGTTTGCTTACGACTAGTTAAGGTTAACTATTAATACGCGCTCATCTGGAGATAGATTGGATCTAAGTCGAACGAAGGGCAGTGGTTTGAAGGCAGAGGAAAAAAAGTGCGATTGTTAGCTCGGGTGGTAAGAGCAGTAGCGGATGTCTTGCTGCCTGCGATAGGTAGTGCAAGGGTAGGCTTTGTTAGTAGTGGGTATCATGCTTGTCGATACCTTTGACGTTGTGCGGTGGTGTTACTAGGCGGCTGCCGCTGGGTGCCGGTGTTGAACTCTCGCTCAGCGTCAGCAACCTGCAACAGTTAGGTTTATCATCGTTTTTGTGTCCGATAGGTCATATATGGGATGCACAGTGTAGGGTGATGTTGGCGATTTGTTTCTGCGTCAGTGGGCGAACTCGTCGGTGTCCCTGCTGTAGCCTGTTGGTCGGATTTAATAGCAGCTGGCCCGGCCGGAGTGGCGGAGCGGTTTTAGGCGCTGCAGTCTGGAACCGCGCGTCCGCTACGGTGGCAGGTTCGAATCCTGCATCGAACATGGATGTGTGTGATGTCCTTAGGTTAGTTAGGTTTAAGTAGTTCTAAGTTCTAGGGGACTGATGACCTCAGCAGTTGAGTCCCATAGTGCTCAGAGCCAATAGCAGCTGGCATATCCGGTCAACATTGCTGATGTGCAGGGACTTGCGGACGTTTCTCGCTTGTTGGTGTGTGTTAGCTTAACATGGGTGGTTATGCCCTAGCTAGTAGTGTCTTTGGCCGCTTATGCTTCCACTTATGGTTGTGATCGTAGTTTCCCAGAGTGAGGATGAAAGGGTTGTTCGAGTGTCTCGAGTTCCTGTATAGCCGTGTGGCGTGATCTTGTAGTCGTAGGATACTGTAGTATGCTTTTCTTCCATTTTGTGAAGTGCACAGTCTTAAACTTTTGTCGATTTGAAGCGTCAGTCTTTGCTCCGCCTTGGCAGCAGGGCTAGTATTACGTTGACTGATGGCATTCCCGTGTGAACAAGGTCGCTAGTGCAAGTTCCTTTCGTGTGAAGGCCGCCTTTGGAGTACGCGGAAGGCGTGTCGATACCGTAGTTGGGCGCATGCAGTCACCGTATTCGCAGAAGCGCCCTGCAGTTTGATGAAGAACGCGGCCCTGTCCTGTGACAAGGGTGATGGGTTTTTCAGCGAAGCGTGCGCAACTTGCCGGGCACGGGGATTTCCCGGAAGGTTTCCGTGACTGGCCCGCGCAGCCTACCGGGAAATTCGGTGCGACGGCTGAGGCGTTCGGAACAAGTAGTGGGGATGTTCCGGACATCGATCAGGCGCTGGTGTTTGGCACGCGCGGCTTGTCCACTCCACCTGTGGCTCTGACCAAGCAGGCTCGGCTGTGGTCTTAAAGCCCTCTTCTTCAGGCACGAGTAACGTCCTTGTCTCAGACACAAAGGAAATGCAGACATTGGGGAGGGTTGAAAATTTGTGCTGAACCGGGTTCACATTCTTACTAGGCAGATGCGCTGACCAGTAAGCCGTCTGGAAACAGTTGTCATCGCATCTGCAACCACTACCCTAGCTCACGTCCCGTCAGACCCAAATTCTCAACTTAACCACACACTACTAACGTTGTGCCCCTTGCCCATTATTCTCATTACTAGTGGCTTCTCGCCGATTCCCATAAGAAATTGAAAATCGTTCTGATACCTCTGACATCTGCATCTACATTTATACTCCGCAAGCCACCCAACGGTGTGTGGCGGAGGGCACTTTACGTGCCACTGTCATTACCTCCCTTTCCTGTTCCAGTCGCGTATGGTTCGCGGGAAGAACGACTGCCGGAAAGCCTCCGTGCGCGCTCGAATCTCTCTAATTTTACATTCGTGATCTCCTCGGGAGATATAAGTAGGGGGAAGCAATATATTCGATACCTCATCCAGAAACGCACCCTCTCGAAACCTGGACAGCAAGCTACACCGCGATGCAGAGCGCCTCTCTTGCAGAGTCTGCCACTTGAGTTTGTTAAATATCTCCGTAACGCTATCACGGTTACCAAATAACCCTGTGACGGAACGCGCCGCTCTTCTTTGGATCTTCTCTATCTCCTCCGTCAACCAGATCTGGTACGGATCCCACACTGATGAGCAATACTCAAGTATAGGTCGAACGAGTGTTTTGTAAGCCACCTCCTTTGTTGATGGACTACATTTTCTAAGGACTCTCCCGATGAATCTCAACCTGGTACCCGCCTTACCACCAATTAATTTTATATGATCATTCCACTTCAAATCGTTCCGCACGCATACTCCCAGATATTTTACAGAAGTAACTGCTACCAGTGTTTGTTCCGCTATCATATAATCATACAATAAAGGATCCTTCTTTCTATGTATTCGCAATACATTATATTTGTCTATGTTAAGAGTCAGTTGCTACTCCCTGCACCAAGTGCCTGTCCGCTGCAGATCTTCCTGCATTTCGCTTCAATTTTCTAATGCTGCAATTTCTCTGTATACTACAGCATCATCCGCGAAAAGCCGCATGGGACTTCCGACACTATCTACTAGGTCATTTATATATATTGTGAAAAGCAATGGTCCCATAACACTCCCCTGTGGCACACCAGAGGTTACTTTAACGTCTGTAGACGTCTCTCCATTGATAACAACATGCTGTGTTCTGTTTGCTAAAAACTCTTCAATCCAGCCACACAGCTGGTCTGATATTGCGTAGGCTCTTACTTTGTTTATCAGGCGACCGTGCGGAACTGTATCGAACGCCTTCCGGAAGTCAAGGAAAAAAGCATCTACCTGGGAGCCTGTATCTAATATTTTCTAGCGAGTTGGGTCTCGCACGATCGCTGTTTCCGGAATCCATGTTGATTCCTACAGAGTAGATTCTGGGTTTCCAAAAACGACATGATACTCGAGCAAAAAACATGTTCTAAAATTCTACAACAGATCGACGTCAGAGATATAGGTCTATAGATTTGCGCATCTGCTCCACGACCCTTCTTGAAGACTGCGACTACCTGTGCTCTTTTCCAATCATTTGGAACCTTCCGTTCCTCTAGAGACTTGCGATACACGGCTGTTAGAAGGGGGGCAATTTCTTTCGCGTCCTCTGTGTAGAATCGAATTGGTATCCCGTCAGGTCCAGTGGACTTTCCTCTGTTGAGTGATTTCAGTTGCTTTTCTATTCCTCGGACACTTATTTCGATGTCAGCCATTTTTTCGTTCGTGCGAACGTTTAGAGAAGGGACTGCAGTGCGGTCTTCCTCTGTGAAACAGCTTTGGAAAAAGGTGTTTAGTATTTCAACTTTACGCGTGTCATCCTTCTTTTCAGTGCCATTATCATCCCAGAGTGTCCGAATATGCAGGGGAATACATGTACTGTTGTTGCTAGGCTTATAGGCTAGCCAATATCTAGAGGTGTTAGTTTGGACCAAAACAAGGGAAAAGTCTAGTAAACATGGGCTCTGACTGTGTACCTAAATAGCTGTTCAGTAGAGGAGATGTGTTTCACAGCAGCGAGTCCGCAGCTCGTCGTTTCGCGGTCACGTTCACGCTTCCCGAGTACCGGGTCCCGGGTTCGATTTCCGGCCTCGAGATGACTGGGTGTTTGTGTTGTCCTCATCATTTCATCAGTGTGGGTGAGACTGGGCTGAGCAAAGTTTGGGAATTTGTACGGGCGCTTATAACCGCGCAGTTGAGCGCCCCACAAACCAAGCATCATCATCATCATCATCATCATCATCACAGCAGCGAAGATGAACCAGTGCTCATAGCTCCTCAGACATGAATTTTAGAGCACATGATTACGGGACAGTTTTTTCTTGCTTTGGGCCATACTGCAATCTCCGGGAGTTGACGACCCAACAACCTTAGAAACTACAGTTCTGGTACATCTATTCCAGTGTCGGAGGTATCAGAACAATTTTCGCTTGTAACTTCCGACTCGTTTGTTTCTGGTACAAGGACAGTTACCTCAAATCGAGACATTTATCCTTCTCCATCATGCTAGAAAGTTTGTAACTTCATCACGTTTCCGGACGTGGGTTCCTGTGCAAAACTTGAGCTACCTCTACAACCTCTAGAAGTGTGTAACATGATATATATATATATATATATATATATATATATATATATATATATATATATATATATATATATGGGGTGTAAATTTTAAGTCGACAAACCAGAATAACTCAAATTTGATTATTTTCGAGGGGGACATTTGCTGGTGCTAAAATTAGCCCGCCACCCCAGCCTCCTGGGGGTGGGGTGGGAGCCAACTTCAAAATATCAAATGGGAACCCCCATTTTTTATTGCAGAATCAGTTTTTACATAAAAATCTGCGTACATTTTGTCTTAAACATTTGTTTTGATTCTTGATAGTTGGCCCTGTAATTCAAGAAAATCCAAGTTTTCATTTTTGCGTGGAAAATGGTTACGGACAAATAAAAAATACTTATTTCCTTCGTAAATTTTGATTCGCTAAAACTAAAACTCTCGCTCTCTCCTCATAGGGTGGTGCTTGAGAGAGAGGAATTAGAGTTTTAGAAACGTTGACCCAAATACTCGTATTAATTTTTGCCGCATCCATCTTAACTGGGTTTCACCTATTGAAGATTTTTTCGAATGGTGTTCAGTGGGGTAGCGAACATAACTGACGCCCGGACGACACTGTATTGCCCCCCCCCCCCCCCCAAAACCCTGTTTATCGGCGCCCGAGGCACAACACTTCATTGTTGCACACCATCCGTCCAGAAACGCATATAGTAATATAATGTACAGAACTTATTCTGGTAATAATATGGCTCTGAGCACTATGGGACTTACCATCTGAGGTCACCAGTCCCGTAGAACTTAGAACTAATTAAACCTAACTTACCTGAGGACATCACACACATCCATGCCCGAGGCAGGATTCGAACCTGCGACCGTAGCGGTCGCAGTCTGAAGCGCCTAGAACCGCTCAGCCACACGGCCGGCTGGTAATAATATGTTTTCCGGAAAATCTTGTTTGTCTTGGAGACCATTTGCTGCCCATCTGCAAGTGACACCCGGGGATTAATAGGTAGCCATGCCACCCCCCCCCCCTCCCCCTCAACCACGCCGCACCACTCACCCCTCCCGTCTTTGCTATGACACTGCCGGTATTTCGCTTACCTGCGATTTGTTCTGTGTTGTCTTTCCGCGTGAAGTCGATCCGTCCGCATTCTCCTAGGTATTTTGTGGAACTAACTGCTTCCAGTGATTGTTCTAGAATCGTTAAATCATCGAGTAGTGGGCGTTTCTGTCTATGTACACGCAGTACGTTACATTTGTCAACATGCCCCAAGCGCAGATCAGGAGGTCTTCCAGACTGTGGTGGCCGAGCGGTTCTAGGCGCTTAACTCCCATAGTGGTCAGAGGCATTTGAACCAAGACTCTCGTTACAATTTTCTAGGGTTGCGGCTTCTCCGTGAAAGGTCCCACGGAGTTATGGACGCTTTGCACAAGTCAGTAACCTGAAGTAACTTTCGCCCGTGAAGGTTTCTTTCTGCAGCCGATGCCTCCCTGCCCGCCACAGTGACTCGCATAGCTGCATCTGATCAGCAAGTGGCGAACGCAACCATCGCCGACGTGAGTCAGCTCCGGGGTCGGCCAGGAATCCGGACGTCGCCGCCGCTCACCGCTTCTATTTTTAAGCGGACCAACTCTCACGCAGCTAAGCTGGATTAGCAGTTCCCTACTGCGGCCCGCGTTTCGCAATCGAAGCATGGGGTGTACGGGCGGGTACTTCACACATTGCTCAAAGCCGACGCACAAGACAGACACAAGCACCGCGGCGGGCCTTTATCTCTGATGTTAGGTAGCCGTGGAAGTCCTCTAACACAACAACGGCCTAGAGGACTTCAAAAACTAAGCTACACGTCATTATGGCAGGCCAAGTAACTTATGTTGATAGCTGCCCTACATTTCAAAGTGACACAGATACATGGTCAGCGGTGGCTCGTAAGGGTGTTCACAAATTTTTAAATTCAGATCAATTTCAGAGTGTGAAATTAATAGCAACTCTAATAGTAACGTGCACAACTTATCTAATGAAAGAAAGAATTGTTTTTGTGGAATTTCGTTGTTTTGTACATAATTGCACTACTGCCCATTAAAATTGCTACACCACGAAGATGACGTGCTACAAACGCGAAATTTAACCGACAGGAAGAAGATGCTGTGATATGCAAATGATTAGCTTTTCAGAGCATTCTCACAAGGTTGACGCCGGTGGCGACACCTACAACGTGCTGACATGACGAAAGTTTCCAACCGATTTCTCATACACAAACAGCAGTTGACCGGCGTTGCCTGGTGAAACGTTGTTGTGATGGCTCGTGTAAGGAGCAGAAATGCGTACCATCACGTTTCCGACTTTGATAAAGGTCGGATTGTAGCCTATCGCGATTGCGGTTTATCGTATCGCGACATTGCTGCTCCCGTTGGTAGAGATCCAATGACTGTTAGCAGAATATGGAATCGGTGGGTTCAGGACGGTAATACGGAACGCCGTGCAGCCACGTCTCGATCTCTGAGTCAACAGATGGCGACATTTGCAAGACAACAATCATCTGCACGAACAGTTCGACGACCTTAGCAGCAGCATCGACTATCAGCCCGGAGACCGTGGCTGCGGTTACCCTTGACGCTGCACACAGACAGGAGCGCCTGCGATGGTGTACTCAACGACGAACCTGTGTGCACGAATGGCAAAAGTCATTTTTTCGGATGAATCCAGGTTCTGTTAACAGCATCATAATGGTCGCATCCGTATTTGGCGACATCACGGTGAACGCACATTGGAAGCGTGTATTCGTCATCGCCATACTGTCGTATCACCCGGCGCGATGGTATGGGGTGCCATTGGTTAGCCGGCCAGTGCCCCCCCCCCCCCCCCCCCCCCCCCATTGTGAACCGACCCTTGCCGTTGGTGGGGAGGCTTGCGTGCCTCAACGATACAGATAGCCGTACCGTAGGTGCACCACAACGGAGGGGTATCTGTTGAGAGACCAGACAAGCGTGTGGTTCCTGAAGAGGGGCAGCAGCCTTTTCAGTAGTTGCAGGGGCAACAGTCTGGATGATTGACTGATCTGGCCTTGTAACACTAACCAAAACGGCCTTGCTGTTCTGGTACTGCGAACAGCTGAAAGCAAGGGGAAACTACAGCCGTTATTTTTCCCGAGGGTGTGCAGCTTTAATGTATGAGGAGGTACTGAATAGAATTGGGGAGAAGAGAAATGTGTGGCACAACCTGACTAGAAGAAGGGGTCGCTTGGTAGGACATGTTCTGAGGCATCAAGGGATCACCAATTTAGTATTGGAGGGCAGCGTGGAGAGTAAGAATCGTAGTGGGAGACCAAGAGATGAATACACTAAGCAGATTCAGAAGGAAGTAGGCTGCAGTAGGTACTCTGAGATGAAGAAGCTTGCACAGGATAGAGTAGCATGGAGAGCTGCATCAAACCAGTCTCAGGACTGAAGACCACAACAACAGCACACGACCCGTGAGTTAAAAAAAAATGGTTCAAATGGCTCTGAGCACTATGGGACTCAACTGCTGAGGTCATTAGTCCCCTAGAACTTAGAACTAGTTAAACCGAACTAACCTAAGGACATCACAAACATCCATGCCCGAGGCAGGATTCGAACCTGCGACCGTAGCGGTCTTGCGGTTCCAGACTGCAGCGCCTTTAACCGCACGGCCACTTCGGCCGGCCCGACCCGTGGGTCTAGCCTTGATTCGATCCCTGCGAAACCCTACCTTTCAGCAGGATAATGCACGACGGCATGTTGAAGGTCCTGTACGGGCCTTTCTGGATAGAGAAAATGTTCGACTGCTGCCCTGGCCAGCACATTTTCCAGATCTTTCACCAATTGAAAACGTCTGGTCAGTGGTGGCCGAGCAACTGGTTCCTCACAATAGTCACTACTCTTGACGAACTGTGCTATCGTGTTGAAGCTGCACGGGCAGGTGTACCTGTAGACGCCATCCGAGCTCTGTTTGAGTCAATGCCCAGGCGTATCAAGGCCGTTGTTACGGCCAGAGGTGGTTGTTCTGGGTACTGATTTCTCAGGATCTATGCAGCCAAATTGCGTGAAAAATGTAATCACATGTGAGTTCTAGTATAATATACTTGTCCAATGAATACCCGTTTATCATCTGCATTTCTTCTTGGTGTAGCAATTTTAATGGCCAGTAGTGTACTTATAGCGCTACACAGTGTATCAGCTGACAACGGAGCCGTGGCAAGTAATTGCAAGCGGACTTTATGTGCTCGCCTTTGTTTTTTTTTTCTTTTTACCGGAGTGTGTGTGGATTTTGATGGCGGCCGTTTTCTGCGTGTGCCCGCAGCGGAGCGCCTGAACGAGTACATCTCGCGCTACGAGCCGCTGAGCTACGACCGCGCCGAGGTGCACCGGGCACACTCGCGCGCGCGCCGCTCGGCGCCGCGGCCCGGCGTCCACCCGCTGAGCATCGAGTTCGAGGCCCGCGGCCGCCGCTTCCCGCTGCGCCTGCGCCGCGACACCGCCGCCTTCAGCGACCGCCTGCAGGTGCTGGGCTCGGCGGGGCAGCCGCTGCACGTCGACACCGCCCACCTCTACCACGGACACCTCGCCGGTGAGTGCTCGCCCCCCCCCCCTCTCCGTACGCCTCTTGGAGCGCCACCTCTGTTGTTGTGGTGGTCTTCACTCCTGAGAGACTGGTTTGATGCAGCTCTCCATGCTACCCTATCCTGTGCAAGCTTCTTCATCTCCCACTACCTACTGCAGCCTACATCCTTCTGAATCTGCTTAGTGTACTGTAGTTGTTAATAAAAAAGAAAAAGAGAAGAAAAGGTTGAAAATGTGGGAAGAAGAGGTGAGTAAAAATGGGGTTTAAAATTCGTTAATGATCGTGAAAAAGGGAAAAAATAAAATGCAAATCGGACTTCGTATTACAGAAAAGTTATCGGACTTCGTGATTCGGAAAAGCTATTGTTGGGGTGGTCCTTGTGGCGTTTCTGAGAAAAAGTCAAACCAATTTCCACTACAAAAGTTATTTGAAAAAAGACAGAATAACGAATGTGACTAACAGGGGGAAATGGCGTAGATAAGAGTTCATTCTTTACCAGGTTAACATGTCTTCTTTCGTGCGGCTTCCAGGTCTTCAAAATCTTCTACTTCATTTCTGCGTGAAAAGTCTGCTCCGAAATCTTGCAATAAGTTTCATTGTCCAGGAATTCCTAATGTATACAAAACCGTCTTGATATTAAATACAATTTATTTTACGTTGCTTCCCTCCTCCAAATGTCGTAACAACTTCCACAATATGTCTACACATTAATAAGTTTTTTTTCGTCTTCATCAGATCACGTCTGCATTAAGCTTCCGCTCTCGAGAGACAATAAAGACGGATAGAAAAAAAAAGAGTTACAATTTTAGTATTTTCACTGCCGTCGAGCGCTCATACAGCTGCGACGGTATAATTTATGTCTGAGGGAACGAGTGTAGCGCGGCGAAATTCAAAGTCCCGCTACAGTACTCATCTCTTGGTCTCCCTCTACGATTTCTACACTCCACGCTGCCCTCCAATACTAAATTGGTGATCCCTTGATGCCTCAGAACATGTCCTACCAACCGATCCCTTCTTCTAGTCAAGTTGTGCCACAAACTTCTCTTCTCCCCAATCCTATTCAATACCTCCTCATTAGTTACGTGATCTACCCACCTAATCTTCAGCATTCTTCTGTAGCACCACATTTCGAAAGCTTCTATCCTCTTCTTGTCTAAACCAGTTGTTCCCAACAGGTAGCCCGCGGACTCTAGGGGTCCGCGAGCTATGCCAGAGGGGTCCCCAAGATGCTATTAGAATAAAAAATATATTAAATATATTTCGTATGATACTCAATTGCTATTTTTTAAGAAGTCTGTTGTACTAAACACCCAGATTTGAAGACAAAGATTTTGCGCAAAAACCAAAAATTTAACAATAACAATGATAGCTAAATTCAAAAAGTTTAAAGCTCAATATTTTTTTCAGTAATAAATATCTCAATTTTTTTCTAGGTACCACAAATAGAAAACGTATAAAAAGACACTTAATTTGCCTTTTTTAGGTACTTGGTACTGTGATATTACAAGGTACCAATCATGCTCGATGAAGGGGGTCCTCGAGAAAATTTTGGTGGGAAACACTGGTCTAAACTATTTATCGTCCACGCTTCACTTCCATACATGGCTGCGCTACATACAAATACTTTCAGAAACGACTTCCTCACACTTAAATCACCCCGCATCTCGTGGTCGTGCGGTAGCGTTCTCGCTTCCCACGCCCGGGTTCCCGGGTTCGATTCCCGGCGGGGCCAGGGATTTTCTCTGCCTCGTGATGGCTGGGTGTTGTGTGCTGTCCTTAGGTTAGTTAGGTTTAAGTAGTTCTAAGTTCTAGGGGACTGATGACCATAGATGTTAAGTCCCATAGTGCTCAGAGCCATTTGCACCATTTGAACCACACTTAAATCTATACTAGAAGTTAACAAATTTCTCTTCTTCAGGAGCGCTTTTCTTGCCATTGCCAGCATACATTTTATATCCTCTCTACTTCGACCATCATCAGTTATTTTGCTCCCCAAATAGCAAAATTCCTTTACTACTTTAAGCGTCTCATTTCCTAATCTAATTCCCGCAGCATCACCAGATTTAATTCGACTACATTCCATTATCTTCGTTTTGCTTTTGTTCATGTTCATCTTATATCCGCCTGTCAAGACACTGTCCATTCCGTTCAACTGCTGTTCCAGGTCCTTTGCTGTCTATGATAGAATTACAATGTCATCGGCGAACCTCAAAGTTTTTATTTCTTCTCCCTGGATTTTAATACCTACTCTGAATTTTTGTTTTGTTTCCTTCACTGCTTGCTCAATATACAGATTGAATAACATCGCGAATTGGCTACAACCCTCACTCCCTTCCCAAGCACTGCTTTCCTTTCATGTCCCTCCACTCTTATGACTGCCATCTCGTTTCTGTATAAATTGTAGATATCCTTTCGCTCCCTGTATTTTACCCCTGCCACATTCAGAATTTGAAAGAGAGTATTCCAATCGTCTATCGTTGCAAATCTTCCTCCTTTCAACGTACTTTCACCATTGGAAATAAAATAAAAAAAAAATTCTGCAAGCACTTGGTGTCGAGAGTATGGAGGATGAGGCACGCACCAACAGGGATGAATGTGCAGGTGCTTTATCGTGAGGCAAGAGCCATGAATTGTCTCGCGACACTTCAGGCAGTTTTCATCTCTCCTTTCCTTGCAGGCAGCGCAACACGTCCCGATAGTACCATCGATTAACAGTTTGTCCTGTGGCGCGAATTGGTGATAACCTTCCCGACATGAATGTCGCCGGTAGACGTCGAAGGGCGTCCTGAACGCGTTTTATTTTCCGTCCGGCCATTTTCAAACCGAGTAGCCTTCCTGGATCATTTGTTGTGTCTTTCTAAAGGTTGCATGTCCGAAAGAACATACACGATATCCATATAAGTATATACACTACTGGCCATTAAAATTGCTACACCATGAAGATGTGCTACAGACGCGATATTTAACCGACGGGAATAAGACGCTGTGATATGCAAATGATTAGCTTTTCAGACCATTCACACAAGGTTGGCGCCGGTGGCGACATCTACAACGTGCTGACATGAGGAAAGTTTCCCACCGATTTCTCATACGCAAACAGCAGTTGACCGGCGTTGCCTGGTGAAACGTTGTTGTGATGACCCGTGTAAGGAGGAGAAATGCGTACCATCACGTTTCCGACTTTGATAAAGGTCGTATTGAAGCCTATCGCGATTGCGGTTTATCGTATCCCGACATTGCTGCTGGCGTTGGCCGAGATCCAATGACTGTTAGCAGAATATGGAATAGGTGGGTTCAGGAGGGTAATACGGAACGCCGTGCTGGATCCAACGGCCTCGTATCACTAGTAGTCGAGATGAAAGGCATCTTATCCGCGTGGCTGTAACGGACCGTGCAGCCACGTCTCGAACCCTGAGTCAACAGATGGGGACGTTTGCAAGACAACAACCTTCTGCACGAACACTTCGGCGACGTTTGCAGCAGCATGGACTATCAGCTCGGAGACCATGGCTGCGGTTACCCTTGAGACACTGCATCACAGACAGGAGCGCCTGCGATGGTGTACTCGACGACGAACCTGGGTGCACGAATTGCAAAACGTCATTTTTTCAGATGAATCCAGGTTCTGTTTACATCATCATGATGGTCGCATCTGTTTTTGGCGACATCGTGGTTAACGCATTTTGGAAGCGTGTATTCGTCATCGCCATACTGGCGTATCACCCGGCGTGATGGTATGGTGTGCCATTGGTTACACGTCTCGGTCACCTTGTTCGCATTGACGGCACTCTGAACAGTGGACGTTACATTTCAGATGTGTTACGATGCTGTGTTCTACGCTTCATTCGATCCCTGCGAAACCCTACATTTCAGCAGGATAATGCACGACCACATTTTCCAGGTCCTGTACGGGCCTTTCTGGATACAGAAAATGTTCGACTGCTGCCCTGTCCAGCACATTCTCCTGATCTCTCACCAATTCAAAGCGTCTGGTCAATGGTGGCCGAGCAACTGGTTCGTCACAATACGCCAGTCACTACTCTTGATGACATGCGGTATCGTGTTGAAGCTGCATGGGCAGCTGTACCTGTACACGCCATCCAAGCTCTGTTTGACTCAATGCCCAGGCGTATCAAGGCCGTTATTACGGCCAAAGGTGGTTGTTCTGGGTACTGATTGCTCGGGATCTATGCACCCAATTTGCGTGAAAATGTAATCACATGTCAGTTGTAGTATAATATACTTGTCCAATAAATACCCCTTTATCATCTGCATGTCTTCTTGATGTAGCAATTTTAATGGCCAGTGGCGTAATTATAATGACGCTGGCCATCGTCACCGTGATGGTCTGATGTCAAGGCGAGTTAAGCGCTAGGTACAGCAGTGTGATGCTGGTCACAACGGGCTGGCGTACTCGGGTACACCGTTTTTAAGCGATGCCGGCCGGCGACGCAGGCGCCGTTTCCACACAGTCGGCGTAGAAATACTTTCGCCCACTGCCGCAGTGCGAAGTGAGCCAAAGGTCACCACCGATACACAGCGGCTCCTACACCCCATTTGCATTCATTTCCCAGAACGTGTGTCTGTAATTAACACGTTAGCAGTGCGGAGCTCTGGTACAGGGCAAACCGTGCTGCCAACTGCCGGCGGTTTGGTGAGTAAACGAGCCAGTTGGTCTCCAGCTCTCAGCTGGCAAATACATGCGCATCCATACCACGCTCTGTGACGTAGTGTTTCGTGTCTGTGTGGGAGCGTGCAGTAGGAAAAAGACGGTGTGACTTCGCTAGTTGCAGGTGTGCTACGAAGGCGGATCTCTTGTTTCAGAAGACCCGCGTTCGTATCCCACGCCAGTCGTGCTCTTGAAAGCTATTGGAACAGCCCCTGAGATCACCAGGCAAAATACATCCTTGGCCAAAATATTGAGCACCGTGGAAATTTTTGACGCATGCAGTGTACATGTTGTTGTTGTTGGCCGCGCGGGGTTAGCCGATCGGTCTAGGGCGCCGCAGTCATGAACTGTGAGGCTGGTCCCGGCGGAGGTTCGAGTCCTCCCTCGGGCATGGGTGTGTGTGTTTGTCCTTAGGATAATGTAGTGTGTAAGCTTAGGGACTGATGACCTTAGCAGTTAAGTCCCAAAATATTTCACACACATTATTTTGTTGTTGTTGTGGTCTTCAGTCCAGAGACTGGTTTGATGCAGCACCCCATGCTACTCTATCCTGTGCAAGCTTCTTCGACTCCCAGTACCTACTGCAACCTTTGCAAATTTTCTAACTTACCTGCCCGGTTAAGGGATCTGACATTCCACGCTCCGACCCGTAGACAGCCAGTTTTCTTTCTCCTGATAACGACATCCTCTTGAGTAGTCCCCGCCCGGAGATCCGAATGGTGGACTATTTTACCTCCGGAATATTTGACCCAAGAGGACGCCATCATCATGTAACCACACAGTAAAGCTGCATGCCCTCGGGAAAAATTACGGCCGTAGTTTCCCCTTGCTTTCAGCCGTTCGCAGTACCAGCGCAGCAAGGCCGTTTTGGTTAGTGTTACAAGGCCAGATCAGTCAATCATCCAGACTGTTGCCCGTGCAACTACTGAAAAGGCTGCTGCCCCTCTTCAGGAACCACACGTTTGTCTGGCCTCTCAACAGATACCCCTCCGTTGTGGTTGCACCTACGGTACGGCTATCTGTATCGCTGAGGAACGCAAGCCTCCCCACCAACGGCAAGGTCCATGGTTCATGGGGGGGATACGGAATAAGAAAGTCGTTAACAGCTAGGAAGAAAAGCTCTATAGACCTCACTGCTGAGTTGCCTGAAAGTTTTACGAAAACAATATCTGCTTGCATATGCTTAGACGACTTCAAGAAGCTGGTCTAAAATGCTGTAAAGCTAGGAAGAAACATAGAAAGGCATGGCATGAGTGGGCCCTAAACCACCAATCACCGAACAGGGTTGGTAAAATATCATGTGGTCTGACGAAGCAAACATCCAGGCGGGTTTGTCTACTTCATGCTCTAAATGCACGTACCAGTTTGGGTAGAAAACAAAATGTGTTAATTTAGAAACTCATCAAAGAATTCTCCACAAAATTTATTCACATTTCAGAGTCTAGGTACACCGGGTGTGACCTACGTCCGTAGCCTGATGGGCGAGGAATGTAACACAAGAGTTTGAGGTAGTCCTAGGGTGACCAGATGCAATTTTTTAAAAAAGAGGACAAACAGCTTCAAAAGGGAGGACAAAGGAAAGAAAGAGGACACATCAAACGGGTCAACTGCAGATGAGGATAGCACGCGTCATCTTTGGACAAGTCACGTGACTGCCGGGAATTACCTGTAAAACTAGTAGTTAATTGTTATTGGTGGTCAGGTGGTGATTCCTAGAGCAATATTTTTTATTTTTAATTAAAATCATTGATTGGGGTAACAGGGTGGCATCACTTGTTTTTACATTTACGCCTAGTTTTAAGATTTAACAAAGACGGCCGCCTAAACGACACTCCTGATTAGCTACTTTCATGTGACTTGTCCAAAGCTGACGGATGGTATCATCATCATCTGCAGTATTCCCCATCAAACATACGTTCAATTTTAATAAATGAGTTTATTATTTCTGAGTGGCAATGTGATGTTCAAGATCTTGGCCACCTGTGCAAGAAATTTAACATTTCAGTGACAAAGCAACATGCATTTCGTTTTATAGCGTTCAGGCAGCCAATAAGATTGTGTGTTTCTGCCGGGAATTAAAACTAGTTGTCAATTGTTACTGATTGTCAGGTGGTGGTTAACTGAGCAATATAAAAAATTAAAAACATTGATTGTGGTGACAGTGTGGCGTCAATTGTTTTGTTATGTTAACAACACGGAATTGTTTACAAAGCGAAAAACGTAAGACCATTCACCTCCCTTCATTCGCCGCCCCGCTACCAACATCTACAATTCAAGCAGCAGCTGACGACATGTAAACTGCACTTTAACCTTCCGAATACAAATAAATTGAATGACTATGAAACAATGAAATAAAACCATGACAGTTAATCTGTCGAGTTATTTATTACCTTTATTGGCCACTCACTGAGACGTACTTTCCAGCTCTACGTATCTTACATTCCGCTTCAAATTGATTTCTCCCTTTCTTGAAAGCCGGATAATTGCAGGAAAGGACATAAAAAAACGTACACTTTCGTTTAGGTTTAGTTAACTCACTCGGTTAAAAATTACACTCACAAATCACACGTGTACTACAGGAAGCCAAGCCAATACAAAGCGAAGATACGAAACTAAAATTTTAAATAATCGATATTTGCATTCGCTTATAGGTCGATCAACGATAACATCTACGATCCTGGTGCCACCTGGCACCTACTAACACCGCCATCGTAAATGTTTATCACGAAGGCTGTGCCAGTAGTTAAAGCATTTAAGAAAAGAGCAATAGAACGGGACGAATTGTAAATTTAACTGTATTACGCTCAACTTTGCGAAAACGCCGGACACTGTAAAAATCCGCCCGGACCACGGACAAAGAGTTAAAAAGGAAGACAAGTCCGGATTAATCCGGACGTATGGTCGCCCTAGCCACAGTCTAACAGACTGTGCCCTAGCAGTCCCTACCGTAAAACGTGGCAGAAGAAGCGTCATGATTTGGGGCTCTATAAACGCTGCATGAGAGGGCCAAATGGATTCCCATAAAGTACATAGAAGTCCTAGAATCTGCTTTGCTGCCCTCTTTTACAACACTTTTTGGCGATACGAATACGGATGGCGTTAAATTCCAGCACGATAATGCAACCTGCCATAAATCTGTCCACACAACTACTTGGCTTCGGGAAAATAACATCGAGCTTCTGGACTGGCATGCCCAATTACAGGAGATGAACCCGATAGAGCAATAGATAGAGACAGAAAACAACAATAGACAGTGCTTTTCAACGTGTTGGAAACCACACTTGTTAAAACAGCCGCTCTTTTTGCTATGATGGAATGCTGAGTAACCATGCTGCAGTATACTGTGCTTAAAGAAAGTTAGTGTAGACATTTCCCATTGTTCTTGACATCTAGGGTAACAAGATCCAGGACAAAGGTTAGATGTGAAGATTTGAGGAACAGTTTCTCAGAAGTAACATTTTCTGTGTTGGGCACTGCTGTTTGCTGCAGCTATTGACTCTGTTGTTGTTTCGCAATACTATGTTTGGGTTGTCAGGCTGCAGTCCGTACACTTGTAACTAATATTCGTTGTTGTTTCATTTATCAATAAATGATATTATGTAGATATCATAATCTAGGAGAAACCATAGAGATGATGGAAACACAGATTAATGTAGTGTAATTTGAAATTACTTCTATTGACTACACTGCTGGGGAAAAAAAAAGTACATCCTTTCAGAGATTTCCAATTCACTCAAGATTTATTGTTGAAACAGTACAATTGAGAGCATGAATTGCTTAAATTTACAGATCAATAGCACAAGTGGTTTTCAGGTACCAGGTATGAAACCATGCTGAAATACCCATTTAGTACATGAGGTAGCCTCCAAGGGTGGAAATGCAAGTGCTGACTGTGGCACAGTGAATACTATCCTGGGATACACTATGCCACACCTGTTTGACATGTTCACATAGTTCTCTAAGAGCTGTGGGTTGACGAGTCACTTCTCGTCCCATCGTGTCCGCACGTGCTCCATTGGAGACAAATCCAAAGACCGTGCTGGCCGGGGAAGTTGCTGCACGTCTTGCAGAGTGTGTTGAGTTTCACGGGCACTGTGTCGGCAGCATTATCCTGTCTGAACAACGCACCGTGCCCCTGTTGCAAGAACAGCAAAAGAATGGGTCTAACAACATACCAAGTGCTGGTTAGTGTCTCCTACAGAAACACCAAGGGTTAACAAGACTTGCAGCTTACCGCAACCCCAGACCGTAAGGCCTGAGGTGGAGCCAGTGAATCTTGGATGAATGCACTGTATGAGACAATGCTCACCAGGTTGATGTGGTATGTACAAATGCCATCACCTGAATGCATGCGGAACCTGCTTTCATTGCTGAAGACAGTGGTGCTCCACACCATATTCCAAGCAATCCTCTGATGGCACAAGTTCACTCACGCACATTGATGCTGTAGTGTGAATGGAAAATGGGTAGAACTGCTGGTGCCTGTAGTCCCATTGCTACTAACCAGTTTGCTACAGTTCATGCTGGCGCATCTGGGTTCACAGCCATCTTTTCTGTGCTCTGGTAACTGTACAATCTGCCACTGCTGCCCTTACAGTACGACGATCCTAGTGCACATCTGCTGCGTGGACATCCTGAACCTTGTTTACGGGTTTGAGAATGTTTACTAGACCACCGGTATCAGCACCATTGCACAACTGGTGTAGCATGTCCAACTTGTGTGGTAATTCCCCAAAATGTTCATCCTGCCACTCAAAAGGCCACAGTTCTTCCATTTCAAACTGGCTCACTTGGCTGCTGGGAGCATGGAGCATGTCTTACTTCACATCTTTGCACCACACTGAACCTTCTGGCTGTGAGCACTCCCTAATAAAGGGTAGACTCAGATGTTATCTGTCCACTGTGTTACCTGTTGGCAGACGGCATGGAAACCATTATCAGTACGTTTACTGTCCTCCAGGTGTCATATGCTGTGATTGGATTGAAATCGGTATCATCTCTCCGGGTGTAGTAATTTGTTTTTCCAGCAGTGTATTTTATTAATTATCTGTCATTAATATGTTATACATTACAAGTGCTTGAAATGACCACAAATAAACATAATATATTAGCAAGAGAACGATGGTTTAATTCAGAGCAGCTGCTTGCTTACTACTAGCGTGGTTGCATTGACAACTGTCGAAGAGTGAGCTACTTTCATGCTCTAAGGGCAGAGCTCTGTCAGTACTGCTGCATGAAATGCTACTGAGAGGAGTCTTTAGTCTTCAGATCAAGATTATTTGATGAAAGTATAGTTGTATAATAAATATCTTTCTTCTTCTTTTGAATATGCACAGAATTTTCCAGTCATATTTTATGCTTTCACACTGTTACTTATGGACCTTAACATCGGACTGTAAGACCTTGCTGTGAACTATAACTGAGGAGGCATTACCTATGTGACAGTTAGTGTAAGCGCAGAAAACCATGGTTGATCCAGAACTGACTTTTTTACGTTTAACTTTAAGAACAAGTAAGAAGTGCATGTACTGTGAAGTGAGTGCAGTAATTCCAACCTGTTTAAACATAGCTCTGGAAGATATCCAAGACTCTCCTTATGAGATATTATTTTACCTTTCTTTCATTCAGCTAATACTATGTGTTTTAGATGCATTGGGGTTGGGTTGTTTGGGGGAAGAGACCAAAAGGCAAGGTAATTGGTCTCATCGGGTTAGGGAAGGATGGGGAAGGAAGTCGGCCGTGCCCTTTAAAAGGAACCATCCCAGCATTTGCTTGGAGCGGTTTAGGGAAATCACAGAAAACCTAAATCGGGATGGCCGGACGTGGGATTGAACCGTCGTCCTCCTGAATGCGAGTCCAGTGTGCTAACCACTGCGCCACCTCACTCAGTTAGATACATTGCTCAACAGTTTTGTAGCACAATAGAAAATGAAAGTGTGTAAATGACTTACAATTTTGTTTGGCACCCATTCTGTGAGGAAAGACTTTGAAGTGAAAGAACTTGATGAATGCCTACACTGAAATGAACTAGTTATTTCATAGTGGAATTCATGACTGATATTCTTCAGTCTAAATTTATCTGTAACTTTGATGTTATAATATACTTCTGCACAAAAACAGTCTAGTAATGAAGTTATGACCTTTTTTAATGTAAACTGCGTGTAATTGTGTGCAGTGCAGCTGGGATGGCATGCAGAAGGTAGACTATATAATATTCGCTTTCCATTTTGTTTCAGGTGAACCCAAGAGCCACGTATTTGGCTCTGTCATCGATGGAGTGTTTGAAGGCAAGATATACTCGCCTTCAGACGGTGCCTTCTACGTCGAGAAGGCACACCACTTCTTCCCGTCGGGACACAACGACTCCATCCACTCTGTGATATACCACGAGGCTGATGTCGAAGACCCTTACGAAAGCCAGCGCACAGGTGAGTCTTGTGCCTGTCATTCACCTCAGCATTGATTGAATGCCCTACATGTGCTCCTGTGCATTGGAAATACATATAGCAGTAACAGTAAACAGATACTGATGTAATGGACAAAAAAAATATAAAAATGCTAGCATGTCTGTATTTTCAAAAAGTTTTTCTCTGTTTGGACAACATACACTTTTAGATAAGGGATCTTGATTTGAAACAGCATGATTAACACTTACGTTAATGAAACATTAATTTGCCATCCAATTTACATCTTGGAAGATGGTATTCTGAAACCAAAAGTGACCATCATGTGCCATTGTGATAGTCAGTAGATACATTGAAAAACAAGTAATCACTGATTTCTCCTCAGACAAAATGTAAATTTTATGAAAAGCTCATCATTGTCTTACCAAAATGGTCTTGCATTTTTATATGATTATTATATGCTGTCTCAAACAGTCTGTGTGGTACTCCCACGTACACTGCTTGCGCTCGTATCTGTTGATTGAATGTTGTTTGACTGTGGAATGCTGTTAATGGGACATTATAGGTGACCAAATCTAGGTATGGAGTAGAGATTTATGTGGGCCAGAGACCTGGACATTATGAAAAACAACAAAAGAAGGCAGACACCACTGGAAATACGGGTGTGGTGGAAACTAGAGGGCATGAGTAGTGAAGACAGAGTGAGGAACAAGGAGAGTTTGGAGAGAACAGAAACTGTAAGGAGTAAGAATGGCTTAACCATGTTATCAGAAGGCTGTGTTTACTCAGCAAACAATTGAAGGGATGGAGAACTTAAAGGGTGGCGGAGAAGAAAAAAGGTAACCTGGAAGTGAACAGAATACAGCAAGGCAACGAGAAGTGGAAAAGTACCATGCCTAGACCTGTCACAAGGTAGAACAAACAATGATTGTGGTGTCTTATTCTTGGACTAAAGGCAGAACTGAAAGTGAAGTGCCCCCTACTAGAAAGCAGAATGATCGACCATAATTAAAAAGTGTCTGATGCACCAGTGGAAGTAATTTCTTTAGAATGAACTCCTCATTTATGTACTTCAGATTTTGGGTGTTTGTGTTGGCTGTGGTCAGTTTATTTTTTCTGTATTAGTAATATATGTCATACAAAACAAGTGGCAAATCTATCACACAAAGTTGTATTGGACTATGACTACCATGATAATCACCGTGGTAGTAATTAGCATGCTCATTATCACTGCTCACCACAACCATCATCATCATTCTAATGATTATCACTATGATCATTACCACCACCAACCACCATAATTAACATCACTATCATGATTGCCGCGGACACTATCGTGATTGCCACCACCACTATCGTGATATCCTTCTGCCTTTGCCTGCGCAGTTGCACATCTTCCCTCTCAACCTAGTGCCATTCCAGTCCTCTTCATTCAAGATCCTGTTTCACTTGGATGATTCTCCATATCTGCCCCTACCCCTTCAAAGCTTGTGGCTCCTGTACATATTATAGCACTTGAGACCATGGTTCCTGAGACATTGTACTGATTATGCCATAACTGAGTACTGCTCACGTATCTGGAATCCCCTTCAGGTTGGATTAAAGGAAAACATTAAAGCAATTCAGAGGTGTGCTGCTAGATTTCTTAAATGCAAGTGTTACGGCAGTGCTACAGGAAGCCGAGTAGGAATCCGTGGGACTGAAGAAGACAACAAGTGGAACCCTTTTTAAGGTCCCCTTTCATAATGGAACCACTGGTCTGCTTCTGTAGTATGTTTTAATGGAACATTATGTAAATTGCTTATCTCCAAAAAAATGAGAATTATTTCAGACAACATTTATTTGCTTCAAAAAGTAATTTCAAAATGTACTCAGATTTCTTTAAATAACTTGAATTTAAAATAACATAAACTGAACTTTTAAATTTACTGTTTAATGATACGATGGTACTGGTTCTTATTTTCGGGGATATACTTACTGTTAAGTATTGTAGATGAAAACTGAGCTATCATGACAGATTTGGCATCAAGTCTGTCGAGTATTGATTTTATGTTGCCATGTTAGCTGAGAACCCTGCTCTGCACATATGTGTAGTTGTCCAGTGATAAAAGCAGCAGCACAGTCTTTTGTAACAATTAAAGATATTCGTATTTTAAACTTTGCCAGAATTCTGTTAATGACATTAATTTAAATTTTTCTTCCGCCAATGAATAGGGTATTAGTTTGCACTCTTCTACTTAGATGTTTGAAGATCGTGTATTGATGATAAATAGTGTTTCAGTCTACAATACATTTTAATATGCAGTCTGCTCTTCATTTGGAAAGTACTGATGATAGATGTCAAGAGTGATATGGACTGTTCTGGATGCAGATGTTCTGAGAGACAGACGATGTTGATCATTTGAATGGCCTGTTACAATCTTGCCTCTTGCAGTTATTCCCTAATAGTCAACTTTGCCATCTGTGAGGCTGCTGTCTGGTCTCTGATGAATACAGCATTATTGACTGTCGGTAAACCATTGCCACTGTCTATCCAAATTATAGGTGGAAGATAGGGTTAGTTGTAATTCTGTGTTTTTAAGTTACCTTATTGAATATCATAAAAAAGGCACATTTGAATGATCTCTGTGGAACCCTGGGTTTCGTGGACAGAGACTAATAAACACTGTAGTAGATAATAAAGTGACATATTTTCAATATTGAAATCCCTTGCAAAGACAGGTGAAATGGCGTACCTCCAGTGTTGTTAACATTTGAAGTATTTGAAGACTGCAAGAGAGTTGAGACAATGTGGCTGTATACTCCAGATACAGAGCATGAGATGGCTGGCCAGATGAAGAGCTTGTCTATTGATGCTTGTTACCTTCACCCAGCTGGCCATCTCTAGTCCTTGTTTCTGTAATCTGCTGTGCAACACAGAAAGAAGAGAAAAGGAGCTGTAGAAGGCTGTTTGTTCTGCATATTACTCTCCACGGCAGTGTGGCAGTTCACTTTTGGGGAAATTTCGGTTGCGTAAAATGAAGTGCTGCTGGAGCCGTGTGGAACATTTATATTACTTCCTCTTGGGTAACTGTGAGATCGGCCAGTACTGTGAAATGGCCTGTTTCTGTGCTAGCAGCCTTGTTCGTTGTTTCAATGTTGTAACAGTTCTTTATGTGGCACTTATGGTAGGGTTTTCCAAAAATATTTTCTCTCTCACATGGTTTAAAACTTAATTTGTTTTATCTTCACCAGTGTTTGACTGAGTTCCATCCTTGATGCAGGGCTGCTGTAACCACAGTCTTAAACCATTCACTTCAATCACCTTGTAACATTCCAGTCTTATGGTTACCGCCCCTGCATTACGTATTACTTGATCAATACTCTTTTATCTCCAGTTATAATTAAATTAAATTACTTTTCGGTAATAGGCAAAAGGCTTTTAGAAGAGTGATACCAATACCAAACAATTGTAGTTACAATACCCTTTGTACCATAAACAATCAAAATCAGATTCAGGAAATAAATATATGCAAAATGTTTCGATAAAAGAATAATATATTTCCCTAACTAACAAAATATAGATAATTGATCGTTTAGCATTGTTAGAATGCTTATTTCTGCAATTTCAACATTAATGTGTTTTTTTGTGTGTTTAGAAAATGTCTTAGACTTGTTCTAGCAAAGCAGGGAATATTATAGAGTGTTTGATAATGATGTTAAACTATTTCATATTATAAATTATGTTTTGCATTATTATAACCAGTAGTGCAGTGTAGGAAGAGTATAAGTACTCGTCCTCGAGTATTGTTAGGGCAGATGAGTGTTGGACCCACTAGAGGACAGATCTGTGAGTACAGTTGAGATAAGTTCTTGGTGCATGATTCAGGTTTGGATTTACAATAGAGCAACTCTTGTGTTGGACATTGTCGAAAACAGTATATTAGTACAGTCTAGTGATGGATTATTTCGGAGTGTTAAACAGTTTGATTTAATATTGAAAAAGGCAGAATGATACTTTATATTCGTACTTTGTTGAGTATGCAATGGACCTCACACATGCTTTTCTATCAAATTACTGCATCTGAACTATTTAATATCACCAGTGTAGTATGTGCTACCATTGGTTAGCTGTAGTAGTAACGACGAGGGTTATTACACCGAAGATTGATCATGAGCTCCTAAGATACGGGTTTTGAAGTGAATAAATCTACGTGCTTACTTTACTTCAGTTGTGGCCTACATCATTGTAGTGAAATCCATTATGGTATCCTGTATTTACTGAACAAGCATATTTTAGCTCACGTATGCAGTCATCGAGGGACACCAAAGACAAGATATTCACAGGTATTTAAACCATTTTTAACTACTCACTAACCGGTGAGATGTTACAACCTTCCAAATCTTCCTAACAAAATTACTAAGATCACTGAGAACATACGATGTAAAGAGAAAATTTTATCCTAACATTTTCTGAGGCCTAACAAGACAGCTGGTTTTTTTCTACTGAGAAAAATGAAATTTTCTTATGAAAGTGACCACTGAGCTGAAAATGTTTATAACTAGTTGAGAATCCTGGCAGTGACCAGATATTTATTTGTGATTCTGCCCGTCTTTGTACTCGCGGAATTTATTTTTGATTTATAAAGCTTTTTTGTGTACAACATTTGAAGTAGTAAAATAGGTTACATGAATGAAGAGCTTGTTTGCTTCACTAATGTGGCATTGAGCTACACAGAGTGGGCCATATGAAAAGCAAACTGACACTAAGATCCACACCCGCATCATGCAGCGTTTCACCTTATGTGTTGCTTATCGTCAGTGGATAACATGAGCTCACTGTGAATTGTACATGTTTTAAACGAAATGGAAAACTGTTAGGAATAAGTGGGATTCAGGGTATCGACACTCTCTCACCTGTGCCGCTTTTTGTCAGAATTTTTCCTTCTATGATGTTATGTTGGAGAGAAGTAACTTAAGCCTCTGTGAGTTAAGGGTTCTGAGAAGCAAGATATTGCACGATGTTCTCGATTAGAGTTACATCACTCCTTGCTTTTGGAAGCAGTTTCCAAAGAGCGAGTTAAAGCCTGATGTTCCCGAGGAGCAGCAAGTCTCATCTCTCCATTTTCATTGGACTCTTGAGATTTCATAGTCCTCAGTCTTTTAGCCATTCTGGTGTATTCAGGAAGATTTGATCATTTTCAGGCATTTTTATATGTAAACAAAATAAAATCAAAATCTAATGTGTAGGCACACAAACCACAAAGCAAACTTATTAAATTTGTTTTTCCTAGCATGGAATGTAAGTAAAACACAACAAAAAAAGCAGTATTCTGGTACACAAAGTGAAATCTGTGAATCTGATCATAGCCAAGTAAATTTGCTGTTAGTTGGTTAAGATAAGATTTTGGCACTTCATTCTGTCCTTTATGTAACCTCCTGGAAATTCAACTGTCACTGCATTAAAAAAAAAAAAAGCTAATAGTTCCATCGATTGGTTCTTTAATGTACCACAAAACTTAAGCGCTGTCTATTGGTTCTGTGGTGTACTACATTGTGATAATTAAACATCCAAAATACTAAGCCGATTGAATGAGTTTAGATAAAATTTAAAACCACGATTTTCCCCCTTATTTTCATGAAATGAAGCTTGTACATCACCCCAAGCTACACTTATGTTACCTATGAACAACCCTTGAAAATTGGTTTTGTAGTTTTGGAGATTAGCATGTTCAAATGGACAGAAAGATAGAGATGATGGTTTTAAAGTTTTAAGTATAAATATGGACAGAAAAATAATCTCACAATTTTTATATTGTTGTTCTGTCAATCCCCAGTTGCTCATAAAATTATACTAGTATTGCCATGGATGTTTGGGTGATAGCAATAATTACTCAGAATCTTGAAATGCTCCATTTCGATATAAGTTTTGAAATAAATAATCGGATACTTATGCCTACCAGTTTAAAGTAACAACACACTTGGAACAACTGAAATGTAATGTTTACTGCTACCTCTGCTGAAAGACCTTATGTTACAGGCACTAGGTATCCCAGAGATTTTGACTGTCAGTATATTCTGACCAACAACATATTCAGGATATCATAATACTTTAAAATTTGATAAGTGATCACAGAAATTACCCTTTACAGTAATTATTCCTTTGTTAGATAGTTGAACTATCCAAATGAACTTGTTGTAGTACTATCTATAAAAAAATCAACCATGCATAATACAAAACTCAACTGATCATGTTTTATATATCCTGAATATGGTCCGGTAATGACCAGAATGGTTTGCTGAGAAATAAATATAAAACAAGTGCAGCTATTGTACTTGCAGTGAAGTCCATCAAGTCTCTTACAGCTGTTGGGGACCAGTTACACAAAATACTAATCTGATGTAATTTCGTCAATGTTGTGAAAAAATATGTTCAAATATTAAACAGAAATTTATTCCCATTCTAGAAGCAGCATTTCATTTTTCTATTTAATTATTTATCATATAGCTTCTTGCTACATTGAAAACAAAAATGTGTAAAGTATAGAGAATAGTATACACAATTTAAAATCTTATAAGCAAACATCTAGAGGATTTACGTGATCTAGGGGCTTTGGAGTTGCCAGCAGGATGTCTTCTGGTCCATCATTGTATGACCTTGTAGGGCAGCCTTCAGTTAGCATCTGTAGCTTAAGGCTACATGTGCACCTTATGTGAGGCTAAATGAAGTAACATATACTGATAGTCAGACAGTCTTGTGATCTCCTGAGCCTAAGATCTTCAAAGGCAGCACAGGAAGGTATGACATTCTGTTAGCTTTCAGGAGCAGAGGGTGCCTTCTTCCAGAGAGAGGGAAGTGTTATAGTATAAGAGGGTGGCATGGCAGAAGGACATGGGCAAAATCCCATAGGAGCCTGGGGCGGGAGGTACTTCTCGTATAGTGTGAGAGAAATATTGATTGTTGATGCTAGATGAAATTGGAAAGCTGTGCAACCTTACAGGTAGGAGAGGAGTCATGTACTAGTCAACTTGGAGGTCAGTGTAACTACGTCATTAATGACCTAAAAAAGGACAATTTTAGGTCAGAAACAAGTAGAAAGGGACAAAAGAATAAATCAAATAAAATTAAAAAGGGTGATGAAACAAGACAATAAAACAAGAATAAGACCAGAAAAAATAGTGTAAATTGAGGCTAAGCAATCCTGAAGAGTTTACTATTTCTCACCATCCACATAGCCTCTATTTAGAGCAGTTTTCTGGTCATGCACTAAAAGGAGAATATGCCATCAAACAGATAACTGATGGTGCAGAGAGAGAGAGAGAGAGAGAGAGAGGGGGGGGGGGGGGGTTAGTCCAGTAAGGAAACAAAAGCTATTGTGCTGTCTCCCTGCACAGATAAGTATTAGGCTTCTGGCTTCTGTCTTCTATCCTAGATCAGATGATTTCCTTGATGTCTTACCTCGGTGTTGTCTTGGTGCTATTCAAAGCAAGTTGTTGTTTTACATTCTGTGATGTCTGAAATTATAATTGTGTGGTACAAAGTCCCCCTCTAAAACTGTGATGTCAAATTTTTGAATGCATGAAAGTTGAAATTGCAGAAATTTACCACAACTGAAGTAGTGTGAAATGGTCAACAGTGGATGAATACCAGAATCATCATTCATTTTGGTCATGTTGTGTGCGCTGTTTTTAAACTTCCTGACAGATAAAAACTGTGTGCTGGTCTGGTACTCAAAACCAGAAGCTTTGCCTTTCATGAAAAATGCTCTTACTGACTGAGCTGTCCAGGTGACAGGCACTCCTGGAAGGAAGGGTACTGCAGGAAAATGACTTAGCCGTATCATAAGGCAGTGTACCCTTGGAAGTTTTGTCCCGTATTATATCAGTGGTGGCGGCAGCTGTGGTCACTGACACAAGTAACATAACATCTAAACATGCAGATTCAAATACTAGTGTGACAGTCGTTTCCACAGGTATAAAATGGAAGACAGCCCTCCAAGGCCACTATTACCTTCAATTTACATTTGTGCCATGACACAGCATTAAATATTTATGCTGGATAGTTATGCAATGCCAAAGTTGTATCAGCAGAATAAGAGCTTGTACAGCTATAAGTTGAAAATGAGGATCTTTAAAATTTCTAGTTTACTCTTGTAAAACTTATCCAAATTTTCTGATTATTAATATTATTATTAATCGTATTGCAATACACACACATAAGAAAGAAACAGCCAAATCACTAATATAACAAACGCTAATAATTACAAACAAACATCACTAATATTACAAAGTTTAAGGATTACAAACAAACATAAAGTCTATTAATATAATCTATCAACTCTAGAGTTTTGAGCAGGAAGTCATCGGGGCTCCCATCATAGGCTCTTCTGGAACATTCTTCAACAATGTGACTGATGGTTTGATTTTCTCCACAGTCACACCGAGGGGATGGTATTTTACCCCATTTATACAGGGAGTAAGCACATCTGCCATGACGAGTTAGAATCCTATTTAGAGTGGACCACGTTTTGCATGGTAGTTCAAAACCAGGTGGCTTTTGTGTGATGCAAGGCATGTTATGATTTTGGCATGCGTTTCATTTTTCAGACCGTGCATTTGTGATGCTGAAACCTTCTTGCACACAGGTCCTTGCTGTTCTTGTAGCGGGTTCCTAGATCAAAGCCTATTAGTGTTTGCAGCCTCAATGTCTTGGCGGATTGGCAGGCTTCGGTTTGCCACGATGTTTTTGTATTCACGTACAAGGGTGTCAGTACGTCACAGGTGTGGCGGCGGGATGTGGCTTAATATTGGGAGCCATTGCGTTGGAGTGGGTTTTTATTTACTCCATAATCATCCTTAGAGTGTTATGCAGCTGGACATCCACCTTTTTTACATGTCGGCTGTTTAGCCAAATCGGAGCACAGTATTCAGCAGCCGAGAATACAATTGCTAAAGCAGAGGTGCGGAGAGTGGAGGCTGCTGCTCCCCAAGTATTACCACAGAGCTTTTGAATAATGTTGTTTCTTGTCTTTAACTTTTCAGCAGTCTTTGTTAGGTGCTCTTTAAAAGATAGTGCTCTGTCCAGCGTCATGCCCAAGTACTTCGGAGTTTTATTGTGCCTGAGAATCGTGTTTTCAAATCGAATGTTGAGTTCCTTTCCGCCGAGTTTGTTGTTGAGACGGAAGCAACTAACCTCTGTTTTGGAAGCATTTGGTTGAAGTCTCCACTTACAGAAATATTCACCCATTATCTTCAGGTCTTTCGTTAGGATGTCCTCAGATGCTTCAATTGTGCTACATCTTGTAGCGAGGGCCCGATCGTCAGCATATTTATTTTTGTTACAAGCTGAGGTATATCGTGTTGTAGGTCACGTCGGAGGCTGCGGCATCACGGACGATGTGGTCCAGTGGATGGACCGTGTCCAGAACTCGGCGGACGAAGAGGAGCCCGAGCCGCCACCCCCTCCGCCCTCACCACCGAGGGGGCAGACGCGGAGCAGTTGGGAAGAGCAGGGAGCGGATGCCTACCAGAAGTACAGCCGCGAGGCCAACGAGGGCAGCGGAGGCGGTAGCAGAACCAAGAGGGCGACCCGGCCAAAGGAGGACAACCGCAACACGTGCTCGCTCTTCATACAGACTGACCCCCTCATCTGGAGGCACATCTCAGAGACGGTGAGTGCTGACTGAGTCGTCCTCGTGCTGGTGGCTTTCTCTAGTCCTCTGATTCTAGCACTGGGAAGAGCTGCTCACCAGGTACGGGGGGGTTCAATAAGTATTCCCCCTCCCTTTTTTTTTTTTTTTTTTTTTTTTTTTTTACCAGTTTCCATTGAAAAATTGGGAATTTATTGTGAGACATTGTGGAATATCTTGCATTATCTGATATAGCTCATTGAAGTTCTGATAGGTTGTGATGCTATACTTAACCTTCAAAATAGTGTCTGTAATGGAGGTGTGTTACAGGCAGAGATCTGTTGGTGAACTTCTTTTGGCAGGAAACCAGAGCACTGCAGATGTTTATAGCTACTTGCAGATTGCCTACAGAGACCTGACAGTCCACAAAAGCATGGCAAATTGTTCGGCAAGGTGTCTGTCGTCATCGCAACAAGGGAGGGCAAAGCCCTCCAGTGTCCCATGTACTGGTACACAGCTGTGACTCCTTCAATGTTGGGACACGTAGACACACTCATTGACTGCCCACAGTCGAGGACAACCATCTGCACATAACTGCTTGTGTATTATGAGGCTGGTCGTAACAGTTTTTTGTCAAACATTGTCACTTGCGTCACAGGCGATGAAACATGACAAATGTGTGTTCCGTGAGAATGCCGGGCCTCTCACAAGTCCGCTTTACCGAGAGTACTTCACACAACTTCATTGGACTGTTATTCCACATCCACCCTACAGTCCAGATCTTGCACCTTCTGACTTCCATCTGTTTGGCCCAGTGAAGGATGCACTCCGTAGGAAGCAGTACATGGATGATGGGAAGGTTCTTGTTGCAACAAGATGTTGGCTCCGACATCGACCAGTAGAGTGGTACCATGCGGGCATAAAGGCCCCCCCAGTAAGGTGATGTAAGGCTGTCACATTGAACGGAGATGAGATTGAAAAATAGGTTTTTGTAGCTGGAAGAGTGGGGAATAATAAAGTGTATTGGAATCCTGAATAAAACCAATCTGCTTTCAGTAAAGAAAGTGTGTTTGCATTAGTTACTGAATGCCTCTCATATGTCACACGTTCATGGAGCTTGCAAGAAGGGGGCTGCAAATGTTGCAAGTGCAGCTCAGTTTTACAGTTTCTCCATTTTTAGGTAACTCTGCATACAGGTAAGACATCATGTTGCTGCTTTTTTGGCTTTTTTTATCTTACATTTTTGGTGAACCCTTACAGCTACCTGCTTGTAGAATAGGCTTAAAGGAAATACATTAAAATGGTTTATAGCAAGTAAATACATAATTACAGTATCTTTGAAATGAAGATAAAATGTAGCAAATGTATTACACATTTCCAACATATTGTCAGCACAACCAGAACAATCAGAAAAAAATCGCATTAGTTTCATCAGATGACTACTGCTTTTGGTAGCAAGTACCATCAGGGTATCCATGCTTTGGGCTACATTCATTAAGTGTGTTAGCATTTCAGTGCCAAGTCTTCCACAATTCCATCTTTGGAAAAAAAAAGTAATTCTTTTTTGACTCATATATTTTTCCTTGTCACCACCTCAATTGGTAATATAAATTCTGAGGCCCCTCTCATATAATAATGAACCTTGAAGGTAGAATAAAACTGTGTACCATGCAAAAACTCTACAGTGGAACTTAATATTACATGGACAATGCTCTTATCTGAAGAGATCTCAGGTACTGACAGAAGGATTCAAAATATAAGCAGAGCATTATTTTGCACATCACTCGTGGCAGCATAAGGGGAATTCGTCATGTCACCTTTCTGGATATGAAGCAGAATTGCCTGCTTGAATGCAAATAAGTAGGAAAAACAACCCTGTAATTTTTGACTGCAGTATTAGCGGTGTGCTGTCTGACACATGCACATTGATTTAACATCTAGGCGGGACATACAAGGTGGCAAGAAATGGAATGAGTGAATAAAGTTAGTTGTAGGAAAGGCAAATTGTTGACTTTGGTTTATTGTGACAACTCTAAGGAGATGTAGCTCGTCTATAAAGCAAACTGTATACAGAACACTGATATGGTCCACAGAACACTTATATGGTGCATTCTTCAGTACTGCTTGAGCGTTTGGGGTCCCCACCAGGCCAGGTTAAAGTAAGAAATCAAAACAATTCAGAGGCGTGCCGCTAGATTTGCTACCGATAGGTTTCATCAGCACATACGTATCACGGAAATGCTACTTGATCTCAAATGGGAATTCCCAGAACGAAGATTGTGTTCATTTCATGAAGCACTGTTGAAAGAGTTCAGAGTACTACAAATTCCAGCAGACTGCAGAATGATCATTTGTCACCAACACACAGCTCACGTAAGGGAGAACCGATACAGGTACTCAAAGTACCCTCGCAACACACCATCAGGTGGCTTGCGGAGTATGGATGTAGATGTAGATGTAGTAGATGTAAGTACCTCAAAGACAGGATAAGAGTGTGTTTAGAAGTACATAGATATTCGTTTTTCCCTTGCACCATTTGTGAGAGGAACAGAAAATGTAATGACAAGTGTCGGTATGAGCTCCTGTTTGCTGTACACTCTGTGATGGCTGATGGACTTTGTATGTAGATGTAGTAAACAGTTTATTCTTCTTCAGATTTCTTCACCTGTTTTTGCCTGCAGTACATGAATATGTGACTTCTCCAAAGTATCTCTTGTAATTGAATCTCAGTCTCATACAGATTTCTGAGGTATTCGAATTGTTTGGTTTGCAGGTAAACGGTGATGCGGAAAAGACGAGGGAGGAGATTTTGTCCCTCATTGCACACCACGTTACGGCTGTCAACTATATTTACAGGGATACTAAGTTTGACGGCAATGTTGAGCACCGAAACATCAAGTTTGAAGTTCAGAGGATAAAGGTTTGTGAATACTCTCTTACGCGTTCTCCTGAAAAATTTGAATTAGCGTATCGCCAGAAAAATTATGGAGAAATTTCTCATCAATTCATCCAACTAATTTTGAATTAGTTGGAGAGAATGAAATAAAATATAAATTTTTGATGGGAGAAATTCTGCCAGAATTTGTAGATTGTTGACCTAGTCGAACTCGAGTGTATAGTGGAAGGTGGTCCAGCAAAATTGAAACAGTGATTAATTTGAGTGGCAGTTCTCCAGAATATAATCCTCTGTGTGATTGTGTCAACAGATAGACGATGATGCCCCGTGTCAGCCCGGATGGAGAGGTGACCCGAACCAGTTCTGTATGGAAAACATTGACGTCAGCAACTTCCTGAATCTGCACTCTCTGGGCAACCACGAGGACTTCTGTCTGGCATACGTGTTCACGTATCGCGACTTCACCGGGGGTACGCTGGGGCTTGCTTGGGTTGCCTCTGCATCTGGTGAGCATCTGCTGATATTTGTGGAAGTATTGTAACTGTCATCTTGTGCAACTGTGCTTGGAGAAAATGAGCATGCCAAGAAACTTTCTCTTTGTGTGCAAGTGTGTGATATGACTACTTCTACAAATACACTTTTCTAATCATTGGTGCCCATACGACACAGCAGTGAGCATGAACAGTCAGTTACTTGATGTGATTTTGAAATGTCTTAATAAAACTGCCAAGTGTGACCTTCCTAGTGTATCATAGTTTGAAGGAGGTTAATGGATTCATACTGCACATTAAATAGGATCATTTATGAAAAATGCAAATCAATAATGCTCATGTGACGACACATGGAGACAGTGTGAAATATGTGTTTTATGAATAAATTCTGTTCACTGCCAGTACAAGGTGTGTGAGAAATGTAATGAGACTAATTTTTTTATCGTAGTTTTTATTTTTTTCCAGTGACATGATTGTCCCCCCCAGTGTAGCTCCCTTGCCAGCTATACCCCAGTATAGCCATTATATCCAGTCTAGGTAGCAGCACTGAAAGGCTTTAACTGCTAGAACCTTTAACATGTCAGTCACAATCTTCTGAATGTTCTCTAGTGTCCCAGAAAGACATTTTTCTATTTTGGGATAAGAAAGTAGTCACAAGGACTCAGATCAGATGAGTAGGAGGGAACCGTGGAACATCGGGAATGCATTTTGAGGTCAAAAATACCATGATGGAACTGGTCGTTTGAAATGGGGTGTTACCATGATACAGCATCCACTTGTCTGCCATTCCAGTATCTGGTCTCACTTGTTTTCCTGACCCTTTCAAGGACATCTTTGTTAAAAGCTTCATTGACAGTTTGGTCTGGAGGAACAAATTCTGTATGCTTGATACCATTACTGTTAAAAAGCAAATCAGCATTGATTTGATCTTTGACTTGGCCATTCTAACTTTTTCTATTGTCTGAGGAGATCTCTCAGTGTGCCACTCCTCACTTTGTCGCTTTGTCTCGGGATCGTACTCAAAAATCCAGGATCCCTTACTGAAATGACATGACTGAACCATTCACGGTCATTGGCAACCCTCTCAGGAAGAGCAACACACGTTTCTTCGATTGTCCTTCTGCTCAGTTGTGAGGTTTTTGTCACCATTTTGGCACAAAATTCTCACATGTGCAAAACTTCACTCAAAATTTGCTGTAAGATGAAAGTGTTCAACAGGTCAGCCATCATCCTTTTTGTTTAATGTTGTTCTGATCCCACAAGACCAGCCATATGTTCGATGTTTTCATTGGTATTTGAAGTTGGAGGTCTCCCCAGGTGAGGTTCATTTTCAACTTATTCTCAGCCTTTGAGAAATGATTTGTACCCATGAAAAACTTGTGCTCTTGATGAGGAATCTTTACCAAAAGCCTGTTACAGCTTTTGAAAGGTCAGACTCGCAGATTTCTGAAGTCCAACATAAAACTGGATGGCATAACATTACTTTAAGTTCTGCTGTTCCATTCTCGTAACACACACTTTACTGATGGTGCTCTCAAAAATAATGTGATGGCTATATGGAGCTGAAACTTGGACTGAGCATCTGGAAGGGATGAACGTTGCGCTCTGCACAAGTAGAAAAACACACTGTTGCCATATTGCTCGCATGTTATGAGTCTCATTAATTTTGTCACACACATCATATTTCAGCTTTTTAGATTTCGAGATGTATTACATAATTGAGAGTCAGAAGGCAAATTTATTTCAATATTGGCATTGCTCTGCCAGATTTTATTGACAAAATTTGTTTTGCATAGTAAGTATTTCAGTAGTTAGTTCAGAGATTTTTAACATTTTTTGATTACAGGTGCATCTGGTGGGATATGTGAGAAGTTCAAAACGTACACAGAGACAATTGGTGGGCTGTACCACTCGACGAAGCGTAGCCTCAACACTGGCATCATCACGTTCGTCAACTACAACAGCCGTGTCCCGCCAAAGGTTTCACAGCTCACACTCGCTCACGAAATTGGCCACAACTTTGGTTCGCCGGTAAGTGCTTGGAGAGTTCTTTATTTTTAAGGCAGTGTTGTGTATTGGGGAGAGTCTTGTTTGTTTGCGGGATGTTCAGTGCCAATTACTAGAAACTGCTTTTAAGTAAATCGATACTGTCCACTAACTCAGAGTCGTACAAGTTTGATCACGATTTTCCTAACATTCTTTCGTGATGTTATAACACAAGAAGGAAATCTGTGTGACAAATAAATTATCTAAAACACAAGACAGAATAAAATACTATAAAGAGGCATGATTATCCAAATACAGACCAACTGAAACATCTGTTTGCCAAAAGCATACCATACAGGAAATTCAAATTTACACTTGCCATGCATTATGTAGAAGATGCACTGGTGCTGAGATGGGCAATTGGACCGTTCCCCCTTCCTTCCACCTGCCATTGCTGTTGTTCTGTGTCTATGGCTGAGCCATGTCTTGTGACATATTGTGCTGCTGTTGTGCCCTTTTTAGTGGCAACTAAATGTAAACATTTTGTTTCCAATAAACCTAAAATAATAGACTAGTCAAAGGTTGGTGCTAGTGGAACATAATATGCTCAGAATATGGAGTTTGAAATGCAGAGGGTGAGGAACTGAAAAGAATACTGATGCTGTTACAAAATTTGCAGATGTACCTGACAGTGAAGCAGGCAGCCTGCACAGAAAAATGATGGATGTGGCAGAATACCAGGATTTAGACACAGCACAAGGAATAGAATAAGCTTCCTCCTTCAGTGCAACCAAGTAGCCAGTTTGTATCTGAACTATCTTGGATGATTAGGGAATCTTTGGGGTTTGAAGAATGTGGGGAAAATACTCAAGACAGGCTCAGACGTGAGATTGATGTTACTGACAATCAAGTGTTCTACATCTACATCTACATCTAGATCCATACTCCGCAAGCCACCTGATGGTGTGTGGCAGAGGGTACTTTGAGTACCTCTATCGGTTCTCCCTTGTATTCCAGTCTCGTATTGTTCATGGAAAGAAAGATTGTCGGTATGCCTCTGTGTGGGCTCTAATATCTCAGATTTTATCCTCATGGTCTCTTCGTGAGATATACGTAGGAGGGAGCAATATACTGCTTGACTCCTCGGTGAAGGTATGTTCTCGAAACTGCAACAAAAGCCTGTACCGAGCTACTGAGCGTTTCTCTTGCAGAGTCTTCCACTGGAGTTTATCTATCATCTCCGTAACACTTTCACGATTACTAAATGATCCTGTGTTAATGGATGATGTCGTCATTGCAATTGTCATTGGCAACCAAAATGCTTGTGATGACAGGGAAGAGACTAACGAGAATGACCATGCTGGAAATGGATGGTTCAGTGAGGGAGCTTTCACTACCTTAAGACAGCTATGATGTGATTAGAACAATGAGAATAATATGATGCTGGTCAATTGCTGTCTTTGCAACATTTAGTGGCAGAAATAACCTTAGCTTTGAAATGAAAACAAGTCTTTAACTTTTCCCCCTCAACAGGAGGCGTAATTTAATGGCTGTTTTTAACTTTCATTTGTAGGCTATATAGTCAGCTCTAGGTGTTATTTATGAGAATTTCGATTTAACCTACTGATATCGAGTATTGACTTCATCCCTTGAGACTTCATCCATTTACATAATGATGTTGAAATGAGTGGCATCATACAGAGTGTGGCCGAACCGACTAAGAAGTTTCAAGGCATAACTGGTTAAGTGGTGACAGCGGGGGAGACAGTTGCATATCGTCTCCATTCGTTCTGTCGGTAGCTTCACTTTAGTAGCCAATGTGGTTTGGACTGGAGCACATTGGGACTTTGCCTTGCATGCATATTTTGAAAACAACCGATCTGTGATCATGATGTAAAGACCTTTTAGGTGCCAGTTCAACATTTTGTGAAACAGTGCTGTTTCCAACGTGAACACAATTTGTACGTGGGTTCCACAGTTGGAGGAAACTAGTAGCATGCTGAGAAGAAATACACGTGACCAATGCAAGTCCACCAATACACTAGAAAATGTGCAACCACAGTTTGAGGAGGAGCCTGTTTTGCGAGAAATGTTTACAGCACATCAGGTCTCTTTGAGAGGTGATGCGGAGTGGCTTGTACAGTCACCAGACTTGAGTTTTTGTGACTTACTTCCGTGGGAATATCTGAAGAAAAAAAGTGTTTAAATGTTAATTTCATATGCTACCAGAGCTAAGAGAACAGGTTATTGAAGGAGTCAATGCCATACTCTGCGATATGTGTAAACGTGCTGTTCAAAACTTCAGAGATCATCTCCAAAAGTGTGTAACTGCTAACAGCCGTCATCTTGAGGATGTTACTTTCAACACTGAGTGCACATAAAATTGTATTAACTACTAACATCAAAAATGGAAACTTTTTTCCTGAATGTACCCCAATTTCTTTTTTATAATGCCGCAAAACTGCTTCATTGGTTGTACCACACCCTGTACTAGCACAAACAAAAAGTGAATGGACAATACTTTTTTGTGTTGACGTTATTTTTTGGGATGTTGCTTGTTAGGTTGAAAAAGATGGGTTGTGAATTGATGAAATGATATCAGAGGCTTCAATTAATACAATTTTTAGCAGACATAGACAGACTATTTTCACATTTTTCTGTTTGCTGCTAGAGATTTTGGTGAATTCATGTGTGCAGCTTACAAAATAACTCTGGGGCTTTAGTTCTTTGCACCTACTCCTTCAAATTCCTTGTGAAGTAAAACAATTATGATGTTGTTAAATATAGTGATAATTATCTTGTCATACAGACATATACTTATTCAGTCTCAAATTTCACTTTTGCTGTTAATTTGGTGTTTCATTTTTTCCCATACACATTATAAAAATGTATGTATGTATGTATGTATGTATGTATGTATGTATTCCTCCACATCACCTACTACACCACTGGATCAATCTCAACCAAACTTGGTACACTTACCACTTACTTTCTGGGAAAATCCAGCATTGGAGTAAGAATCACCTACCTCTCAAAGGGGTAGGGAGGAGGGTGAAAAATAAGCATTTCTCATGACGTGCAAATAGCCAGACTATATGAATGAGAACACTTATAACTTGCAACAGACTTTGCACGTAATTTCAAACTTTTACATGACTTTTATCGTAGACACTCATCACAAAATGATGAAAGGAAAGTAGTTTAGCACTTGCTATATTTTCGCTGTTTATGCATTACAACTGTCACAAATGGTTCAGAGCACTATGGGACTCAACATCTTAGGTCATAAGTCCCCTAGAACTTAGAACTACTTAAACCCAACTAACCTAAGGACATCACACACACCCATGCCCAAGGCAGGATTTGAACCTGCAACCGTAGCAGTCCCGCGGTTTCGGACTGCTGCACCAGAACCGCACGGCCACCGCAGCCAGCTACAACTGTCACATCAGACATTCCATATTAATTTATTAGTTTTTTACAACTATATTTGCAACATGTTTTGCAGACATTATCTAAGTCCTTTATCAATTTCAACCAAACTTGGTAGATATATTACTTACCATCTGGAAAGAAATTCTGTGGATGTAAGAACCATATCTTCCTGTTAAGGTGGAGATGACAACGTGATGATGGAGAGAAAAAGGGGTAAGGAGGAGATGGACTAATCAAAGTTGCCTGGTCAATATTAGTACTCAGTTAATGTTGTGGTAATTGTGAATACTCAGTCACTTGAAATACAATCTCCTGCAATGGTTTTATAACCATGATCTTGCACATCTTGCTGACATTGCTGCCTTCTATAAAATCTGATATTTATACTTCATTCAAATGAAACACCTTCAGATCAGTTAACTGTTAAAAGCATACTGCCTGTTAGTGTTCATTATATATCACAAAACAACAGCTCTCTAATTTTATCCAGAACTAAACTTGAACTGTCACTGTACAATTCAATTGACCCTTCCTCTTTCTTTAACATTTGCATCGTTGATGGACTCGGAGCTGTTCAGTTCCATCTCATGGTGGTACATCTCAGTCCACACTGGTCCTACAGCCGCACTATAATAAGCAATTTAATTTTGGCTTGCCGTTCTCATAGGTGTGACGTGTTGAGTGTGGAAGATGTGAGTCATCCTAGATGTTCTCATCTAAAAATAAGAAAATATGTAATTTACAAAATTAACTGACAACCCGTGTTGTTCGTTAAAAATGAGCTGGCTATGCTACTTCTTTGAGGTCTCTACATTGACGATTCTGTAGCAGTAACAGATCATGAGAAATGCACGCTACACACACTGCACACTACAGACATGTTTACCTCATTTTTAATTATCCTGTTGGTATTCAATTCTTCTTAGATGTTTTTGATTACTTCATATTTTGGAGTGCTTTATCCTCTTATGTAATGTATATTTGTATTATATGAATAATTAAAGGGTTTGGATTACTGCAGATATTTAAATTTGCTGTTTTCTCTGTTGTTCACAGCATGATTACCCAGCAGAATGCCGTCCCGGTGGGCTCAATGGCAACTTCATCATGTTTGCGTCGGCCACGTCGGGTGACCGGCCCAACAACAGCAAGTTCTCGAGCTGCAGCATCGGCAACATCAGCAAGGTCCTGGATGCTATTGAGGACAACAAGAAGAGGAATTGCTTCACAGGTCAGATCTACCACATTTTGGAAGTAACAATTATTTGAGTCAGACATTCTGGAATATGAAATTTTTGAATGTGGATAACTTTCTAAATAGAAAATTTTTGAAAAATTTAAATTTTTGTGGAAGCAGGAAAAGTACGAGAATTTAAATGAGTGACTCACTTTAGAAACTAAGAGCTGTTTGCTCACTGAAAACGTCATCTCCTTGTGTATGTGTTTTTTTTAGCTAAAGTGCGCGTCATTTATGTTGGCGGCCGAATTTAGGTTCGTTCTGCGCATCTGACGTCACAAAACACAGTCAGCCAATGAACAGAGAATGACGTTGCCAGATCTCGACTGCAGTGCGGAGCACGGACGAGTGTCTTCAGTTTTAGAAACGTTCAGTCATAAATAAAGTAATAGAACAAAAGCAATGTCTTGATAGCAGACTTTCTTTTATAGAAAGCTTGGAAAAAGCATTCTTTATACCAATTGCTTCATATTCTATTAATTAATTAAACCAAATAAGCAATAAGATTCCTAATTCAGGCGATAGCAAGGAAAGGTGTTTGTATCAATCTCACAAACCGCTTTTTCACAATAAAGAACAGCGGTAATTGTTTATTTCCTATTGTACTTCGACGAAGTGTGAATAATTCATAGTCATACCAACAGTGTTTATCAGTATTTTGCATGACGTGTTAGAGTCCTCATTAAGTTACGTTATCAGATGAGTTGTGTTAGCGTAACGGTGAAGGTGTTGGGCTACTAAGCGAAAGGTTATGAGTTCAAACCTTGTGTAGTGCTTAATATTTTCTTTATTTAAAAACAATATCGAAGTGTCTTACTTCACGAATTTTATTCGTTTGAATGCAATTGTTTTGAAATTTCTAGTGCTTTGTCTCTTAATTAACCCTTTCGCTGCTGCAGACACCTGCTCCCCGCATTCCGTGCTGTGCGCGATTTTGTCATCACTGCACTGCTCACCTGTGAAAACACATGGTGTTCCCACTGCTTTGACACACTTATCATTCGATTTCACAAAAACTGTTTGGCCCAAAAATTTGATTTTTACACATCTTCTTGACTGATACCTTCGCCCCATAAATGACTTAATTTTGTTTCGATGTTCAATGCAGTTATTGTGCAGCATTAAATGTAGTAAACCATTGCACGAAATTTTGAAGAGTTTGCAGAGGTAAAAAGTCCATAGCATATACTTTCCGTATGGTCGATTTTAGTTGCCACAGTGTTGAGAATGAAATGTGGACAAGATACCTAAATTTCATATAAAATTTACTGTATAACAATATCTCATTTAATTTAAGTACCACGTAGGTGTCGTATGTAATATTGAGAAATGTTCCGTCTTTCGCGACTGTAATAAAAGTTTTATTTACACTGGGCGCATTTGGCTTTGTTTTAAAGCACTTCAGTCAGTGAAAGGTATGGCACATACACAATGGTACTCATGTTCTCTTTCTTGTTTTTGTTCCACAGTCGCAGTTTTACCAATGGTATTGAAATATATTCCTCTTCTGCAACTGTAATAAGAGACTTATTTAGACCAGACTCGTTTCTCTCTTTTGAAGCATCTTCAATGGACAGTATTTTGTGTCCTCCATTGCCAAGTCACCTTTCATAGTTTTGTGCTGTGGTAACACAATATTCAACGTTTGTGTCGGCTGATCAGTGTTTTAGCAAATAAATGCTGTTTGTGTGTGCCACACACAAAAATTATATTTGACATAGCTCAGAGCACTTCACTGATAGACGGTATATTCAAGTCCTAATGTTTTTGTGAGTCCACAGTGTTGTTTAATGTATTTTGTCTACTTCCTTTTGAATGATTGAAGTGCTTTAAAATAAAGCCAAACGTGCCCAGTGTAAATAAAACTTTTGTTACAGTAGCGAAAGATGGAATATTTCTCAATATTACATACGACACCTACGTGGTACTTAAATTAAATGAGATATTGTTATACAGTAAATTTTATATGAAATTTAGGTATCTTGTCCACATTTCATTCTCAACATTGTGGCAACTAAAATCGACCATACGGAAAGTGTATGCTATGGACTTTTACCTCTGCAAACTCTTCGAAGTTTCATGCAATGGTTTACTATATTTAATGCTGCATAACAACTGTGTTGAACATTGAAACAAAATTAAGTCATTTATGGGGGGGAGGTATCAGTCAAGAAGATGTGTAAAAATCTAATTTTTGGGCCAAATAGTTTTTGTAGAATCTAATGATAAGAGTTTCAAAGCAGTCGGAATGCCACGTGTCTGCACAGGCGAGCAGTGCAGTGACAAAATCGCGCACAGTGCGGAATGCGGGGAGCACGTCTTTGTAGCAGCGAAAGGGTTGATGCGGCCGTGGTGGCTGTACTTCATGAACTGCACGCTCCCCCCTAAACGTAAGCTTGCGAACTATGCTATACTATGGTGCTGCTTCTCTTGGCGCGTGCGTCGTGTGCAACTGGCAACGTAGCGATCTCCCGCGTCTGGGCGGGCATGTGCGAGCCGCCAAGATAAAAGAATTGAACTATAGTCTTGACAGAAATCATTTGGAGGTAAACTAACTGTAATGTAGTTCCACCTCACTCTGTCACAGTGTTTGTGATAGTACACATACTGATACGTCTGTACCGTCCAGTTGCGTGTCTAGTGGGGTTAATAAAGCTGTTTTTGAAACTTCCTGTCAGATTAAAACTGTGTGCCACACCGGAACTCAAGCCTGCAACCTATGAGCAATCCGAGACCTCATAACTCGAGTGGTGTGAGCATTGCCAGCTACAGGCAAGGTCACAGGCAAGGTCATGGGCTTTAGCTCAGGTCTCGTGGCATGCAATTGCAATCTGAAAAAGTAATGCATTTCATATTTGTACTATGTTAATATTTCAGAAATGCCTCTCATTTTGTTTCAGCCCATTTCTCACTGGATTTCAATTTGAAGAACTGATAAATATATTGAATATTTCGTAATTGTGTAACTGCAGTTTGAATTTCACTAAGAATTTCATGTCATAGCAACAATATTAAGAAAAGGAAAGTTGTCACTCACCATACTCACTCATTGTGTGGCTTCAGTTGTCTGAGACTGCAGTCATGTGTGTGAGACAGTTACATTTGTGTGTGTGTGTGATCTGTTTTTGACATAGGCCTTACTGGCCGAAAGTCTTATTTGTGACTGTTTGTTGTGCCTATCTCCAACTGAGCATGTCTGTTATATGGTGTGTGGCAACTTTCTTATTCATTCCAGCCCGGATTTTTCATCTCATAGCAAGTTACTATTCTTCACTGTATCTTGCTACATCATAATTTCAGAATTTACTGATCAATCTTGAAAGTTTACAGATTTGATCTTTTTGTTTGGGTGACTTGTATTCTCTCAGGATGTACATTTGACTCTGTGACTTTCCCTCACAGCTTCGGAGGGTGCTTTCTGTGGGAACAAGATTGTGGAGATCGGGGAGGAGTGCGACTGTGGCTACGATGACGACGAGTGCACAGACAAGTGCTGCTACCCGCGACAGGTGTCGGAGGTGGACCGCATCAAGAATGAGTCGGCCAAGGGCTGCTACCGCCGCGCTGGGACGCAATGCAGGTAAGTTGCCTCTCTCTGGGGTAATGTGTCTCTGATAGCAGCTGTTGTTGATGACAGTGATGAGAGTAAGTGTAACTGTTATACAGATGATATTGCAGGTCATAACATTTATCAGAGTCATTGCTGTGTTCCCAGGTTTTCTCGGTGTGATTGGTTAATGGTTAGGAATTAAAAAATTCGTGTTTTGCAATAAATGTGAAATTGGTGGATATTCTGCCCCAAAATACAAAAATGCAAAATTAATTAATTGAGGCAAACTCTGCCTTAAAATGTGAGAATGCAAAATTACTTACTAGACACTCTTTCATAGCGAACTGTATCCAGATGAACTATTTCATCAGAGATAGTGTGAAATAGCTTTGTTTTCTGCATATAAATATCGAAACTGTAGCCAACTTTCAGTTACAAGTATTATACATCATCTGGTGAAGCCCAATTTGGAAAGATAATCTGCACAAGAACCTGTCTGCAAAATAAAAAGTGTATGAATCCAATGACGTGCCAGTGTGCTCAGTGATCTGGTGCCATGACAGTTGTGGGCGCATGAATGGTCTGTTTAAGATACAAGCAAGATTTAAGATACATGCAACATAGTACTCAGCCAGGGGGCCTAGCACGTTATAACAAAGAAACATGTACTGTATGTTTGTTTGTCAGCTAAAGTTCAAAAGATGGTACAGTGCAGAAATTTTATTGTGGTGAATTAAGTGGTGGATGTTTTGAACTGTGGATGCATCAAATACCACTAGAGGTTGGGCCTGAATTGTGTCATTAACAATACTCTGCTAACCTCAGCAAGGAATTGTATGGTAGCTATCCCTGAATGCTTGGTGTTATGCTTTGCTCATTGTTTTCATTTCTTTTGAAATAGGTGAAGTCACTAATCATGGTCCATCACAGATTTAAAGTACATCCCTCACAACAGCAGAAGGTGTCGACAGTCCCTGTGACAATGTGTCAATTCTGCTGTAGGCTGCTGCCCTGCCAAAGGGTGATGGACTTAATTCCCTGCACCGCTCCCCTCCCCTCTAGTGGTCAAAATTGTAGTTCGTTTATGCTTGCGACCACCTGCCACTATAGTCTGTAGTGCCCATATTCTGCACTACAGTGATTGGAAAGCAAAATCTGTAACATTTTGTGACTGCTATGAAGTTCTTCCCTTAACGTTAAAATAGGGTTACTGTACATTCAGTTCTATTTCTACATTAACTGCATTGCCATTTGTACCTGTAGCATTATTAAACTTGGGTCACATAGCTATGAATACCCAAGAAACTTCTAAATTAATAGTCCACAGATTTTGTTATTGTCAAACTGGGCAGGAAAAGACAAATAATGTCCCATTAGCCAGAGGTTTTGCAAAAGGAAATGCTCTAGTCAAAAAGTTTCCAATCAGCCCTATTTTTGTAACAGTCAGTTTCAAAGAAGTAAGGCTTTTTTTGTCTTCAGTCATGCAGCATGACACTCATATAAATTTGTGTGTCAAATCATTTACAAAAAAAAAAAGTAATGCAAATTTTGTGAATACTGCAAAAATAGATGAGGATTTTGTCAAAAATAGATGGTATATTTTCCATTCACTATTAATGGTGTACTGCTTGATGTTCAGCTGATATGTTGTTTCCATTTTCCTACATGATATTTCATTGATTGGCCCAGTTATCTTGTTCAGATGTTGTGAGTTGTGCTGCCCAGACTCCTAGCAGATTGTGAAGCATTGTTGGTGTCACATTTTCATTTGTAGCAACAGTCTGACTCCCTGTGCCTGCTACACCCACTGAGTCTTATTCATTTGTGAAGTGCACATTAGCTCAGTGTTTTACTGCTCTGGTGGACTAGATGGCCAATGAGGTCTCAATAAATTGTGTGTCAGACTCGGTGCTCTGTGTAAATTGAAATTTTGATCGCAGTTTATTAGGTTTTGTGACATGTTTATTTTGACAGTCCCATTAATTACACAGTTTGAGATACTTGGTGTCTGCACCACGGTATTGATCTCATTGTATTGCACGTCATGATTATCTCCGTATCTGTCTCGGTGAAAGCTGATTTACTCCATTGTCTCGTTTGGCTATGTTCTTTGCACCTCAACCCAACTGTTTGCTGAATGTAAGACTTGCCAAATTCGTGTAGAATGTGGTACAGGTCTCTGTTTCAGAAACTTACATTGTTTTCAACATTGCAAAAAAGGCTTTTTATCTTTCTTGCACAGTTACGGAGAGGTATAAGCAGTAACAGCAAGGCACCCACTATACAAGAAATAGCACTACCTTCATTGTGGCTTGCATCAATTGTTGTCACCCCTAAGGCTTGGATTTTGCTACACATGGATTTGTTGTGATGTTGATAATATGATCATGGAGCTCTGCACCATAACAGAGCATTTTATGAGCATTGACTTTTAAGTTTTATGCAAACAATGAAACAAATTTTTTCTACAATTTTTTTTATTGTGATTTAAAAGATTTGCCTTTAAAATTTATTGAATTCCATTCAAACTGACAAGAGGATGATCAGACCTGTTACAGATTTTGATGAGTCTCAGGCATGTTGTGGAGGGATCTGTCCTAAGGACCTGTCTAGTGGCTTTCATGCGACAGCCCGTAATTTCTGAGAAATTTGATGTTGAAGTTTTATGCATATCTTCTGTATCAAGCGAGTGTAGCATAATGGGTAAGGGCCCTGTCCGCCATACTGGTTGTGTTGTGACTTGGCAAGACAGCCAAGCCACTATGAGGTAGCCGAAAGGCACGCGTTTAAGCTCACGCAGGCTGGCGTGAGGTCTGGAACAGTTAAAGGAGTTGAGTCTAGTAAAAAAAGTACGTAGCTTCTGGAATACTTAACTTTAATCCATAATTGGTAAACATCGGTCTGACGGTACATGCATCACAAGATAAATAGCAAATGATAATGGCGCCTTGCTAGATCGTAGCAAATGACGTAGCTGAAGGCTATGCTAACTATCGTCTCGGCAAATGAGAGCGTAATTTGTCAGTGAACCATCGCTAGCAAAGTCGGCTGTACAACTGGGGCGAGTGCTAGGAAGTCTCTCTAGACCTGCCGTGTGGTGGCGCTCGGTCTGCAATTACTGATAGTGGCGACACGCGGGTCCATCGTATACTACCTGACTGCGGCCGATTTAAAGGCTACCACCTAGCAAGTGTGGTGTCTGGCGGTGACACCACATACTGTATGGATTTGCCAGACCTGTTAGGTTTACTTTTAGATGCAGGTTAAAAAATTTTCACAGAAAAGATTTGGAGTGTCCCAACTTGCTAAAGACTGATAGAGAAATCACTGTGAGGGAAGGTTCCATAAAAACCCATTCTTTAATTGTGCTTTCACAGGAATGCCCACGTACATGTAGTTTGCACTGAAGTTGATTGAACAGTGAATAATCTCTTTCAATGTAAACAAAGTTTTTCTTCCAATATTGCCTCTGAAAAATTCGTTGGCATGCAAATTAGTGCCTTTCGTGCTCTACGAATTTGCGCTTCTGTTGCTTCTACAACAAATTTCATGCCATATTATGTTGTAGAACAGCAAGCAATGCATGTGATGGTGAATAAGACAGTTCTGTAATCTATTCTGTAACAAACAGAATAACCATTTTAGGAGAATTTGATGTAATGTTTGATTAATTAAGAAATTACTCCAGTGAAAAAGACTACTGTTGAATATTTTTTTGATGACATATACTATTTAATGATATTCTGTACTATAGGATTGAAGAAAGTGCACAGGCAAGATTTGAACCTGTACTGCCAGATTGGTAGCCATAAACCTTAACCACTGTGGTACGCTGACGAACATTATGATTATGGGAGGTATGCATAAAACTTGAACATTGATTTTGTCAGAAAGCAAGGGCCATCGCATGAAAATCTGCTAGCCAGGTACTCGGGATTAACAGGTCTGATGTCTCCTCATGAGGTAATGATAACTGCTTTCCACAAAATTCTTCATTTGACATAAGAGAGCATGAAGTAGTTGTTAGGGAATAAAGCAAGTGAATATGGGCACGGAGATATTATTTTGATATTTCTCGCTATCAAATAATAGACTGTTTGAAACAAAGTTTGGGCTGTTTTCGCTAATTTGATCTATGATTTAGGGTGAACAGATGGCCGTGGCGGGCAGGAGTGGCCGAGTAGCTCGTGCGTGCGTAAAATGTGCCCTGTAGTTCTGCCTGACGGGTAGCTTACAATGTGTCACATGTGTCCGCTTTGGAACAGCGTGCTCCAAACCGATGGTTATGTCGTGTCCAGCGTAACCACGCAGACATTTTCTTGCATCGGAAATAACATTTTTTGGGATCAGTTCATCTTGGAACACCCAAACAGTTGATCACTGCTTAGCTTCTGGCTTGTACGAATATGTCAAAGTTGGATGTCATTTAGACCAATGGGCCTCTTTTGGAGCTTGTATCGAATGGCGCTGAATCTGTCATTAATGGATCTTTTTCAAAGCTAAATGTTAAACAAAATCAGGGTGACTGTAGTATTTGATGAACTTGAAGGTACCTCAGTCGTATGGCCACAGCTGGGCAACGTTAATCAAAAAGTTAATTTGGTTAATCGTTAATCCATTATTAGGAAAGTTAACTTCATTACACATTGAAGCATTACTTTACAGGAGATTTATCGGAAGTTAAAGTTAATTGTTAATGTAAAACTTGTAATAGTAAACATTATATTGTGGGTGTAGTGAAACAACAAATGAATCCAACAAATTACTGTTGCTTAAAGAAAAATTTTTAAATGGGGAAGTTTAGGTAGAAAATCAAAGACAAATAAAAAAGTAGTTTAATTGTTTTATGATTATTTAGTTATCAATATTAGATCATGGGTGAATAAAAATACACGAGAACAGTATAGTATCTGATTCTCAATGCATATTTCCCTTAATAAGAGGCTGCTTTAAATGAAAATGTTCATCAACAACTTGTGTGCCAAATATTCTCCTATTGTTTGAGTTTAAAGGTTTTTATAAGCTTCTCAAATGACTTTGATCCAGTGACCTGTAAAGGAACCATGTTTGTAACAATGAAGTTTACTATGCATTGATCCACACTAGCTTGAGACACATCGCCGCCAATTACTACAAGCCAAAAGACTCTTGGATGTTTCTCCCTTGTATTCTTTCAACCGGATTACTGCTACTAGCTCTGCTGTCAGTATCTGGATGCTAAGATTGATTTTTCTTTTTAATTTTTCTCTACCAGAAGCAGCTTTCACTGTTTTTCCAAACTGTACATACCGTGATTCACGTGTTCTCCTTATGTATTGTTGCAATTTGTTAATTCTCAAAATGTGAGCCCTATTTCTTGACTTTTTAGGTAAACACAGTTTACAGTCAAAAAATACATACAAAATTAATGTAATCATTTAAAAGTGCTCACAAATTTTCATTAGTTATAGAGCTAGAATCAGATTCCACGATTTAGTTTCCACAGTCATCCCACGAACAAAAAGTAGTGCTTAACGCAAACTCAGTTAACAAACAACAATAAACAGCCAACATCTATAGTTATTCTCACTCACACCTGATTGTTTGCATCAATCATGCCCACCCCAGCTAGCCACACACCTACGTGACCCAAACTTGTCAAAAGATGATTTCCACTGGTGGCATGGAGTAATTTCTCTCGTAAGCAGCAGAAACCTAGTTACTGAGTAACGGACCTGAAGAAATTTAGCAGACGATAAATAGTCTGTTAACTTTTTTGAAAATTAACTTTAAGTTCAACCTGTCACTCAAAAAGTTAACTTCGCTAATCAACGATTAACAGATCATCAGTTTTGCACCCAGCTATGCTTATGGCACATCATATTTCAGTCCTCTTCATCTGTCTTGAAAACAGCAACCTATTTTGGTTGACCTTGATGAAATTAATTGCAGTTGGAGTTATGGCCATGACATAATTCTACACTCCTGGAAATTGAAATAAGAACACCGTGAATTCATTGTCCCAGGAAGGGGAAACTTTATTGACACATTCCTGGGGTCAGATACATCACATGATCACACTGACAGAACCACAGGCACATAGACACAGGCAACAGAGCATGCACAATGTCGGCACTAGTACAGTGTATATCCACCTTTCGCAGCAATGCAGGCTGCTATTCTCCCATGGAGACGATCGTAGAGATGCTGGATGTAGTCCTGTGGAACGGCTTGCCATGCCATTTCCACCTGGCGCCTCAGTTGGACCAGCGTTCGTGCTGGACGTGCAGACCGCGTGAGACGACGCTTCATCCAGTTGCAAACATGCTCAATGGGGGACAGATCCGGAGATCTTGCTGGCCAGGGTAGTTGACTTACACCTTCTAGAGCACGTTGGGTGGCACGGGATACATGCGGACGTGCATTGTCCTGTTGGAACAGCAAGTTCCCTTGCCGGTCTAGGAGTGGTAGAACGATGGGTTCGATGACGGTTTGGATGTACCGTGCACTATTCAGTGTCCCCTCGACGATCACCAGTGGTGTACGGCCAGTGTAGGAGATCGCTCCCCACACCATGATGCCGGGTGTTGGCCCTGTGTGCCTCGGTCGTATGCAGTCCTGATTTTGGCGCTCACCTGCACGGCGCCAAACACGCATACGACCATCACTGGCACCAAGGCAGAAGCGACTCTCATCGCTGAAGACGACACGTCTCCATTCGTCCCTCCATTCACGCCTGTCGCTACACCACTGGAGGCGGGCTGCACGATGTTGGGGCGTGAGCGGAAGACGGCCTAACGGTGTGCGGGACCGTAGCCCAGCTTCATGGAGACGGTTGCGAATGGTCCTCGCCGATACCCCAGGAGCAACAGTGTCCCTAATTTGCTGGGAAGTGGCGGTGCGGTCCCCTACGGCACTGCGTAGGATCCTACGGTCTTGGCGTGCATCCGTACGTCGCTGCGGTCCGGTCCCAGGTCGACGGGCACGTGCACCTTCCGCCGACCACTGGCGACAACATCGATGTACTGTGGAGACCTCACGCCCCACGTGTTGAGCAATTCGGCGGTACGTCCACCCGGCCTCCCGCATGCCCACTATACGCGCTCGCTCAAAGTCCGTCAACTGCACATACGGTTCACGTCCACGCTGTCGCGGCATGCTACCAGTGTTAAAGACTGCGATGGAGCTCCGTATGCCACGGCAAACTGGATGACACTGACGGCAGCGGTGCACAAATGCTGCGCAGCTAGCGCCATTCGACGGCCAACACCGCGGTTCCTGGTGTGTCCGCTGTGCCGTGCGTGTGATCATTGCTTGTACAGCCCTCTCGCAGTGTCCGGAGCAAGTATGGTGGGTCTGACACACCGGCGTCAATGTGTTCTTTTTTCCATTTCCAGGAGTGTATAAACCAACTGCAAACTATCTTCCCTGAAGGTAATTGATCAGCAAAAGTAGAATGATGGAAATCTGGTAATTGTTTTTGAGTTAGGACTTGACGAAAATTATAAAAAAAGTCATTGAAAGGAAACTGTTACATGAAATTTTCACATTTTCACAACAGTTGGTCTTAAACAGTCACTGTAAACAAATTATTTGCTCACTTTCAAATTTGCTGTTAATTTGACGACAAAAAAAAATCACAACCTGCAATGTCCCACCCCAGTAACAGCATTTAATGGAAGTTTGTGGAAACTTGTAAGGTGAACCCCATCCGGCTGGTCTCGGCAGAGGTTAGAGTCCTCCCTCGGGCATGGGTGTGTGTGTTTGTCCTTAGGATAATTTAGCTTAAGTAGTGCGTAAGCTTAGGGACTGATGACCTTAGCAGTTAAGTCCCATAAGATTTCACACACATTTGAATGTTTTTTTTTAACCTCATCTACTGCCCTGGCCTGCTTTTAGGAGGAGACCACCTCTTACCCCTGCTTCCTTCTGTTGCAGTCCCAGCCAAGGGCCGTGTTGCTCCAGCGAGACGTGCCAGTTCGTGCTCAGCCGGCAGAACGTGCTCTGCCGCTCAGAGTCCGACTGCAGTTGGAGCTCCAAGTGCAGTGGCAGCTCGCCCGAGTGCCCGGCGCCGATGCCCAAGGCCAACAAGACACGCTGCAATGAGGGCACACAGGTAACCTACCACGTCATTTTGTCCGTGCTAGTATGAAGAGAATGAAATCATTCAGCGTGTGAAATTACCAAAGAATGTGGAAAACGTGGAGGACTGATAAGATAAGAAAGCAGGATGTTCACTGCAGAATTGTTGAGGAAAGGACCGTGCGGAAAACCTTGATTAGAAGAAAGGACAGGGTGGTAGAACATGGGTTGGGACATCAGGGAATAGCTTTGATGTTATTAAGGGAAGCTATACTGGCTAAAAACTGTGAGAAATAATTGAAGACATTTGGGGCCTCTTTGACTCTGCAGCAAAGTTTATGTTGTTTTGAAACTACATGGGAGATGAAAATATGTAGTGGACTAAGATTGAAGACTGAGCCTTGCTTTACATGGCAGTGCTATTACTGTCCGAGTTATCAGGGATGACTCATGACCCACCTACACAGTTTTAATTCTGGCTTTACCTCTCTTCTTCCTTTCAAACTTCACAGAAGACTAGTGCTCCTGTAAGAAAAATAAGGCAATGTTCTGGGTTTGAAACACAGCCTTTATCTGGCAGAAGTTGCATTGTGCTACTGTTGTATCTGAAATGATGAGATGTGCAGCTCTGATTAGAAAGGTCAAACACTGAAGTGTTTGAGTTCCCTCCCCAAACTGTTTGGGCAGATACCGCTCTCTGTCACCTCCCATCTCGCACAGTGACAATACATTGTGTGGATTCGAAAGTGACAGAGGTGGTAGAGAGAAAAGTAAAGGAAAAGTATGTGGCTGTTATTCAGAAAAGTCAAAGATGTAACAAGCTACTGGAAGCATTGAAGTGATGCATTGCACAAACAGCAAATTTTAGAATTCCAAAATGAATTTTCCATCTCCATCCGCCTTCTATCTCCTTCTCCTTCCCTGCCACCATCTGCTTGTTTCTACATCTCCTTCCCTTCTTTTCCTGACCAAAAAGCTGCTGTAACAGTTGTCAGAGATCAAAAATACATATTTTGTCTTTCACTTGATGGTCTTGAACCTTGATTTCTTGTTCCCATTCAAGCAATAAAGATTAGATTAGATTAGCTCCATAGATCATGAATATGACACTTTGTAATGATGTGGAACGTGTCAGGTTAATAAAAGTTGTCTATACAGGATATTACATTACACAATTTTTTTTTCTTTTTTTTTGGTGGGGGTGGGGGCGGGTGATGGGGAAATTGCCCACTTACTACATCCAAAAGTTCATCTAATGAGTAAAAAGAGTTGCCATTCAGAAATTCTTTTAATTTCCTTTTAAATGATATATGGCTATCTGTCAGACTTTTGATGCTACTGGGTAAGTGACCAAAGACTTTTGTGGCAGCATAATTTACCCCTTTCTGAGCCAAAGTTAGATTTAACCATGAATAGTGAAGATCACCCTTTCCCCTAGTGTTGTAGCCATGTACACTGCTATTACTTTTGAATTCGTTTGGATTGTTAATAACAAATTTCATAAGTGAATATATATATTGTGAGGTTACAATGAAGTTCCCTAGCTCTTTAAATAAGTGTCTGCAGGATGATCTTGGATGAGCTCCAGCAACTATTCTGATTACACGCTTTTGTGCAATGAACACTCTTTTACTCAATGATGAGTTACCCCAGAATATGATGCCATACGAAAGCAGAGAATGAAAACAGGCATGGTAAATTAATTTACTGAGACATATATCACCAAAATTTGCAATGACCCTAATAGTGTAAGTAGCTGAACTCAAACGTTTCAGCAGATCTTCAGTGTGCTTTTTCTAGTTCAACCCCTCATCAATGCATACAACTAGAAATTTTGAATATTCTACCTTAGCTACCGATTTCTGATCGAAGTCCATATTTATTAATGGTGTCATTCCATTTACTATGTGGAATTATATATACTGTATTTCAGATAGCAATTCTTAATGAGAGGAACTGTTGACTTATGGGAGTATTAATAGGACATACACCTCAAACAAAATCCACTAAGGCATTAGGACACCTCATTTTGAAACTAAAATTATTATTTAAATATTCATACTGACTTTTCACTGTCTTTGGTGCTGTCTAGTGTCATGAAGAGGACCTCTCTCTCTCTCTCTCTCTCTCTCTCTCTCTCTCTCTTTTGTGGGTATTTCTTTTGTTTTATCTGATGTACATCTTAAAGTCCCTTTAATGCAATGATTGATGATGAATTAGAGATGCATTTATAAATAGCCCTCATACATCACATCTTAAAGACAATTTCCTAATATTTGTGAGAGTATTATTCCAAAATTATGTTTAACCTAAGAGTTGAGGGGCATGAAAGGAAAGCAGTGGTTGGGAAGGGAGTGAGACAAGGTTGTAGCCTCTCCCCGATGTTATTCAATCTGTATATTGAGCAAGCAGTAAAGGAAACAAAAGCGAAATTTGGAGTAGGTATTAAAATCCATGGAGAAGAAATAAAAACTTTGAGGTTTGCCGATGACATTGTAATTCTGTCAGAGACAGCAAAGGACCTGGAAGAGATGCTGAACGGAATGGACAGTATCTTGAAAGGAGGATATAAGATGAACATTAACAGAAGCTAAACGAGAATAATGGAATGTAGTCGAATTAAGTCGGGTGATGCTGAGGGAATTAGATAAGGAAATGAAACACTTAGAGTAGTAAATGAGTTTTGTTATTTGGGGAGCAACATAACTGATGATGGTCGAAGTAGAGAGGATATAAAATGTAGACTTGCAATGGCAAGGAAAGTGTTTCTGAAGAAGAGAAATTTGTTAACCTCGAGTATAGATTTAAGTGTCAGGAAGTCATTTCCGAAAGCATTTGTATGGAGTGTAGCCATGTATGGAAGTGAAACGTGGATGATAAATAGTTAAGAGAAGAAGAGAATAGATGTTTTCGAAATGTGGTGCTACAGAAGAATGCTGAAGAATAGATGGGTAGATCACACAACTAATGAGGAGAACTGGGGGGGCAGAGGAGTTTGTGGCACAACTTAACAAGAAGAAGGGACCGGTTGGTAGGACATGTTCTGAGGCATCAAGGGATCACCAATTTAGCATTGGAGGGCAGTGTGGAGGGTAAAAATCGTAGAGGGAGACCAAGAGGTGAATACACTAAGCAGATTCAGAAGGATGTAGGTAGCAGTAAGTACTGGGAGATGAAGAAGCTTGCACAGGATAGAGTAGCATGGAGAGCTGCATCAAACCAGTCTCAGGACTGAAGACCACAACAGCAACAACAACAACAACAACAGGGATGTTTCATGTTTTAGACAGTGTTTGCTAGTGTGTGACTCATACTGAGACTCAGTCTATTATATTGCAGTTGTGCATCAACGGGGAGTGCACCGGTTCGATCTGCCTCGAGTGGAACATGACGGAGTGCTTCCTGAGCTCGGGCACGGACAAGCGGCGGCTGTGCGAGCTGGCCTGCCAGAATGGCACGGACGCCGCCACCTGCCGCAGCACCAGCGAGTTCGCCGCTGCTGTCGGCCTGCCTCCCGGCGGCATAAGCCTGCGGCCGGGCTCTCCCTGTGATAACTTCCAGGTATGTGTGTGTGTGTGTGTGTGTGTGTGTGTGTGTGTGTGTGTGTGTGTGTGTGTGTGTCGTTGTGCCGAGAACATTGTGGTGACACTGCTCCCCACCATCTTAACAGCACCAAGCTGTCTCCTGAAGATGTTTCTTTCTCTCTCCAAATTGAGGGGCAACTGAAAGTACACCACTTTTGAACTATGCACAATGTAGTAGTGGCTTCGTAAAAGCCATAGACATTGCAGACTCGATTATCTGGACCTCAGTTATTCAAATTTGCAATTATCCAGATTGTCAACCACGAGCAAATAGCTTCGTAGCCTACCTAGATCACGTAAGAAACAGATTGACCGTCCTTACGGCGGAACAGGCAAACCGTAAAAATAGTTTTCCCGTCGGTCAGCAGGTGTCGCAGGTGACGCTACAATGCTAACTGATCTGTCCATGTCCTGAATTGGCAACGCTGTATCTTCGGTGACGTGAGTGACGCCGATTTGTGTTCGGCTAGAGCACTGCGTGCAAAATGCATTCGTTGCACAGCTGACTGTAGCTCATGATCGACTGTGGTTTTTCCCGAGTTTTCAATCGAAGAATGTAGATTAGCTCCTGTAATTTGACAAACCAAGTTTATTTCTACTGTAGGGATACTTCTCACAATCATATGCGAAATGAAATAAATGAAAAGTAACACACAAACATTTCTTGCAAGTTACTGTTTAAATGGAGACTGTATTGCAGTCACTTAGGTTTTACACTCGCCTTCCATGTCGTTTATTTCCTCTTTGTTATACAGCTCCTCCGCGCGCAGGTTAACACTAGAAAGCTTTCAAAATCTTCTCAATGTCTCTGAAATATAATCAGTTAATTTACTGACAAATATTGCACCGAGCAGTGGGTTTCGTGTCCTGACATTACCGACATAATTATTTATTTTGCATAGAGTATGTATAGGGATTAGGTGAGTTATAATGACAATATATTATTCACATTGAGACTGTAAATAAGTTTAAGAAACAGAATTTGCTTCCTTTCTAAGTATTTCTGTAAGCGTTCTTAAGTATAACCACATTTTGCATTTGATTACTGTTAGTTGTAAATGAATATAATTTCAAGTACGCACTTAACAACGATATCTTCGAAAAAAATAAATATTGAGAAACATTAAATATTGTGAGTAAAAACTAATTTATTGATTTACCTGGATTTAAAATCGACTTCCGTAACCTTTCTTTATCTTTGACGGGAAATCTGAACATTTTTAGTTCAGGATTTGTCCGTCTACTCCTTCCACAGTTGATATACTCGCAGGCAATCGTGATGACGACTCGATCCACTACCAGTGGTATGTCAGAAACAGCTGTACTTCACAGATGCCAAATGGTGGAAAGCTGCACGCATTCGGATGATGTTGACATATATTTCACAGAACAGAGTGCTATTTAGTGGTTGGTGTCACAAGTAAGGGTGTGATGCTGCTGCCGCCTGGTGGCCATTCCCAGACATGGGTTGCCTGCTAGACCAAGCGATCGGGCAATCTGTTTCTTATGTGATCTGGGGTAGCCTAGTCCATGTGTGCAAGGACGTGTCGCATTGACACTGTGCGCGATCTCTGACCCACGTGTTTCAATACTGTTTGGGTCAGACAGTTGCCAGTTACTACGTCACTGTGCTATGTCTGGTCTTAAAACTGTCTGAGCCTGAGAGACTGGTGTTATCACTAAAAGATGAAATAAACATTATTGATTTATTAGAAAAAGTACAAACTGGTCGTAAGTTACCCAACAAGTATGCTCTAGGTACTTCGATAAGATTACCAATTCAGAATGAGATTTTCACTCTGCAGCGGAGTGCACTCTGATATGAAACTTCCTGGCAGATTAAAACTGTGTGCCCGACTGAGACTCGAACTCGGGACCTTTGCCTTTCGCGGGCAAGTGCTCTACCATCTGAGCTACCGAAGCACGACTCACGCCCGGTCCTCACAGCTTTACTTCTGCCAGTATCTCGTCTCCTACCTTCCAAACTTTACAGAAGCTCTCCTGCGAACCTTAATACCAATTCAGTTTTGAAGTATATCTGCAAATTTGATAGTGAAGACAGGACTAAACATCAAAAAGTGATAGAGAAAATGAAAACTGAACTTTTGGGAGAAGCTTTGTATTGACCCTTTGTACAAAAACGGTCAACTGGACAACCTTGTAGAAATGAATTGTGTGTGGATGGTTGTACAGGTTCAAATCTTGTCATGTAATTCGAGATTTGGAAGTACAAAAACAAAACGTCAGCTGATGTAGATGCAGCAAATTCTTTTAAAGGTGGTTTTAAGAAGGAATCAGACCAAAATGACTATGACATGGACTTTGTTTACAACACTGGTGAAACAGGATTAAACTGGAAATCATTACTGTGAAAATATCTAGCTTATCAGCAACAGAGCTCAGCTATAGGATATAAAACTAACAAAGAGCAAGTAACAATATTAGTTTGTGCAGACACTACTTGGACCCATAAAATGCCTCTGCTTGTCATCAGAAAATCCAAAAACACCAGATGCCTGAAAAATATCAGATTTCCATTAATTTATAAAAACCAAAAAAGCAAATGGATGAGCACAAAAATATTCGTTAGCTGGTATGACGACACTTTTATTCCTGAAGTAAGAAAAAAATTCAAAACAAAACCGGTAAACAAGAAAAAGGCATACCTTTACTGGAACCATCCTTTGGTTGAACTGTTAAGAGAGAGAAAATGAAATGTTTAAAGTAAAATTTTTGCATGCTAATACATCTTTGTTAAGTGTTATTGAAATGTTAAAATGACTTTAAAGAAACAAGTTTTATATATGGTAGACTGTTATCTGTTGATGAAGATAACATAAAACTTGTTTTGACGTTTCTCAGGCACATGAACTGAAAGGAGTGTTGTTACATGGTTGTAAATGTGAGGGATTTGATTGAAAGCAAGACTTTGAACAAAGCTTGGAGCAGAATACTAAAACAGGAACACAAAAATTCAATAACTGACGTGGATGATTCTGTTTTGGAGGATATAAATGAGCTAATGACAAACACACAAATACTGTGAGCCATGATTGTAATCCTCATTATGTGAAAGAATGCCTCACTTGTTACAATAATGATCTAGGTTTTCAGATCATGTCAGATGATGAAATTGTTGAAAAAATATTGCAGGCAAATGAACTGCGGAAAATACGACAAGATGAAACAGAAGAAAATGTAGATGCATAAAATAATACCCAACTGTCTCACACAGAAGCATTTTGAGCCCTTGAAACAGCTTTCAAATGATTGGAAAAACAAAAACTCTGATACCATGAGTTTTCTACAGTTAAAACAATTTTGTAGTGAAGCAGCAATGAAAAGAAAAAATTATGTCAAATGGCAGTTATCAAATATTTTAAACAAAATTAAACTACTGTGAGTGTCCTAGGTATCTTTTCTTAGGTATTTCATGATTAAGATTGCAGTATTTTAGGAGAGTATGTATGTACATAGGAAATGTGTTTCTAATCTGCTAATAAACACCGACTTCAGTTGATTTCAATAAGTTAATTTTTTTTTTAAGTATACATTTAACAGTATGTATTATCTCTAGATACACAACCATATGATAACATACCTGCCAGATAGCCATATGCAAGTTGACATGGTGTATCTTTCTAGAGTAATAAAACAAAAATCACTTTTCTTCTTTGTATATTCAATTATCTGGATTTTTTACTATCTGAATGATGTACAACAATTAGTCTGGCTAATCAAGAGTCTACTACATATTTTTCAGAGAAGGGCTTTTTGTAATTTTAACCGAGCTGGAAACTAAAGCTGACAAATGTGCATGAGAATGCAAGTACTCTACATTGAATTATGTTAATAATAAGGACTGACTTGTTGCATTGTAATTCCTTTGTTTCTTTAATGTGCTTTATCAATGCTGGGCTCCTACTGTGGTGATCATCATGCTTTTCATGTGCAGTAATCCCCTATGTACATCATAATACATTCCTATGCATGGACCTAGCAACCTTAGACTATCCAAGTCCAGCAAAATCTCTAACAGTTATTTTCCAGTTACCGTCATTACAGTTGTAATGTTTGGTGAAGTAACAGGAAACTGACATCAGTGTTGTTCCCTCCATATTATTTGAGATAATTATCAGTCCACCATCATCACAGACCAGTTGTTAAAACAAGTATTACATTTTGTTTCCAACTTTCATCTTCTCTTACTTACCCACTTGCTCATTCCGATCCACTACAAAAGATACCCAGCCGGCCGCGGTGGTCTCGCGGTTCTAGGCGCACAGTCCGGAACCGTGCGACTGCTACGGTCGCAGGTTTGAATCCTGCCTCGGGCATGGATGTGTGTGATGTCCTTAGGTTAGTTAGGTTTAAGTAGTTCTAAGTTCTAGGGGACTGATGACCACAGCAGTTGAGTCCCATAGTGCTCAGAGCCATTTGAGCCAAAAGATACCCAGGAGGAATGGCCAATATTCAGGAATGATCATTCAAAGCTCTTAAAAAGGCGTGCATGAAGAGCTATGGGCAATTGTTCATTTTCGACTCTGTAAGACAAATATCTTTTACTGCAAGCTCTTTACTTGGTCTCTAAAATGCATACCTTACAAGCTATGTGCACTTGTTCATTAGAACAGATGTGTTGCATGGTAGCAAAGATGACTAAGTGCTCATAGCTCTTAAAGTATGTACTTTTAGAGCCCATGTTTACTGCACATTTTTTTCCTTGTTTTGGTCCGTGCTACCACTTTTAAAAGTGCCAGCAAACAACTTACAGTAAAAAAAAAAAAAAAAACAGATTTGTTTCACAGCATTGAAAATGGAGTGGTGTACATAGCTTTTAGGGCATGCATTTTAGAGCCCATTTGTACTGAGACTTCTTTGCTTCGAATGATTGCTCCTATATGCCCCCACCCCCTCCCTTCTTCCCACCTGTCTTTCAGCAGACGTGTCATTTTCCCTTTATTTTCATCTTAAGCATGTCAAATAAAATCAAATTTCCATTGTAGGCCTGGTCTTAATTCCTATATGCTCATGTGATCGTTTGCTTGCACAAACAACTGCATCGACTGTAGCAGGGCCTATCACTTAGTTCAGTTGACTGAAATAGTGATTCCAAATCTTCAGTTCCTTCACTTGACTGGAATAGGGATTCCAAAACTTATCATGAAGACTGATGTTGGTGTCTCTGGCTTTTCTCCACCCTACTATGTTACTGCACATCGTCACAGTTTTTGAATGCTGTAGTGACATTATTAAAATCTATTAAAAGAAAACTGTGTTTCAAACCAATTTAAATATTTTATTTTGAGACTTAAATAGTCAGAAAAACCAAAGAGGCACAGTTGGTAGCCCACTGATCTCCTATTCCAGAGGACAGCGGTTCGTATCCCCCGTCTAGCCATCCAAATTTTCACTTTTCATGATTGTCCTGAATCGCAGATTCTGGGATGGTTCCTTTCAAAAGGCATTACTGTTTTCCTTCCCTGTCCTTCCTCAGCTTCATCTCTTGTGACCCCACTGTCGATGAGCATTAAACCCTTACCTTCCATTCACATTCACTGCTGTATTCTAGCACTTAAAATTTTTTGGAAAACTGTCAGATAAACACCACATGAGAGTAGTGTCAGCTGAACTATGTCTCTGCCCATCTTCAACTGTAAATAATTGAACTAATGGATATGATTTGCATTTTTTTGTCTCCCAGATAATGTTTTAAATGATATTCAAATAGATATATAATTATTTGATATATCTTGAAACATATTGATAAATCTGCTCCCTTAATAATTTTATAAGCGTGTCAGTATTTTTATTTTTTGCCATAGGGCTACTGTGATGTGTTCTACAAGTGCAGAGCTGTGGATGCTGAGGGGCCGCTGGCTCGGCTCAAGAATCTCCTCTTCAATAAGGAGACGTTGCTCACTGTTGCTCAGTGGATCACGGTGGGTATCCGTAGAAAATTCTCTCTTCTGATTTACTGTCCTGTCAACAAAATACCGTCCAGTTGTACATAATTTTCTGCATTGACCACATATTATTAGGAAAGTACTAGGAATAATTAATTCATTCACAATAGAATTATCAGATTAACTGAAAGCTTTTATACCACTTTGCCAGATCACAACCAGATTGTCACATTTCAGCCCTAGCTAGATCGAGGACTACACTACAAATCTGTCAGTAACCACAACCTATTTTCGAAAAAATAATATAGATGCAAAAATATATTGTCAGTAGTCTGTTCTCTTCTCTTTCTGTTCATGCATATATGATGTCATATGCCACACAACCATGATGTTGTGGGATAAAGGTGACATTCAGTAAAGGTAGTTTCAGTTGGCATGAGTTATCTATCGAAATATTTCACTACTCTTTGTATATATATTGAATTAAAACTTTGTTGCTATGCTGCAACGTATTATTGTTTGGAAATTACATTGTCGTAACCCACTCACTGGACTGTGGTGAGCTAATCGTTGAGAATGTCCAGAGTGGAATATAAATGATTCCCGTAAAAAAGAGGCTACGAGGAGGAAGAAGAAGATGGACATACCCTTTCATAGCTGCTGATTGGCTCTCATTATTGTTGTGGGAAGAGGCCCTGTGTCTTACTCTTTGACTCTCCCATTTTGCTATTGTATGTGCTGTTTAGCTTTTCATAGCACTGTGTGACAAGTGTTGATATACAGTATTTTTACCAGAAAACTTTGAGGAATTGTAGGTCACACACGAGGTTGATTTTTGTGTGTGGTACGACACATGTTCTCTTTAACCCACTGTTTATAACAACAACAGATGTACAGAAATTACATTTATTAAATGAATGTTTGTCACAGGAATTTGCTGTGATGTAACGAAAGGTTTTTCACTGTGTAATCCACTCACCACTGCTCCATAAATTAGAAAGATGCAGAATGAATGATACTGTACTGCTTTTGATTCAGTTGAAATCATATTCCAGTAGATCTGTGTGAATTGCAAGTGGGAGGGGGGGGGGGGGGGGGGGAGATAACCAAACAGCTTAGAATATTGGTGAAATTAGAATAGGGTAAGGGCTCAACAAATACAGTTTAAAACTAACTGATCAAAGTCAAATCAGTAGCTTACATATGCAGATTCTGTCAAATCCCTGTGGTTAGTTGTAGAAAGAGAGGGAGAATTATCGTCTTCCCACATAAGCTACTTGGCAAACAACTTAAACAATCCTGCATTCACATGGGATATACTGTAGTACTCAAGTGACTAGAAAAGTTGTTTATTACAGCTACTTTGGGTCTGTTCTAAGATTAGAATAATCTTCTGGGGTAATGCAATTAGTGTGAACAGGCTACTGTTACTGAAAAAAGTTATTATTAGAAGTATATTTAATATTAAGCCTAATGAGTCATGCCAACTGCTATTTAGGGATCTATATATTTTAACTATTCCATGTATTTAAATTTGTGAACTGTTTATTTTTATATATAACAAGTCATAGATATTAATAATTAACTATTAATTATCAATAAGGAACAATTTTCAACATATGTATGATTCTAAAAGCAATGAAAAGAAAATTTAATGTTGCTGAAAGAAAAATTAGATGTCATCCTTTTGCGAAGATGTTATTATTGACTTGTAGAATTTTTTAGTGTCGATAAAGCTGTCTCTGTAGAGGAATGTGAGAAAACATGCAGTGATAGTTGTAAATTGTGATTAATTGGGTTTATTCAATACTGTATATGCCTCAATTACCTTATTTACATTGAACAGTTCCCTGTACATTAAATCAGTGACTTACGTCTATATGAAATGCGATAATAAAACTGTGATCCTGATTCTGATATAAATTTACAACAGCCGATGAAACGGTCTGTCCTGAACAGCATTACATGCAATGAAAAACACATTAGTTAGTAGTTACACATGGCTGAACACTTCAAAACTTTCAACTGTATTTTCTTGCAGGAATACTGGTGGGCAGTTCTGTTGATGGGCGTAGCATTCATCATCTTCATGGGACTGTTCATAAAGTGCTGTGCTGTCCACACACCCTCATCGAATCCAAAGAAACCACCTGCCCGACGCTTTAGCGAAACACTGCGTCACCCCATGAGCACACTTAGAAGAATGGTGAGTCAGCATTGTTCTGCATTTGGCACACTTCATATATACTTGCATTGTCATTTATTTCATCTGTGACATTTAAGATCCTCCTTGAGAAATTGGGGACATGAGTTGTTAGCTCTTAAATACTTCATTGTGGAAAGTACTTTATTGTGGATACTAAAGACTATTTATTCTCTTAATGTGTTGTTCTCATTCAGCAGTGTTTGTTGTTTTTGGTCTATTTGCTACACTGATGATTTGAATACGATTGGGAAGAATGTTTCAGTGACCCCAATGAATAGCAAAGATGTAGAATGAAAGTTGAATTTTTGAAATATGTTGTATATTTTGATTGGAATGACCTTTGTATGTTTTATAAAGAAATTAGCTGAAAATCTGGCATTGTTGGGGTATTCATTTTACCAATTTCTATAAGAAACAAAACCTTACATGTACTCTTGCAATAGACTTGGTGTGACGTGATTCTCAATGGTTTCTGTAAGCTGGGTGTAGCTGCTTTGTGTGTCTGCACACGATTTTCTAAACATCTGTGTGACGATGCCTCTTCATTGCTCTACAGACGGCTCGTGTTTCTGCTTACAGCCATTTGTGCTTCATGGTTAAAAGTTATCAAAAGCCCTGTCAGGTGTCAAAGATTTTCTTAAGTTGAGTCATCTGTAGGAGTGTCTTAGTAGTAAAGAGTAAGTGTACTAAAACTTCATGCATGGTGCGGCATTTTTCCATGCATCTCAGTGTTTATGATATCATATCTCTTAAACTGTGTGTCATACAAAGATAGATTTGTGTAGGTAAATTCAACTTTGTGTACATATAGTTTGCAAAATGCATTGCAAATGGAGTTAGTAGCAAAGAAATAATAAGTTCAAATGGCATGCACAGTGCTGCAATTTTTCACATGTTTCATTGTTTGTAGCATCATATCTCCTGAACCATGGTAGGTAAACAGCTCTTACCCACATAGCAGCTGTTGCTGGACAGTAAGGGATATGTTTACCAAGTTTGATTGAAATTGATCCAGTGGTTTAGGAGGAATACTCACACATTTACATGCATACATCCTTTTTTATAATATGTTTGGATGTTCACTGTTTAACTGTTTTTGAGTTTTCAATGTAAGAAACTGAAATACGGACAGTCGCTGGACTTTTATTCAGTTAAAAATACAACTGATTGAAGGTAGTCACATTTATTAACTTCCCTCTATGCATTTTGAAGGGTTGTACTTATATCAGGTATATGTCAGTCAGGAAGGTGTTGATGCTTTATATGTATGAATTTTGTGGGCAACCTATCACAGGCCCCAGTTCTTCATATTTACATTATATAGTGTATATTTAGGTTGCCATACAAAGTGTATGTGATGTAAATATAACTGAAAAACCAGCTTGTGACCACTGTTTCTTAAAAAGTCATACTTACATATTATCGATGCCTTATTGACATAAATCTGCCTGCTGACAGAGGCATAATCCTCCGAAACACATTCTTTACTTGTGCTTTTTGTAAAATCCCATTTATCAAAGAATGTCATTCACTGGATCTTAACTATTCAGTTGTCTGCAAATGAAGAACAGACAAAAGTGTAAAGTTTTATGCCTTGATGCACCAGTTCGACAGCTGCAAAACTTGGTGAAGCAGTTTTTCTTGTCATGCCTGAAACACAAACACAAACATTGTCAGATCATGAAGACTTCTGGTTGATCCCGGTATGAAAGCAGGCATCTTCCCATCACACCCTGCAAGTTCTCTGTGAATGATAAATCAGGTAACCGAACAAGCAGTTCAAGGGTCGCTATAGTCTTCAAGGTATTTGTGGTTTGGGGTCTTGCATTATCCTGATGGAATATTATCAGTTGGTAACCTGATTGTGAAGGTTACGAAAGTAGGGTTTACCATACTTGCCACACACTGGCAAACATTCAGCGTCCCTTAACAGTTACCAAATCAGTTTTTTTGTCTCATCCAATCACTCCCCACACCATTGCTCCAGGAGTCGGAGAGGTTAGGATCTTGAGAATTACTGCTTCCTGTGACCTTTCATCAGGTTGTCTACAGACATGGTTGTGTCAATATGACTGCCACAGACAGTCAGAAGTCAGACTCATTTGTGAATATGACAGAAGGTCACATAATGTTCCAGTTCATTTTAGATTTACAAGTCTCTTTAGTCGGTGACAGATGACGTGTGGAAACTCAACATCTCAACCCAGTTTCCAGGTCTTCGTGACCCTCTGCCTGGAAGCTGTGCCCAGATTCCAGTTATTGCCATCTGTCTATTTGTAAGAGCTAGTCAAACAATCCTATGATTTTATCGTGGCATACTTCTTTTCGAAGGACCCGTGCCTAATTTTCTTGCTACGCTGATGTCCTGAGTCCATTTCATCACCACTCATTCTGCCGTCACTGCACTGCACTGTCTTTGCGACCTTATGATGCTCCCTTGTCCATGTGTCAATGATTCAGCCTTTCACAAAGTGTGAAAGGTGGTAATAACCTGCATATGCTCATCCTTTGGGTATGTTGCGTTGCACACTCTGTGTGAAAAGTTCCAGCATCATTAGATGCACCATGTAGCCATTATGCAGTCACACCATTCATCATCTGAATAAAGGCTTTTTCCTGAAAATACAGACAATATGCTCACATAAGTATGACTGTTTAATCAGTGAATCTTGCAGGTATGGAGGGCATGCAGATACTAGAGTATTACTGTGTTAGTGTTCGGTCAAGGTATACGTGGTGTAATACTTGCCAATTTCCTCAGTGTATGTTGTATATGAGTACTATTTATAGAGTAACTCCCATTTATTAAAAAAAGTGAGTGAATTTACAGAAATTGTTTTATGATACTGTGAAACTGCACCTGCTAAGTTATTTTTGCACTTAGTTTCCAGCCACATTGAGACATTTGTCATAGAATTTGACAAGTTTTGAAAGTCTGCAGTCATAGAATTCTGCTGCCTGTGACTGACAGCAACCTACGACACTGGTTTTCTACTCTGTCATTGCCAAACCAATTCTAGCCAAGCCACTTCCTCATGTGAACGAAGAGACAGTAATTGCTAGGCACCAAATTGGGGCTATAGGGTGGGTGATCTAGTACTTCCCATTTGAACTCTCAAAGTTTGTTCAAAGTACAAGGGTTGGAATTTTAATAGTGGCAACTATTTATTTACAGCTTTTACAAAATATATACGTACTTCAAAGTTTTTCTGACCTTCAAAGTAGTCACCAGCATTCTGTATAACCTGTTGCCAGTGATGTGGAAGTCGTGGGACACTCTTTGCAGTGCCAGTTGTGTTGACAGTTCGGGCGGTATGGTCTGTTGCACGATGAATTTGTAGCAGTTCTGAAGCGAATGCCGTGAAGTGTTTCCTTCAGTTTACAAATCGAGTTGAACTCATGAGAGCTTAAGTCAGGGGAGTGCAGTGGGTCGTATAGCACTTAGCAGCCCCATCAGTCAAACAAATCAGTAACAGCTTGCACTGAACGTGCTTGAGCACTGTCCTGCAAAATACTGGATGTGCAGAGTCATCAAAAGGCATGTGAAAGAGATTGAGAACTTTTCTGGTTTTCTGTGTGTGTGTGTTTTTTTTTTTTTTTTTTTTTTTTTTTTTTTTCCTATGACTTCGTACTCCTGCTGTTCACTGAATGTACTGTACGTCATAAGTTATACAAATAAAATAGAAAGAAACATTCCACGTGGGAAAAATATATTAAAAACAAAGATTCCATGACTTACCAAACGGGAAAGTGCTGGTAGATAGACACGATAAAAAAACACACAAACACACACACAAAATTTCAAGCTTTCGCAACCAATGGTTGCTTCGACAGGAACGAGGGAAGGAGAGGGAAAGACAAAAGGATGTGGGTTTTGAGGGAGAGAGTAAGGAGTCATTCCAATCCCGGGAGCGGAAAGACTTACTTTAGGGGGAAAAAAGGACAGGTATACACTCGCGCGCGCGCACACACACACACACACACACACACACACACACACACACACACACACACAGACATATCCATCCACACATATACAGACACAAGCAGACATATTTAAAGGCTGCTTGTGTCTGTATATGTGTGGATGGATATGTGTGTGTGTGCAAGTGTATACCTGTCTTTTTTTCCCCTAAGGTAAGTCTTTCCGCTCCCGGGATTGGAATGACTCCTTACCCTCTCCCTTAAAACCCACATCCTTTCGTCTTTCCTTCCCTCTTTCCTGACGAAGCAACCGTTTGTTGCGAAAGCTTGAAATTTTGTGTGTGTGTTTGTGTGTTTTTTTATCGTGTCTGTCTACCAGCGCTTTCCCGTTTGGTAAGTCATGGAATCTTTGTTTTTAATAGTGTGGATGGATATGTGCGTGTGTGCGAGTGTATACCTGTCCTTTTTTCCCCCTAAGGTAAGTCTTTCCGCTCCCGGGATTGGAATGACTCCTTACCCTCTCCCTTAAAACCCACTTCCTTTCGTCTTCCCCTCTCCTTCCCTCTTTCCTGATGAGGCAACAGTTTGTTGCGAAAGCTTGAATTTTGTGTGTATGTTTGTGTTTGTTTGTGTGTCTATCGACCTGCCAGCGCTTTCGTTCGGTAAGTCACCTCATCTTTGTTTTTATATATAATGTTTTTAATATAAGTTATACAAAATTAGTTTAGAGCAGAATGCAAACTTTTCTAGAGTCTAGACTGGAGGCAGTGTGTTGCCTCGTTATGAAATGTGGAGCCTGTAGCTCTGCCTTCTGTGTTGCAGAGGGGACCCCCAGCGGGCCTGCCGGTCGGCTCGCACCACCCGGCGCAACTGCGGTCGGGTCCCTCGGGCCACTCCCGAGCCCCTGCCCACGGCTACGGGGAGGGGAGAGGTCAGTACTATGCTCCCAAAGGTAAGCCAGGAGCTCCCTAACCTACGTACTTGTGCTTCCAGTAGCCCGTAGTACAAATTGATATTGTTACCATTTATTCTCGGGTCGTCAGTCAGTCGGTCTACCTCGACTTCGTCTCCTGTAGCGATCTCTTCGTATCAGAGTAGTACTTCCACCTGACATCTTAGCTTAATGGAAACCGATCCAGTTGTTGTTGAGAACTTATTGAGTTCACTACCGGTGTTGGCCTTTACTTTAGACCATTTTCAAGTGGTTATGAATCTTTCTTTTCTTTTTTTAAATTATTTGAAGTTGATTTTGAGAACCACTTGAAAATGGCCTAATGTAAAGGCCATAACTGGTAGTTGACCCAGTAAAGTTGTCAGCAGCAACTGTAATGATTTTAATTAATTAAACAAACAGTTACAGCATCAGCACACTCTCTGAACATGGAGAAACTAATCATGGGTTACCCCAGGAGCCCTTAAACCAAGTAAAATTAAAATGTAAAACATTTTTGTTTGGAAACTGTGTGTGCTAATACAACAGTTCCAGCCGGTTAGTTTAACGGAAAAGTATCTGACATTCTCAAAATTAATTATAGTGCTAGTTTTCTGGTAATTTAGTTGATACATCAACCGATGATGTATCAACCCATGCTACCAGTTACTTGGATGTCGCTAGAAGAAAAATAACATTAATGCTTATCTTGCTATGTTCTTGGTTATAAAATAATTATGTGATAGTGTTTGTATACATTTTCCAATTTGCTCTTTCCAGATGAATCAAATAAATGCACAATTTTTGGTGATAATTGATTCCATTTTAATTGTACTGATAAATTCAAATCCAGTCTTCTACATTTCAGTTGACTACAAAATACAAGAAATATCTAACGCATAACTGTACTACTACTACTAACAACAACAACAACAACCTGCTTGGCCTTGTACAGGTCCTTATATAAGAACATAGCTATCCCTGAAGCCAAACTCCTTATTACAGTGTAAATAGATAGATAAAAAATCTACTCACCAAACAGCTGCAGGGGAACACACACATAAAAGAATTTAACGTTTACAAGCTTTCGGAGCCAGTGGCTCCTTCGTCTGGCAGAAGAGTTGAGGGGAAGAGAGAGGGGTGAAGGAAAAGGACTGGGGAGGTTATTACAGAAGATGTTTTTGTAAAGTTAATAAAAATTACATATTCATTAAAACTTAAGCATACTAGTCAGATTTTTAATATACTCTGATTTTCTTCTTGTTGCCCCAGCCATTTAAAAAATTTTACAATTTGATTTTTCACACAAAATATGTCTTTCCGCTCCCGGGATTGGAATGACTCCTTACCCTCTCCCTTAAAACCCACATCCTTTCGTCTTTCCCTCTTTCCTGATGAAGCAACCGTTTGTTGCGAAAGCTTGAATTTTGTGTGTATGTTTGTGTTTGTTTGTGTGTCTATCATCCTGCCAGTGCTTTTGTTTGGTAAGTCACATCATCTTTGTTTTTAGATAAAATATTGTAAAATATTTTCTTCATCAGTTATTTTTGAAACATGCAAATGTTTGCTGAAGTACTTGATTATTTTAATTATTACTATTTACAGAGACTTCTGTTTTTAAGTTACAATGTTTACTATCTTGTGAATCGTGCAAAAGGTTATTATCTACTAAACCATTTACAATTTCAGTAATTTCTACTCATTAACTTAACAAAACCGTATTAGATGAGTGAATTATTACCTTTCTGCATTGCAAATTATAGTTTCAACAGACATTCAGCTGTATGAAAAACTTTTAAATAATCTGTATGTGTAAAGATGAGTGTCCATTTGTATCTACATCTACATCTACATCTACATAGATACTGTGCAAGTTTCATACGGTTGGTGGCGGAGGGTACCCTGTACCACTGCTCGTCATTTCCTCTCCTGTTCCAATCGCAAATAGAGCGTCTGTATGCCACCGTATGAGACCTGATTTCTTGTATCTTATCCTTGTGGTCTTTATGTGCAATGTATATTGGTGGCAGCAGAATGGTTCAGTAGTCAGCTTCAGATGCCTGTTCTCTAAATTTTCTCAACAGTGTTTCTTGGAAAGAACATTGCCTTCCATCCAGGGATTCCCATTTGATTTCCTAAAGCATTTCCATAAACTTACATAGTGTTCAAACCAACTGGAAACAAATCTAGCAGCCCACCTCTGAACTGCCATTAAGGTGCCGTGATCACTCGTAGTCTCATACACCTGACCAGTCGCAGTGCATTTGTTGACGTGTCAACATGAGCTTGGACAAAAGGAGCAGAGCCTTATTGGATTGTTGGTGAAGCTCTGTTACCAAAACAACGGTAATGCTGCAGCTGCACTTCGAGAATGTCACCAGCTACAAGGGCTATGGAAGGGTCCTCTTTCTCCATGTGGAGCATAATGAACAAGTTTGAATCAACTGGAGAACTGGGCAGTGCTCTGGGAAGAGGCTGATGACTGGTAGCACCGCAAGTGGTTGATGAAATTGCTGTTGCCATGGCAGATGACACTGTGTGCAATTACCAATCGTCAGGCAGTGCGCTTGCTGTGTCATGACAGTTGAACATCCCATGGTCCACTGTACGAAAGATGCTTTGAACCATTCTCAAATTGTATCTGTACAATATCCATACTGTACAGCATCTTGCACCACAGGATGCACAACACTCATAGCTAATGAAAGCTGCATGGGAAACTTCAATCACTTCAAATTGAAGGGCATATTTGAATCAGTCAAGTACTTGTCAAGATTTTTAGTAACAACCTTTCCCCTTTATATACTACACACATGTATGTTTCAAGTCAGATTACGAAATCTTCTGTAGACACCAATTTTCCTCTCATCTTGAAGGTAAACTGTGCAAAATGTCATAAAGATTGGAAAATTGTAGATTTGTATGAACTGCCCTTTTCTTACATGATATACTGAGAACTATGGACGAAGGGCAACAGGCAGATTTCAGAACGACGTGCTGACTTCGCTCTCCACTTTCTCGCAAGGATTGAAGTTGGCGAGGGCTGGCCCTGGATTGTTCTATGGATAGACGAAGCTCATTTTTCTTTGACATGTGAGGTGATCAAACAGAATTGCTGAGTGTGGGGATCTCCATCTCCCGCCACTGTGCATGAAGTTCCTCTGAGTGGTAAACATGTCACGGTATGGTGTGGCTTCATGGCTACATTCACCATTGGCACTTGAGGACCAAAGATGTGCAGTGTGACTGGCCAGCGTTACTGCGATATGCTTCGCCAGCATATCGTAGCCTGCCTACAGGAGAAAGACGCCTTAAACTCGACAGTCTTTGCGCAGGATGGGGCCCCACCACACATAGCTCATGAAGTTAACCTGCTTCTCCAAACACATTTGGAAACAATTGGATTATCAGGCAATCATTTCCAAATGCTTGGCCAGCATGATCACCTGATCTCACTCCCTGTGATTTCTGGTTGTGGGGCTACCAAAAGGACAGGGATTAGTGGGGAAAGATTCACGCATGTGCTGATCTGAAGCACAGCATATCAAGAGACGTAGCCAGTGTACGTATGGACATGCTTCATTCTGCTGTGCAGAATGCAATCCTGCACTTTCAGACTCTTCTGGACACTGATCGGCGCCATCTTGAGTCCCATTTGTAGCAGTAATGGTATAATGCACCATAGCAGCACATTAAAAGTGTTTCAGTTGAATTGAGTCTGTATTATTTCTCTTCCCCATGCCCTTGACATTAATGTTGCCAAGTTTGGCACTCGTTTATTAGTTTCCATGTTATAATATGTTAAATATTAAAGTTTAATTATAACCACCCCATATGTGGAGAACAACAATGGTCCTATCACACTTCCCTGGGGCACTCCTGACGATTCCCTTGTCTCTGAAGAAGACTCACCGTCGAGGACAACATACTGGGTTCTATTATTTAAGAAATGTTTGAGCTACTTACGTATCTGTGAATTTATTCCATATCCTCTTACCTTTGTTATCAGCCTGCAATGGGACTCGGTGTCAAATGCTTTCCGGAAATTTAGAAATATGAAATCTGCTTGTTGCCCTTCGTCCACAGTTCTCAGTATATCACGTAAGAAAAGGGCAGTTCATACAAATCTACAATTTTCCAATCTTTATGACATTTTGCACAGTTTATCTTCAAGATGAGAGGAAAATTGGTGTCTACAGAAGATTTCGTAATCTGACTTGAAACATACATGTGTGTAGTATATAAAGGGGAAAGGTTGTTACCAAAAATCTTGACAAGTACTTGACTGATTCAAATATGCCCTTCAATTTGAAGTATTGAAGTTTCCCATGCAGCTTTCATTAGCTATGAGTGTCAACAAGCCACAGGGTCCATCCCTTTGTGTGCCGTTCAATGCAGCTAGTTAATAATATAATGTATTGAATAATTCACTAAATGTTGTGTATTGTCTCCTGATGAAGTTACATGTTAGATAGTGTAAACAACAGGTAAAAGTTACTGCATTGGGATCTCATATACAACGGAAATCAGCAAAAATCACAGGTACGCCGTTGTGGCATGTCAGTATTGCAGTGGAGTTTGTTATGTAACAACTGACACTCTGATCATGAAGCTGTAACTTAAAAAATAATGTACATTGAGAAAAAAAAAAGATATTGAAAAGACAGCAGACAGATTTTGTCATTATGTTTTCCATCCCATCTGGTAAGCCTCCCCTGACCTGGGCTCCTGGATGACTTTTCTGCATTGTACCCCTTTTCCTAAACCTTGCCAGCCCTTTTCCTTCACCCCTCTCTTCCTTCCCCTTAACCCCTTCTGCTAGAAGGAGGAGCCACAGGTTCCAAAAGCTTGCAAACTTTAATACCTTTGTGTTATCTTTCCTCCATTTGGTAAGTGGATTCTCTCTCTCTCTCTCTCTCTCTCTCTCTCTCTCTCTCTCCAATTATATGATATTTTCAAAAATGGATTATTGTCATTGATTTATTACCATGTGTGGCCATCATTCCTTCTTATATAACCCTCTTGTCAGTCCTAGTTTCATGTCTTGTTCAAACTATCGCCTGTTTTCTACTTTATGTGCTATTTTGCTTGTTTATTTATTGGAAGCACCTATATTGTCCAGCATCTTGTCCCTATGTGTTTTCTAGTATCAGTTTCCATGACGGGTCCATTGTTATTTACTAATCTGCATATAGGAATTTGTTTACAGTTCACTATACTTCAGAGATTTCTCCCAATAATCTTTCACTGATTTATTTGCAAATTTTACAGCTATTTTCTTTCCTACTCTCCTCTTACCTTACTTATACATAATATTTTCACTTTTTTGTATGTTTGTTTTTTGTCAGACTGCTGTGATTGATTTCCACTGTTGTCTCCTACTTTTGTCAAACACAGTGGATTACATTTTCTCCAATGACTTCCTCTTTTGTTTGCCTAGTTTTTGAAATTTTGTCTAGTTTCACGACTTTTCCAATGTAATTTTTTTTTCCAAGTCATAGGGCACTTTTCTGGTGAGAAATTCTCATCCACTTATTACATCTTGTTAACGTTTGTCTGTTCTCATGATTTTTGTATGAATTTTTCTGATTTTCGCAATCTTTTTAGTTGCTTTTCTTTTGTTTTTCTACCATCTGCTTCTCCTTTTTGCGACTCCCACCGTCTCTAACACTCCCAAACCCTCATCTCTCGCCATGATGAATCCCATCCCATATTACACCCATTCCTTTCGAAAACATGCTTTTGCACTATCAAAACTAAGGTCCCACATCCTGTTTCCTGAAACATGCTTGTCCCTTGGAGTTACTCCCAAAGGCCTAACACTGAAAGTTCCTGTTTCTGGACGTAGTACTACTTTACACCGGTCTCTTTTACAGTTTCAAACACAGCAATCTCTCACATTTATCTGGCTAATCCTTAAACTAAATGCCATATCTGCCAATTTCTGCTCCACCAGGCTTCTCTCCTTGTACAAAATCCTGCACTTATCTGCCCCTCTTGTTTCCTTGGATGACATCATCCACCAAGCCAGGATGCAACAAAATGCCAGACTTCACCTAAAAGAGCTGCCCATCTTCTCGTAAACTGCCTCAACAGTGATGATCCCTTCTTGCCCCTCTGCAGCTCCCCAAACAGTGACACCATCAACCACACCACTCCTCTCTTAGAAACCAAGCTTGTCCAAACTCCTTAACATCCTGCAGCCTCCACCACTGCCTGCCCGATCAATAACAACTCAAGATCACAAGAACCAGTCATGACAGTACAGTGTTCCCAACCTCACATCTGAAGCAGTCTCCCTCCCCTGAATTATCTGTATTATCCAAGGGTCACACTTTCAGCCTTAAACCTGCATTTAATCATACCGTTTGGGTGAAGGGCCTACTTTCCTTCACATGTAATGTCAACTGGGACTATCACTTTGCAACCAAATCCCAAAACCATTCCAACACCAAATCTGACATTGAACCTTGCCTTGGACAGTTTTGACCATGATCCCCACTTGATCCACTGCTGCTACCTCAAAAGCATCCCTTACAAGCCTTCCAAGAATTTCTCACATCCAGCACTGCATCACAATCCTTCCTCAGGTCTCTACAACATGATCCTAAACTGTCATCTACAGAACTCCAGGCTCTTTGTTCCCTAAAAGTTGATGATTCCATCATCATCCTCACAGTGGGCATGGATCTACCACTGTGCTACTTTACCAATGGGAATATGTATGCCAGCTGCATGACACATCCAGGTACAACATATGCCATCAAGATCAGCACCCACCAAGCGTATATCCTCCATGACTGACCAACCCCTGCAACCCATAGACTTCCTTCCTATATTAAAGACAGCAGCCATTTCCTAGAGTTCCGAAATCTGTGCCCATCCCACTCCCATTGCACACTTTGCTTGTCACCAGTGATGCCACCTCCCTCTATACCAACATCCCCCGTGTACATGGGCTGTCTGCTGCTGAACATTTCTCCAGATATATGACATATTTCTTGCTCACCTTAATCAGCTTTATACTTACCAACATATACTTTACCTTTGAGTGACAGACATACAAGCAGATCTAGGGCAGAGCTATAGAAACCAGGATGCCTCTTTCCTATGCCAGTCTTTTCATGGATCGCTTGGAGGAGACTTTCCTGGATTCCAGAAGCCTTCAGAACATGGTCTGATTTAGACACTTTGATGACATCTTCATGGACTCAGGGTGAGGCTGCCATGTTAAAATTCTTGAAATCTCTAAATACATTCTCCAAATTAAATTTCACATGGTTATATTCTAAATCCCCTGCCACTTTTCCTTGACATTGATCTTATTGTCAGTGAAGGTCAGTTGCAAACATTACACTGTGTAGAGTTTCTTTCTTATTGTATCCTGTAAGTCTCCCCTGACAGGGGGGTTCTGGGTGACTTTTCCAAATTCTACCCCATTTTCGTAAACCTCAACAGTCCATTTCCTTCATTGCTCTTCCTTCCCCTTCAACCCTTCTGCCAGAAGAAGGAGTGACTGGCTCCAGAAGCTTGCAAACTTCAATACATTTTATATGTGTGTTCTCTCACGAATTTTATATGTGTGTTCTCTCACGAACTCAAGGACGCAGAAAACCTTGTGCTCCACAGTCGCCATCACTCTCACAACCGACAGTGAAACAGAATGATGGCTCTACTGTCGCGCGAACTCTACCGGCCACTTCTGAAACCATCACCGCCTGTCCACAGCCGCCCACCAAAAACTTTGAAACTTCCTCTTTTCATTGGTGTAAAGCTTGTTTATTTTGAATTGGTACTTGAATACATACGAATTTTTGAAAAAGGGGTACATCATTTAGAATAACCCTGTTCTATGGAATACACTTTTTAATGTGTACATAACAGTAGTGTAATCAAATAAAAGGACACAAAGTTGCAATATTAACCACTAAAATCAACACTTCTCATATCAGATGTGAGAGTACAGTCACAATCTTAAAAATTAAAATAAACATCTTCCATAGAGATATCACCACTTGCAGAAGTAGATAAACTTTAAAACATTATTTGTATAGCGAAATTCTTTTTATATTGAAACATGAGTGTTGCATCAGCCATTTATATTGCTTTATTGTGAAATTTTTGTACGGCCTCGATCTAGCAGAGAGGGAACTTCGTCAAAAGTTTGAGAGCATTCACTTTGTTGTCCTCTTGTACCTTGGGATGTCAGTTTTGCATTTTTTTTCTGTACTGTGTTTGTAAACTGCTTCCCTGACCACACATCCTTTAATGTTGTGCATGACAAAAGGTGCAGAGACACAGACTTAGAGATTAATAACGTCCTATCTCGTTTTTGCAGCCTCCGCCCCACCGGCCAACTACAGCCGCGGAGCCGACATGTACGCGGGTGCGTACGGTGGCCGCAGCAACGCGTTCGAGATGCGCCACCACAAGGTCTGACAGACGGCGGCTGCCGGCGGAGAGTGGTGCACACCGGGCCTCTCTTTTGCTGCCCCCCCGGTTTCCGGAGGCTTCCGGAGCCGGCCGCCGCCACCCCCGACATAGTCGCGGGGCGGAGACTACGACGACCACTGCCGCACGAGAGGTGGAACGGCTGTTCTCGGGAGCAAGTGGAGAACTAGTGATTTTTAAAAGGAACATTCGGACCAGATGGGGGGGAGAGAAGGCGGGGTGGCATTATCTGTAAGACTCAGATTATCATTACAATTGTGCTCACTGCGAACTTGTGGAGAGAAACTTTTTTCTGACTGAATGACAAATTCCCACCTTCCACGTGACGTCACGTCATTCACCGTCGCTTTTTGGGGTGTGCGACGCTTCGCCAGTCGGTCGAGCGATAGGCCCGTATGTCTTACTGTCGTACACCGGATTGCACGAGTACAGCTTGCATCTCAGAAGGGGTGCAGGCTCTGTGCTAAATCATTTCAGAAGTTTGGTTTTCCACACTGCCCGGAGAGCAAAAGAAGCTGTGGCTGTATGTTGCTGGTGTGGTTGTAAGGTATCGGTTCGGTTTGACGATGTGGTACGCAGTTTGTTTTTTTCCACTCTTCTCCTATAAGGGATAACGCAAAGTTATGGATGACACCTATTTGTGTGACATTAATCTGTAATGGAAGCATATCATTAGAGGTATCTGTCAGTATAACAGCACCAAAGACTTGGATTGTAGGGTTTTAGGGTTATATGACAGAAGCTCACTAAATGCATTTGAACTGGTACCCATGCAGAGCCTGTAAATGTGCAGAGTCCCACAGGCAGTTGTCAAGCTGTATAGCCATGCAAATATATTGGCGTCGGATACTTCTGTTCCATAATAGATGTGTTCTGATGTGCAACCAGGTAACGGGCTAGATGCTTGCCAACAATGCTTTTTTGTGTTTTATCTTTCACTACATTTCAGCTACCGCCTAGAAATAAACAAAAATAATTCGTTTTAATTGTGTCAAAAGAAATACATGCTGCAAATATTGTGATGCAGGTTGAGACAACAATTTCTGTGCACCTCTTTTTTTTTTTTTTTTTTTTTTTTTTTTTGAAACCCCCCAGTTTATTTGGACAGGAAATTTTCAGTAACTGTCTGTGTTCTGCCTGTGCTTTTATGAGAGGCGATAAACATCTTTAGCTGAAGCGAAGTAGCCCAAACAGTATTGTATCTGTGCTGTATTTGATTTTTGCATAGGATTCTGTATATACCTGTGCACAGGCTACTCAGTTATTGGGGAACATGTGAGGTGTTTCTTTCACCTCCTTGAGTTTTATGAAACTTGATGCTGCAAGTGGGTACTCGTGTCTGAGTTACTGTGGACCAATAGAGCAAAGTTGTATCAGTTCATTCCACAAAGAGAATCAGCCCTGAGACATTATGCGGTAGTTTTCGTCTGAAGAGATCTGTGGTCACAAGCTCCCGTGCTCCAGTGGCAGTGTCCCCCTTTATATTAGCATCATTTTTTTGACTACATGTTTGTGCTACCTGTTGCACACGAACTTGTGATTTTGTTTATTAGTTATGGATATATTTATTGTTAACAATGTTAGATATTTGCATTAAGTTTTACACTTGACGTTGGTAGAAAGTCTGACTGAGCAGTGGTGGAGCTACCTAAGAGAGAAAATATTTTGTGTAAATTTTTGCTGTAATTTAAAAACATTTCGTAACTTTGCTGATAATTTGAAAGATTATTTATGGCATTTAATATTTTGAGCTACGTAAGCAGTTTATGTCTTATTTGAGTGTCAGCAGTTTTTGGTTTTACCTTTCTTTTGTTACGCTTGTATGTGTGAAATTTTATTTTTGTCTTGTAACAGTATGGTAGCTCAGTACTGATGGATATTACATGTTTCACATTTTGTATTTGGAAGTAACTTGTTCGTACTCAAACGCAGTATTATTGTGCTCATGTTCCACTTGTCTCTTTCTTTTTTTGTGTAATAAAAGTGATTGATAAGATTGCAATTATTTTTCATTTCACGTTGTTTAGCAACAGCAAACACTGCATGTTATATGCCAAAACGTTCATTTCAGTAATCTGCCTGAAAATATAATTTGAGGGCTTGCGTATTTGTTTGGTATTTGTTTTGAAAGAAGTCAGTATGAGCTATCTGCATGTTTGATGATCTTCTAAGACCCTTGTATTCTTGTAATATTTTTAAGTAGGAGAAAACTGCAGTTTTATTAAACAAAATTGCATGCGCTGGTAGAAAACTGACATTTACAGTTGGGGGGTCTGGTGTATCTAACCAACAGTAATCTGTGCAGAGTCAGTTTGCCCTCTTCCCCTCTAAGCTTCAGCTGCTGAAACTGCTCCTTTAATTATTATTGTTTCTTAGCTCCATAGGCCATGTCTGTCGCTTGATAAATGCATTTCATGTGCATCTTTACTGAAAATTCCCAAATCAAAAGAAATTATTTGCAAAGACATATATATTGAAAACTTGGAAAACTTTCTTATTCCCTATGCTTCTGTAATTGAAAGGTTCAGCGAAAAAAAGTGTTAACCCTCAATTTAGAAAGGGATAGATTGAGGAATTTACCTGTTGTGTTTCTGAATGTGCCACATGCTGAAAGCATGTAGTTTCATATGTACCACTAAAAAGCACTGTGTGTTAAATAATTTTATTTTGTCTTATTGTATTTATGTTATTGTCTTTGACTTTAACCAAACGTGTTACATGCAATACCTCAGAAAAAGTTCGTGCGTACAACACACCATTCAAGCAAGGGGCTAAATGGTGTTTGGTTGCAGATAGGATTATAGTGATTGCATTGGTGCTTCATCAACAGTGTTTTGACATTTTTCAGTAACCTAGCACTCTCAGTACACTTAGTCTGAGCATCAGATGGTCTGCAGTCAGATATGTGATTTGATTTGTGTTGTTCTGTAATTTCACTGAAACATGTGTTATTGTATGATAAATTACTCACAACTCTGGGCGTGTACTGTGACGTCCAACCTACTTAGACAGATGACTTCACTTTAGTGTTTATTGTCATTTTACCGCTTTTATGTACAAACCGTTCAGTATTTTCTCTTTTCAGTTTCCAATCATTTGTTAGTAATAGAATCCTACTACTGAAAAACTGGTACAGTAGGTACCATTTTGTGTTACAGTTCAGCAAATGGAAGTAATGTGTGCATGAAATTATCTACAACACAGAGCACTGCTTGATAAGTTGTTCAGAGATAAGTTCCCTAACACCACCAAAGGAAAACATTAGAAGGACTCACTCATTCCTTACACCTGCTATGGACAAGCAACCTCAGTGTTTTCCAGTCCCTGTCTTCTCCTACAGTTTTTACCCTCCACAGATGCCTCAGTAGAAGTTATTTTTAGATGTCCTCTTCATTTCTTATTTTACCAGTCTACTCAATTTGCAATATCGTCCTATTGCGCCATGTCTGCATTACTTGATCTCTTCTTTTTTCAGTTTTCTCACAGTCTATGTTTCAGTTAGGTACAATACTATGCTCCAAATGCACATTTTCAGAAATTTCTTCCTCACGTTAAGGCCAATATTTGATTCTAGCGATCTTCTATTAACAAGTAATGCCCTCTTTACGAGTGCTGGTCTGCTTTTTATGTCATCCTTGCTTTGTCCACCTCATGTTAGTTTGGTTACAAGGTAGCAGTATTCCTTCACTTTGCTTCATGGTCCCCAGTTTTGATGTTACGTTTATAACCAATTTCATTTCTTCTACTCCTCTTTGATGTAATCTCTCGTTGGTTTACCTTCAGTCCATATTCTTATCTCATTAGACTGTTCATTCCATCCACTAGATCTAATCATAGTTCATCTTAACAGTGATATCCTTTCCTGTGCAATTTTAATCCAACTCCTGAACCTTCCTTTTATTTTCTTCATTACTTCTTCAGCATATAGAATGAACAGTGGAATCAGTAGACTACATCCCTGTTTTACATCCTTCCTAATGTGAGCCCTCCCTTTCTTATTTTTCCTTCTTTGTTCTTATCCATATTTTTTTGTTATCTGTATTTCCCTATAGCTTACACATATTTTCCTGTGTATTTCAAACACATTGCACAATTTTGCAACACCTTTCCTAAGTTGAATCCTATGAATGTGTATACATTTAGTGGACCAAAAGCCTGCAGCCAGTGTTCACCGGTTAGCAACATTCTGTTGTGTGCATTGCAAACATTGTGCGATGAAATTTATTGACCTGGATGGTTGAGCTACGTTAACTCTGTGTGTGTGTGTGTGTGTGTGTGTGTGTGTGTGTGGATGTACGCACTTAGGGACACACACAAAAAGAACAGATTTCTGTAGCTTACAGTGGCAGTATTTTAGCAAAGGATTTTTTTATCAGTTGGGAGTATCTATTATGATAGCACCGTCTTTTTTAAATTATTTTTTATTTATTTTTTATTTTTTATTTTTTTTTTTGCAAGAAATGCATCTCTAGTAAAGTTTGTTGTGAGCTTTGCGTGTCAGATATCATGACTGCCTTAAAATCCTGATGTGTACAGAGAAGCTCTGACCTTGCTGATGAATAAATGCATAAAGGAAACTACAGGGAAGCATAAGAAGTTAAGTGAGGGCATAATTTTTGTATCTTCTCTCCACTACACTCACTTTGCTGTGTAAAAGTTTTTATTGCTGGGTGGTATAACGTGTACAAGGATCTATATATGAGCAACAGTCACGAAGTTTTAACTACCACTTTGAAAAACAGTCGTGTAGTTAATATTCTGTTTGTTCACTGGTACTCATCCCCAGTCCTGGTACAAGTTGAAGTCTGCACGCCACAGTACCTAGCAGGCCGCTGGGTTAACCAAAACCACGGATACTAGAACACACAGTAGGGGTCATGCACAGGAAGGGTTTGAGCTGTGACGTCACCGTCCATCCTCCTCTCATGCCGCACTGCACTGAAGCTTATAGGCACATGGCGCACTCGTGTCTAACTCATACACAGGTAGGAATGTAATAGGGTTTAGTGTGTTATTGTTTCTGTTATTATTATTAAGCTTTATATTAAACTATGTTTTTCTGTGGTCGATGAAATGGTAGTGTAAAGCCTCCGAACTATGCCTGTTCCAGATTTTGTTAATAACTCTGAAAATTCAAAACTTTAAGGTTTAAATCAATCAAACCTGGTAGAACACTAAATTGTCTGAATCTTCTATTTAATAATGACTTCACCAGGAAGAAGGTATTTCTGTATGTCTCTGACAAAATATAATGCTTTATAAGATGTACTACATAAAGTTGCATCCTTCAAAATCTTCACCATCCTTTCATAACAACTTGTTGTTGACAGTCAGAAAAGAGCCCTGAATCACTTTTTGAACTTGTTTTAATTTTGTGTAACTCAGACATACATCGAGAGAGATGATCCTGTAAATCTGCATTGCTTTTCGTAAGGCCTTTTATTTTCGCTTTCATAATTTCTAGTTGTTGGCATAAGCATGCACTGTTCCGTTCACAGCAGTGTTTGTTTTCATGGTTGATGTTTTGTTCCTGTAGTAATTTCTTCATTATTTGGTAATACATTTATCTGTAAGACATCATTTACTTCTTTAAAGGAGCTTCGTTATTGTGCCCAAATATTTCTCACATTATTAGGCTCATTACTACACCCTAAATCAGCACAGGAGGGTGGGAGATTTAGAAATGGAACAGCATCAGCCTTCCTGTTGCATTTTGAAGCAATATTCAACAATTCACTTTTCAGATCCCTTTCATAATCCACATGATTGAAATGTATTGAGCAGACATGAGCATTTTCAACTCAAAACAAATCTGCGCATTTATATGTGTTTATTCATTCTCATTTCGTCTCATAGTTTTTGGAAAATTGTGAAATTTAATTCCTGACTTACTTAGCTGTCTGCTGTGGGTAGTATAGTTGTCAGTTATGCAGCAAACCATTTTTGTCACTTAAAAACTTACTCTAAAAGATCCGTCAATACACTGATAATTGTGGCATTACTCTGAAATCGGTCATGAGTAACTAATAAAAATTCGCCCTGCCATAAACAACCTAGGTTTCACCCATGCAGTAGGTTATGGTAACTGCAGGCTACTGAGTGCTGCTTGAGTTCATTCTGATGTCATCAGCACAGCTTGGTACTGCACATACGCCTTGCGATCCCTACCGTGTATTCTAGCATCCGTCGCCAAAACCAATGGCGCAGATCATTGGTAAAATGGAGTACCACATGGTAGTTCACTTTTGTGACCAACAGTGATGTTGTAGCCGTTGTGAGGCCAATCCAGATGACTTCTTTATCTGTCTGGATTGGTCTGGGGCAGCTGCAATATCTCTGCTTGTGGCAAGAATGCACTACCATGTGGTACTCCATTCTTTCAATGAGCTGTGCCATAAGGTTTTGGCTTCTCCAGTGACACGCTAGGTACTGTGGTGTGTGGACTTCAATGTATACCAATAGTGGAGGCCTGTATGATGTATGTCCAAACATTTCCTGCTTGACTGCATTTTTAAAACTTTAAAAATAAAACTACGGTGCTATTTTTCAATATAGTCATCCTTTATTTCAACACACTTTCCACATCTGTGAATTAACAATTCTGTGCCTCTATTTCTTTTCATCATCATCTTCATACTCAACTTTCCTCCCTTGATGATCGTTCTTCAGTTTGGAGAAGAGATAGCAGTCACTGGGAGCTGGACTAAAGGGTGGATGGTCAATCTCCTGGAAGCCACATTGCCACATTGTTGCTGTGTGAATTGGCACATTGTCACGGAGAACGACAAACACTGTGTGACACCCTTTCTCGCCTATTCGTTTGATGGAGTCTCGTAATTTGTGCAGAAGTAAAGCTTAGTATTGTGCGTATACCTTCATTTGAAATCAACTGGGAGAATTCTTCTGGAATCCCACAAGATTGTTACTGTGACCACCTTTGTGGACTCAGTGACCTTCGCCTTCCTTGGTGGAGCTTCATTTGGTTTACGTCATTCAAAAGATTCTCTTTCGGACAGTGGATCATAATAAAGAGCCATAGTTTCATCTCCTGTACCAGTGGGTACTTCGTTCGGGTTGCCAGGGCACAGCTTCAAACACTCGGTGAAAAAAGTCACGCGGTACTCCTTCTGCACTGCAGAGAGAAGTCTGGACAACCGTCTTGCTCTGACTTTCTTGATGTGCAAATGATCATGCATGATCCAGAGAATGATTGCTTAGATAACCCTAATCTTGCTACAATTTGCTTGAGTTTCAGCTGCCCATCATTCAGAACTTTACTTTCTACAATAGTAATGGTTTCCTCCGTCACCACTTCAACAGATCATCTGACATGTAGATCGTCAGCAGTGCTCTCCGTGCCGAGACGGAACTGTTTAGATGATTCCTTCACTGTGGAGTTTGAAGGGGAAGCACCACCATAAACACTGCCCAAACAGACTTAGATTTCAGCTGGTGAAGACCCTTCTTTTGTGAGGAACTCTAACAGTGCATGATACTCAGTTTTATCCATCGCAGCACCGCAGCGCGTAACATCTTAGTTAAATGAGTGTCACTGTATGACTGAAGCTAGTAGTGGGCCGCAATTCGTGTGCTCATCTACTGTCTGGTGTCGCTATCTCTACTCTCCGAGGCATTTTAACCTTCACACTCATTTTCAAGTTCATATCAGAAGCTTACAGAACCTACCTTGTACCAGCAAACAAACAAAAAAATTAACTACATAGCTTATTTTGTCAAGGTGATAGTTACAGCTTTATGAATACTGCTTGTACGTATCAACTAGTAACGAAAATTTTCTTTCTCATATACTGCTATGCTGTTTGCTTTATTTATCAGTAAGGCCCATAAATGGTCACATTTCACATCTCCTATTCTTTTACAGTGTTTTTGAATTACTGGGGCCTCTCGGTATGTCCTAGCATACTAATGATTGCACCTGCAAAAAATTAAAAGACTTTAGTATCATAGAATCAAATTCTGTGCTTCAAGATTCAACCGTTGCAAGTTTAAGGTTTAAGTGTAAACAGTAGGGCTAGCTGAGCGTACATCTGAAAATTCATCTTCATAGCTTTGGAGGATGTCTCCAGCATGAGGAGTTGAACCTTGAGACAATGATGAGGCTTAGACCATAGCCTAGTGCTCATAAAACAAGTGTTACAAGGGAATGACCTATCAGTTCGGAGAGCCTGAATTGTGTGGTCGAGCTGGCATCTTTGATTCTGTGAATTTGTTATGGACATGGAGCTACTTTCTTATAGCCCATTTTATGTAACATTTACAAGCAATCAGAATGGTAAAACTGAGCGTCTCTTTCTGCTCAAGCAAACTGTGTTATTTACACATTATAGGTGCAGTTTCTGCTTCTGAAGTTGAGCGTCTTGATCATTGTGGCTAGGAGTTACTAGGGGTTTCTTCATTGGACAACTGGCATGTGGCAAACTAAAGGAAAGTAAGACAGTTTAAGAGTTAATATCATTTTACTTAAAACAGCTATGTAGAAATTCTGATTTGCTACTTCTGGTCTTTGTAATGGAATGCTGATTATATGTGTTTTTTTCCCTACTAACTGCACTGGCAATTGAACACCAAAATATTGCTTTTTAACGATAAACTTCAGAAACCCTTGTCCCTCAAAATATGCTGTTTGCAAACAGTCCCTAAACTCTGTGTATGTGAAACATTACTACTTTCTTAAGATTATGTAGTAAATAATTTGATGTTAGCTTTGTGATTTTACAGACTTTCTACCAAAAGCAGTGATTATGTAATTGGGGTGGCACATGGACACATATGTGACTGAAGCTTTTCTGATGAGGCATCTGTTTGTGCAGATTACGCACAAATTGTATCTTTTCTAAATCGGTCACTGTGGCAAAACAAGGAATGGAAGATAATTTTAAATTCT